>NW_026527013.1:74032336-74632336 GCF_024362965.1 Panthera pardus | reverse complement strand
GATCCTTGGGCCTGCCCCAGACCTACTGAATCAGAAACTCTAGGAAAATATTGAAGAGGCAGAATATATCACACTCCTTGACAGGCCTTGGTAGGGCTCATCCATGATGGAATAGTCCCTGGAGGATGATGGGAGAAGAGGGCTTACTTTTCCTGTTTCAGATGTAACTAAGTAAAGAAGGAAAATTCAAGAGACTGCATCACAGATCTATCATATGGGCCTTTTATGTTTATTCTAGAAAGCAGGTGTTCACTGGGGAAAGTGTACAGTGTATTAACTATATCAAACTTTGTTTCCTACCTTTGGTTCTTGGTAACTTTTTGTCTACTGAGGGACACTATGGTAGAGAATGCTAATCGTTCTTTTCTTTTCCTCTTTTTAAAATTTCTTCCCTGTCCTTCTGTCCCTCTCTCCCTACTTTTCTCCTTCTTCCTCAGATATATTAAATATATATACACATTTGACAACACTACTACCAAGATCCCTAGGGTGAAGATGGAATATTTAATATATATAATGTTCTTTTTCTTTTTTTTTAGTGTTTGTTTATTTTTGAGAGAAAAAAAGAAGGAAACAGAATGTGAGCTGGGGAGGCACAGAAAGAGGGAGACACAGAATCTGAAACAGGCTCCAGGCTCTGAGCTGTCAGTGCAGAGCCAGACGCGGGCTCGAACTCACAAACTATGAGATTGTGACCTGAGCCAAAGTCAGACACTTAACCGACTGAGCCACCCAGGCACCCCTAAAATGTTCTTTTTCTAAACACATGAAATGGATATTTCATTTGTGTGTTCACATGTGTATGATCTGTAAGCATATGTTTAGGTAATTGCCAATTTGTTCTGCCCTTTACTGTTGGTTTTACCATTCTTTGGAGGGTATCAGAAACTTTCCTCAGGCTGAAATGCTGTATAAATAGTTTTGAAACATTCTATGTCTCTGACCTAAAAGAAATCAGCACTGACAAATGAAACAACAAAATGAAATTTGAAGAAATATGTCCTTAAACATTTTTAAAGTTTGTATTTTTTTCCTCTTATAATCAAAACTGCTACAAGGCAATTTTCTACAACTTACATTCAGGTGTATGATGTGTCAAATAATGTCTTTTGCAAACAATAATTATTCTATTAATTACTATTACACAATCCTTTATAAAAAGTTACCAAAGTTATTATCAGCTCTTCCCCTCACAGCAGTCAGGGAAGGTATAATTGTTCCTATTTTATAGATAAGACTAATAAAGCCACAGAAAGGGTAAGTAACCTACTGAAACTGACAACATAGTGTGGTGACAGTGAATAATGGAGTGAATGGAAACCTAAAAGGAGTGGGTTCACTTTGGATCTCTGATACCTTCAAAATAACCATGTTTTATTTAATTTTCTGGGATTGAGGGGTAGAACATAATTATGGATTAATACAGGTGATGGTCCTTCAAACGTTGGTATAGAATTGGAGGAGACAAATATTCAGAGGAAAGGAGAACAGTAGTTCAGGAAAGGGTGCCCTGAGGAAAGATGTTGACACAGAGACAGAAGTTGAGTGGGACACAACTGTGAGCTACGGTGGGTGGCGGCTGAGGAAGAGGAGGAGGGAGAGAAGTACTCCTTGCAGAGCACAGGAAAGATCAGAGCTTTTGAAGGAACTGAAAGAACATTGGTGTAAGCACATAGGAAAAAAATTATAGAAGTTGAGGATGAGAGGTGGGTGAAGGCACGTCGTGTAAGGATTATTTGTTATCCTCTGGATCATAGAAGATCCTGAAGAATCTTAAAGGGGGTTAGAGTCTCTTTGTGGGGTAGGACAACATGATCACGTTTGCCGTTTAAAATGATCACTGACTACAGAGAGGAGAGTAGATTGAATGGTGGCAAGAGTACCTGAAAGTGACTTGGGCTAGACCTGGTGGACCATGGGGGACCAAGTAGCAGACACACTCAAAAGACATCAGGAGAATGAATTGATTGGATTTGAGGATTAAGTGTGGGTGGTGAGCAAGGGGAAATGGTATTTAAATGTGTGGCTGTTAGAATGTTTTGTTTGTTCCTTTAAGCTATTAATACATTTATGAAAGAGCTGTGTGATGCTGTGATTTATATGTTGTTTACAGCTTTTTCTTTGGATATGAGAAAAGACGCAATGGCAGGCTTTCTTCCTCTAAGGCAGGAGATGATTCATCATTGTATTCCAGGAAAGCACCAGGCTCAGAACACTGCCAAACTTGAATCTTATTTTTGACAGCAAATTCTGTTTTTCTGAACACTAATAGGTTCATAATTTTAAAAAATTCTGCCTTCATGAGTGAGAATGCTAAATAAATAATGTTACTGAAGTTACTCTGCCTGTTAAAGATGTTTCTTCTTAAGACCTTCAATTACAGACAAATGGAATTTTTTTTCTTTCAAACCATGACTTCTTTCTTCTTCTTTTTCTTCTCTGTTAAGTCCCATGTATTTCATTTTGTGGTTAGATTCCATATGTTTGACCAAAAACAAACATACAAAGCAGATAAATAATATTCTAGGAATTGATAGGAAAAATTACTCCTAAAGCTGAAAATAGTAGATTGCTTCTAGAGCCACACAAACACAACATACAGTTTTCTTTGCCTTATCAAACAATATTACTGAGTCTTGATGTTGACACTTCTGTCAATTTTTCCTGAGGCATGATGGAATCTCAAACTTTAAATTTGAGTCTCCTTTTATTTCTAAAAATGTTATTAGAGTATGCTTTATTTTTTCCCAGTATTTTGGTTCTCTTCTTCTCATGTTCAGTTTGAATATGTTTTGTCTGGATTCCTCATCTACCAATAGGTCTCTAATCTTAAAAAACAAAACAAAACAAAACAAAAACCCACAACTTTTGGTTTTGTTTTGTTGCATTTATTTTTGCTTGGCTTTCAATCCATTCTGCTACATTCTCAGCAATATCTATCCTCTCAGGTATGGCTTGAGTTTTGTCTTTATTCTTGTGATTTTGTTTTTCTACTTTTTTCTTGAGCTCTGCCAGCTCATGTTTTATCTCTGTGGTCTTATGTGTCTTCCCTGAGTTTTTGACTCTCTGCTTTCTATTCTTGTTTTATAGAGGTTATTGTCCCATTAGGTTTAAAAATGTGTAACAACATATTTTGATATGTTGTTTAAACTGTATCATGACAGAAGCTTTCTGGTGTCTGTTCCTTGCCTGCCTGGTGGTGTTTTCGTTTTTGTTTTTTTGTTTGTTTTTTTTTTTTTGTTATTGCTGCTACCCCATCCTTTTTATAGTATTATTTTCATATGGAGAGACTATTTGTTCCTTTTTTGGTTATTACTCTAGGAACTTAGGACTTTTTAGAATTCAGGACTAGAGCTAAATAAAAGCTATGTGTGTGTGTTGAGGGATGTGGGGGTGATAGTGTGTGTTGCTAATGTTGTTTTCCATGCCAGCAGAAACTTTTTAATGACAGGATTGTGCATATGGGGGTACTCTTGGAGACCTTACTTCTCCCAGTCAACTGAGGACTGAAATAGGCACTGTCGGGTTGCTCACAAGTTGACAACACAAAATTTTTTGTTACTCTGTCTTACCAATAGAATGCTTTTGGAAAATATGACTTATCTGTGTGATTCTTTTCTTCTCTTCCCTTTGGAATCAAGCAAGATTCAGAGAAGCTTTATTTCTGTCTCAGCTCCTGTTTCTCAGTTCCATCGTTAAAAAAGTAATGATTATTGGTTTTGACCTCAGAATGTGCCCTTCATGGAGAAGGGTGCTTGGCATCATTTTCTGAGCTCTGAACTTGTGGCTGTCCTCTCTCTTAAGTCTTCTCTTACCCCACTGTACTTTCATTGCTTTATGGTTCAAGGTTTCAGTCTCCTTGTTTTGTTGAAGGTGGAGTTTGTGCTTCTATTTCTCATTATCCTTATTACTTTACATGCCTTTCAAAAGGTAGTTGGGGAAGCCTCCCATTTACACCACCATTTTAAAACTAAAAATATAATTAAACATTTTTTTTTAATTTGAAGAAAAAAGGTAGATTGTGGTTTTAGTTTATTCAGTTTCAAGTTATTAGTCTCAGTCTATTATTTGGTTCTTAATTGTTTTTATAGTGTTTTTGACCCTTAGAAGTTCAGTATTTTTGTGTAAATTGATATTTTTCTTTGTAACTTTTTTTCACTGCTCTATGATTGGAAAACAGTCCCCTATTGTAAGACCTGTTAATTTTCACACTTTTATTCTATTTTATTATAGTTTTATCTTTTGTGGTTAGCTCTTTATTCCCATTGAATTTATTTTAGTGTCTGATGTGACATGAGACTTTGAGCTGAGAGTTCCCCAGGTAATCATTTTTCGGAAATCATTCACTGAAAATCTTTTCCTTTCTCAGTGATTTGTGATGTTTTTTATGGTAGGTATTTTCTAACATAGTCTATTTCTCACATAGCAAGACCCACACTAGATATTTGTTTATTCCTCTGGATGGAGATCAGGATTGTCTCCAGAAATCTTCTTGGTCCACCCAACTCCTGGCTGACAGGCAAGGTTAATGAATAGAATCTGTCCACCTCTTGTGCCTGGCAGATCCTCAGACTATAAAGTCTGGGAGACTCCATTGAATGTCTCTCCTCTTCTAACTTTTAGATTTTCTCATCATTCCATAAAGCCAGTAACGATATCTATTTGCTCCTTGTTTAAATGTACCCGAAGCACAGCTTCCTCTAGCATGTGTGCTCTTCTCTAAATTACCTGCTCTTCCTTTATGTGACTTGGTCTTCCAGAAGGTGATACACTAGCTTCTTAGTGAATTCTATGGAATTCACTAAGAATTCCAAAGTCTACAGAGGAATTTGGAGAGTGAGGGGAGCGACTGATAGGTTGGGGGCAGAATTAGAAGAGAAAAAAGGTAAGATTCTTACCTTTGCAAGGTGAATCCTTGCATATCAGGAGTAGGCCAGATGGGCATGAACCAACCAGTCTTCTGAGCACTTCAGAGTGCCTACACTTTGGGAGTGCAATTCTGCAGTGATTCCAATTCATCACCAATCAGGCACTACAGTTGCTGTGTATCTCCCCCTGAAATTTGGGAAATCATCTTTTTTCATCAGTCTACATTCTTGTTTATGGAATTAAGTCATTTTCAAGGCTCTCAAGGATTAGAATTTGGAGATGAGTGAATCTATCCCCATGGAAAGCTGAGATTGCAAGGAACGGATTTAGATGATCCTAATATTTGCAATGTCTTAGGGACATAAAATATGTTTTATATAATTAGGTATGTATGGGGATTTACTTACTTATCAGTTTGGTATTGCAAATACTCATTAACATTTTCCCTGTAATTTGAATGATGAAAGGAACATCTATGAAAATTCAAATTGTGGGTAATTTATACTTGGGGAAAGAGGTTTATTAATTTGAATATTCTTAGCTCCTGACTCCATACCAACACTCCGAATCTTCATTTAATTTTTTTTAATGTATTTTTATTAAAATAAAGTGTTTAATTTCCTGAGAAGATAAGAAATAGTTTCAAAGACTTAGGAAAATAAAAGTGTAAAACTACAAGTGTTTCAGAAAGATGCTGTCACAGCAAATAAAGGTTCTTGGAATGTTTTTGTATGGTACCTTTTTGGTAAGCTGATAAAACAGTATGGGAATAATGAAGCAGCATAATCGTTTCCATGACTTCTCAGAAAATGAGCCACATTATCCTCCAGTGTTCACACAGGAACTCAAATAATAAGCGCCAAGAAGAATTTTGAAATATTATACTTAGAGATAAGATAAAGCTTTTAATTAAGAAAGAAGGCAATGCTGAGATCTTTTAGATTGAGTTCTTAGGTAAATGCATATGTAGTTCTAGGAGACTCAGGAGAACAAAGAATAGAGGCATGGGGAATACACTGAGAAGCTTCAGAAACTTGCATGTAATAGTTTAAATGAGCGGCCAGATCTCATTCATAAATGTAATAATTAAAACATGCTCAATTTCTTAAAACCACAATGAGATACCACTAGGATGGCTATAATTAAAAAAAAAAAATGGAGAGGCGCCTGGGTGGCTCACTCGGTGAGCCTCTGACTCTTGATTTCGGCTCAGGTCATGATCCCAGGGTCATGGAATTGAGCCCTGCATCGAGCTCTGCACTAAGTATGGAGCCTGCTTAAGATTCTCTCCCTCCCTCTCTCTCTCTCTCTCTCTTGCTCTCTCTCTTGCTCTCCCTCCCTCCCTCTTCCATCCCTCTCCCCGACTCATGCTCTCTCTCTCTCTCTAAAAAATAAAAGACAAAGTGGAAAATCACAAGTGTTAGAAAAGACGTGAAGAAATTGGAAGACTTATACATCGTTGATGGGAATGTAAAATGGTGCGGATGCTGTAGAAAACAGTGGCTGCTCCTCAAAAGTGAAACATATAATTACCATATGATCCTGTAATTATGCTCGTAAGCACCTTTCCAAGAGAATTTAAGATGTACGTATGTAAAAAAAACTTGTACGAAACGTCTATAGCAACATTATTCATAATAGCCAAAAGAAGTGGAGACAACCCAGATACCCATTGATTGATACAGCCATACAATGGAATACTTACTCCTCGGCCATAAGAAGAAATGAAGTACATGAGCACAGCCCAGATGAGCTCTGACAGTACTGTGCTAAGTTAAAGGAGCCAGGCACAAAAAGTCTCATACTGAATGACTCCATCTATATAGGATGTCTAGAACAGGTACATCGGTAAAGGCAGAAAGAATATCAGTGGTTTGGTTCTTTTTGTTTTTGTTTTTGTTTTTTAGAGCTAAGGGAGTGAGAAGACAAGGGACTATAGCTCAAGAATTTCCTTTTTGGGGGGTATCGAAGTATTCTAAAATTTACTGTGGGGGTGGTTGTACAAGCCTATGAATATACTAAAACCCGCTGAATTTGACACTCGGACATGGTGAGTTTTATGGCATGTGAATTACATCTCCAATTTCTACAAAAGAAAAAAGTTCTCAAATTGCCACTCTAATATATGAGGGAATTTTGAAAACGTGAAAACGTAAGGAATCCCCAACTACAACTAATAGCCCCCTATTATCCAAATATAAGAGGAATTTTTACTAACTTCAAGATAGGTGAAATTTGAAGGAAAACACAGTTGCTGGCCCAACAATGCTCTAGAGCCAGAGGGAAACAGAAAGTAGAAAATTGCCCCATCCTAGCTGCACAAAATGCAGTGGTGGCTCTCAGACTTTTTGATTTTAAGACTTCATTACAGCCTTCAAAATTATTGAGAGCTACAAAGAGCTTTCATTTAAGTGGGTAATATCCATTGACACTTATCAAATTGGAAATGTAAACTGAGGAGATTTTGAAATATTACATATTAATGCAGTTAGTGTTTTATTAATACACTTTAAGTAATGAAGTCAAAAGTTAACAAATGTTCTTACTAAAAAGCCATATTTTTCAAAATAAAATAATTTAGAAGGGTGATATTATTTTACATTTTGATGATTTTATTTAATAAAAATTTCATAGAAGGCAGTTGGAGTTGTATTTATTTCTGTGTTTATTCTGTTGTGATATGTTCCTTTCGTTGAGATATATGAAGAAATCGAGTGACACTCAGATATGCGATAGGAAAAGAAAGGAGTATTTTAGTTGCCTTTTAGGACAATTGTGGTTATTCTTTGATACCACACCAAAATCCAACAAATAGTAGTTTTGTAAAGCTTCACTGCGATGTGGAAGCAAACGTCATACTAACAATAGTTTTGTACTCATTTACCCTAAAATCCATTGCTCTGTCTTGTACTTTGAAAGGATCGTTTTCCCAATGCATAATTTTGCAACATCATGCACTGGTCATTTGGAAAATTCTGATTCAGTATGTTAGGTAGCTTTTCCAAATGTTGGCACGTTTCATTACACAGTACCAAAAATCATATTTGTTAATATCGCCACTTAGTTTACCAGAAAAGTCTGTAAGTATTGGGAAGTTCTCAAACTTTTGGTGGCAGATACAAGTTTTCTTAAATTCTAATTTTCTCTTTCATGCTTGAATTTTATCATTGGAAACAAATGATAACAGTTGTTTGTTTTTTGAAGTGACAGGCTCATTTCATTCATTTCCCCACCAAATGTCTGCTTGCCAAATACCCAAGGCTAAAAAAGCATAGTTTGTCTATTGCTGATTTTCCAAGTATGCAACTCAAACAATCACACAAGTGCTTTTCCTTGAAACAATCATAATTTGGAATGCAGCCAAGATGCCTCATGTGTACTTCCCAGTTCATTACACACACTATTTATTTTAAAAAATGTATTTAAGTGTTGACATTTAATCAAACCAGTAGTTTTTGCTACTCCATCAAGGAAATTTTTAAACAAAATGAAATTTTATTTATTTATTTATTTATTTATTATTTTTTTAATGTTCATTTATTTATTCTTGAGAGAAAGTGCAAGCAGGAGAGGGGCAGAGAGAGAGAGAGGGAGACAGAATCCAAAGCAGGCTTCAGGCTCTGAGCCTGATGACGTGGGGTTTGAGCCCACAAACTATGAGATCATGACCCGAGTTGAAGTCAGACACTTAAGTGACTGAGCCACCCAGATGCCCCAAAACTAGATTTTTAAAAAGGTTTTATTTTTTAAGGTTATTTATTTATTTGGAGAGAGAGAATCCCAAGCAGGCTTCACACTGTCAGTGCAGACCCTGACGCAGGGCTCAAATTCACGAACTGTGAGATCAAGACCAGAGCCGAAGTTGGATGCTTAAGCGACTGAGCCACCCAGGTGCCCCATCTAGATTTTTTTTTTTTAATTCTAGTGTAAGTTCATGGATACTACAAATGTAGTTTGGTACCATCATTAGGATTTATGCCAAGACATCAGCAGTTTTGTCCACCATGGCTCTTGCATCATGAGGAGAAGTGTCAACACAGTGAAAAGGCAAATAGTGTCTAACGTTATCACGAAATAGTTAGCATTACAACATTGTAGTATTACTATGAAAATAATTTTGACCCTGCAGACACCCTTAAAGAGTTTCAGGGACCCTAGGGATTTGCAACCCATGCTTTGAGAACTGTTGAATGAAAGAACTTGAAAGGGGTCCCTTTTCTCATGGCTTATCGTAGTTTGAGGCAGTTTGAACATGAATCAAACTGTGAACCTTCCTCCACTCTTCTTCACCTTTTATATGTAGTCGGAATTTATTACTGCCAAAAGCAACAGCGTAGAAAGTAAAGGGTGGAAGGCAACCGCCCGTTCTATCCTGAAATATGAAAGCTTGCCCATGAAAGCACTGAGTGGCGGCAGATACAGGCGGAGCCCCGGGAGAACTACTGCATGCTGGTGACTGTACTTTCTTATGGATAATATCAGAGTGGCAGAGAGTCAGACAGAGAGAGAAGATCCAGTATCAGCCATACTGCATAAAGCTGGAGTAGATATAGAACCTTCCATGTGATAACGGTCTTTGGAGGAAACAACCAGAGTAGAGACAAAGAAGAAAAATTCTAAGACACTGCAAATGAACCAGGAGCTCTGTGTAAGCAAACTCCGGGTTACTGTAGTCTTGAGAAAGAGATTTGGTGGTTCACTTATGTGGGCTTTTGAAAATGGAGCTAAAGTCACCTTTTGGCCTAGTAAATAATAGTCTGGATAGCTTTCTTTTGAGGTACAGATACATAGAAGGAAAAAAAAGAATAATACTGGGCTTATATAAAGATGCTACAGAACAAGGGCATAGAAACATTATTATGGACACTCTATAACAGCAAGCTTCTAAATGTGATTTATGGTAAGAATCAGAAGAAGGCTTTAGAAAATCCATTAGCATCCTTAAAAGTATATAGAAACCAACAGCCTTCCTGTCATAGGATCAGAAAATCCTCAGATGAACGGAGCAGAAGGGGAAAGGCAACAGGGCAGGATGCAAAGTGGAATTCTGTGAGGTAAGAAAGCATCTCAATGACAAAATCAAAATTAACATTAGAGAATCAGCATGTAGGCTTTCCATTGACAAATTAAGTCAGCGTATAAGGGGGAGACTCACAAAACTCTTGCAAAACGGAACCCAACCAAGCCAGAGGAGCTTAAAATGGTGAGAGGCAATGGATGTAAAGAACAGAGAATGTGCAGCAATCTACTACTTCCTGAAGACCAGATGAAAAGAATTTAAAATAAAGCAATGGTTATGGCCATATTGAAGGACAACTTGAATCTGAGTGGTGGAAAAATCCCTGAGAATTGAAGATTGACAGGATTCTCTCGGTTCTAAGGAAATCAATGAAAGGGATCCACCCCAGAGATATCTTGAACTTTTTATCTTTTTAATAACAAAGAGAAACAGAATAATTTTATAAGCATGTGGCAACAAACAAAAAATAATGTCATTTATAAAGGAAACCAAAACCAGGTTAGTCTCAAACATTCCCATTAGAAACAAATCCCAGCAGACATTTGAATAATCTCTGTAGAGCGTTGAGTAGCAATATAAGAGATTTACTCAGATATCTTCAACGTGCAAAGGCCACGGAAAGACATTACCAGATAAACAAGAACTTGGACAATATACCCCATGCATAATCTTCTTTCAGAAATTATTAAAAGGCAAAATAAATAAATACATAAAATAAGGAATAAAAAAAATAAAAAATCACTAAAAGTCAAATGAAAGATGAGTCAAAAGGGGAGTTAACGAGCTGCTATAGAACTTGAAAGCCAGTTAATACAGAGTGGAGAAAATAATTATAATATATTTAATAGTTAAGAAATTGAATAGAAAGACAAGATAATATTGAAGGAAAAGATTACAGAATATAAAACACTTCATAATAATAGTAAATTTGAAAAAAATGCTAAGTTAAAGACTTGAGGAATGGTTGTATACAGCTGTATGAAGCCATTCCTTTAAAAAAAAAATCTTACAGAGATGGGATGCTTTTTTGATATCATTATATTCTCAACTATGATAGTTACACACTAAAACCTAATATATATATATGCATATATATATAAGGTATTATATATATATATATATATATTTTTTTTTTTAAATAGTAGTAACAACTTAAGGAACTAAAAGCAGGCTATAAAACTTCTAAATTTCTAGCAAAGATCAATACAAACACACACGAATCAAACAAAAACTGGACAAAACAAACAAACAAAAAAAGAGGCAGAGTAACTGAAGAAATGAAAAGAATAATAAAACTATAAATAACTGAAAACAAACACTGAGGTAACTTATTTAAGGCCAAATCTATTGATTATGACAATGAACATAAATGTTTTAAATTTCTCCATAAGATACAAACTGCAGGGGCGCTTGGGTAGCACAGTTGGTGGAGCATATGACTCTTGATCTTGGGAGTTTTAAGTTTGAGCCCCATGTTGGGTGTAGAGATTACTTTAAAAAAAATTAAAATCTTTAAAGGAAAAGATACAAACTGCAAATCCAGATATCTTAGTGACAAGAAGCACAACTAAAATAAAATGCTATAAAAATGGTAAAAGCAAAGAAAAAGCAAATGTTTATCATTAAAATTTAAACAAACAAAAAGTAGAACTCAAGACAAGAAATACAAAGTGATAAAAATAGAACAGAATCACCTGAGGACACAATAGCTTTTCTATATAAGAGCAATAACCATGTATATAACTTCATTATAGAGAGAGGAATTGATTTTATTCAAAACAAGAACAAAGCAAAATATTTGGAAATTTTAAAATAAAAATGTCTATAATAAATATGAAACAAACCCCACATGTGACTAATAAGAAAAGAAAATTTAAATAAATGAAGAAAAGGACCATTTCTTGATGGTCGCACTGAATATTATAAAGATATTTATTTGTCTCTTTAATTTTAGAAGTTGACAACAATGGTTCTAAATTTCTTCTGGAAAATAAACAGCTGAGAATATGTATGAAATTTTTTAAAAATTGGAATAGAGTACAAAGGATTTTGCTCTAATATATATATTATATAATATATAATATACATATTAATATATGTTAATCTAATTTCTAAAATGTATATATTACATACAGTATGTATTTATATACTTAACATATACATATGGCATTCTGTATGGTCACACATATATATCGTACAAAACCAGAACTGAGATTCCATTAGAACTTTCCATTAGATTCTGTTAGAACTGTGCAAATGATTATTCAATTAATTGTGCTCTAAAAATTGACTATTTGGGAAACTGTAACATTTTCAGTTAATGCCATATAGCCACATAAACTCCAGATAGATTCTAGAATTACATTGAGGCTAAAAATCATAGAAAATAAAAAATATTGGTGAATGTTTATGCCTTCTCGTGGATGATTTCTCATCATAAAAGCAATAGTATAAGACGTGAAGGAAAGAAAATTGATAACTATGACTGAATACAAATTTTTTACATATTTCTTAGAAAATCAACGTTAATAAAAAATCACAGAGAAATAACAAATTGTAGAAAAAATATTTGGAGTTCTTGCAGCTTGGAATCAAGAAGACTGCCAAAATAACATGTTATTTACCTTTGTTCATCTCAATTTCATTATCAGTGACAAACACCAGCATAATAATGTTCTTGTTTGTTGAGGAGGCTAGAAATAAAGTATATACTTGGAGCAAAATAAGTTTCAGCTGTTCTTTCTTATACTTCTATATATCCATAGAAAGTTCAGTGAGGGAAATACTCAGACCAGCAAAGGATGGTGATTTATGAAAGAAGAAACTTAATTAGCTAATAAACTTGAGAAATTTAACCTTGCTAATGAGATGCAAATTAAAACATTAGTAAAATACCAGTTTCTATCTAATAAGTCAGAAAAAATTAAAAAATATATATATAATATGAAAGAGAAGCTTCCTCATACACTGGGAGCATAAATTTTCCACGAACTGACCTTGAAAGCAATTTGGCAATGGTCCATACTCTTTTACCTATAATTTCACTCCTGAGAATATATTTAAAACTGTCAAAATTTTATTTTTGTGTGAATAAATGGACACATCTTAAATCAAGGGACTCCAAGGTTTTGTGATAACCCAGCTTTGCTGAGGAAAATAATTTTTACCATGTACTCTTAATATATGTACGTTTATTTATTTATTGGTTTTTGTACATTCATTTTTACCACTAAAAAAGATACCCCAAATGGAATTGAAAAATTTGAAATAAAAATAGAAATTCTACCACCTGGGTGGCTCAGTCATTATGCATCTGAATTTGGTTCAGGTCATAATCTCACAGTTCATGAGTTGAGCTCGAGATCTGCTTTGGGTGAACATGAGCCCTGTTTCTCTCTCTCTCCCTTTCTCTCTCTGTCTCTCTCTCTGTCTCTCTCTCTGTCTCTCTCTCTCTCTCTCTCCCCCTTCTCTGCCTCTCTCTCACTTGCACCCTCTCTGTCTTTCTCAAAAAAAAAAAAAAAAAGAAAGAAAGAAAGAAAGAAAGAAAGAAAGAAATTCTAATGCTTTCTTCCTGCACCCTACTGCATTGTGCATTGTCTTGCACATCTCCTGGTGTGTATTCACCCAACTTCAAAACCACAACCCAGAATGTTCTGCAGTTAGAAAAGAATTAAAAAGGGGCATCTGGGTGGCTCAGTCGGTTAGGCATCCTACTTCAGCTTAGGCCGACTTCAGCTCAGGTCATGTTCTCATGGTTCGTGGTTCGAGCCCTACATCGGGCTCTGTGCTGACAGCTCAGAGCCTGGAGCCTGGTCCAATTCTGTGTCTCCCTCTCTCTGCCCCTCCCCCACTCACGCTCTGTCTCTCTCTCTCAAAAATAAATAAACATTAAAAAAAAAAGAAAAAAGAATTAAATAAATCATGGCACATCCATCAGAGTAAATATTATTGAGATCACAACTTTGGATAATGTTGAATTTGAGAACATGGTTACTATATAATAATAACATCTGTGAGGGCGAATAAGGTGCCCAGCTGTCTCACCATGTACTAGCTGTAGCACATATTAGGTCTTCGATAAATATTCATTGAATGAAAAAGTAAGTTATGTTATAGAAGCAGGACACTAACTTGTATATGCAATGTGGATCTAAAAACATGAACACAGATTACAAAGATTGTATACAGATATACTATACGAGTGTGTGCATATATATATATACATATATATATATGCATGCATATATATAATTTCAAAAATGAAAGTGAGTTACATAATTGTAAAGTAAAATTCAAGGTAGATAGTGAAAAAATAGAGCTTAAAATACAATATGACTGTCAAAATGAGTGACAATTTTGAAAGGATAAAAGATAAAATCTGAAATATCGAGAATATGAAATAAACCATTCAAGACCCCAAATTGTGACTCAGAGGAATAAGAGGAATTTATGAAAGGTTTTCTTTTATGTCAAAGTTATTATAAATCTGGGTTGTCCTAGGATGTGCATCGTTCTGAAACGTTGGGGAAACTTGGTAACCCTTTCCTTAGAGTAGGCCTAAAAGGTGGGAGTTCTCACATTTCAATGTTTGAAAGCATTTCCTGAGGATCTTGTTAAAAGTAGGATTCTGAGCCCCGCCCTCTGCAATTCTGATTGGGCAGGTTTGAGGAAGGGTCCAGGAATCTAACCCCACCTGGCCCAGGTGGTTCTGATCCCCAGGCCCTGATAATCACAGTTGGAAGTTGTGGAGGTGGGACCAAGCATTTACCCTTAATCACACAGAACCTCAGCCACATGGCCCATCCAGAATAAATGGCAACAGAGAGTTGGCGTAGACAGAAGTGGAGGCTTGAAAAGCGTAGCTTTTTACAAGTGCCACCATGGAACCAAAAGCTGCATTAAGGAGAGGACTCAAAAACAGAAGAGTCTGTGCAAGCTATTAAAAATTGAAAAGGGTTTTTTTTTTTTTTTTAATCATATGGGAGTAGGTCAAAAAGCCCAGAACACAAGTGACCAGTGTGTTAGAAGAACTTCCTTCAAGAGGTAGACCAGAGAGGTTTCTTCGAAAATCATGCCCAGGCAGTGGGAGGGACATTAATGTCTGTAGAATCCTGTAGGTCACTGTCTTTTTCCATGTATGGTCCTTAAGACCCACTGGGAAGTGACAGTTATTATTTTAGCTGAAAGAACTATTCAGAGAGGTTAAGGTGACTTTTCTAAGACTGCACTGGGATCTAGTCAAATGTCCACAGCAACGGACTTAGTGATGTTAGGGACCCCCGCCCCCTGCCCCGCTCCTTTCTCACCCAGCTGCACCTGCCCAGGGGTCTTTGGTAATAAGCCAGTTAGGCCTGACAGGTGAGTGAGGAAACAGCCCTGCATGTTCTACAAAAGCAGATAAAGCTGAGAAATGGTTCATTTGATTAATTTCTCCAAAGAAATTAAGTTGATATAAAGGCTGTTGCGATAAGATAGTGAAAAAAAATGTGGCTTACATTTGAGTTTTCATAAGATTTGAGTTACTGAAATTTTTTTCTGGATCCATAGAAATAATGCCTTTTATACAGTACACCTTCTGCAATCCCTTATTTTTAATTAAAACTTTATCAGAAAAAGGGAGGACAAGGGAAACTTTCGGAGATGGTAGATGTGTTTATTACCTGCATTGTGGTGATGGTTTCACACGTGTATATATATGTTCAAAGTCACCAAATTGTATATACTGAATATGTGCAGTTTTTAAAATATAAATGGTATCTCAATGAAGCTATTGTTTTTTTGATCTTGTATGCAAACCACAAGGCCTTTCCCTCCATGCTTTACTCCTACCTCCCCCACAAGGCAGCCTCTTAAGTGGTGAGTCATACTCTGTCATATCTTGCTCAAAATCCTCAAATGGTTTCCCCTTGTGCTTGGAACTAAATCCCAAGTCCCCGCAACAGCCCAGAAGACCCCACCTGATCTCGCCCTTGGCCACTTCTCTGGCACCCACTTCTCTGGTCTCACCTCCAACCATGTCCACTCACCTCCCCTCAGCCACCTTGGCCACCTGGTCCCTGGAGGCCACTCAGCTGCCTCCCAGGCCAGGGCCATTTTCTCAACATCCTCTTATGATGTTCACATGACCTCCCCTCACTCATGGTGGCCTCTGCCCAAGGGTTCCCTTATCTGTGCAGCCTCTCTGATCATCTTATGAAAGTTACACACCCACACTTCTCTGCACATTTGACCCTGCTTTGTCTCTCTTCACAGCACTTGTCACTCCGCAGCATCATGGTATTTCTTCAACTCTGTATTTGACTTGTATTTGGCGGTTGTCCGTCTCCCAGGATCATTGCAGTTGCGAGAAGGGCCTGCATTTGATCTGTCTTGTTCAGTGATGTGTTCCCATAGCCTTGAAGAGTGGGTGGCCCGGCTCGCAGTACTCACTCCATACATATTTGTGGAATAAATGACTAATTAGCATTTAAAAACACTCCCAATATCAAAGTGAAATGGGGAGAAAAAATTCTCCACGAATCCTCATGCAACAACAAATCAAACTGTTTTCCACTGGATTTAACAAAACTTACTCGATTTTTAAAAATTGATTGTAATTGACTCTATGTTTGTATTGAAAACAATCTTGGGAATCGGTTTCCTGTTTATTTCGGTGCTAATTTGAATTCACTTTTCTGCCTGTTTTTAACCTTAAAGATGATTTCTCGCTGATTTTTTTTAATGGCGTACTCTGCAGGTTTGATTAGAGTTTTTGTTTGACGTACTAAGGAAATGCGCGCCCGCAGGCGGCCCCCTCAGGATCCGAAAGCCAAGGGCAAAGCTTGGAGGCAGAGCACAGATCCCGCAGGGCTCCCAGCGGGGCCCAAGGAGAAAAGTAGGGACATGGGGCACCCTGTAGCTGAAGTCAGTGAGGAAGCCAGCAACAGTCCATTTCTCATTTGTTTTGTGCAGGAAACAGAACACTTAAAGGCCAAAGGCGTGGGCACGTGGAAAGTACAGAATAGGGACGGTCAGTGGAGCAAAGTGAAAGTTGGCTGTGTGATAAGGCTACACTCCAGCCATGGACGAGTGAGCCTGCTGGGGGCCCGGTACATGAATGTCATTGGAGTGGGACCCACTTACCAGTCAGTTTTGGGATAATTCACCCAGCATTGGGCCGAAATGGTCTATTTTTGTTCTATAAAGCATTTGTCTAAGCAAATTAATGGTAGAGGGGTAAGAATCGGGAAAAATGATGGCTTCCAAACCCACTGAAAAGAGCCAGTTGTTTATAAAGACTGTAGCACATCTAATATATATATATATATATATATATATATATATATATATATATATATATATTTTATGAGTGCACCTTAGTGATTTGTTAAAACAGGTCCGTTTTCCTCTTGACAACATATTACCTATTCTTGTTACTGTAGGTGCTTGAGGATATTAGGGAAGCAATTCTTTAAAAATACACTGTGACAAACAGTAGTAACTCAGATTCTCACCTGCTCCATTGCTATAGCCCCTCATTGTCAGTGACCCTGCTGTTGGCTGTGTGGATACCTTGTTTTCTTGTGTGAGTCCTCAGTAGCAGATTTTAAAAATCCCTAAAATAAGGAATTAAGGCTTGAAAAGCCCAGTGAAAACTCCCTGGGTGGAGCAAAGTGTTTGTTCACTGGTATCCTAATGATGGTAAAACAGTGCTTCAAGGCAAGGGTGTTGCGTTTGTGGGTGCGCATGCGTGGTCCACGTGCTGTGTGTACATCAGCACTTTGCAGAAAGGGAGCCTAAGGATGCTAGGAAAATGTTAGGTCTGTGAAAGAAAGTATCCTAGGCTCATAGAAGATGCTGAATACCGTTACTCTCTTTCCTTGCCTGATGTCTACTAGATGGTGGGGTTTTTGATGGTAGCAAATGTTTCTTGATCCCTACATTCCCCATGGTCCCCAGCACACCACTTTGTACATGGTGAACTGTCAATAAAATATTTCTTGAACTGCATCAGGTTTGTCTAAGTAGACCCTGATTCAGAGCCATCCCCCTAGTCATGCAAACTACAGAGGACATAAATAAATGTGAATAAAAGCCAGCCCTTGATTTCAAAGACTGGAGATTTAAATAAATACTTAATTAAGTCTCCTTTTATTAAATATGTTTAATAGTGGTTAATAAGATAGCTGATGGTGTGGGGAGAACCCCTAAAAACGAACCTTCCAGTTTATGTATTTTTAAGAGCCCAAATCCCCAGGAATGAGAAAATTTAGCTAATCTTTCCAATCACATGGTTCCTCCCTCCCCACCCCCACCCATCTCCTTGGAATTACGTTATGTTATCGTGGCTCCTTTTAAAAGCTCAGAAGCCTTTTGAATTGGAGCCGCATTCAAAGGACAGTCAAGGGTCACCCTTGGAATATTAAAGGCGAGTGGATTACAGGAGAGGGAGGGAAAGGGAGCAGCTGTGCTAGGCGGAGCCCCTGTGCAGACCCAAGGCGGAAAATGCGAGAACTCCGGAGGAGCTGGTGTTGGCCAAGAGAGCTGCGGGAGGAAGCACCGTCCTGACCCGACCCACGGTGTTAGTGTCCGGCTCTTGCTGCTGCAGACTGAGAGGAAAGAAAAGGAAAACACGTATCAGTGAAATCAATTAAGCATTGGCCTTTTGAACAGAACTAGAATGGTTCCTTCAGAGACTAAAAGCTACATGAACCTTGAAAAATTAAAAGCCAGGGACTGTTTTAATTCAAGGATCCAGTTCTGCAGAATTTACGGGGAGCTGACCAACACTCCTTTCTTAAAATAACAAGGGCTTAGGATTTATAAATTCCTTCTCAAAAGATGTCAAAGTGATTTAGTTTTCAAAATCTGTTTCTTGACCTTTCTTCCATCATTTATAGGTATTGATTCTTGGTTTTGTTTTTTAAATAAAATCGATGAATATTTAGTGAGGGCTTATTATGTGCCAAGCACTGCCCTAATATTTGGAGTGGCTGGATACAGGGGCAGGCCCCCACTCCTCAGCAGTGGTTACTTACTGATTTGGGTGGGGGGAGGTGAGGATGTTAGGGAGGTGGATCATGAATCCCTTTGAAAAACCTGATGAAGCTAAGATGCTTCTCCACAATAAAATGCACACACACTCATCCTTCACAGGACAGCTGCAGACAGAGATTGGTATATATACATCTCCTATTATCACGATGCAGTGGGACCTATTCTAAGTACTGTTTGTGAATTACTTATTTATACGCAAACCTATTTCATGAGGTATGCGCTTTTACTCCCATTTCCTCTCAGGGAAATTGAGGTGCAGAGAGATGTGGTAAGTCCTTTGCCCAAGGTTCTTCAGTGCATTGGAAGTGACGCCAGGTGCAAGCACAGGCTCTTTGCCCCAGTGCCCATGTTCCCGCCCTGGCAGTGCTGGCCTGGGGTCTTGCTAGGTCCCCGTGAGGCTGACCACTACTGTTGCTGTGGGCCAAGGGGAGGGCGTCTGTGCAAGGTAGACCCGAGGGTCACCCGATATTTTATCACCATCTGCCAGAAAATCATCCTCGTAGAAGTGTGTGAATGGCACATTCTGTGGCTGCACAGTGCCTGTCCACATGCCAGGGACAGAGGAAGGCTGTACCCAGGCTGAAGCGGGAGCGTCTGGCATGTTAAGCAGCTGGGTTTTGACCCAACTCAGAAGGTACCGTGATTAAGACCGTCAGCTTCAAAACTGGATTTTTAGGAATGTTAGTCTGTCAGCAGGGGGCAGAATGGATTTTTCTATTTGTTTATGGAAATTTGAAACTATAGGGGACTGGATATTTTCTGAACAAAAAGTTTTTCTCCCCAGCTAAATGTCCTTTGCCATTCGGGATGGAACAATAGAATTAGATGTCTCCACATATTTAATGTATTATTCATTTAAATGAATATTTGCCTCTGAGAAAAAGGATAGAATTAGAACATTGGTAATAAAATCATATTTCTAATATGCTGTGCGTGTTTGCTGATACTGCCCCTGAATGACAGGAGAGCTAATTGTGTAGGAGCAGTGTTGGGCTCCCCTTAGTGAGCCTGAAATTCTTCCTGGCTGAACAAAGGGCATGGACAGAGCTTGGAGGCTTAGGCTCCGGGTGGGCGGGTCTTGGGCTCATCTGGGGCCACGCCCACAAGATCCAGCGATGATGTTATCTCCCCAGCCAGTGGTATCTTTTCTCAGGTTCAACGGAGTCTGGGGGAAAAACAACACTCTCCTTTTCCTCTTCAGTGTTGATGTTAAATTCTTCCATGTTATCCCATGGTAAAACAAAGTAACACAAGCGCACAAAGCCAAAGTCACATCTCTGGAAGCGGAATGCAAGTCAGTGTATATGGGCATGCAGTGTTAGGGAAGACAGCCAGGTGAGGACTCAGTTTCATATTGTGCAGTTTCAGACAGGATTAAATGTATTTTTAAACATTAAAACTATCAACCAAAGACAGTCCTTGTCTTCACATTCCCTTCCTTCCTTCCAGCCGTCCTCACTATCAATCAATCATTGATCAATCAATCAATCAATCAATCAACTCAGACACATTTATTGAGAGCTTATTTTGTATCAGACCCAAGAGCCAGAATTCTGAGACATGTTTGCCTACCAAAAAATTCAAGCATCTCAGCTGGAGAGGCGAAGGCTTAAGTATTTTGGAGAAGTAAGTGATTAACCAATGGAAAACTGTCATGATTTTATTGCATCTGTGATACATCGCAAATAAGTAATACGGGCAGAACTGTGATACCCTGTCCCCGAGTATATTGAAAACTCCATGTTAAATGGATGAGCCACCAATATGGTGGCTAAAAGCTTGGAGCGGACACTTTGATCCTTCCTTGTCTCCCTTGGGGATCCTGGAGGCACCTCCCTAAAACCCTCAGTTCAGTGCTCAGTTTCAAAATTCTGAAAACTAGAGGCAAAGTCTTTCCATTCTGTGAACTATGTCATCCACTTTTGCAAAAGTTTGCAAATATTGAGGTTGTATGTATTAAGTACCTCCAGAAAGGAAGCATTTTTAGGACAGAGATTGGTTGTTCCCTCTTTGTACCTTCAAACCACTAAATGCAAGTTCACTTTAATTTGAGTTGTATTCTAATTAAATCCTGATGCCTATTTGAAGCCAAGAGATCATGAGGAATCTATGGATATAGGGTATATGTATGCCATGTCAATACCACTGCATAACCCCATTACCAAAAGACCAGATCTAGATGAGCCTGAATTGAACTTTTATTGATGCTTTTTCATGAAGGCAGCAGAAATTGAATTGATGGTGCTATTAGGTTGTCAAATAGCAGTGTCTCCCTTTTTTTCCCAGATAAGAATACATGAAGCATCATCCACACAGTCATTAAAACTTCTTGGGGGCAAAAGAGCTATAGAAGTTCAAGGTGATGGTCTAGATGTGTGTCTAACTGCACACTAGATGCTTTGTAGAAGTCCAGAACTTGCAGACTCCCATTTGATTGATTATTACATTGTTATTCCAACATACAGATTTGTACTGATGAACTGTGTTGTTTGTTTATTTGCTTGTGTTTAGATACATCTGTGTCTCATGCTTTAATCTTTAATTGGAATCATCAATAAATGTGTTGATACTTAATGCTTGTCAACAAGCATATATAAGCATAGTTAAGCCAGCATAAGCATACTTAAGAAGATGTAGCACTCATGGTGGGGCTGGGAGAGAAATAAGGACCCTCGGTGGTGACTGACAGGGAAGAAGGAGGTTGCTTGTCTGAGGTTCAACCAAAAGACAGACTCTTAAACTAAGCCCACATGTACATTTAAATGAAATACCATTTTCTGACATCAAGGCAAATCAGATATTCTGCAGTCCTATTTTTTCATTTAAACATGATTGTGAGCATTCACCTTAACTAAATAACTCCTGGATAAAATTTTGGGGATTGGTGGGGGAAGCAAATGGTGTAACTTTCCCAGAGCATCTTCTCTAGAGGGGACCCTATTTCACTCTATAATGACTGGTCTACTCCCAAGACAACATTCATCTAATTGTGGGTCAACATCCAGTATGGTGGGTTGTGTTGCAAGTGGCCTAGATTACATTTTTTACACACAACTGTTGTGTCCTTTCTGGTAGATAATGGTAGTCAGTAATGGTTAGAGATGGGTGAAGTCTTGTTACATTCCCAGAGACTTGCTACCTGGTTACAATGAAAACAAGCTCTGAGGCCAAGAGGTGCCATCCATACAGGTATTTATTGAGCACACTTTTATTAGCAAATAATCCCCAAATCATTTATTCAACCTATCTGAAAGCTTAATAAAGTCATAATTCTCTATCATTTTAGGTGAACCTAGAATACCTTGTACAGATGTTCTGTTAAGGCAGATATGGCAAGATTTTAGAAGCCAGATCTGTTTCTCCCACAGTCAGCATCATGCAACTAGAACTCTCTGACCCAAGGACTGGACATGGACAGTTTAGGGATCAAGCCATAGGTCACAGAGACTTGCTAGATTCTTAATATCCTTTGGTTGCACTCAAGGGAGGGAAATGCCTCTAAACTATTTTAGCCAGTACATATAGCTCGAATATGACTAACCAAACGAAAACACATTTCTAGCCTCCATTAATACTGGTCAACAAGTTATTTATCTCACTCAAATTAATATAAATTATACTAATTAGCAAAATGCTGGGTGAGGGTGTGGTAGACCATGAATGGAGGTAGCAGAACAGTGGGTGGTACCCAAGCCTGAGGTAGGGTCTTTCTGAGGAAATGGTAACACTGAAGCATGAATATTGATTAAGTCAACTGACTGAATCTAAGATTGAGCTCAGGGGTCAGAAAACCTTTTCTGTAAGGAGGCAGAGAGTAAATATCTTAGGCTCTGCAGGCCAATTAGCAAAATCAAGACTGACCCCTGAGGAGAGTTTGGAGAGGCAGCTGCCTTCAGGCAAAGGCAAGTCCTGGGGGAGAACTCAGCTGCAAGTCATCTCAGCCAACATCCCTGGCAGCTGGGAAACAAGCGTGTTAGTGGTAAGAGGGGATCTGGGCGGCACACCACAGCATCCATGACAGTATATACTTCTGTTCCAACTGGACCCATGGCCAATTGGATGCCTCAATGTGGGTAGTAGTGTGGTGGAAGATGGTCTCTCTGTGTAATACTTTCTATCTTTCTAAACATACTGATATATATTATCTGTGCGTCTTCTCACTCAAGTCTCACAGTATCCCCCTTGAGAAATATAGAGCTATGTTGGTATGGAAACCAAGATGGGAGAGAGAGTGATTCGTCTGTGGTCATGGACCCCAATGTTTATACCAGTGCTATCAACAATAGCCAAACTATGGAAAGAGCCCAAATTTCCATCGACTGATGAATGGATAAAGAAGATGTGGTGTACACATACAATGGAATATTACTCAACCATCAAAAAGAATGAAACCTTGCCATTTGCAACAATATGGATGGAACTAGAATGTATTATGCTAAGTGAAATGAGTCATTCAGAGAAAGACAAATATCATATGATTTCACTCATGTGGAATTTAAGAAACAAAACATATGAACATAGGAGAAGGGAAGGAAAAATAAAATAAGATAAAAACAGAGAGAGGGGCAAACCATAAGAGACTCTTAAGTGTAGAGAACAAACTGAGGATTGATGGAGGGGTGGTTGGTGGGGGGATGGGCTAAATGGGTGACAGCCATTGAGGAGGGCCTATTGGGATGAGCACTGAGTGTCATTTGTAAGTGATGAATCACTGGGTTCTACTCCTGAACCATTACGCTGTATGTTAACTAACTTGAATCTAAAAATCAAAACAAAACAACACAGTTGGAATATTGGGTTGAGGAGAGAAATCCAGCTTGGTATCAACGTTTTGCTGTGAAAGTCTATTGTGAAATGAACAAGGGTATATACGTTCAAGCTTTGTAATTAAGTTCCTTATAATGTAAGTTTCATCTCTTGAGTATTTGCTAAAAAACGTGGGTTTTTCTGCTTTTCTCAAAACAATTTTTATTTGCAGTTTAGGAGGTGACATTTAAAATTACTGGGGTGCCTGGGTGGCTCAGTCCGTTAAGGCTTCTGACTCTTGGTTTCGACTTGGGTCATAATCTCACGGTTCATGAGATCAAGCCCCATGTCGGGCTCTGTGCTGACAGTGCAGAGCCTGCTTGGGATTCTCTCTCTCGGTCTCTCTCTCTGCCCCTCCTCTGCTCTCTCTTCCCCTCTCTCTCAAAACAAACAAACAAACAAACAAACAAACTTTAAAATTAAATAAGCAGTGGTGGGTGAATTTACGGTATTTTTAGTGTTTTAATCTTCATTAATTTTCAAAGTTTTATGAAATAAAATATACAATAAATATATATATTTATATATTTATTTATATATATATTAATTTATATATATATATTATATATATATAATTTATATATATATTATTTATATTTATATATATTTATTTATATTTATATATATATATTTATATATATATTTATTTATATATATATATTTATTTATATATATTTATATATATATATAATTTATATATATATTATTTATATATAAATAAAATATATATATATATATATAAATATATATATATATACAATAAATATATATACTTACATCAATAGAAAAAAATGATAAACTGTGGTCTTATTTCCAAAAGTCAAAAAGAATGTCTTTTTAAAACTTATTGAGAGAACTAGGAAATAATGAATGGTAAGAAAATAGAAATTCCTTGTAACTTTTGAGGGAAAGTTTCTTCAGTACATTAAATACCATAATGAGAACCAACAGACTTAGTAATATTTGGTAATTGGTAAAAACAAAATAGATAAAAGTTGTTTAACTTCATGACTAAGGTAACAAAATTCACACTTGAAGTTTTCTTTCCCCAAACCCATGAAAGTCTGGTTTTATCATCTTAATTATCTGTGATTTTGATTTTACCTCTTCTCAGCGGGAGAAATTAAATATGAAATATGATGTTGTCTTTGCATCTTAAATTGGCTGTAGGTAATTTGCATCGACCTTTTTCCTAAATTGAAATGTGTGTGTGTGGGGGGCGATACATTATTTTCCTTTATAATGGATATAATTTTTCTGTTGAATTCTAGAAATAGATCTGTTGAGTATTACTTTGCCATACGCTGGCACTTTGCAAACAAATGAATTGTTTCCCTGGATTTTTGAAGTCTGCCTGTCTTATTTACATTTTCCTCAAAGCTTTCAGATTGCCTGTTTCATAGTTAGTTTGTATGTACATAAAAATATGCTGGACCCAGTTCAAGCTCGGTTTAGATGGGCGCGGGTATTTCCACTGCGTGGCTGCCACTGGACACGGATGCTTTGCTGAGTTAATCATCTCGCTATCTTTAGTTTCTCTGACTATAAAATGAGGATGATTATGCTTACAAAAACTCTGTTGGCTAAATTATTGCAGGCCTTTAGCTGAATTATCTCTTTGTTTATCAGGGATTATTGATGACAGCCTAGTGAAAGCTCAAGCTGAATTCTCTTTCCTCATACGGTGCCCTCTATTTGCTCTTCCAATAAAGGGTTTACAGCAGAAATATATGGGGACATCTTTATTTAAAAATTATATTAAAGGACACCAGGAATTAGTATCTGATGATAATATATATGGTTAGTATGTGCTAAGTTGTATGTGACCATGTAGAAATAAACTGTAAGGAATATTAGGGAAAAGCTATTCGAATCTGGGAAGCATGGGGCAAATGTGTACTTGCTGAAGCCTTCTGGCTTATAATTGCAGCATGGTTGACAATTAGAGCTCTAATTTACATGAGCTGTGATCTAAGTGGGTACATTCTAAAATGAGTTTCGTGGGGCGCCTGGGTGGTCAGTTAAGCGTCAGACTTCGGCTCAGGTCATGATCTCCTGGTTTGCGGATTTGAGCCCCATGCTGGGCTCTGTGCTGACAGCTTGGAGCCTAGAGCCTGCTTTGGATTCTGTGTCTCCCTCTCTCTCTCTGACCCTCCCCCCACCCCCACGCTCTGTCTCTCTGTCTTTTTCAAAAATAAATAAACATTAAAAAAATTTTTAAATGAGTTTTAGGAAGCGCCAGATCCATTGGATAATACAAGAGAGAGATTACAAGGAAAAGTCCTTCCTTGGCCAGATGATTTTTTTTTAATTTA
Source organism: Panthera pardus (assembly GCF_024362965.1). NCBI lineage: Eukaryota > Metazoa > Chordata > Mammalia > Carnivora > Felidae > Panthera > Panthera pardus. The sequence goes on along the minus strand of NW_026527013.1, from coordinate 74,606,290 downwards.
TTTCTTTAAATTCAAGTTAGTTAACATACAGTGTAGTATTGGTTTCAGGAGTAGAATCCAGTGATTCATCACTTACATACAACACCCAGTGCTCATCCCAATGAGTGTCCTCCTTAATGCCCATCACCCATTTAGCCCATCCCCCCCACCCGCCTCCCCTCCAGCAACACTCAGTTCGTTCTTTGTATTTAAGAGCCTCTTAGGCTTTGCCTCCCTCTCTGTTTTTATCTTATTTTTCCTTCCCTTATGTTCATCTGTTTTGTTTCTTAAATTCCACATATGAGTGAAATCGTATGATATTTGTCTTTGACTGACTTATTTCGCTTAGCATAATACACTCTAGTTGCATCCATGTTGTTGCAAATGGCAGGATTTCATTCTTTTTGATTGCCAAGTTGTATTCCATTATATATATATATATATATATATATATATACACCATATCTTCTTTAATGGCCAGGTGGTTCAGGGAAAGCGAGATTAAGCAGAGCTGAATCGGTTTCTTTCCTGGTAGACTCTTCTGTTGAGTTTTCCATGTGGGTAGGATTGCAAAACTCTGTTATGTAGAATATCCTTGGGGCAAGCATTCTGTGGACTGCACTTTGGATAAAATACTGTTTTATTCCAACCTTTTCATTTCCTAGATAAGGAAATTGAGGGTGGTGGTGGTCACATGATTTGCTAAGTTTACATAGACAATGAACCTGAACGCAAGCCTGGATATTTGACACTATCTGATGTCCTGTCTACTACACTGTGTCGCCCCATTGATTGTGGAACCACGAGCAGTGTTGGACAGAGAAGTGTTTTGTTCCTAGAGTCTGCAGGGAGAAAGATACTACACACAATATGCTCTGGGAACAGTTGCCCAAGGTTTTAACACCCTTCAGGGTCCATAATTCAAGTTCTGGGAAAACCCATGAGTTGCTAAATTTATGAGCCTTGGTTTTTCATCCAGTACAGTATAAAAGGGTGCTGTGCTTTGGAGACGAATCTGCTGAAGTTCAAAATACACCTTTACTTTATTAGCTGTGTGGCTTTGGGACAAGTTACGTAGCTTCTCTGAGTCTCAGGCCTTTATCCCTCAAATTGGGGACTAATACCTTGCACAGTTTGGGTGACATTACATACATCTGAAATGGCTCTCTTCATTCGATACACGGGACCTAATTTTGTTCTTTAACAATGCGCGAATGAGATTTAAAGAATTGCTGGGTGGTTCTGGTATTAATTGCAGCCCTTTCATTGTAGGATGTGGTGAAATTTTTTCTTCACGTTTTGTGAATGGAACCTACCTCTCTCCTGCTTCTTCTCCTCTCTGCGTCTGGCTCTGAGGTCTCTGGTGACCCTTGTGAGTCAGCATGTATTGGCACATGCTGACACATGCCATGTCCTATTCTTGAATCTACTCACCACTCTTCCATATTGACCCAGTCATTTTTCTTCTGTTGAGGCTGATAAAAGAGTTTCAGGGAAGTCCCAACTCCTTCGACTGTGGTTGTGACAATTGCAGATTTTTAAGCGAGAAGTCTTCACCCCTTCTATTTTTTGCCAGCATTAGCTATTTCCGTTCCTGGGTGCTGCTGCAGGGATCCTTGTGCAGGTTGAAGATGCGGCTTTCTTACATTCCCGCGAGCATCTGTGTTGGCGCTTGTTGGAAAATCCTTTCTTCACTCTGGCAGAAAGGATTTTTACAGACTGCCATCCCTTTTGGCAGGGGAGAATGACTTCCAAGCCGAGAGCTGCTTGAAAGAGGCACTCCCTCATCACTTATGACTGTACTCAGTGGTTACTGCTTGTGACACATTTTCAAATGGACCCCCCAGTGGCTGCAGCTGTGATTAAAAGCTGTCTGCTCTCTGCCTCACTGGGGGTTTGCTGTTTAACCATGTCGTGCACATATATATATCTGGGCTACAGCTGCATCTTGGAAAACGTAAAGTGTTTTGTAAGATAAAAAAATCAAATGAGTACCTGAATGGCAGACTCCTGAATTTTCTAAGCTCGAGTCACTGAGAGGCACTACTTGGGAACCTAGCCCTGGATGAGGTACATAAAAGTCATTTAAGGAAGAGGAGCTAATGGTCAGTGAATGTGTACTATCTGCCAGCACATGCTTCGCACACATAGGCCGACCTGAACATCTTAAAGATTTAAGTGCTCTTGAACTTAGCAGTTGCATTTCGGCTACCCTCTGTGCTCAGGATTCAGTTTGACCATTCGCAAGTAAAACAAGAACAGAATATTCTTTTTCTTTTTCTTTTCTTTTTTTTTTTTTTTTTGGTAAGACTATCCAGATGCCCCTGATATGTGAATAACCACATTTAGCTTCTCATGAGGGTTTTAAATGCCATTCTAAACAAAAGTTTACCATGAACACTACCTTAAAAAAACATTCAAATGAACAGTGCGCCCTCAGAGATAGGGTGTGCCTTTGAAAGGCACAGGTCACAACCCTTCCTCTAGATTAGAGAGATTGAGTATGCAACATTTTAGAAAGTAAAAATGTACTAGGATTTAAATCTGGGCTCTTTGCTGCATGTGAGGAGGACACTTACCAAAAGCATAAGGTGAAGGAGGGCTCCCATCCCTATCCTCTGGGCCCCACTCACTGAATCAGAAGAATCCAAATGCGCCTTTTCTTAGATGCATAGGAAGGAAACTTGGGGGACATAGGAGAATTTTGCATCCACTTTCCCCCTGTGCCTGCCTCCCCCCATCCCGGAAAGTCAAGCGCTCCAAATCTCGGTGACCAAAGGCAGTCAATGAAATGCTAATCTATCACCAGCAAATTTAGGCTGACAATACTGTGAATCGACCACATTGATGACATTGATTATATTTCAAATATTTACAATATGGTGAGACAAGCCTAATTTATTTTCTAAAGAGTTCAAGGTAGGTATCACCGATTCAGAGGGGGGAAACAATGGAGAAATGTTTGTGGTTGCTATCTGCAATAATCTGATGCTGACAGAGAGTAGTATTTTATTTAGTAATTAACAGTGTAAAGGGGAGAGGAGCTGTCATGTTGGTTCTTAAGCTGGGGAATGTGATGAAAGATGATATCTACGATCTCATCCTTTCCACTTGTTTAGGATTGTCAGGATGAGAAATGTCAGCATTATGAAAGCTCGGCTCTGCTCTTGATATGATAAAACCCTTCAAAAGCCAGTCTTTCTCTCCCTGGTCCCCCTCCTTTCCAGCTCTCTCTCTCTCTCTCTGCACTTGCTTTTTTATTTATCCTGTTTTGTTAGATGGCAGAAATATAATTCTTTTCTTTCTTCCTATTATAAGCCACCATTTTTGTTTTATTATATGTTTCACAACCCCTAATGCCCCACTGAAAATTACCTTGTTAAATGACAGTGTTTCGAAGCCATGAATCCTTTCCACCATTCCCTCAGAGGTTTGAAACAGTCAACAGACTGTAAAGAATAAATAATAAAAAAGTATTGATTATTTTGATGACTGTGAGATTCAATTAAGTATTAATTTTGCCCTCCAGTGGACCTATCAAGGTATTCAAAAGGGAGGATTCGGCTCAGCTAAATGCGTGCTGAGTGCTTCAGCCTTAAATAGGGAGAAAATGTGTTTACCTACAGTATTTGAAGAAGAAGTGCATTGATGCACAGAGTCCAATATTTAAGTGCTGTGCACATTAAGCCCTGGTGACAGTGACATTGTTTTCAGTGGTATGAGTATTGACTAAAGAAGTGCATTTGATGACAGCTTAAACTATTTGTATTGATTAACATTTTCATAGATTATCATGTGTCATATCAAATTCACTTTTCAGGCATGAATACATTAAAAAAAAAAATCACCACAGGCATACGGCAACCAATGTAACGATGGGACAAGAGAGCATGCCGCCCCACCAGCTCCCGTGCTGGTCACCTGTTTCCTGCTCAGGAACCATTTAGGCATGAACTTGGCAATAAATACCTCCCAGATAACGCAAAAAGGGCACTTCCTGCTTTTCTTTTCCTTGTGCACCCGACGTTTGTGCCAAAACAATATCATGCATCTTAGTTTGCAAATGGAATAGCAGGCTATCCTTGGAAAATACTTCTGATCCTAAGACGCCTTCCTAATGAGCTGAAGATAAAGCAGATTTAAATTATTGGGGGTGGGGGGAAGTTTGTCTTTTTCGGAGGTGATTTTTGTTTCCTTTTTCTTTAATGCTCTGGGCGTATGATGCTCTAGGTATCGGAAGTATTGAACACAGTTTGTAAGTATTTTTTTCCAATTTCTTTAAAAAATTTTTTTAAACCAATTTAAAAAAAATCGATTTTGCTGTGTATTGTTTGCTTTAAAATGTTCATTTGCTTTGGGGTCAGCTTCACTCCCAAATCTGGGACCAGGGAAGTCAACTTCTGAGGGTACTGATGCAATTTACATGAGAAATCTCTTTTATTCCATTGAAAGCATTTTGAGGACTCTTTTCTCCCTATCTCTTTTCTCTGCTCTGGGGATAGGGTTTAATTGCTTCTCCCCCAGGGAGAGTGCTTCTTAAAATAGCCCGTGGTTCCTCCATAGGGTGCTTCTTCCTTTTTAGTGTGTTGCTGAAGTACAAACCCAGCATTTTCTTTTTTCTTACTGCATTAAAGACGGAACAAGGTGTAAAAACATTCGCACAAAAAGCACATCCCACAATTAAAGCTGTGTTGGTTTAGGTGGCTTTCAAAGAAGTTTTTTTTTCCCCCCTTCTTCCCTCCGAAGCTTCCTGAATCTCTCACATGCTAGTTGAGCTTTAATAGGGTGGGGAGTAATGGAGAACTCCTCGGATCTGTAATAGCTCTTCACTTGACTGCAGCCAGCAATAACAGCGGGAGCAGCCAGAGATAAGAGAGAGAGGAGAGAGGGAGAGTGTGTGTGTGGAAGAGAGAGAGAGAGGAGAGAGGGAGAGGGAGAGAGGACACGCACACTAAAGCTGCCACTTTTTTTTCCTCCCCTTCACTCTTTTCCCCCATCCTAGGATCCAATGATAGCTGGACAAGTCAGTAAGCCCTTGCTGTCAGTGCGGAGTGAAATGAACACGGAGTTGAGAGGTGAGGACAAGGCTGCTACTTCAGACAGCGAGCTGAATGAGCCCCTGCTTGCGCCTGTGGAATCTAATGACAGTGAGGACACTCCCAGCAAGCTCTTCGGTAAGTCTGTCTAGGTATTTCATTTCAGCCCTACCATCTTGTCCAGAAGAGCGATCCACACCCCCCCCCCACCCTTTCCCTGTTGTTCATTCCATTTTCTTGTAAGTGCTAAAGAGGAGCTTGGCATCTTGGAGGGGCCAAGCCACCGGGAGCCCACTCCGGCCGGCTAGCAGGGTGTCCTGCAAACTTTTCCCAGCAAGGAACTTCCTCACTGCTCCTTCGGGCTTGTCTGATATTGCCAGAGTCCCCGGGCTAGAAATTATTTAAAAAAAAAAAAAAGAAGAAGAAGAAGAAGAAGAAGGAAAAGAAGAAGAAGAAGAAGAAGATGGTAATAATAATCAGGAAATCAGTTCCATTGTGAGAATTGGTTAACGTTTATTGAATAAATATCGACTTGGTTTCTGGTTGCTTTGCAGCCTTTTGTTAAGGGGAAGGAGAGTAAAGAGTTATTATCTGTAGTCAAAAGATGGAAGGGGGAACTGAGAAATATCAATACAAGCCTTTCTGTGCCAGGTAAACAAAGGTGACCATGGGAATTGCTGGGAGATCTAACATTTTGTAATCACAATTAGAATGAGTATCTCTTCTTCTAAAAGGTGAGTGGGGAAGGAAAATAGGTCCTGTGCTTCCCTCCCCTACTGCCTCTTGCCTTGACCAGATGTTTATAGCCTCATCCTAAATGTGGAGGCAGCCCAGGACCTTTCAGGAATCTTTGTTCCATAAACAAAACAAGAGCAAGCAGAGTGCCACTCCAGCAAAGACATCTGTCATTCAAACAGATGACACTCTGTAAGCCAACTCAAGCAACTGTGATCTCTAATCAGAAAGGGGAGCGGGTTGTTGAGGCGCGTGACTGAGTGATGGATGGTGATAGATGTCTGTGCTGGAGGAGCACTTTATGGGATAGAGTGACATTAGGTTTTCAGAACACTTCCTCCTGAAACGCTTGCTTTTAATTATTTTCAAGTGCTTACATGCTGATAACACTGGATAAGCGCATGTACACCTTAACCTGTTTATATACATGTGTAAACTAACCTGATATATACATCTGATTATGTATGTATATATCAGGCAGAGCACTGCTTGGGCTCAGTTTAAAAACATAGTCGTGTGCCTGAACTTCAAAGAAAAACAACACTACGGCACAGACTGCTTTGTTGAGAAAGTCATTAATTCAGCTGAAAAAAAAAATCAGCTTAATTTTTTTAGCCTCCAGGAAGAAAGCAGCTTCGATAGTTTGGCAACTTGAGGCCAGCTTCAACAGAGGATCTTTTCTCTGATTTGAAACACTCACTCAGTCAAACATGAGAGTGGTGTTGCAGAAAAACTTTCTGTTTCAGATTTTCTATTGGTAAAATACTGTTTTACAGTTACGAGGCTAACAGATCCCAGTTTCAAGAAATTCTGTCATATTACCCTGTTCTGGAAAAGCAGCTGTTCCACGCATATGGGTTTTCTATACGTCGGCATTAAGGTTTTAGCATTTTCCCTGTGAGGGAATATTTTGTTGCAGAGTAAGTTTCTACGTGTCTGGGGAGAATCATGTCCTAGAACACTCCTTGCGTTTCAGGGGGTTAGTGAGAGAAGTCAGATAAAATTATAAATTACAGAAAAGCAAGGCCATGCATGCTTCTGCCTCTCTGATGTTGAGGATCCTAATCCCAAGCCCTTTGACTTGTGAAAAGTAATCAGCTGTGAATTCAACAGGACTGCGGATCCTGGATTACTTGTTCCTAAACTTTGCCTGTATTTGAAAAAAGTAAATGCATTTTTGTAGACTTTCACCTAACACCCCAACTTGTTTCCTTTTTCCTTCAAGTCAACTAATAGAGAAGTAATTAACATGGCTTCTCAATGTTTATTTCGATTTTCCACTGTTGGAAATTGTTGCAGCTTTGTTATGTCACTTCTTACCAATTTGCACATGCAGAGAAATAAGCTTAAAAAAAAAAAAAAACCCAAGAGGGCCAAAGAAATTCGAATTGAGTTCACTGAAGACACATGTGAAGTGGAGTATTTATGGGTAATACTAAGGAATCGTAGTTTAGTTCAGAAATTGTAGTAGGTGTTAGAGTATGCCCATATTCACGTTTCATTTTCCACTTCTGAATTTGAGAGAGGGGACCCACCAAAACCTGCATCTTATATCTGATATTCCTTGTGTATCCACTTCATTTTATTTGGCCTCTAGAGTGCTTTTAAAACACAATGAGAATATTTTCCAGTTTCCAATTCGGTGAAGAAGCAACCAGTAGATGAACAATTTTGAAAACTTGAGGAAAAAATGGGAGACAGCCTAAGACAGAGGGACTAGGACATCCATCGGAGGAAGCACCCAATGTTCTCCGGGGCTTCCTTAGCTATTGGGTCCATTATGCTGTCTCCTGTTAATACGACTGGGACTTAGCCTTAGAAATTCCAGTTTATGTAACTGACTAAAACTTTCTAGAAGAATTCTCTCCCAGAATTTTTAGCAACTTTGGCCACACCTAATGGGTGATAATTTAATGGACCATCAGCTTATTTGACACGAATACGCTCAAGTGTTTTGGTTCTTATATGTAATTTTCATTGCACTCAGTCCTTGACAATGAAGAGTTACATTTTTTCCTGAAAAACTGAGAGCATCCAGATTTGTCTCCCAACAATGATTTTCTAATGCACTCTCTCCAACCATCTTGTCATAGCCTACACACTGCATTATTGAAAACTGTGTTTCGGTAATGAAAGGAGCAGATTAAGACAAATCGTGTGCATCTTGATTTGTTTACTTTTGTGGAGAGACATTCCCCAACAACAGGAGACAGGCAGAACTCCGTTGTGTCCTGTACCTGAAATTTCAGTCTTGATGGATTCCTTTGGAGTTGTTCCCCCTTCTGTTTCTTGTTGAAATTAGCAGTCCACAGGGCAAGTCTGTTTCTCTCACAGTATGGGCACCTTCAGCCCAAAACTGCAGGAGAAAGGCTAATACTGATGCCCTCTATGGGTAAACAAAGGAAATTCCAGGAACCATTGGGTCTTTTATGCCTCTCTTAAATTGCACCCTCTGCTCTTAACAGCATCCAAAGGGAAACATACTGTGCAGAATGTTTCAGTGCTCTGTGCAGCTCAGAATATACCAGAAGGAGAACCCAGAAGCCATATGCCAGCTTCAGTAGAAAGTTCAGAACAGGGCCCTTGTGTTTTATAAAGTAATTACATCAGAGATAACATTTTGCTTAACTTGAACAGCTATGGAAACTCAAGTACACTTAGGAGAGATGAATCCGCATTTCATTTGAGAAACGTGTGGTTAGGTAGTTCTCTGTGATATCATTAAGTGGTGCATTATTTATTCTCGGAAAGCTGGTAGGATAACTGTCTCCTTTTTCGGTCCGTGACTGTATTATGCTGAGCTCTGAGCTGTAAGGAAACTGTATGGAGGAGAACAGACTTGGATATGAGGGGGTCGTATCAGAGAATCTGGCTCTGTGTCTCCCTGTGTTTCGGCTGCGAGATCAAATGAGTGATGCCATGCGGGACCAGGCATTTAATATGTGACTGGTGATGTACATATTCGAAACCATTCTCCAAACCGGCCTTTGGCGAACAATCTCAAAGGGAAGAGGTTGCTGTGTTTCTCTAGTGACATTTATAGCACTGTGTCAATGTGGTGCCTCATTTTTAGTTATGCTCATCAAGAATTCAGTGTTCCACATTCAGTCACATTGGATGCTAAAATTCAAATGGTAGCATCAACAACTTGGTCAGGAGGATGGCCACAGAAAGGATAAAAGTAATATATACCCCTAGAAAAATATCTGTACTAAAGTTTTGCCATGCAGTCTCAGCTGAAAAAGTGAGACCACATAAAACAGGCCCTAAATATTTTCTCCCATATATATTTGAAATTTGAAAGATGATTTATTAACAGTGTTCCTCCTGGGAGTATTTTTATTGTTTCAAGATAAACCTCATGATTGCTTTCCTCAAAGTCCCAACTACCTCGGGTGGCCAGGTTAGTCTGTGGCTTGCTGTTCAGTATTATCGTACTGTACATGAACTGGGCCCACAGCTCGAAAGCCTTGAGCTGAGATGTAAACAAAAACCCATTTATAAACATCGCACCCGAGGTAAAAAGCGATGGTTGGTTTTCTGTTATGATCTTGTGGTTTTCTAGTCTAAAAGAGATTGCATATAATGATACTTGTGAACGTGGGTATTTTCAATGTCATTTATCTGTGAACTTTTGGAAAAGGGTTGAAAGTTGGATGAGTGATTCTTCCTTGCCAGAAAATGTGCTATCTGTAGGGGTTTTCTTTTCCTTTCTTTTCTGTTATCTTTCTCATAAGAAACGTGCATTATAAGATTTTTTTTTTAAATTGCCATCCAGTTTGACTTGATTAGAATTTATGGCACTGGAGTTGTTTTCAATGACAAAAGGATAAAGGACTAAATTGTCTGTCACCCCTTGAGACAGTGGTCTCTGCAGGTCAGCGTGGAGGTCATTGGTAGGGCATTATGGGGACTGTACTTTGTGGTATGCTGCCTGTGTATACGTGGGAGCCTTCATTATGGAATCACTGTCTTTATTACTTTATTTAAATGTCTCTCTCAAGGTTCCAATGCCTGGGACATTTATAATATTCTGATAAAATATGCTGGGGCCGGTAATCAGTACATAGGGCTTAAGCCCCAGAAGGATTTAGCTGGGAGGCGATGAGGAAAATTCCCCGGAGAAATATATTTATTTAACCTATGCATCATGCTTCTATATTTTTTAAAAGTTTTGATATTCTGCTCGTGGAAGATTTTTCCTATTTTTCACTGAAGAAAGTGTGTTTTGTTAGGGAAATATTAAGGGAGTATATTTTTAAATCAACTAAATGACTTGGATAATAGATTCTATGCAAAAATAGTTACTGAAAAGAAACCAAAAGAAATCTGTATTTATGTAAGTAAATGAGGTGCATGATAAGGTATGGCTTAATGGGCTGTTCTCTGACTACTGAGGGGAAAAATGCACATTGAGATACATTTCTGAACATAGACGAAAACCTTACACACTTAAGCATTTCTTAAAAAAGACTCCGGGGTGTGTGTGGATAAATTCAGTCTTAGTGGGTTTTTCCCCCTAGAATACCACTGTAATACTGCCTGGATAAGTAAATCTGCTTTAAGTAGCATTAATGTGTAAGTTTTGAAATAAAAATAAATCCATGTAACATAGCGCTGATGTTCAAACTTTTTAACCAGATCTGTTCGTGGAGCTATGCTCATTTCTGAGTGACTCTTTAATGGAGGACAGTGCACACTACGTGACATAAGATTCAGTGGGGACTCTCTCAGTGGCTCCCTTTTCTGTTTCTGCCATGCCTGGGGGGCTCAGGTCAGACATCTGTTTAAAGAAGAAAGTTCAATATTGCCACGTCTGAAGATGCTCTCTGTGCTAACACATTAGCAAACCAAAATGCTGATATGGTTTTACATTTTTCTTTTATCTCGATGGCTACGATTCTCCTGTTTTGTTGTTGTTGTCATAAGGTCCTATGTAGAATTGGAAATAAGACCAAGTAATAGACATTGCATTAATCTGCACATCCACCCCTTCCAGTGATCTCATTTTGGTCTTTTCAGTGTCTTGGATATTTCTGACTTAAAGGTTACAGGGCATTACAGTGTTTTTGTAGTTCACCCAGACCAGTTTATATCATAATTAATAAATAGAGGGGCATTCCAGATTCAGCCTCGCAAGGCTCAGCCTTAAGTAGATTGCCTTCTTTCTCAATTACCTTATTTAATCATAGAGTTAGCATTATTCTTGTAAGAATTGACCAAATAAAAATTCCCCCCACTTGACAAATGAGACTTAAGTGAGGATTTCAAGGGGATCTGGCTTGCTGTTACTCAGTAAACAAATAATTTGTGAGAGGGCTGGTTCTTTCTTTGGTTGGCGATCTGGCTGGTTTATGTTTGGGGATTAATAATACATCAGACATTCACACATTGAAAAGAGAGTAGATGTGAAGGGTGCTGTTCTGCTACTGCGCTGCTCCCGATTATCCGGGCTCTTCCCCAGGTCCCGAGACCAGCCGAAGAGCAATCACATCTGCCCAAATCTGCACCTGGCTCTACTTAACATGTTTCTTGGTTTTCTTATGCTAAAGAAAAAGATAGCAAAGTGTTTATACCAAGCTGGCATCCTGTCAGGGGGCAATCTGTGTAAAGTTTCCCGCTGTCAGGTTAATAAATTTTTAAAAAATATCCAAAGGCAGAGGTAGCTGGAGAAAGCTCCCAGTAACACCTGCCATTCTCCAGCAGATGGGCTTCTCTTTAATATCCAGCGTGGCTCTGGAATTTTCTTGTTTGTTGTCTTCCGAGGTTCTGTACTTCGCTGGGGTTTTTGTTTGGCTTTCCTTTTATTAATGACATTTCGGTCTTTCTTTTAAAATGGTTATCCTTTAAAATTTCAAACATCTTCTTCTTAGAAGGAAACAAGTGAGCGTAATTTGTTTCAGTCTGGTATTTGCAGTCGAACATACACCTTCATGCTATGAGCCTGAACAAGCTTCTAAACCAGTCAACATTGGACTTTTCTTTGGGAATACCTCCGAGTAACATTTATATTAAAATCCGTTCGTTCATAAAGGAGTATCTGGGCTTTGGCTGTGTGGGGGCTTCCAAGGATGCCTGTGTGTTACTCATGTTGACCTGACTCAGTCTTTTACATGTAAGCTCCCACCTTCTGATTCTCAAAGTCAGAGTTTATACAAATATGAACCAAGTGTGGACTAGTTTGGTAACACCTCTTACTCTATGTTGTGACAAAGAGTCAAAAATGGACTAAGCTTTTTTAATGTAAACACAGAGGTCAGCAAGAACAGCACTGACTCTCTTTTGGTTGAAGACAGTCTTTCGTTCTCAGAGAAATGGAAATAAACTTTGTTTTGTTAAGCATTCAAAGATCGTTTTTAAAAAACCACCTTATAAAATTGCACAGCTCCTGACATCTCTTCTTAAAATTAAGCTGCTACTTCTAAAAAACAATCCTGGTATGTTATATGAATGTCTATATTTTATTTGAGAACTGAAAAGAAAATCCATGCTCAAATTTCTCCTACAGTCTTTCCTTTGAAAGTGCTTGTCAGGTCTGATACGTGGTGAGAATATACTGTTGTTTATTTTCATTAAAAAATTAGCCACCTGGAACAACAAAACTAATACGGTCTAGGTCACTTTTATTAGAGGACTGCTCTGCCCTCACGACTAATTGAAAATATAAAGAAAAGTGATCAGATTACAATGAGAGAAACTAATATCATTACACAGAAACTAAATGCTTAAGAGGTCCGCTTATACCGAAGACCATTAGAAAATGGGATTCTGTAATGAAACCTGCATTCATTAACATGGTTTAAAAAACGTTCTTAGTAAAAACCTAAAATAAAACCTGTTCATTTAGCCTGAGGATGAGGTAGACTATGAAGGTATTTTTAGCAGTCTCGGAACATCTCAATGATAATCAACATGGCATGATTTAACAATTTCACGAATGTGTTTGTCCTGCAATATATAGTTTGGCTCTAGCAGTTTCCTTGGTGTTTCATCTTTTTCTAAAACAATCAGTGTTTTCTAGATTGGTGTCCTTTCCAAATCTCATGTGACTTTGATTTCATTCTATTAATTAAAAAAACCCCACCAAACCCTAATTGTGACAAAAGTTTGTGAAAGCCAAGAAACCCCTATTTAAAGACTAATATTAGCATAGTGTTTTAAAGTAACAATGCTCATTTTTCATTTTCTCATCATGTCCATACTTTGTGGACATGTTTTCTTTCCGTTTTCTTTCCTAAGCGCTATGAACGCACTGCTACCCACACGTTTTACACACGTGTGTGCCTCTCTGGTGTGTTCTCCATATTTTCCCCTGTGTTCCTATGACACTTCAGATTTATCTTCCTAAACTTGTAGTATGTCTATATTTGCTTTATCAAAACATTAATAAAGCCTAATTTACAATAATAAGCTTTTTTTTTAGTTTATGCTATCTGTGTATCACTTAAATGTACTTCTGCTATACCTATGAACCTATGAATATTGAAACACATGGTTTCCAGATAAAATTCTCAAAATTAATAGTTTACCAATAAGGGACAAGCAATTATACTATTGCTTCAGGCGTAGTTGGGCTATTATCCAAATTCCAGTGTCTTCTTTGCAGCTGCTAACCACTGAGCATTTCTCAGAATTTGTGCAGTTAATTCAGTAAACAGATTTGGGGGTTTCTGCACAGTTTGATTTATAGGGTATTTGTATACACACACACACACACACACACACATATATATATAATATAAATATAAACTGTCTCAAGAAATATATATATGTGTGTTTGTGCGTGTGTGTGTGTGTGTGTGTGTGTGTGACAGATCTTGCTCAAACTAGGGAAGACCCTTAGGATCTAAACATTAGGAACCCAAGTATTTGTCTACCTGTGGGATATACATAGATTACAATATAAACATTTATATTTTTTCTTTTTTAAGTAAAACGCATTTGTCTTATAGTTGGTAAGCACAATTTTGTGCCTGTGAGGATTTCGTGGACCTAAATATACACTTACCTGTACACATATCAAGATAGAATGGGGGTTTGATGTACAATAAAGAAATCACATTTTAAGCATTTGCTATTAAAATAGTATGGGGTACTTAATCTCCCTCTGCAGTCCTCCATGGCCACACGTGTGGTGATTTGTCTTTTAATAGCAATATGGCAAGACTTACTTTTATAAATTAATGGTTTGGGGTTACTTATTGCATGAGAGAATCACCACTGTTGAAGAAGAAGAGGGGCTGAGGGATTAATTTGATTTAAAAATGCAAACATTTGAAGCTGTTTATAAAGCATGAAAAATTATTACCGCAGAGTGAATTTTTGCCAAAATCAACCAAGGGTAGAAAGAATAAAACATCAAATGGAAAAACATATTTTCCTGTATTTAACAATGTGTAGACACTCAGGTGGAATAGGGGTGGGGGTGGAATGGCCTTTTCCAAACCTGCATTTTTTTCTTTGATAGATCCAATTTCATGTAGCAAAATATTGCAAAATAGAAACACGTCAAAAAGAAAACATGCTGTTTTCAAAAGGAGAAGCATTGAAGATAGTGAAGAAAGCTAACATTTTAATGGATTCGCTTGCTATCCATTAATCTAACTGTAATCTATACATGGGTGAATAGTCAGAAAAGGGATCGTCTGGATTATGTGGGAAAACTTTCATAAACTTTTGGAAACAAACCTGCGTCATTATTTTAGATGTTGATTGACTCATCTCTTTCTGATTCCTAAGATTAAGGCAGGTTTTACTCTTAAGAGTTACTAAGAAATGATTCAGATTTATAGTTAATGCTGGTCTATTTCCTTGCTTTAATTAACAATTTTTTTAATGTTTATTTATTTTTGAGAGAGAGAGAGAGAGAGAGAGAGAGAGAGAGAGAAAGCACAAGCAGGGGAGGGGCAGAGAGGGAGACACAGAATCCAAAGCAGGCTCCAGGCTCTGAGCTGTCATCACAGAGCCCGACACGGGGCTCGAACTCACGAACGGTGAGATCACGACCCGAGCTGAAGCTGGGCATTTAACCGACTTAGCCACCCAGGCGCCCCTCCTTGATCTAGTTTAGAATCTTTCGTTCTGCCATTAGCTTCCATGTTTAATGTAATTTGCTAACATTCCAATCAGAATCTGCAGGCAAACAGAAAAGGGTCAGCTTCAAAAGGGATTAATATCTATAGCTGCCTGCTAAAAATGGTCAAAAGCAAACAAACAAAGACCCAGAACTGGTCAGACTGGACATTGCTGATGGTGTGGAGATGGTTGCACTAGCTTACGATGGTAGCTACCTGTCTTGTCATCTGTAGTATATCAATATGTTTTTATAATGATACAGTCACCTGAACCCTGTAACGGTTTATAGTCCTTTTGAGAATTCTTATGGATTCTTAGAGTGACGGAGGTCTGAGAAAAGATCTTGAAAGCTTTCACAAAATCTGGCTGGGTGACAGAAAACTAGCACGACTGTGATTTAGCAGCTATGGAATCCCATTGACTGGGAACATCATTAAACTTTTAAGTGAAAACACGACCCACAAAACAAATGGTAGATACGAAGGGTGAGGGGCACCCAATTTTGGACAGCCGAAATTAAGAGGTGCCAAAGGCTCTGCGAGGAGAGGCCAAATTCAGCAAGCCCAATGTTGATCTTGATATTCTACTTAGAAAGGGGATTTTGTTGATATACTGTTCTCAATATTAAAACGTGCCCTGGAAATTAGGGCCTTTCCTAAATGGGATCTATCAGACTTGGTCGTTGTGTTTTCATTTTCCCTGGCTAGTTTTAGTCAATGATAAATAAAGAACTTGAATTTGGAATCTGGCACCCGTGAGATCACAAAACCAGGAGCAGCAGGAAGTAACCACAACAAGTAACTTCACATCAGTGTCTGCAAGGTAGATCTCAGTCCTCTTAACATTTGTAACGCTGCTAATTTCTGTGGACTTTTAAAAATACGCTTCCACATGAGCTCTCAAAACCCATAAAAGTGTGGCATGTAAAGTAAATTGTTTGTCACTTGCCGACGACCTGCCATATTTATTGTCAGGAGAAATGGACATTAGTTGGGAAAGCAGTTGTTAGAGGCCAAACAATTTTTAAAGATGGCAAAGATGCGCGAGGGTTTTCCTTTTTCTAACAATGAGCCGCCCCTTCAGACATCAAAAGACAAGATAATAAGACACTTCAAGCACAATTCAAGATTATATTCAACATCTAAAGGCTCATCTCTTGTCAGTTTGCATTTACTCTTCCAGGGATGTGATGCTTCTATCATCTTTCTGTCAAGGGGAGTCTGGCAGAAGAGGCGAGGGCTCTTATTTCACACACTTAGGGTTTTTTTTTTTTTTTTTTATCAAATAGCCCACACTCGTTCTGATTCAACCAAAATGGGGGGATAATTTGAAGAAGGTCATGCACAAGCGCAAAAATCTCATATTGATTTGTGTGATTAGAAGGCATTAAAATTGCACGTTTATGTTAGTCGCTGAGATGTTTTGTCAGTTTATTTGGTAATACACTTTTGCAGCCTGGGGGGGGAGAAAAACAGATGACTTAAAATTTAAAAATAGAGAGCTGAAAGCTGAAATTGGTTCCTTTAAAGTGACCGTATTTGAACATTTAACAAGTGAACATAAAAATAATTTAATGGTTTAGTTTAACAATATTTGAAATTAGCTTCTACAACGAAATGCTTCATTTGGTATAAAGGAAAACAAACCAGTGGTGCCTCTCTGAGGAAAGAAATATATATGTGAGATTATTTTTTAAATACTTTAAACATTGATTTCATATCTTTAATATATAGATAAAGGGGATGACATTTTCAATATAAATGTAATTATGAGGCTATTTTATAATGGTCATCAAATTTTTAACATTTTGTACTCCTTGAAATTACAACATCATTATATTGGTCATTTTATGCCTTTCTTAGTATATGTGCCCTTTTCCAGAGAGGGTACTAAAGAGTCAATAAAGGAGTTTTCAGATTATTATCATTCTTTGTCAAAATTTATCACATTTCCTCCTTCGTTCTCTGACGGTCACAAAGCTGTACAAGATAACATTCTTTTTTTCTTCTTCTTCTTCTTCTTTCTGGTGGAGGGAGGACATCTACAGAAGTTAGAAGAACCAGCTTTTCCACTCAAAATAAAACAATTGGTGAAAATAAAACCATGATATCCTGGGATCATTTCTCTATTGAATCTTTGAAATTACTCTTCCTAGGAATTTTCATCAACTCTTGGTGTCTTCATTTCTCATATTTCTCTTTTATGCTGTGAAGTGTTCTGAAGCTGACTTTCATACTTTTGTGCTGCTTTCAGGTATCGAAACAAAAAAGATACGCATATGTACAAGGGAGTTACAGCATAAGTTGAGTAAAAGTGAAACCCATGGTTTGTTCTATTTGTTACACAAGACTTTTCCATGCTGTGGGGTTTATGCATTCCATATTCAACAGTTAATTCACCCGCTCAACAACAAATGTTTGTTGAGTACCTGTTCTGTGGTGGGAGCTGTGCTGTGCTCTCTGGACTCGGTGGAGAAAACACCAGAAAGAATCAACCACCCAGTCTTGCTCACCCACCACACTGGGCACCGAGGTTGCAAAAATGAACCAGGCATGGTCACTCTAACCCTCAGTAGCCTGCAGCCAACATTATATATTGACTTTCCATTTACTTCATTGTTTCCTGTGACTCTTTGGGAAATCTCAGTCTTCAAAACTGTGCATTTCCGAAGTAGTTCATTGCTCAGAACCCTAAACATTTGAGAAAAACTATGATGCCCAAAAAGTGAGGAAGAATTTTCGAAAGCATTATTAAGTGATTCGGACAAAAGGAATGGATGATGTTTTCATCATCGAGTTTGGTGCTGATCCTGTAAAACGGGTGTGATTCTTTAGCAATTGTTTCCTGGTCATGGCCAAAGGAAGAATCAACTAGATGTATCTTTTCCTCCCCGTCTCTCCTGCCTCCTTTCTCCTCCCAAGAATCTTGTTGGTTTATCATGTAACATAATGTAGTAGGTCAAGGCTCTGGAGTCTGTGTTTTGTTAGCTGGTTGGGCCAGGAACATAACGGGGTTAGGCCTCAGCTTCCCCATTTCTATATGGAAGAATTGATGGTACTTACTTCATAGGGAAGCTTGAGGTTGAAATGAGGTGATGTGTGTAGAGCCCTACTAAGTGCCCAGAATGTAACCAGCATTCAGCAAATGTTAGCCATACCATACTTTATTAAGAGGTGAAAATTAACTTGCCTTTTTGGATGGAATTTGGTTAATTTTTAGCAACAGGTATCAGAAAACCAACAAAAAAATTTCTGAGGCTTTCAAAAATTAGCCATGCACCTCCCCGAGGAAACATCAGCGCCTGCCCCCCCTCCCCCACCCACCCCGCCCCACCCCTGCCCAGGCCAGGGCTCTCTTGGCCAAAGTAAAGTTCTGGGGATCTTTTTCTCTTGATGACAACACCCCTTCCTTCTTCAGGGCATTGGACACTGCTTTCTTCCAGAGTCCATTTAGGAAAGGATTCAGACTTGTGAATAGATGACAAGCAGGTTCTAGAGGAAGCCATAATTCACTATTTTCATGTTGGGGAGTATGTGGGCAGTGCAATGGGCAAGGATGGAAAGGGGCAGTTACATATCTTACTCTTCTCTAAATTTAAAATATTGGAGTGTGTGATTCTTTCAGATCATAGAAATTTTAAAAATAATGTTGGCATCGAGAAGTGATATGTAACCAGATGTCTGTAGGCGACAGCAAATGCTTCTCTAACTTGCAGTTGGGTCGGTACCCTGATGGCAGCCTGCCTTTCGGTGGTTTCCCTCCAAGGCATGAGTCGTCTCTCTAAGGGAATTTGCCAGATTTCAGGCCAGGCACTTGTTTCTTTCTACCTGGACCGTATTGTTGCCAAAATTAGAGACATAACATTTGCCTCCAATGAAATGTTTAGAGATCTTCCTGAGGATGGTCACCATATCAAGGTGAACCACACAACATTTCAGAGAGAAACTGTCCATTGAACTTGCATGAAGACGGGAGAAGAATGGCTCAGCAGAAGAATTGTAACCAGGGTTCCTATCACTGTTCCTGAGCCACGCAAAGGGGTATGACTTCTTGTGCCTCCGTTTCCTCTTCTTTAACACCAGAGGTCAGATAACAATCCGACAAGGTGTTGAAGATTATGTAAAGGAAGGCGAGTGAGGTGCCTACACATTGGGGGTGTTTAATAAATGTGAGTTTCTTTCCCCCACTTCTTAGACCAATAGTGTTGCCTTTATCAGGTCTGAGAAGTGACTCTGTAGGGAGTGTGGATCCAGACATTAATAGTTAGATGAAGTAGAGGTTTTGAACCCTAAGATCTGCTTTCCTAATCTAACTTTTTCCATGAAAGCCAAAACTCAGGCTAGAAACAGAATAATCTCTGTTCCAGAAGTAGAAGAGATTCAGTTAGGATGTGGATCTTCGCTGTACCAGTGGGGAGCTCTTTTCTGCCTCCAAAGTAAAGCACTCCTCACAAAGGGTTAGTTATGTGGTAAGTATTGGATTATGGGTGCAAGTAAAAATCCACAACGTCTCCATTCCTTTGGGAATTTTCATAGTCAATGTTCATTGGGACTTTCTAATCTTGCAGAGTGAACCCTTTATACATTTTTTTAAAAAAATGAATAAACCAAAAATAAAATGACAACCTCAAAAAGTCTTTCAGGGCAACGTTTCTAAGAATCGAAAATGTGGTGCAATTTAAGTAGGTTAAGTTGACATTTGAGCCCATATTTAGGGGGAAATGTGTTATTACATTTATTAAGGGTATTTAGAGATTTTCGTTGATATTACTAAAACCTTTTATAGACACCAAAGTAGTCAGGATGACTCCAGGAGCAGCTCTGTGTTCTTGTTACCATGGCAACCCCACACATTTTTAATTACATATTTACCCATGCCCCTTGCACTTTTGTCAGAAATTATTGGCACTTCTAAAGCCACTTACTTAACGTGTGTCGATTGATATTAATAAATAAAAAGTGATATTGAGAAATATTAAATCATACTTTCAAATTGAACTAATGTACATGTTTATGTTAATGTTAAATTAGAAGAGGCAAACTTTCCTTGAAGCCAGTGGCAGTGACCATCCCCTTCATATAATGTGCCTATTTGACAATTTTGACTTTCTTTGCTGAGCGTACAGGACGTTTTGTCCCTTGGGAAGAAAACTCACCTCCTCATACTGTGGCCTCGATTGGGTACAGATTTATTTATTTATTTATCATCCAGCTCTGATAAATGTGAGTTGTACCTTTCCCCACACCGTTCCCTTCTAGCCACCACCTAAAAGATACCTTCTTCCAGCCCTGCATTCAAGGGCTGGACCGTCCAGTTTTTCATATTTTTATAAAATTAAGTTGTATGTTTAATCAGTCTTGACTAAAAGTCAGGAGAAAAATTGTTTCTTCTAGGTAAGATTTTTTTTTAACTGATTTCTCTGATTTTATGTCTCCTGGTGGCTCAAAAATCTTCTTTCCTCAAAATCTTCAAGACTGTCACAGTCTTAGACACCTCTAGGAATTTGTAGCTTACCTTCTTCATTTAAATCTTAAATCTGGCTTGTAATAGACTTTTTTAAAGGTGATTTACCTCACGAAAATGGCAATATTTTTACACTACCTTTTGGAAGGACGCTTTCTTAGTCTTCTGCCCCTCAAAGAGGCATTTTTTTCCTAAGACACCAGTCTTTTAGAGGAAAATCTATAGAACCTATATAGCCATACACTGTTAGCTCCTATCCCTTCATTTCAATTAGGTGAAAGGGGCCAGGTGCAAATAACCATTTAATATCTTGATGTGTTCTCTAAGCTGCTTATAATGAACTTATTGAGAGGTTAATTTATTTAGATCCACTTACTGAGGGTGTCCCCGTCTGCTGCCCCTTCCCCTTTCTGTGGTCAAAATATTTTGGCGAAGCTCTTTGATTTCACATATTACAATGAATCTTGCCTTCCCTCGCTTTCCAACTAACCCCTCATATTTTAAACCTCTTTTGCAGCCATTTCCAGTGTTTGCCTAGTATTATAATGACTTGTGCATTTGTCTGCCTTCCTTGCTGGGTAGCAAGCCCCTAGAGGATAGATAATAGATCTTGCATATATTAAGTGCCAGATAAATGTTTTTTGAATTGAACTGCTTCTGAATTGGATGTTTCTGGACATCATCCACACTTGGTAAATACTTAACTGAATATTAAGAGGAAATAGACTCTATCCACAGGAGTCTACTCTCCAACTAAAGGAAGAATGTGTGTGTGTGTGTGTGTGTGTGTGTGTGTGTGTCTCAACAAAAATGAATAAGAAAACAAAGGTAAAGAAGTGTTTGCTTACAGTCAACAAATATTTATTGAGCACTTTTGCGTAAAGTGTTGTACAAGGGGCTGAGAATGTGATAATGAATTAGACAGACTTCGTCCCTGTTTTCCTAGAGTTTAGAGATGGTAGGGAACTGGTTAGAAGTGTTTTGCAAGTACTGGATGCTATAGAAATGAATAAAGAAGGGCATGGCTCAGTCTGAGGGTCAGGTTTTATGATGGACATTGAGTGAACATTATGTGGATGTTACTTTGGCAAAGTACTCCTTTCCAGTTAAAGATATTCTTGGTGGAACTGTCAAACAAGATGTTCCATCTTTTCCAGGACCAAGAGATTGTATGTGCCCCAAAGTAGATAATTAGTTTGTTCTCTCTTGGGAAGATAATTCTTGGACTGAGTGATCCAAGTATTTAAAAACAGCTCCATGGAGTGTGTGTACATGGTGGTGATCCTAGAAAATGCCAGGAGTTTTTACCACCTTGATTCCTGGACGAGCCTTGAATAACATCTTTTCAGAAATCTAGATATTTAGCACTTTCCTTTGATTCCATGACTACCCCGAAACCTTACAACAAATTTTTTTCCTCCTTTCTCATCTTTGCTTAAGTAGGGCCAGACTAGGTTCATGTTCCTTGCAACGGAATAACCCTTGTAACACTGGTATGTTCGTGATCTCCAGGGCTACATTTAGGCAAGACATTTTTCTAAAATTGCTTCCTCAGAGTTAGAATGGAGAAGTCATTCCAGGCTAGGCAAACAGCATGGGCAAAGGAACAGAGTGAGAGAGGTGTGGTCAGCTAGAACTTTCTCTGGTGGGAAGTAAGGAATGAGAAGAATTCTAATTCATCCTGGTAGAAAAAGGGGGGGTAGCACCAGGTGGAGTGTCAGTTACGAATTACTGAAATCTGCCTCTGAATTAGCTAAGCTAAGAAAGCTTAAGGGAAACTACACAGGCTTGGGGCACCCGGTGGCTCAGTCGGTTGAGCATCCGACTTTGGCTCAGGTCATGATCTCACAGTTTGTGGGTTCGAGCCCTGTGTCAGACTCTGTGCTGACAGCTCAGAGCCTGGAGCCTCCTTCAGATTCTGTGTGTGTCTCTTTCTCTCTGCCCCTCCCCCGCTCATGCTCTGTCTCTCAAAAATAAATAAATGTTAAAAAAAATTAAAAAAAGAAAAAGGAGAAACTACACAGGTTAAAATTCTAAGGGTCCCTCCCATTCTTCCTGCCTGGCTTCGGACCCATCCAGAACACCACCACCAACACTGTACTAAAACAAAAAGTTTTGACACATAAAGTAATGACACATAATGTCATTACAATGATAAGGTTGTTCACATTGTCTATGGCTGCATTATAACCCAACCCCAAACTCTTAGTGGCTTATACAATGACAACATTTATTTTGCTTACAGATCTTCAGTTTGGGGATGGGTTGGTAGAGTCCATGCATTTCTCTTACCCTTGGCTTCAA
The DNA here is from genome assembly GCF_024362965.1 of Panthera pardus. Classification (NCBI taxonomy): domain Eukaryota; kingdom Metazoa; phylum Chordata; class Mammalia; order Carnivora; family Felidae; genus Panthera; species Panthera pardus. Next base: position 74,583,698 of record NW_026527013.1, on the reverse strand, counting down.
TTGAGGCAATTCCAAGGCTGGTGGTTGGAATCATCTGAAGGCTTGTTTCTTCACATGTCTGGTGGTTGATGCTAATTGTTGGTTAGGACCGTTTCTGGGATTGTTGACTGGAATACTTATGTATTCTCCATGTGACTTGGGCTTCCTCTCACTATGGTGGCTGGGTTCCAAGGGCAAGGAGAAAGAGAGAGAGAGAGATAGGAGAAGTGAGTGGAGGGGAGGAGAGAAAAGGGGAGAAAAGGGAGGAGGGGAAGAGGGAAATGGGGAGGGAAAGGGAAGGGAAAGGGAAGGAAGGAAAGGGAAGGAGAGAAGAGAAAGGCAGTGGAATCTGGCTTTCATAAACTAGACCTCTCTACCTTATCCTTGGAAGTCAACAGCATCACTTCTACCACTTTCTATTCATTAGAATCATGAGTCATTAAGGTTCCCTCATATTTAGAAAGAGGGGAACTAAAACTCTACTTTTTTGATGAGGAGACTATCAACAAATTTGTGGAAAGTTATAAAACCACTACAAAAGCAATATTACTTATACACATTTATTCCTTTTCTCTCTGATAAACTAAAGTAAGGAAATGTTGAGGTGCTTGGGTGGCTCAGTTAGTTAAGTGTCCGACTCCTGATTTTGGCTCAGGTCATGATCTCACGGTTTGTGAGATCGAGCCTGGCGTCAGGCTCTGTGATCAGAGCCTGCTTGAGATTTTCTCTCTGCCCCTCTCCTGCTCATGTGTGCATGTGCACACATGCATGTCCCTCTCAAAATAAATACGTAAACATTTAAAAAATATATTTAAAGTAAGTAAATGCCTTTTGGGGGGTGGTGTCTTCTTGTTAGTGAATAGATATTCCTAACAAAATCAGAAGATTTTGTTTGAGGCAAGGTGAAATGGATAGCTTCTACCCCATGTAATGAGCATAGATCAATTCTCTTTTAGATATGTGTGTGTCCAGTTCTACAGAAAGTTACCTTCTTTATCGCTTTCATTTTTCTTAGAGATGAAGAGGTTTAGTTTAGAGTTTGGAAGCTGGGTCTTTATAAACACGAGAAAAATAAAGGAAGTCTCATCTTAGGGTGTCAGGGGCAGACGGAGGGTAGAATCCGAAAGTCCACTATGTCTACGCTTATGACAGACCATTGGTTATAGCAAATGAAAACAGATTTCCCAAACCTCACATATTAAGTTCAATACATTTCTCTTTGGTAATAACTGGAAGAAATTTCAGTGATAATAAACCATTTCTGAGCCTTTATGTCTACCACTAGACACTGTAAGGAAGGATGGACTGGTAAAAGAAAGTTGGTACATTTGAAGGCAGTTCATGTAATTATTGTTGTTTATAAGAAAATCATCCACACCACAATTTTCTAAAAATCTTTAAAAATTAAATGAATTCTATACTTGAGAGCTTCATACTTCAATTTTTTTTCTGACTCTACCTAAAATATTTCCTCTTTAAACACGTTGAATTCTTAATTGATTCCCCATTTTCTAATGTCTAATGATTTCTATCAAGAACGATCACCAGAGGCAAGAATGTGTATTCCTGGTGTTTTAGACAGACACATATATACATGAAATATAAGGTTTTTTCTGGTTCTGTTGAGAAAAGTGGGGAAGCAAAGACCATATTAAAACCCAGAGCTATCTGTGGTTATTTTAAGTATGGACCCAGCAAATTAAAATTTGCTCAACTGCTATGAGTTGCTCAAATAGTGGCCAGACTAAGCAGTTTTTATTAACTGTAAAAGTCATGAACTGAATTCTGAGTTTTTTCTTCCACTATGATAAAAATTCTAGCTCCGAATCTTATTTTCCTTGAACCAGTACCCTCCAGCCCTCCTTTCCTCCAGGAAATACATAAGAAGCCAGAATGGAACCTTCCTGAGTGCCAGCCTTCTCACACAGTGCTGTCAGTGAATGAGCCCAGATGGGAAGGGAAGCAGGGCACCATAGGAAAATGTCCAGTTTGTAGCTTGTGACCATTCTCTGTAGGTCGTGGCATATGCCACAAACGTGCAATATGAAAGTCTGCAGAACCCTTCACAAAAAGGTTTCCTTTACATCCAAATAGAAGAACTTCATAGTAAAGTAGATTTCCGAGTGTGTCTATAAGGGAAACTTCTCTTACTTCCAGGCTTTCTTTAGTGATGATGGTGGTGATAATGATGATTACATAGATTAGCGTTTTCAAAGTATGTTTACTCGCAGAAATTCCATGAGGTAGATGTTTCCCAGGATTTGGTGGTCAGACTTCAGGTAACATAGAATTTATAGAGTTGTGAGCATTGTTTTTCTCCACTACTTAAAGCCTTATGGTGGCTGCCTATTGATTTCAGAATAAATTTCAAACTCCATAAAATGGCGCCTGTGCTCCTTGCTTACCTGTAGGTGATCTACAATCACACTGTAAGAAAATGCTTTTTTGTAGCTTGCCCTTTCCGTATTTAGCTTGTTTGTATGTTAACTATATATGGTAAACGTTTTTCTAAACAAACATTTTTACAGCAACTGCTTAAATGACTATGAAATATTTTATCATATGGGTGTGTCTATTTATTTATGTATTGGCTTTGTAGCAAGATAGTTTTCTTTAAAAATTTTTATTAAAGAATAACTAATATACAATATTGTATTAGTTTCAGGTGTACAATATAGTGATTCAATATTTATATACATTACAAAATGATCACGATAAGTCCAGTTACCATCTGTCACAGTAAAAAGTTATCACAATATTATTGACTATATCCTTGTGTCTTATGTATTTTATAACTGGAAGATTGTACTTCTTAATATTTCACCCATCCCCCACCCTTTTCACTCTGGTATGCAACTAGTTTGTTCTGTGTATCTATGAGTCTGTTTCTGTTTGTTTTGTTTGCTCAATTATTTTGTTTTGTTTTGTTTTTTAGATTCCACATATAAGTGAAATCACACAGTATTTGTCTTTGTCTGATTTATTTCGCTTAGCATATACCACCTTGGTCCATCCATGTTGTTGCAAATGGCAAGATTTTGTTCTTTTTGATGGCTGAGTAATATTCAATTGTGTATATATACCATATTTTATTTATCCATTCATCTAGAAATTAACTTTTAGGTTGCTTCTATATCATGGCTATTGTAAATATTGCTGTGCTGAACATAGGGTGCATATTGTCATTTATTTAATTAATCCTCTGTAGTTTAACAGATTGTTTCTAATTTAAAATTAAAATTTAAACAATCATTTCCTTAGGATTAATTAATAGAATTACTAGATTAATAAACATGCACATTTTAAAGCCCTCCAGAAAAGATACACAAATTTATATATTTATGAACTATATTTGACACCAATCATTTTCTGACTCTTTCACTGAATTTGATTTTTTAAAATTATTTTTCGTATTGGATAATTTGATGGGTGAGTAGTGGGAATTCTTTTACTCTGCATTTCTTTGATTACTAATCAGACTTAAATAGTCTTTTTGTGAGTTCTGGCTAGTGGTAATTCCTCTGTGAATTGCTTGTTTTTGATTTCTTCTTTTGGGGAATCCATCTTTTTTCTTATTGCTTTATGTAAGCTTTTTATATAAAAAGACCCCAGTATTAATTTTCCCATACTTATCAACTTCAATAGACTTTGCTAGATAAGAGCAAATAAAACATAAACAAAAGTATGAAAGGCACACATTTTCTTTTGAATTAGCTAGTTATCTAAAGACCAGCAATTTTTTACACATGACAGAATACTATAGTGGTTGTAGTTCCTGGCAAGAAAGAGATTGCACACTCAAATTTGTTAAATTGAGTAGAGTGTAATAATGGCACTATTTAGAAAAGTTTAAATAGAATGTAGGGAAATAAAAAGTATAGGAAACCTCCTCCCCTAAGGTTAGTAACACAGTGTCCTTATCACCCTTGGACTTCATCATCCTTGGACCCATGCGCTCGCCCTTTATCTGAACAGGTAAAGTTACCTTGGAAGGGTAAAGGAGCAGCAGAACTCAGAAGGGAAGTGTCATTTGGATAGGACCACGTTTGTTACATGATACAGCCATCCCTCGACCCCCCCCAGGAAGAGAGATGGCGGGGGTGGGGGAGGGTAAATGTCCCAATTTTATTCTCTTCTTTCCTTCCACTGACAAAACTCAACTGGAAACTAGAGAGAATAAAAGGTTTTGGTAGTCCATATAGGTGAGACTCCTAGAGGACTGAACAAGATGGAAAAGAGTAGAGTGATAATCTGGAAGGACACATGGTTTCAGCACAGTGCGATATAACTATGATTCTGGAATTGGTCTCAAGAAAGCTCAAGTCGCCAGCCTTGCCACTAACTGTTATTTAACACCTATGACTTTCACCTGTAGCATGAGGATGACCATAGTACCTGCCTCATATGGTTATTGTGATAGTTGGAGTTAAAGCACTTGATATAGTTTTGACATATAGGGTGTAAGGAGGCCGGGATGTTTTGTTTCTCTTTCTCTTTGCCCCTCTGCTTTAATAATCCCTGCTTCTACCCTAGCCTGGCTGCTGGTTGGGATCTCGCTAGGCACCCAGAGTATAAATCCTCAGGGACCAACCTTAGTCCTTTCCTCAGAACTCAGTTTGAGAGAACTCAGTGACTCCCACCCAGCATCCAGATAGATCCGCACATCATCCTGAGGATCCTCTGACTGCCGACTCAGGGGAGGCTGAGGGCTACCTGTGCCATGTCCCCAGATATTTTACCATATTCATCCAGCCTAGTCACTCTCCAGCTGTGGCACACACACTCAGGAACTTTCTCCCAGAGATGCTTTCACTTGCTCTGAGAAACTATAATATAAAATAAATGCACTCCCAAAACGGTAGTTTTTTTTTTTTTCTCATTCTCACAATAACCATATGAGATGGGTCTCTAGGAGCTAGCTACAGACTTTTGTTTCAGCGTTGGTTTTCTGGATAAAAAATAAAACAAAATCATCAAACCAACAAAATAAGTGTGCAGAGAGGTTTGTAGATTGAGTATGCACTGACACATTTTCTAGATAATCATTTGCAACAAAAAGCATATCTCCTTTGTAGCATAAATAGAAGAATTTCCCAATCAAAACTAAAATAAAATTTCAAAAATACAATTATAAGCAAAAATTACTTCAGTTATGCATTGGGTTTCCTAATTTTCCTAATTATTATTAGTTTCTGAATGAAGTAAGGTTAATTCTATTATAATTATTGTCATTTCAATACTCACTAATAGGTATGAAATTGTCAGATTGTGTTTGTTGGGATTAATCCAAGGTATTGATATTTAGCGTGAGTTGGTATTTGGGAAGGAATAAATTTTGCCTGATAAATATGAGCATAAGGTGTCCATACATATGATCAGAGATTCCTTCCATCTGTTTGACAAGGATTTTAGATTATTCTAAGAAGCAACTTTAGTTCTTAAGTATGGGCTTACAATGTTTTTATAGCATTAGTAAAAAGAATTGTTTGATTTCATAGAGTAATTTATGTCACATTTAAATGACTTAGAATAAATTTTAGAGATGTAGTTCTGGTACATATATTTACAGAGTAGGGAATATAAATCATATGAGTGGCATTGCTGAGGAAGTTATTTTGGGCTTAAATTTTAAGTAATAGTTTCAATTTAAATCAATGATTCTATGGCTCAAGAGGGAGTCTAGTAGATCAAGGTAGATTTTAAAAACTTGAATATCTCTCCAGGTCTATCACCAGTGATGTACTGGAACCAGCTCATGCTGGCTCATGAGAGACTATTGTTACATTCAGGAATTTTGTGAACCAGTTGTTAAATATAGTCACAATTAAGAATTAAATTACATAATGCTATAATTATACAAATTATATTTTAAAACAAAGGAAATAAATACTCAAAACTCATCGTTTTCTAAATGATCATTTTTCTATACTTTATTTTTTATGCCTTTATTTATTTATTGTATCTGAGTGGTGGAAATACTATATAGTGATATGGTGGGTCTTTCCCCAGCCCTACATTCGGTGAGGTCACGTTGGTAGCTTGAAATTGCCATGGAGAGAGTATTTCTACCATGAAAATTTGCAAATACTAAAAATTAGGACTTCATTGATTGTCTTGTTGATTTTCTAGACTTGAGAAAGTGATGGAGAAAATGCTAATAATGTAAATTAAACTTAAACACGTGCTGTCTCTACAAGTATTATATTATGAATAACACAAAGAAATGAATAAATAACTCTTCCAGCATTCAAAAAGTATTATATGATTCTACAAAGAGGTCCCTTATGTCATTAATTGATGAACGTGTGAAGTTCCAACATGAGTCTTCAGTATTTCACTTTCCTCTTGTTAACGTAAATGAAAATATCCACCAATATGCAGTCAGAATGTTTGTCAATGGCGTGAGTGGTTTTTTTGTCAAATCAGATAGTAATCAAACATTTATTTGTAGTCTAATTCTGCAACACTCTTGTTGATGATAGAAACTTGCAGTGGATTTTTTTTTTTTAACGTTTATTTATTTTTGAGACAGAGAGAGACAGAGCATGAACGGGGGAGGGTCAGAGAGAGGGAGACACAGAATCTGAAACAGGCTCCAGGCTCTGAGCTGTCAGCATAGAGCCCGATGCGGGGCTTGAACTCACGGACCGTGAGCTCATGACCTGAGCAGAAGTCGGCCGAACTCACGGACCGTGAGATCATGACCTGAGCGGAAGTCGGCCGCCCAACCGACTGAGCCACCCAGGCGCCCCACTTGCAGTGGATTTTGTAGGAAATAGTAAAATAACAGAATTCTAGGTATACAGAATTTTAAATAAGTAGTATTGTACATTTTTCTACTATTTGTAAACTGTGTTACAGTTCTTTATGTCAGCTTATAATAAATGCATGTGCACATGTATATGCATACTTTGTTTCCCCCAGAGAGCTGGCTGTTAAGCAGTTCTCAGCACACAGTTGATTGGATGCTATTAGTTCTAAAACAAATCTGGGAAACTCTGTATCTTAGTCTCAACATACTAGCTTTAGGTTTGTGGGCATCCACAAAGAGATTCAGAAGTTTTGTTAGGAATTATATGACCCCAGAAACATCATGAAGACTTTTAGGAAGAATTTTTATAGGAGCGTTTTACCTTCACTACCAATTTATTTTTTTGTTTTCTTACAAGAAGAAACAGTTTATGAATTATTCTTAGTATTTATATTTCTGTGGATAATAAAATTAAAGTAAAAATCTAGAAAATTTAGATGAATATAGCCTTTCTGCCCAATCATTTAGTTTTTTTGGTTCATGTTTCTCTGCATAAGGAATTAAAGAAATATTAAAATCATGGATGTTAGCTGTCATATTCCATAGCTGTATTATTATTTTTTTAACTTAAATTCTGGTTGGTTAACATCAGTGCAATATTGGTCTCAGGAGTAGAATTCAGTGATTCATCACTTACGTACAACACCCAGTGCTCATCACAAGTGCCTTCCTTAATACCTATCACCCATCTAGGCCATCCCCCACTCTCCTCCCTCCAGCAACCCTCAGTCTGTTTGCTACCATTAAGAGATTCATGTGGTTTGTTTCCCTCTCTCCTCCTTTTTTCCCCCCTTCCTAAAGGTTCACCTCTTTTGTTTCTTAAATTCCTCATAAGAGTGAAATCATATACTTGTCTTTCTCTGACTGACTTACTTCATTTAGCATAATACATTCTAGCTCCATCCACATTGTTGCAAATGGCAAGATTTCATTCTTTTTGATGGCTGAGTAATATTCCATTGCGCGCGTGTGTGTGTGTGTGTGTGTGTGTGTGTGTGTGTGTGTGCGCGCGCGCACACACACACACACACACACACACACACACACACCCCACATGTTCTTTATCCATTCATCTGTCAATGGACATTTGGGCCATCTCCATAGTTTGGCTATTGTTGATAATGCTGCTATACACTGGGGTACACATACCTCTTCAAATCCGTATTTTTATATCTTTTGGGTAAATACCTAGTAGTCCATAGCCATATTATAAGCATGTATACTTAGCTAGATTAGATACAGGTACAGATATAAACATAGATGTATAGATGTATGTACATAAACTAAAATGACATGATTACTCTTAAACGAGAAGAGCATTTAATTCTAGACACTGCTCTGTTTAGGAAGTATAGAACTTCAGCATGGTCAAATGAGAGTGCGCTGGAAAACAGAAGGATTCACAGCCATGGCACTCAAGCACTGAATAGTGAAACAAAACAATCGACCTGCAGTAATGAAAACTTAGAAGAACATGAGAGAGGTCTGCAGATATTGGAAAGTTTTATTAAAATGTGGGAGAAAGAATAGGTTTATTCTGGGTGGTTTCAGAGGGCTGAACAAACCCCAGTGGATGCAATTGTGGGGGGATGGGTTTGGCGTGATGTAAGAGGAATTATCCAATAGCTAGTTCTGTCCAAATTAAAATGTGCCTACTAAAAAGGCAGTGATTTCTTCCTCCCAAGTCCTCAGGCAGAGCTGATAGTTGTTACAGATGGGATTCAAAAGGCCTTTGTGGTCACCCTTCCAATCTGTAATTCTGAGGCACCTGATTTCTCACTTGTATATTAAATCCAAAGCAGGAGCTTGCCCTTGTAAATGTGTCTGCTTATATGAAATTTGCTGAGTGTGGTGGTTTAGAAAGTTAAAAATTAAAATTAGTCTTTCAAATGTGGTAACTTAAATGTACACATGATCACATACTACTTCTACATCAATGAATTCAGGTAAATCCCATTGGAATAAATCTCTATACAAAGAAGTGTTCTCTATAACAAAAATGTTTCTGTATATTGAAGGTAGTACATAGCACATAAGCCCTGTGATCTAGTAGCAGTTTGTATGCTTATACTTATACTATGCTTGATCACAAATGCTCTCTTTGCCCACTCATTTTTTGGGGTACAGTTATTTTATAACTAAAAAAAGGGGGGCAGGGCAGAGACAAAACATTCAAAAATACTGTTTAAAATGAGTTGCCACTGGCAAGCTATTTCAGTAAGTATCCACATAGAATTGCTTAAGGCTTAAGAATTGAGTGGGTTTTTTTCTTCTACTTTTAAAACACAGTATGCCCTCGAGGGGCCAATTATATCCCCCAAATCAGTGTTTTACTTGAAAAAGTTCATAGATCAAATGAACAAAAATGAATCTTGACTGGCACTCTGGAATATTAATTGGACTTGGCATGTAGCTATATAATAACTATGTAACTGCAAGGATCTGTGTTGATTAGCAATGCTAATCAGATTTCTAAAGTTTCTGTTCCCCAGAGAAAAGATACTGCCATCTTAAGCTATTATGGATTAGATGTTTATATTTTTAACCCCCGAATTAACTATTCTTGAATTTTACAAGGCAGTTGAAATTTTTAAATTGTAATTTTATTCTTGTAGGAAAAAAAAAATATTTCCAAGGATCAGAAAACTGATATGAATATCCTGGTTTTATCCTTGAGCCAGTTCAGAATATAAATTACAAAGAAAAACAAGATATAAAAAGAAACAGGGGGAAAACTTTTAAGGTATAGCATTGTCTTGACTTTAAAATCAGAAAAATACCCCTTGGTGCCCACTCTATAGAAAAGAGAAACCTCTCTAAGTGAAATGGATGGGTAGAATTTACTAGGATATGTTTTTTAAGTTGACTTATTTATTTTGGGAGAGACAGAGACAGTACGAATTGGGGAGGGGCAGAGAGAGAGGGAGAGAGAATCCCAAGCAGGCTGCCTGCTGTCAGCACAGAGCCCCACCTGGGACTCAAACCCACAAAACTGTGAGTCCATGATCTGAGCTGAAACCAAGAGTCAGACGCTCAACTGACTGAGCCACCCAGGTGCCCCAGAATTTACTAGGATTTTAATAAAACCACCAAACAGTCTTGTACCGGGGCAACTGTTGCAGTTTCTGAGGTTCAGGGCTGCTGTAAGGACAAGCTACTGTTTGGGGCAGCTCACTAAGGGAAAAACATACCTCTGTTTTCTCCTCAAATCAGAATACAAAGGGAAGAAAATATGCAAGGAGAGAAAACAGTGAAGGGAATGAAACATTTTTCCTAAAGTTCTATAGAGGAAACGAGCTGAAATGAGCCAGGGTAGAATCAAGGCTCCTGACCATCTGGATACCAACCCAGGCAACTCACAAATGAGGTAGAAATTTAGGGAGAACTGAGTGTGATATCACTGCATCTCTCATCCTAGATTTGTTTAGAAACTGGGCCTCTAAAATAGTTCATCTCTAATCTCTAAATTCTACAAGCTGGGAAAGTTCCTTATTTCAATGAAATCCACCCAAATCAAAGTAACCTGGAAGCCACGCGTACAATGGAGATTTGCCAGAACACATTTGCTTCTGACATGGTGCCTCGCCATGGGTCACAGGCTGACTGAAAGTGAGCAGGCGTGGAGAATGGAGCACAGGTACCCATTATCAGGAACAAAATTTGAGAAAAATGTCAGATCTTGAGCACACTTTAAATATGCAGGGGTCAGCAGGTTACATATTTTGAGAAACAGTTAATTGAATGCTAATTCGGGGACCACCAGGAAGCTAGACCACAGGGTTGACAAAAAGAATGCATGAATACATCAGTATACTGGTAAAGGTATATCGAATATGGACATAGGATTGGATACCAAAGTGCCTAGATCACCACACACAGATAAATAAACGTTACAAAGGAAGTCGTCGGGTGAAGCCAAATTTCTTTGTCATTTTTGTCATTAACAACCAGGTGATAGTTACGGTGGTGGTGGTGATGATTATCACCTTCCATCTGACAGTAAAAATCTTATCCATCGTGGAGTAATTTAAATAAGAGGCAAGCTCATTCATCTACTCTGAAGGGTTAGAATGAATATTTGACTGTAGGAATTTAGCATTTACCCTTCATGGGTCAATGGATAGGTGAGTCTTAAAACCTCTTTAGGTGGAGATTATTCTAATAGAAACTTCCTCCAGCCCCCTGCCTTTCAAAGGCCCAAAGTAATATTCCATATTTCTTAGAAGAAATAAGGTCAAATGTGGGGAAAGTGCAGATAAACAATATCATTCACATGGAAATCATCACCTCAAGTTAATGAAAAGGTGATTTTTCTGGGGAAAAAAAAAGAGATGGAACTGATTTTTGATGGTATTAAAGGCAAGGCATTTTATTTAAAAGATTGTTGTTGGCAAGATGCCAAACTACAGTTTTTGTGCCATAAAAATGAAGTTGTTAACCCTTACGCCAAAGGAAGACTATTGGTTTTTAATGCTTAATAATAATGATGATAATAATAACAACAACAACAAAAATAATAAATATTTGTGCTGTAAACACCATGCTTGCTAATTGGAGAAATTACCAATGTGCCTTTGCTGAAGAGGAACTTTAAATTTTATGAAAGATGCGTAACAAATTAATTGCACACTATATGAGTACGTACACAGGTAGATAGGTAGATAGATACGTGTATATCCGTTTGATTTATACAGGTATACGTTATAGTGATTTTAGGTAGCCAAAATACATATTAATGGTTAAAATATATATAATTAGAAGTTTATGATCCTAGGCATGAAAGAGGAGGCACCCCGATACGAGGCAGACAGGGAAAACAAACCGTTGAGATGATTGGTCTACTCTCCCTCCGCAGACAAAACCGTGAGGTCTAAATAGGAACCACTGATCATGCTGCCACCAAAGAGAGAGCCAGACCCGGCCATGTCCTCCTGACTTTTTCCAGCATCCCTCAGATCTCTCTCAGCTGTTCTGTGGTGGCATCAGGAGGTGTGGCATGCAGTGACATCTTTCTTCTTAAGAAACTTCAGCTTCTTTTTGTCCCCATATTAAATTTCAGCTTTCCTCGAAACCCTCAAAACTTTGGAAATGCACTTTCAATTTATATTTCTTTTCACTCCTTCTCTGCTTCTTTTTTTCTAATCCTTGGGGCTCCAAGGATGTACTTCAGCTAGGAGTTCCCCCCTTGCCTCCCTGCCCTGTTCCCTGGGCTCTGTAGAGCCTGCCACCCACCCTCCCACAGAGATTTCACATCTTTCAAGACCGGACCAGGACTTGCCTAATCCATAAAGACTTCCTCTGTTTTGGGGTACCCGGGTGGCTCAGTCAGTTAAGCATCTGACTCTTGGTTTCTGCTCAGGTCATGACCTCATGGTTCATGGGATCGAGCCCCACATTGGGTTCCTTGAGGACAGCACAGAACCTGCTTGGGATTCTCTCTCTCTCCCTCTTACTCTCTGTTCCTCCTTTGCTCTCTCTCTCTCTCTCTCTCTCTCTCTCTCTCTCTCAAAATAAATAAACTGAAAAAATATCTATTTAAAAAAAAAGACTTCTTCCACTTCATGGAAATCCTAGATGTGAGAGCAAAACTTTTCTGTATTTAGTGAGACAAAAACCGTAAGAACCCAAATCAGGCTTGAATGTTGGTTTTGAGGAAAGGTGGAAGGGAATCACATCAAAGCTCTTGGCACTTGGGTGTGGGGCCTGCCACGTTTGCTTTCTAGATGCCACCATTTTTACCAGCTGGAAGAACGAGAGCATTTGGTGAAATTGAAATGTAAGTAAGTAAGATCTCTTTTTTGAAAAAGACATCTTTGTACAATAGTGGTTATCTAGCTCTGGAAATGGCTGTTCTTACCTGGATTATGGGAGAATTTACTTCATTATAGGCCAAATTCAATTTTAAGAGCTTGTTCTCATGTATAGATGAGAAAGTAAGAGATCGTTCTGAGGTTGAGTAACTCGTTCACAGACTTACAGGGGATTTGGGCAAATTGATCCAGGAGACCTGCTTCTCCACGTAGGTGCCTTTGGCCACTGAGCCACTCAGAGGCAGCTCTGGTTAAAACTGTGAAGCTGGTTATCATTGTCATTATCACTATCTTTCGTAATCGCCGTTTATTAAGCCTTTATAAGTGCCAGGCACTTTGCTAAGTAAGCACTTGACACGTACAAACTCACTCTTTCCTCGCAACTCTTAGAAATGGGTATTATCTGTTTTTGCAGATGAGAAAACAAAGAGAGGGGCTTAACTGTTTAATTTTACACAGCTAGTAATGATGGAAGTGAGATTTGAACTCAGGTCCCTCTGGCCCCCAGAGGTCTCCTCGTCGCCACTAACCTGCTGATCTGTGTAACCACTCTACATGCTCTTATTCTTCTCGCTGTTAAAAATGCCGGCATACAGAAAGCAAATGTGGCAGGCCCAACACCCGAGGGCCAGGAGCTTTGGTTTGATTAACCCCCACATTCCCTGGAAGTTTGGTGCCTTCCACTCACCATTCACTTTCTCTCCAGAACATCTTTCTCTCTTCTGGAAAGAAGAGTAACTCCCTCCCTCCAAATAAAAGTATCATATTTGTATTTATTTTTTACATTTTCATTGTCTTTAAGTTTATTTATTTATTTATTTTGAGAGAGAGCACGAGAGGGGCAGAGAGAGAAAGAGAGAGAATCCCAAGGAGGCTCCACACTGTCAGTGCAGAGCACAACAGAGGGCTTGAACTCAGGAACCATGAGATCATGACTGGAGCCGAAATTAAGAGTCAGATATGTAACTGACTGAGCCACCCAGGTGCCCCCAAATCTTCATATTTTTAATTTATATGAAGATTTCTGTGTGTTAACACCTCCTAAGGGTACTTGCACATCAAGGAGGGAAACTCTTAAGGAAAAAAAAAAAAGTTTAAAAACTAAAAATAGAATTTTAGGCAGTAAGCCAGACAGTAATTGTGATAGTTTGGGGGTAAATTTGAAACCTATCCTGATTCCTCTGAAATGCCCTTCCATAGTGGGTACCTTCTTGATTGTATGTTAAGCCTGGGAAAGTTCCGTTTTCCAGGTGAATGACAGCCAGGAGGCACATGTATTCAGTTGCATATCAACTTTGTGCATTTTGAAAGATAGGTACGTTTCAAGAGAATTCAGTAGTGTGTATCCAGAAAATTACTTAATAGCAAGTGAATTATTGCTTCACTTGTTGTATAATAAATCATTATGATGATAAGTCTGGTTGCTGAAAGCTTGGGTGTGGGCTATGAGCAGTGGAGAAATAAACACAAATGCCTCACAAAGAGATAAACGTGACTTACCAAAGTACCACCCTGGGAAACCAAGTCCCACAGTGACACCACCAGGGGATAGCTCAAACAAACAAACAAACAAACAAACAATAACACTACAGCAGCCTTTTAGTTAAACATGGGAGATTAAACACATGCATTTCTCTCCACTTGCTACTGAAATGCAATAAACATAACCACAAAGGAATTTTAAAAGGTATAAAACCACAAAGAACAAGAGGGGCAGGGAGGAGATGACCCTGAACAGGACATGTTGACAAACTTTCAGAAGAGGGGAAATGGATGAGTAACAAGTGATGTAACTGAGGAGAGAGAAAGGTGAGCCCTTCCTGCCCGCATGATGAAAAGGCAAGAGGGGAGCCAATCCACTTGCCAGAGCCCCTGGTCCTCTCTGGACCTGGGGATGCCTAGTAACTCCGCACAGGTCATGTCAGGCTACAGCTGCAAGAAAGACAACTCGTTGAAAGTCCTATAAAGAGTAGTTAGAGTTTCAAGACCTTTCCTGCTTCCCCCTTAGAAGGGGAGAGATTCTGGGGTGCCTGGGTGGCTCAGTTGGTTAAGCATCCAACCTCGGCTCAGGTCATGGTCTTGTGGTTCGTGCATTCGAGCCCCCACATCGGGGTCTGTGCTGACAGCTTGGAGCCTGGAGCTTGCTTTGGATTCTGTGTCTCCTCTCTCTGCCCCTCCCATGCTCATGCTCTATCTCTCACTGTCTCTCAATAATAAACAAACATTAAAAAAAAAGAAGAAGAAGAAGGTGAGAGATTCTTTGGCACCCAGCAGGGATAGGGGTCTTACTCTTTGGGGAAAATGAAACAGAGAGACTCCAGTCCCAGGGATAGCCGGACCCAGCAAGGAGGAAACACACAGGACTGAAAACAAAGGCATTGAGGGAGAGTTGGAAATACAAAAGTTGAACCCTCAATTCCTTTCTCCTGCTCACCTTCTAGAATGCCAGGAGTTGGTGTTACATGCTTATACCAACACCACCACATCCCGTCTCAGCAGAAGATTAGAGAAATCTTCTTGGGAGAAATGGTGTGATCCAACAGAAAAGACCCACAGATTTTTTTTTAATTTATGTTAATGTTTATTCATTTTTGAGAGACACAAAGAAACATAGTGTGAGCAGGGGAGGGACAGAGAAAGAGGGCGATACAGAATCTGAAGCAAGCTCCAGGCTCTGAGCTGTCAGCACAGAGCTCTATGTGGGGCTCAAACCCACAAACCATGAGATCATGACCTGAGCTGAAGTCAGATGCTTAACCAGCGAAGCCACCCAGGTACCCCAGGACCCACAGATTTGATGTTAGGTGTTCTTCAGCAAAATGACTGGTTTTCAGCCCGACAAGTCATAAGTCAATAAAACTCACCTATGAATAGAGGGACCAATCAGCTTTTTATTGCCTTACTTTTAAATAACTACTAATAGCCAAGGATTAACTGATATTTGAGGAAAGCTTTCAATATGAAAGATAATAAGGAAATAGAATTTGATTAAGGAACTCTGAAAACAAAATAGAAGCAATGGATACAGCAAAATGAAACTTGAAGAAAAGAATAACCCCTTCAGCAATTTAAGATACTACAATTCTGAAACAAGAAAAGGACGTTGCAGAAAGTAACATTCAAAAATCAAGAAAGAGCACTTGGAATAAAAAGACACAATCACAAAAATAAAAAAAATTCAACAGAAATTTTGAAATACATAATTGAAATCTACCAGTCGTTTTCATAAACATAGGATTGAACATAGGATAGAGAAGATGGGATGGAAAATTGGAAAATACAACCAAAAAATTCACTGTCTGGTTAATAGGAGGAGCAGAAGAATGGGAGGAACTTCCCAAAGAAATACTACAAAAACAATTACCCAAAATGAAGGACATGTGCTTCTGGACCAAGAGGGCCCACATACAATGAATGACAGAAGATCACACATCATGACATTTTAGAATGTTCTAAACATTTTCAGAAGCAACAAAAGGGCCCATATCTGGAATTGAGATGGTGTCAGACTTCTCAATAGCAGAAGTTACAAGACAACAGAACAATGCTTAGAACTCTCTAAGTTCAGCTAATGTACAACACAAGTGATCATTTTCATCTGCTCATGCTCAACTTCTACAACATATATCTCCCATACACTGCTTCTCAGGAAGGCACCAGAGGATATGTTCCACAAAATGAAAAGATAAATCATGAGAGATGACCAGAGAGCCATAAAAGGGTTGCGACCCGGGACATCAGTGGAGGGAATTCCCAGGAGGATTTTAGAACAAGGCGTGCAAAGCACACGGTCCTGTTTGGAACAAGAAAGCACAGGAGTGTCCAGGGGTGTCTCTAGGCGCTGTTACGTGCCTGATGTGTTTGATGATGCTGAGGGCATTTTACTAAAGAGTTTGGGAGAAGAAACAATGATTTGCAGGTAGAGAATTATTAAATCAATAGACAAACCAATGATTTATTACTGAGGAAGTTGTAAGAAATAATTAACTATAATAATCACAGTCTCAGTTGTGAAAAATAAATACATAATAATAATGTAGACACCTTGGGTGCCTGGGTGGCTCAGTCGGTTAGCGTCCGACTTTGACCCAGGTCATGATCTCACGGTCCATGGGTTTGAGCCCTGCATCAGACTCTCAGCTCAGAGCCTGGAGCCTGCTTCGGATTCGATGTTTCCCTCTCTCCCTGCCCCTCCCCCGTTCATGCTCTGTCTCTCTCTCTCTCAAAAATAAATAATCATTAAAAAAGTTTTAAAAAATAATGTAAACACCAAAAACTGATTTTTTCAGAGGCAGTGATATTATTTGGGGAGCAGAGTCAAAAGAAAGATGTGGGGGAGGAGAAAGAAAATGGGAAAGAGGTAAGGAAGTCCTCACCTTTTAAAAGAGAAAGCTGTCAATAGTTGCTAAGGTAGGAAAACTTAGCCATAGCATGGTGAGCGTGTACAGAAGTGTTCGTGTGGTGGGGACTAAGTAGTGAGGAAAGATGAGGCAGGATCAAGCAGTTTTTCCTATACTCCTTGTACTTCTTGACTTTAAAAGGTGCCGATGCAGTCAGTAAAAATTAACACTAAGTTAAGAAACACAAAAAATTGTCCTATAGCAAAGGTACTCTTATTTAAGACACCAAATAAATTAAAAGTGGCTCTGGCTCCTTATGCCACAATTTCTCTAGCTTAATAAGAATATATGTCCCAAATGGTTCCGATGGCAAGGCAATGTTTTGAAACCAAGGGCTTGCGATTCATCAAAGAGGGAAGAGTCTATGACAAGTTGAAGTTCTCAGGATAGGGGAGTGCCAGACCCTTATTTGATGCCATTTGAAATGGCATGAAATAAAATCCAGGCCATGTGAAGGTGCTGTGTGGTAGGAAGAAATTATAAGCCAGCTCTGCTCTACGAGAGTTTGACAAACATCACACCAGACACTTACTGACCAGAAGCCCATTCATTTCATGAATATGATAATATTTATTAAACAAATTCAGCATGACATCAAACTTCATATATCTGATTATATGCCCTGTATGCTTAAAATAATTACTCATAACAAAGGAATAAGATAGCAATGAAGCCAATAGACTATAACTGCTTCTTTCATTAAAATTCAAACTTTTTTTTAATGTTTATTTACTTTTTTTTGAGACAGACAGAGAGCATGAATGGGGGAGGGTCAGAGAGAGGGAGACACAGAATCTGAAACAGGCTCCAGGTTCTGAGCTGTCCGCCCAGAGCCCGACGCGGGGCTTGAACCCACGAAACGTGAGATCATGACCTGAGCCTAAGTCGGATGCTTAACTGACTGAGCCACCCAGGCGCCCCTAAAATTCATACTTTTTAATAAAAAGCAAGGTAATACATAACATATGTAATAGATTTCTGACCATTATGTCAATCTGTTGAGCAATGAAATACATTGTCTTTTCAGAGCTACTCCATGATAGAAAACCCAAATTATCTAATTTTATTGATTCAGCTCAACAAGATGATCTTTATATTGAAAAAAAAAAAAAAAATATATATATATATATATATATATATATATATATATATATATATACTTCTGTACTTCATTTTTGTATTTAAAAAATTTTTTTAATGTTTATTTTTGAGAGAGAGAGAGAGAGAGAGAGACAGAACACGAGTAGGGGAGGGGCAGAGAGAGAGGGAGACACAGAATCTGAAGCAGGCTCCAGGCTCTGAGGTGTCAGCACAGAGCCCAATGCGGGCTCGAACCCACAAACCATGAGATCATGACCTGAGCCGGTCGGGTGCTTAACTGACTGAGCCACCCAGGTGTCCCTATTTCATTTTTTAAATGTTGATTTTTACCCCGTGTCATGAAATCAATGTTGTGGCTTAATAACAACATTTATTTTTAAAAAATGGGAAAAAATAGAGTATTGAAGAACATTATGGAATGGAATATTTATGACCCATAATTTGAAAAGTACTGCACAACTCCATATTGCTTTTTTAATAGAAACGTTGTTCCTTTTGCTGTACCTCTTCGAAGCCTCAGTCCTTGTGGGAAACCACTACCTGAGCACCAGGAGTGACAAGAGTCACATAAATCAGAGAAATCTGGCACACCTGACTTTCCAGCCAATGGACTTTCCAGCCAACTTGTGAGATTCCACTAGGCCACTTAGCTGTTTTTCCAATCCCTTAAAAATATTTTGAGCAACATAGGTGAAATGGGTGAAGCTTGTCAAAAAAGTACAAACTTTCAATTTTAATGAGTAAGTCCTAGGGATGGGTTGTACAGTGTGGTGACTTTAAATTTCTTTTTTTAACATGATGCACATGTGAAAACATGAATGCTACTGTTCTTTAAAACTTTTGTTTTAATGAGATCTCTTCTCTCTATTATTATTATTATTATTATTATTATTATTATTATTATATAAATAATTCGGGCCAGTTACTTACCTTTGTGAACTGCACGTCCCTTGCCTGGTAAATGAAAATGTTAGTATCTTCCTCACATGATTCTTTCCAGGATTAAATGCAATAAACCCCTGTTACAACACTTTTCCCAGTTCATGACAGTAGATGTTGGTTTTCATTATCAAATATTTCCTTCTACACAGACTTGTCTCTCACCAGAATTCTTTGCAAAGGAGCATAATTATGACTGAAAATTTAGAAATGATTTTTCCCAACTGGGTAGAAAAGACGGGTTCAGTATTTCTCTGTCAAGATATGTGCTTCTCGGGGCGCCTGGGTGGCTCAGTCGGTTAAGCGTCCGACTTCGGCTCAGGTCATGATCTCGCGGTCTGTGGGTTCGAGCCCCGCATCGGGCTCTGTGCTGATGGCTCAGAGCCTGGAGCCTGTTTCGGATTCTGTGTCTTCCTCTCTCTCTGACCCTCCCCCGTTCATGCTCTGTCTCTCTCTGTCTCAAAAATAAATAAACATTAAAAAAAAAAAAATAGATATGTGCTTCTCATCATGCTTCCTCATTCATTACCTTAGAATAGGCATGTATGTTTGCTGTTTTCTTATTTAATTTATGCATTTGAAAAAATAATTTATGCATTTGGCCAGTGTATCTTTGTTAAAATGTTTGTAGGTACCACCTCCCACCCCGCCCCCGGGAGGAAAAGTTCATTTGCATTAACTTAGTTTAGGTGGTGTGGTATGCAGATACATACGTAGGTAATGGTGGTGATCACTGATCGTATACCAAAAGTAAGAGATCTGATTTCATTTCCATTTCATGCCTAATTTGTAATGCAAACTTAAGCCTATCATTTGAACCTTGGGCAAATATCTGTTTTATGAAATGAAATGTTTTATATATATACATATATATACATATAAGCGTAGAATCCTTCTGCTATATATATATATATATATATATATATATATATATATATAGTACAGTATATATACTCCCCTCAGTTTAATGGGCATGTTCATGACTCACTGTGTGAAGTGAAGTTTGAAAAGTATTTAGCTCAGGGCCTCATCCAGTATTAGCAGTCAAAATATCTTAAAAAAAAAAACCAGCAACAAAAAAACCTTGAGGGGTGCCTGGATGACTGAGTTGGTTAAGCGTCTGACTCCTGATTTCGTCTCAGGTCATGATCTCCCAGTTTGTGAGTTTGAGCCCCATAGCAGGCTGTCAGTACAGAGCTCTCTTCCTCTCTCTTTTCCCCTTTCCTGCTCTCTCTCCTCTCTCTCTCTCTCTCTCAAAATAAATAAATAAACTTAAAAGAAAAAAGAGCTTGGGATGCCTGAGTGACCCAGTCGATTAAGTGTCCGACTCTTGATTTCAGCTCATGTCATGATCTCACAGTTGGTGAGGTCAAGCCCCACGTCAGGCTCTGCGCTGACAGTGTGGAGCCAGCTTGGAATCTCAATATCTCTCTCTCTCTCTCTCTCTGCCCCTCCTCCACTTGTGCTCGCGCTCTCTCTCCCTGTCTCAAAATAAATAAATTAATTAATTAAAAGAGCTTGAAGGATGCTCATAACAATAGTCAGTCCTCAATAAGGGCTAAAATTATGCAAATGCGTTATCCAGGCCAAGGAAGCCACTGTTTTGTTGTGTTCTATGTAATGAGACTCACTCTTTTGTCATCAGCTTGCTTTCCTATGGCATGGATATACACCCTGCTCATCCTCTGGGGACAAAAGGAAGATTAGTTTGTCTGTTAGAGAAAATAGGGAAATGCCAAACACAAATCTAAATTAGAAATAAAAAAATCAAGTGTTCAGAAAGTTGATGGGAAAGGAAAGTTGTTTGGTTAGGTACCTGAGGAAAAAAAAAATCTTCTATTTTCTCTGGTGTGGGCCTGAATTAACACATCCACTCCTAAAATGTATCCTAAAGTTAAGTGTGATTTTCTCAAGTATTAGAGAATCTGTTGACTGTGAATTTGGGGGCATTTTCAAACTTTTGTGGAGCTTGGCTTGGCCAGGATTTAAAATACAATAACATTTCTATTATCTCTTGCTCTTTTTAAAGATGTCTTGCATATTTTTAAAGTATTTTTTTAATGTTTATTTACTTTTGATAGCGAGATAAAGAGTGTGAACAGGGGAGGGGCAGAGAGAGAGGGAGACACGGAATCCGAAGCAGGCTCCAGGCTCCAAGCTGTCAGCACAGAGCCCGATGCGGAGCTCGAACTCACAAACTGAGAGATATTGACCTGAACCGAAGTTGGACGCCTAACTGACTTAGCCACCCACCCAGGTGCCCCAATGTCTTGGATATTTTTAAGCCATCTATTTTGATTGTGTTGTCTCATAGCAGTGACTCCTCAGTTTCTTGGAGGGGAAGTTTTAGCTTTCCTTGATCTGGCCTTTATTCTATTTTTAATCCTTTCAAAATTACAGGATATAATGACGTTTCGAAGAAAAAAAATCAAGTAGCTGGTTTTGAAATCTATAAATTTAAGTGTTTGTATATATATGTAAGATATAGATTAAATTCATACATGCATACCCACATGCATACCCACATGACTGTATGTGACTAAGAAACCAAAAATTTCCTTCAGTCCTTCCTCTACCTTCATTTCTTCATCTATAGAGTGGGCTTCCTCTGACTTAGGCTCATGCAGATTTACACAGATGAATGAATTCACACCTATGGAACAGTTTTATCTGAACCCTTTGGGAAGCAAGGTCAGTAGAAAAGACACTTCAGTTCTTGGCTAGTTTGCTACAAAATTCAGTTAGCTACTCAATTTCCACTGGTATGTAAAAACCCATTTATCGTTGTGCATGTTCAGAAATGAAATTGCTCCATGCAAATATAGTGTTTGGTGGTCTCTAACTATACTTTTTATGAAACGGCCAGTTGTGTTTTAAAATAAGTAGGAAATATTGGGGTGCCTGTGTGGCTCAGTTAGTTAAGCCTCCGACTTCGGCTCAGATCATGATCTCGCGATTTGTGGGTTTGAGCCCCACGTGGGGCTCTGTGCTAACAGCTTAGGATCCTCTCTCTCCCTCTCTCTGCCCCTCCCCTGCTTGTGCTCTTCTCTCTCTCTCTCTCTCTCTCTCTCACTCTCAAAATAAATATATTTAAAAAAAAAATTACCTTCCCAACTTCAGCTCAGGTCATGATTTCACGTTTCATGAGTTCGAGCCCCGCTTCAAGCTCAGTGCTGATAGCTCGGAGCCTGGAGCCTGCTTCAGATTCACTGTCTCCCTCTCTCTCTGCCCCTCCCCCACCCGTGCTCTCTCTCTCTCTCTCTCTCTCTCTCTCTCAAAAGTAAATAAAAATTAACAACAACAACAAAATCTTTAAAATAAGTAAGAAAAACCTCCCAGACAGTGTGAAGAATCTTCTATTGTCATTATAGCTATTGTCATTCTGGTGAGAACAGTAGTGGCTTTGGAGACATACTGGCGAATGTAATTCTTGAGTGTTCTCCTGCACACTGCCAGGGGCTCATTTCATAGAAGCAGATCAGAAGTCAACTGCAGCAGCAGGCACAACAAGTAAAAGCCCACTGGTGAGGAATGAGTCTTGTAGCCAAACCATCACGAGCATTCAGCAGCTACAAACCATGTGGCACAGAGTGACTGAGCAGTGGCGGAGGTTCATCTGATAGGTTTTCCCATCTCCGGAGAGCCAGATACATTTTTCACAAGTGGACTTTACCTGCTTTTTGGATGCTTGTGTATCCACACAAGGAGGAAGGCCATGTCGATAGTGCCTGTAGAAACACTGACACATTTGCCAAGGCAATCCAAGTGTGTGTGAGGCCCCTAATGTTAAGTGTCTACTAAAATGTCTATGTATTATATAACGTATAGAATTATAGATGCTGAGCCCTTATCTGAAAGGACTTATGGCAATGCTCTTTGTTTTTCCTTTCTTGCTTTTTATTTGCACTTAAACTTCCATAAAAAATACAATTCCTCACTTCGCAGATGAAAAAACCACCACGCTGTTCGACTTGAAATCACAGAGTAGCCCAGTACTTACCTTGAAAGTTGGGAACCATGTACACACAAGGCAGGGCTATAGCAGAAAGATTCCCATGCAGTTGGAGTTCAGTGTTAGATGGTATTTTTAAAGCTGAAATTAGATTCTCCGCTTTGATTATTTCATTGTGGGTCCCTATTTCTATTTGAGTGTCCTTCACCCTTTCCTCCTTTATTATTTATAACCCGCACTCTTTGAGCAATGACCAGTACTAATCTGTGACCTTCTGTCCTTCTGCCTGATTCGCTGCCTTTTTTGAAACTCCAAGATTGAAGCATATATTCTGAGACTTTCTGTTAAAAAAATATATATTACATTTTTTTTCATATTTCTGAGCCTGAAATGAGAGTCAGTTCTGGGCTTGCTTGTCTTATTCATTTTCAGCAGGCCAGCTTCAAAAACCAACCAAACAAACAAAAGACAAAACCCACCAAACAACCCACAAGGGAGAGAGAAGGAGAGGGAGGGTGGGAGAGAGAGGAAAAGTATAAAGAAGTCACATTTCTATATTCATTACAATATCTCTCACATAAACACACGAATATACTTTTGCATATCCATCTGTAAAAGAAAAAAAAACTTGTTTTGCTATCTTGATTGCTAGATTAAAGAATTGGGTCTTTCTTGCTTTCCTTGTAGTTGTTGGTGTTGTTTTTCCCTCCATCTATAGTAGCTGGATCCAAATAATAGTAAAAACAAAGAATAGCACTTCATTTGTACTTGGCTGTGCTTTAAAAAGAAGTGGGGCATACAATGACATTAGTGGCAAATTCCCTGAGGACCAAAGACTCCACTGGGTCCAGTCTCCTGAATGGTGCCTGTGCCTCCCACGCAGCTAATGACTGAAATAGGATCCATTGCCACCGGGAGCTTTTAATTTCTTTACATTGTTCAGGTTGCTCTGATGCGATGCAAAGTGACAGCTTCCATTTCAGCCTGGCTCATTATCAGCTCTTACACCAGACGGCAAGGACACACATCTTTATCTGCACGTTGGACCTAACCCCGGTCACCATGAAGACCGAATGTGGCCTTGGCCGAGGTATAAGGTATAAAATAATGTGTGCAAAACACGTCCTATCCAAAGGGATCAGGGAAAAGAAAAGAAAAGTGGAGGCAAGTCACAGATACCTCAGGAGTCCCAAACTGGAAAACTAATGTTTGGATGAAATCCACCCCTTAGAGGTCAGGAACCCTTCTGAGAAAGGTCCAGCCATGGGAAGGTGAAGGCAGATTTAAGATATGGATCTGCAAATGAGTACAAGGCTCCTTGGTTCTCTGTGATGTCTACTGTTGACTGTCCCAGTCGGCCATGAGCGCTAAGCAGGATATCGAGTCAGTCCATTCCAGTTAAGTATGTGTTGTGTGTTTCTTTTTCTTCCAGGAATGACTACATGAACTGTGCCATGGTTCGTGGATTTCTGTCATGCTCAGTCTTTATTTAGAAATAGAAGTTATTGAATCTGGCCTGAGCTTTCCCTAAGCAGGCCTCAGACAACCATTCAGATTCTTGGTATTTTGGTGATCGAGGTCTTGAAAGCTAACACTCTAATGCCACGTGTAAGAAAGCTGAAACTAATTGTGTGCATAATTTTCTTAAATGTACATAGAGACACACGTAGATATTACGGTCTATACCAGGATGTACTTATCTGCAAGGTGCATAGGGTAAGTTAGATAAGTGGGCTAAAATAAATAGATGAAGGACCTAAAAAGTGGGTAAAATAGGCTTTATTCACACTACCCAGTAGACATTAAAGGTGTGCCTCATATGTCATTTAAAATTTTCTGGTAACCACATTTAAAAAGTAAAAAGGAACAGGTGAAGTCAGTATCAATAATACATGTTTTGAGCTAATATATAAGAATACTAGCCTTCCAGCATGCAAATTAAATGTATTTATGAGATAAAATAAACATTATTAAGATATTCTACATTATTCTTTTTTGTATTTAGTCTTTGAAAGACAGTATGTTGTTTACACTTACAGCCCATTTCAATTGGACACGGCACGTTTTAAGTGGCTCATTGTAGCTGCTGTAACAGCTTTAGACAGACGTAGTGACTCATCAGAAGCTCTCTTTCCTTACCAAAGTGTGGCTGGTTTTTTTTAATTAAAAAAAATTTGTTTAATGTTTTATCTATTTTTGAGACAGAGAGAGAGAGAGAGAGAGAGAGACAGAGCACAAGCAAGGAAGGGCAGAGAGAGACAGAGAGAGACAGAATCCAAAGCAGCCTCCAGGCTCCAAGCCATCAGCACGAGAGCCCGACACAGGGCTTGAACTCACAGACCGTGAGATCATGACTTGAGCCGAAGTCGGTCGCTCATCTGACTGAGCCACCCAGGCACCCCCTGACTCTGACTTCAATTTAAAGTTTTGAGCCAAGACGTGACAAGATCTATCTAGATTCTCCATGGAAATAGTTTGGGCATTCCGTTTAGAGAGTTCAGCATGTATGTAGTATATTTTTATTTTCTATCGGTCCATTTCCCTTTTAAACCTATCATCTCTCCCAGATTAATTTCAGGATGAGGCAAATATTCAAATAATGCTATTATTAATGAAGCAATTAATGGTGAGATCTTTCTCTCAAGTATAGAGGAGCTGAGTCCCGGACAGAACTTGCATGTTTGGGCTGGTGCAGAGATTAGGCACCTCATCTGGACATTAGCAACAATTGAGATGTGTGGATTATACATAAAAAATGGGTTATAGTAGATGTGTATCTTAATTTGATGGATATTCATGGGGAAATATTCCCACAAAAGACTGTATGTTCTGACTTTTTGGTGTGTAAATGTGGAACTCTGGTCTAGTGTCAGTCTTTACACAAAATTCCTATTATCATCTGTGATGAATGTGCACAGGGTGAAATTGGTAGTATTTTATTCTTATTCCATGTGTATTGCTAGGAAACAAGAAAGAAAACCAAAGGTATCCAGTTACTTGGATCTACGATCGCCATGTTTTCTCAGGCAGCCTGGCAGCCAGATATAAGCCATTTCTTATCTCCTATTAGAATCATAAGTTATTCCTGCTCTCCGATTTAAGTTTTCTGCAGAGTGAGGAAAGTACATTTACCTCTGAAAAGGAATTCAGCTGAAATTCTGTGGGAGTATATTGGACTCTAAGAACAAATCTCTTGCCGACATCCTTATTTAGTAAAAGGCTCTCTAAATGTGGTTAGGATGAAATCCAAGATCAGGATAAGAGTGGATATTGCTTTTGGAATATCATGGTAAAAATAAACATATCTGAAAAGACATGAATGCCCCTCAGGAGTTCAGACTGAATAAAAGGCCAATGAAGGATTCAAAGGGGAGACTCTTTATCTTGGTAATTGGTCATTTCTTAGTGTGGCAGAAAAATTGTTTTTAAGTTGTGCCTGGCCAACATATCTGTGCTTTCTTACAAGAACAGCTTTCTCCTTGGAAATCTCAGGATTTAGTAATGCCAAAGGAGTCTGTTAGAGCCCCCAGCTCCAGGAGAGCAGAAATTGTGCCTGTCTTGTCCACCATAGCATTTTTATTGTCTGAAAGGGCACTTAGCATACAATAGCTGCTCTATAAATACCAGTGAGAGGAAATTTGACCTCAGTTGACTTAAATACAAAATATTCTTTAGGAAAGACTTTATTTCTTAAAAAAAATTTTTTTAATGTCTATTTATTTTTGAGAGAGAGAGAGAAATAGAGAGTTGGAGCAGGGAGGGTCAGAGAGAGAGGGAGACACAGAATCTGAAGCAGGCTCCAGGCTCTGAGCTGTCAGTGCACAGCCCACGCGGGGCTCGAACCCACGAACTGCGAGATCATGACCTGAGCCTAAGTCAGACTCTCAACCGACTCAGCCACTCAGAGGCCCCAAGAAAACCTTTAAAATTACAACTGATTCCCCTTTCCCGTATCCCCATCCTCACTTCAATTGATCGTGGGCTCATATGTAATTTGACTTTGGAGTAATGGGCCATCCTTCAAGTCCGTTTGTCAATTGTGATATCATACTCAAACTGGTAACATGTCCATGATAGACAGATAAATGATAGATAGATGGAAGGTTAGATAGATAATAGATAGATGACAGATAATCAAACTTTTGGCTCTTTACTCATATTTTTCAACCAATCTGAGGGATTTTTTTTATCAGGTAACAATTCAAACTTTAACTAGCATTATTACAATTATTCAAAATTTTTTCATAACACAGACTCAGGTAAAATATTTAAAAAATTAAAGAAAGGCATGTGTGTATCATCTTTATTAACTGGGAAAAATTATATTTCTTATCGGACAAAACAAAACCAAGGAAGGTAATCAAATTAAAGTAACTTCCCATTACCTGAAGGGCAGGGAAACTCTACCTACAGGATAGGAGACTTACATTTTTCCTTAAGAATTTTACTCTATTCGAGCCTCACTTTGGGCTCTGTGCTTACAGCGTGGAGCCTGCTTGGGATTCTCTCTCTCCCTCTCTCTCTGCCCCTCCCCTGCTCACTCTCTCTCTCAAAATAAATAAACTTAAAAAAAAAAAGAAAAAGCATTTTACTCTTTAAAAATAGGATTCCCCATTTAGACACACGTAGGCCACCCTATTTGACTTTGTTGACAGCCTATGGAACTGTATCATAGCTATAAAAAATTCATGTAAGAGAAGTTATATAGGTACAAGCAACGTGCTGAGCTCAGCTGCTAGGGCTTGGAATTTCCTGATTTAAAGCGTTTCCTTATCTCCCTACACAAAACAAAAATGAAGCTACATACAACAAATTAGGGAATCCTTCATAGATTGTGTTTTACAAAGCAGTTTTGTAATTCTATGTGGAAAAGGCACTAAATCACAGTGAAGTTTACTACTCAGAAGCACATCGACAAAAAGATCATTTTTTTTTTTTTTTTTCCCCAAAGAGGAAGAAAGTGATTTGCTTAAAACAATCTCCTCTGGACCGTGTCCTCAAATATTTCCGAATTTCTGGATGCTCAGTAGGGCTTGGGTGGGACTGTCAGTCACCCAAAATGAACAAGAGGCGCCTTAAAAGAGACTATCTAATTGCAAGGGCGCACTTGGGATTTGGGATTTGGTTTCTTCGCGTCCGTCCGGTCCGGGAGGCATTTGGACCTGCAAGCGCTCCCACCTGCCGGCCCGCGCGCCGCGAGACTTGTCACTGTGGCTCCCGGATGCAGGTGAACCTGGTACTGAACCACTTTCACAGTCCAGAAAGCATGACATTCCCTGTTACCAGTGGGAGGAAAGGCTAATTGAGAAGTGTGTATAAAGGCTGTAATGAGTAGCATTTACATGTATTGATTAGAAGTAGGGCTACCGTTTCTCATTTATCACCACCAGCAGCTGTGAAATTTTCCCCACGTCGATTGGCACGGCTCATATTCCCGCTCCTCTAGTTCTTTATTGCTTTTTTCCCCCCTTCCCCTCCTGCGCCAGAGTGCTGATCCACCAGCTGGAATGGCCTGGTAATTACTCCGGCTCCTCCACCAGCTGCCACAATCGCCAAACCGCTGGAGTGAAAAATTCCATCCCGCATTTCCGATTTTTTACATTACCATTGCATAATCATATTTGACGAATAATTAACCTGGGTTAATACTTCAGGGAGCCATTTGCAAGTAAATTGATAAGCTGAGTGCTGTAACGGCGAACGAGGGCTGAGGACTTTGGCGGTGGCCTGCTGCTGCTGGGGCCCGGCTGCATTCAGGGGAGTCCGTGTTCTTTGTGGCCACCTACGCTGCCCCGAGCTGCCAGCCTTTGGAAGAGCCCTGGTGGCTCAGTGGAGTCAGAAGGGCCAAGACTCTCAACCTAAGGTCACCTTGAATGACTGGGACCTCCTGTTTCCTGAAGGACATTGTCCACGTCCTGCGTGTGGAATGGGTGGGTAAAGTGCCATCATAAGCCATTTCAAGAACTGTACCAACTAGGAGATTGTGGGGTGGTGTTTAGGAGATTACTAACTTTATTTTGCTTTTTCTTCCGATCTTCCACCTACACAATGGAAAGGCCCCTTTGGCTGGAGAGCCATTCGCTCGCCTTCGTGTGAGTGACAGCCATCTTGGCAGTAAAGGAGAGGTGTGCCACCGTGTGCAAGAGTGTGTGCGAGTGTGTGACAACTGGTGGGAGTGGTGAATCATAACCATATTTCCAGGTCAAAAATAATTTGCCTGGCCATTTTGGAAAGCTGTTGAGACGACTAAAGCAGTAGAAGAGCATCAAAATCCAACCATCTGAATTCAGAGTTGTTCGTAACCCTGTTTTCTGTGACCAGCTGGGATATCAAAGTTTTTTTCGGCGGCTTAATTCTGATACCTCTTGATTTCTCATCTTTCCACTTGTTCATTTTGGGCCATGCTCTGATACCTCTTGATTTTTTATCTTTTCACTTGTTCATTTTGGGCCATGCTCTCTCTCAAGGCTAATCAAGGGGGAAAGTGATGACCCTGTGATTTCAGAAATACTATTTGTGTCATGTGGTTGGGCTTTGATGTGTGAGCTGACCGTTCTTCAGGTGGAATCGGTACCTACAAGGCAGACAGAAAGTCAGCACTCAGCATTTGTCACTGTGTGAGGCATTGCAAGGAAAAGCACTTCCTTTCAGACTCAACTGTAGCACTAAGTAAAATCAATGGCCAAACAATCTAACGCAATTGGTCACATATTGATAGAATTAAACACTGCTGTTAACGTGACTTGTCATCGATCTGACAAAAACAGAGTTCAGGGTAAAAGTAGCCTGAAGCCTTTAGACTCTGTATTTATGGGGAAGGGGGCAGAGGAACGAGCACTGTTTTGCTCTATCTACTTAAAACCTCATTTTTGTTTGCTCTAGTCGCTGTACATCACCGTGGAACACACTTTCAGGATCTTGACTCTTTCTCCATTGGTGGCATAGAAGAAGGAACTAGAAGTAGCTCTCTCTAAAAGTTTAGAGATGATATTGCACTTAAGGAACATCTTGCTGGTGTGTG
Organism: Panthera pardus; assembly: GCF_024362965.1. Classification (NCBI taxonomy): domain Eukaryota; kingdom Metazoa; phylum Chordata; class Mammalia; order Carnivora; family Felidae; genus Panthera; species Panthera pardus. Next base: position 74,553,685 of record NW_026527013.1, on the reverse strand, counting down.
AAATTACTTCTCTGACAGAACCCTATAGATTCCTGTGGACAAGGAAACAAGTCAGCCCAATTCATAAAACATCACATTAGATTATATCCCATATCTCTTCCTATGAACAGAGAGCTAAATATAATTTCTGAAAGTATTCTCTGTCATTTGCATGCACTCAAATAATATTGCAAACACCTGTGGCCAGAAGAGCCAGACCGTGTCATTCCCCGTGGTGCTTCCAGACCTTGCGGTCAGCTGTTTCTGGGACTCCATCTGCCTTAAGCATCCTTAGGCATATGACTAATAAAAGAAGATCCCCCTCCGAGAGTCAGCTGCTGTGTGTAGCCTGAGTGTACGTTTGAGTCAAGAGCACCCACATCAATTGCTCTGATTTCTGAAGTGCTGTGTAAGAGGGAGCAGGGCTGTGTCAGTGTCACATCTCTGCAACGAATAAAGTCAAGACATGGGATATGGTGGAAAGGGGGGAAATCCCTTTCCTTACTTGGTTCCAAAATGGTCGTAGGTGCATTGATGAGTATATTCAAGGATTAGAATATGAAATATCTCTCTCTGTTACGTAGTCTGTTGAGTTCCTTCAGAGCCCCCTCAGAGTTTAGATTTATCTTATGCATTTAATTGTTTACCAGTTTAATGTGTGTCTCCCCTGGCAGAATCCACACTCCATGAGTACAATAACATTGTCTGTCTTGTTCTCCATAACATCACCCTAACGCAGAGCCAGGAGCAGAGCAACAGCCTGTGGTTTGGTAGATTGTGCTGTTCACTGCACAACTCTGGGAGAGGAGGCTGTTCATATAGACTATAATGTACCATCTGTATAAATTCTTCATGACAGCCCCGAGGAGCTAGAACACAGTAGATAATAAATATCTTTGAAATGAATGAATGGATTTTTTCTTAGGTTACTGTGGACAAATAAAATACCCTTCTTTTATTGCCGAATAATGAGTATCTATAAGGACAGTGGTTCCCCAGCATGCATGAGAGTCATCTAAAGGCCTTTAAAGATACAAATTGCTGAGCGTCACTCCCAGGGCCCCTGATACAGGAGATCTGAAGTGAGACTCAAGAATTTACATTTTAACAGTTTCCCAGGTGATGCTAATGCTGCTGGTCTGGGACCACAGTTTGAGAACCACTGGTGTAAGGCCCAAAGGTAATGATTACGATGATGGTGATGGATGAGAAGTGATGAAAATGACAATTCTTCTTTGTCCTTCTCCATTCTGTCTTTCACACTGGAACTCTAGAGTTATTATCCCAAAGAACTGATCTAATGTAAACTTTAATCCTGCTGAAAACTTTTGATCACCCCTTGTGTCTGTAGCACGAGGTCCAAATCCTTTCATATAGTGCTTAGAGCTACTTGCCATCTTTGAGGGACATGAGCCATCCTCCTGTGTCCCAGCCTGAACCCTGTGTGTAAGCTCCAGGCACAATAGAACTGCTTATCTCAACCCTGGCTGTGTGTCAGAATCACCCATGGAGCTCTCAAAAGATAGAAATGGCTGGGCCCTCCCTCTTCCAGAGATTCTGATTCCATAGGTCCCAGATGAGCCCCACCTTTTAAAATAGCTTCACAGATAATTCTGATATACAGTTGCACCAAACTACCAACTTTCAGGATGTGGGCAAGGTTATAGTCAAAGGCAGGTTCATAATATCATGATCCTTCATAATAAAAACAATGAATAAAAATAAACAAAAGAGGCAACGATCTTAAGAAGTTAGGAAGAGAACAATAAAAGAAAATTTATAGACTCACATAAAAATGAAGACAAGAGAATTCAGTACATTAGAAAGCAAACAACAAATAGAAAGGAAAAAGAAATCCAGGCCATGGATCTTGAAGAAACTAAGACACAAGCCTCTGATAAATACATGAAAAACTATATGCCAACAAATTTGAAAAAGATGAAATAGAAAATTTTTTGAGAAAGCCATTATGAACACTGGCTCAAGAGCTTTTAAAAAATACCAATCACAGCCTCTTAACTGAACAAACAATTATCATTGCTGTGTACCAGGCACTGCCCTGAGCACAGTGATATGAACAAAACAGACAAAAATCCCAACCCTGTGGAGTTTGCTTTTTATGAATTGGAGTGTTAAACTCCAATAACCCACACACAGAGGTCAATAGACCAACCATACATAAAGATGGGAAATGTAAGTAAAGACTAGGACGCTACATTCAACAGTACATCAAAAGAACACTCATCCATACTCAGCCCAGGATTATGATGGTTTAGTATTAGCAAATACATTAACACAATGCATCAAATCAATAAGTCCACTAATTTTAAGAATGTTGACCTCCGTAGATGCAAAAAGGTATTCAATAAAATTAAATATTTATTGTATCTTGAAACAGTAAGGGGGATATTTCCTTAACCTGATAAAGGATATCCGAAGCCAAGAGCCAACATCATACTTCATGGTGAGAGAGTGGAGGCATTTCCATTTAAACTAGAAACCAGAGATGAATTCTTACTGTCACTGTTGTTATTTAGCATTGTCTGAAAGTTCAGGCAAATACAATAAGCCATGAAAATAATAAGAGTAACTGTAGAAAGGGGAGACAAAATTATGGTTATATGATGACAGTATGATTAGACACACCTAGGAAATCCAGGGCAACAGCTAAATAATGTTTTGAATTAATAGGCAAGTTCATCAAAAGTGAGTGACTGCAGGATAAATATACAAGAAGCAGTGACATTTCTATAGAACAGCAATAAACATGTTAGAAGATATAATGGCAACTAAAGCCATGAATTATCAAAGAATGTGTGACACCTATGTGAAGAAAGCTACACAATTTTATTGAGCAATATAAAAGGAGATTTGAATAAGTGGAAGTACATATTGCTTCTTAGACGGAAATATTGTAAAATAAAAAGATCTTACTTTTCCCCTAATTAAGTTTTCATATAATTCCAAATGAAATCGATACAGGATTATCTATCTAGTTGGTTTCACAAAGCCTAAATGTAGAAGAATAAAAAATTTAAAAATTCCAAGAAAAAATTGAAAAGTAAATGATGGAGTGAACGGAGTAGGATTTGCCTGGAACTAAATACTAAAATGTGTTATAATAGTACAAACACACTACCTATAGGTAGTATACCTAGAATTAAGGGTCAAATCAAAGAACAGTTACAGATACTTCTGAGACAGATGCTAGGTTATGTGAATGTTCCAGGCAGTGCGAATGAAATAGCATGTGCTGAAGTCCTGGGGTAGAAAGGGGTCAACATGTTGAAGAACTTAAGCCTGATGATTCTGGGGTGTAAATAAGTTTAGTACATATTGGAAAAAGACATTTTTTTCACTGAAGTATAGTTGACACATAATGTTACATACAAGTCTGTATGTTATGCTATGCTCACCACAAGTGTACCTACCATCTGTCACTATACAAAGCTATTACAGTACCACTGACTATATTCCCTGTGACGTACCTTTTACCCCCATGACTTATTCATTCCATAACTGGAAACCTCTATCCCCCACTCCCCTTCATCCATTTTGTCCACCCCCCACCCCTTCCCCCTGGCAGCCATCAGTTTGTTCTCTGTGTTTATAGATCTGATTCTGATGTTTTATTCTTCTGTTTTGTTTTTTACATGCCACATATAAGTGAAATCATATGGTGTTTGTCTTTCTCTGTCTGACTTATTTCATTTAGTATCATATCCTCCAGGTCCATACATGGCAAAATCCCGTTCTTTTTTATAGCTGAGTAATATTCCTCTGTGTGTGTGTGTGGGGGGTGCATATGTGTGTGTATGTGTGTGTGTACACCACATCTTCTTTGTACATTTATCTATTGTTGGACAATTCAGTTGCTTCCATATCTTGTCTATTGTAAATAATGCTACAATAAAGATAGGGGTGCATGTATCTTTCCAAATTGGTGTTTTGTATTCTTTGGGTAAAAACCCAGTATTAGTATTACTGGATCATATAGTAATTTTATTTTTGAGTTTTTGAGGAACTTCCATACTGTTTTCCATAGTGACTGCACCAATTTGCATTCCTACCAACAGAGCGCAAGGGTTCCCTTTTTCCCACATGTGGAACAAACTTTTTAAGAAACCAATTTTCATATGCTTTTAAAATATGCAATTTTAAATATAAGAATAAAAAGTCTTTCACCCAATGATTTTTCCTCAAAGACTCATAGAAATGAGTAGTTAGAGGTGCAGATCAATTGGGACTGGAGGTGTTCCTTGAAACAGAGTCAAAAGTAACATTGAAACTCAAAACAACTTCAATGACCTGCAACAAAGAACATGGCAATAAATTATGACCCTGCCATAAAAATGGAATATTTTGAAACTATCAAAAAATGTGATTTGAATAACCCAAATATATTAAGTGAAAAACCAGGATTCAAAACTATATTCACTGTATAATCCCACCCTTAATCAATATGCATACATGCAAAATATCATAGAGAAAAATATATCTAATTGTTGGTAGTGATTACTTCTGGGATGATGGGCTTGTAGATTTTTTTATAGTTATACAATCTTTTAGTTTTTCAAATTTTCTAATTAATTACCACAAAAATGGACATTAATAAACATAACATATAGATTAAAAGCTCATGTCATTTTCATGCCCAGCTCAACTATCACCTCTTCTGTGAATTTCTCAGTTTTCCCAATTGGAATTAATCTCCCATCTTCCTAGCTCTCATAAACTGCTCATATCGCTTTGTAACACTCTCTATATAACACTCCCGGGTGAGGTGCAGTTAAATGTATGCATGTTGATCTCCTCCATGTAATTCCAGGTTTCTCGGGATTGTGTGCCCTAACTAAGGACTACCCATGAGAAATATTATGAGATTTCCAGAGAGATGTATGCAAACATGGGGGCCTGTAAAGAGATGTTTCCACATGGAGACTGAGTGGCATGAGTGCCATGCAAAGTCTGTCTTAGCTAGTGGGTGTTTTTGTGTGTATTACAGATATCGGGGTCTGTAATATTTTGGTATTAATATAGGTGGTGGTGCTTCTCTAGACACTTGTTGAATGTAAGGCAACAGTGTAATGTAGTAATTAGGAATGAGACACTTACACATTAGACCCTGGAAAATTAACCCCACTGAGCCTCAGTTTCCTCATTTATAAAACAAGCAGAGCAATATGACCTACTCTTGGACAGCAGTGAAGATTAAATAAGATGCTGGAAGTTCACAGGCAAAATGTCAGGTTCACAATGAGTCTATTGTATAATAAATATACCACTAGGAGAATTCTATTATTTACAACAATCTGCCTGGAACATCCCCACCTTATCTTTTACATCATGAAGCCATAGCTTCACCTCCTCTTTCATTCAACATGGGAAACTAATTTATCACCTGTCAGGAAAAGGAGGTGTCATTTTTTTGAAGGATAAGCTGCATGGCTTGAGATCTGTGCATTCACATGGGACCTGGGCACAAAAGGGTCCACAATTTCTGTCGCCATTGTGAAATTTTGACAAACTTTGAACAAGGGGCCCCCACCTTTTCATTTTGCACTAGGTAATGCCAGTTATGTAGCCAGCCCTTTTGGGGAAGCTCTCCCATTTTACTGATCTCACAGCAGTTGCTGACAGGGGATGCTCACTGATGGACTGTGATTGTTCCTAGATTACCGAGGCATTAGGGGTATGACTTGTCTAACTTCCCTCATGGGTAGTAAGAACCAGCCTCTGCCTTGAAGAGGCTGTGCCTTGGAAGTGGCTGATAGGCTGATGTTTTACTGTTCCTCTTATGAGCCCGGGTGTAGATCTCTGTTTTGTACCCAATTTATTTGTAAGAGTGGCCACTACTCTTTTGCCATAAATGCTAACCGTTATTTGTTTTTTCTTATTTTTTATGCACTGCTAAAAGCCACATTGCTCCCGCCTCTGGCGGCACTTGAACTTTCTAATGCTGATGCTCTGGACAATGTTCTGCTGTCATTTGCACTCAGATCCTCCTTCTTGTGTGATGGATGACTGTTTCAGAAGCTAGGCTGGGGAGGGATTTTGAGGGAGAGCTCTCAAACAGAAGAGGGTTTCTTTGGATCAGGGCAGATTGCATAGTGGTTTTCCACTGCTTCTGAATCCAGGGAGAGTGGACAAGTGGGATGTGGCACATGGTCCTGGCTTGCTCTGTGAGTTGTCAGCTCTTGATTTACAGATTGATCCAGGCTGTCCCTCCTGGAAAGATATCTGAGTCTGGCTTGTGCTTAATGGCTGTCCTATATCTAGGAAAGCCTCAAGAGCAACCAATGGTTAGATGATTTGAACTCGGGTTGAAAATCAGATGCCGGTGCTGTTTTTATGGGACACCGAAAATTCTTGGTAGATTCACCTCAGAAAAAGCACTGCAGACAGTGCTGCAGATAGGAGCGTGATATTGTCATTAACCAGCTTCTGTGAGTTCAGCTCTGAGCCTCAATTTTCTTACAGTGCTATTACTTACCTTTACCCATATCATGGGGCTATTGTGAGGATCAAATGGGATGGGGACAAGCCCTCTGTAACCTGCAGGGCACTGGAAATGTGTAAGATCTGCACCCTGTAACTCCTATTTTACCAGTCAAGGCACAGATTCAAAGTTCATTTTTATTTTCCACTTTGGCATCTCTCCACCTCCTGATGTGGAGTTGACACAGTCTCTTGGCAGGGGGAACAGTATATGCTAAGGGCTAGAGGCTAAACAGAACCATTTGCTTGGGCAACTACAGATCTTTCCAGAAGTCTAGGGTATAGAAGAGATGGAAGGGGAGAGTGTGTATTAGTTTTCTGTGGCTGCTCTAATGAATGATCATAAACAGCGTAGCTTAAAACAGCAGATATTTATTCTCTTACAGTCCTAGAAGCTAGAAGTCCAAAGTCCCAGTGTCAGCAGGCTGGGCTCCCTTTGGGGGCTTCAGGGGAGTATCTGTTCCTGCCTCTTCCAGCTTCTGGGGGCTGCTGACATTCCTTGGCTTGTGGGTACATCCCTCCAGTCTCTGCCTCTGTGATCTTATTTCCTCCTCCTCTGTGTCATCAAATTGCCTTCTGTGCCTCTTCTTTTAAGAACACTTGAGATTCCATTTAGGGCTCCCCAAGACAATCCAGGAGAGTCTCCCCAGCTCAAGATCCTTAGCTCTATCACATCTGTGAAGACCCCTTTTTACCATATAAAGTAGCATCAACAGGTCCCAAGGATTAGGAAGTGGACACCTTTGAGGGGCCATGCCCACCATCGAGGGTGAAGATGGAAGCATCTTGATCTGAGTGTTGCTCAGGGGTTTGGAATTTATCCTGAGTGCAGTGGGGAGGCATTGGAGGCTTGTAAGTGTCCGAGGAGATGGACTGGAGGATCCAGAGCAGAAATAGGAAGCCTCGTTAGAGAACTGCTCCAGTCCGTGTGTATGTGCCTGGGCTATGGGTGGCCCCGTGCCCCTTCCTCAGACTCCAGAGACTGTGTTTCTTTTGGCCAACGTTAAAGTCACAACTTATTCTGAGAACCTCTTTTGCCCCTGGGTCCTCCAACCTAATCCACACCAGAGCCTTTGAACCTGAGGTCAAACATCTGAGGAACTGTGTTCTTCCCTGAGGTGCACCTGTTCTCACATTCTCTTTCATTCACTAGCAAAGTGTTGAGAGCACATGGAAGGTGGACTGACCATTGCTGCAACATCTCACCTTTCTCAGGAGTACAGTATTTCTAATTTAATGAGCCACAAAGTCTTAATAAAACAACTTGGTTATTCAGGTATTGGGAAGAAATTGGAGGGGAAAGGGACCCTCCTTCCCTCTATGGACAAAGTCCCAAATCCCAATTTATACCCAGACATCTGGGGCTTCCTTATGATTGGATGTAGGATGAGGAAAGACAGGGATGCCCAAGCCTAAAGTTCTCTGAATTATTTAGTCTCTCAAGATACCAGTAGCCTCATTCAATAAAATCTTATTGTAGTCTTTATGTGTATTAAACATAATTCCAGAGATCTTTGGGGTGCTATATGGTTCTGTTGTTAAGGTTTATCCCACAGTCCCGAAGCATATATCCTCATATTGCAAGTTAAATGGAAATATTATGTTCTTAAATTTCTCGTCTTGGTCTCACAAAACATTATCAATAATATTCATGATGAATATTTGTGTCATTAAAAATAGGTTTACAGTGGAACTTCGGGAATGCTGTGAAAAAAAGTGAAAAAAGTCACAATGAACAAAACCTCACTGTCTCAACAAAATACTAAAGTGTCCTGTAATGTATGCTCAGCTCTTATCCTGTTCTATGAGAGGCATATGGTAGGAAGCCTCCCCTCGAAGGCAGCTCAGAACATCATACGATGAGCCAGCAGAAGAGAGTGTTCATGTTACTGTTCTGCTGTTGTGTTTGAACTTTCCATTGGGCAGAGAGGTGGGTAATGAAGGGCCGAAAATTGTTTATAAGCTTGTCGATGTCCCTTTGCATTCAGGTGCAAGTCTGTTTTAAAGGAAGAGAAGGAACTCACTCTGGTAACTAATAAAAAGAGGAAAAGACAAGCACTCCTTTTTAGACACGGATAAAAATACGACTTAATAAAGTTCACACGATGAAATTAGATTTTCATGAAACTTCATCTACCCTTGATTTTGTTTCCGTATTGATGTTCTGTTGTTGTTGAATCATAAAACTCTTGGCTATCAGAAGTACATGGAGTTATCTAGTTCTCGCCATGGAAGAACTTCGTGTGTTTAGCTGAAGTCCCCTACTTGGTCAGCTCTTCCTTCTTGTGCTGAAGAAAACAAATATATGGCCACCACACCTCCTTTCCTCTAAATCAGCCCCGCGAGCTGACAAATGTTAGCAGTTGGGCATGTAATCTTCCATATGTCCTCTTCTTCCATACCCATTTAAAAAATATATAAATAGATTTATAAGAGCACACAGACATTTATTTATTTAACATACATTTACTGAAGTAATATTTTATTAATTCAACAGATTTTCATTGAATTGTTATATATATCCAGCACTGTTGTAGATGCTGGGGATACAGCATTAAACAAAACAAATGAAAACCGCTGTCCTCACTTGCATTCTAGTGGAATTGTTAGGTTTCCTCCCTCCCTCCCTCCCTCCCTCCCTCCCTCCCTCCCTCTTTCCTTCCTTCCTTCCTTCCTCCCTCCCTCCCTCCCTCCCTCTTTCCTTCCCTCTTTCCTTCCTCCCTCCCTTCCTTCCCCCCTCCCTTTTTCCTTCCTTCCTTCCTCCCTCCCTTCCTCCCTCCCTCCCTCTTTCCTTCATCCCTCCCTTCCTTCCTTCCACCCTCCCTCCCTCCCTGTTTCCTTCCTCCTTCCCTCCCTTCCTTCCATCCTTCCTTCCTCCCTCCCTCCCTTCCTCCCTCTTTCCTTCCCTCTTTCCTTCCCTCTTTCCTTCCCTTTCTTCCTTCCTCCTCTCTCTCTCTCTTTATCTCTCTCTGTCTCCTTCTTTCTTGAAGATAGTCTCAAGATCTGGAGTAGCTTTGGTTTGTAAGTGTACATGAGATGAAGGCATGATGTATCCGAAACAGTTTGGGGGGGGGGGTTCCTCCTACCTTCAGTGGTCTTCAACTTGGTCCTCCCTATGATAGTTTAGTGTCAGTAGGGAGCTGCCAGAGGGAACATATGGGCTAACAGAAGGAAAAGCTCAGTGTGTTGAATACTCTCCTCCCCATGAGGGGCAAGAGACAAGGACACGAGCTCCTTTGCAAAGGATTTGGTCTAATTGAGGAGATGAAATGTTTGATGCACTTAGGGCTGAAGTCAGATTTGGTTCATCAATGAAGGATTCTGCAAGACTCTGTTACAAAATTTGAAGATGAAGAATTTTAAACGTTTATTTATTTTTGAGAGAGAGAGAGTGAGCGAGCACACAAGTGAGGGAGAGGCAGAGAGAGAGAGAGAGAGGAGACACAGAATCTGAAGCAGGCTCCAGGCTCTGACCTGTCAGCTCGGAGCCCAATATGGGGCTTGAACCCACAAACCATGAGATCATGACCTGAGCCGAAGTAGGACTCTCAACTGACTGAGCCATCCAGGTGCCCCAAGATGAAGAATTTTAAAAGTAGTAAAAAGGAAGAGCCCTGTATGCAAAAAGAAATAGCAATATTTACCCACACTGTGTCTGCTTTCTAAGTAAGGTGCCTTAGAGGTGAGCAGAGGTGAGCATTTGGGGAATAAAAGCTAGTGAAGGGGTGAGGGAGCTGGGGCCTCTGCAGGACAGAGGGTTTTGTGTTGGCCCCCGAATCCCCCAGATCCAGCTCAGGTTTCGACACGTTGTAGGCCCTCAGATCATTGTGAAAATAAAGAGACGTGGAGGCGCCAGGGTGGCTCTGTTGGCTGAGCGTCCAACTCTTGATTTCAGCCCAGGTCATGATCTCACAGTTGGTGAGTTCGAGCCCCACATTGGGCTCCATGCTGACGGTGTAGAGCCTGTTTGGGATTCTCTCTCTCTCTCTCTCTCTCTCTCTCTGCCCCTCCCCTGCCCACACCATCTCTGTCTCTCTCAAAATAAATAAATAAACTTTAAAGGAAATAAAAAAGAAGTGGGCTAGGAGTGGGGGTGAAGAGAGGAAACTACTGAGGGCCTGGACTGTTCCATTCAAGAGTTTGCACTTGAATGAACTCATTCTAGGTGGCAGGATTATCACTATGGCATAGATTGCAGCCTTCTTTAACATTCACAGATGGATTAAAGAAGCTGAGTCCCTGAGAAATCTTCAAAAGTTTTCAGAAGTTCAATTGTGGACTTTGGACAAGCAGGCAAAAGGAGTGGACATATTTAGAAAGTCTAAAATACAAGGGTACCACCACCAGCTGAACAGTTCATAGCATCGAAACAGTCCTTCTTCCTAGTATCTTCCCTCCTTCCCTCCCCTATTCTCCAAATATTTATTAAGTGGCTATGACCAGGTGCCAAGCACCAAGAACACACGATGAAACACATGTGGCCTCTGCCTTTGAAGAATTTGCCTTCTTAAGAAAACTACTGTACTCTCCTTGCTTCTGAATGAACTCATAGGGTAAACTTGTTAAAAAGCTCATTTTCAATAGGGAGCATCACATCTGACCATCATCTATCAGAAATAAAAGCATTGGTCTGAAAAAAAAACTTCTTCTACTGCATAATTGGTTATTTCTGAAAATCTGTGGACAAATGTTTCCCTTGATATGCATTACAACTTTGTCAGAGCCCTATTAATTAATTAACCAATTAATTGCCCTTGGCCTGTGAGTCAGCTATGGCTTCTATCAGTTTCTTCCAGCTCTATTCTATCACCGCGTTCACCCTCTATCCATCCCTGATGGACACTCCAAGCCAATAGCTAGATTATTTGGGAAGTTGCTGCTTAAAGAAGTATCTGTAAGGTTGAAATGGCACTTAGACTGTGAGTGGTTACCCCATAATTTATCGGTGGTCAGGCAGCACCCTTGTGAGTTTCTCTAGTGGTTTCAATTGTCTGTCTTGCTCGCTTACACCCTGTGGAAATTACCAATGATCCTTCTCAAAATGCTTACTTTTTACATGGGAGAGCTCAGGCAAAACTCTCACTTAGTGTAATTGTTATAACAAATCTCCTTAGAATTGTCCAAGGCTATAATTCTTCTTTTAGGATATTAGACACCTTGCAGGCACACAAGTTTGAAGATTTGGAAGGTTCTTCTTATTCCTCCTGGAGGCATTTTTGGCCCATCATTGCCTTCTTTCTCCAGTGGAGACCTGCAGTCTACGCCATTATTTGCTTACAAGCAAGACATGAATGGCTTTATCTAATGAAAGCCTTGTTTCTCTTGTGCTGTGACACAATTGGTCCCTTACACTGTACGTCCCAGGCCAGTTTCCCAGCTACACCTTCTTCACGGTTCTCTCTCCATTTCAATCTGATAATTCAGAGGAAAAGAAATAAAAAGTAAGCCAATTTTTATGACTCTATAACGTCCTTAAAAATTTACTAAATATCAAAATAAACAAGTTATATTCCTTCCATCAATTGACAATCAACATGCTCAATTTGCTATGAGATAAGGTATTACGTAAAAATAGACTGTGCAAACAGCTACATCACCACTTAAATTTTTTTTATGTTTATTTATTTTTGAGAGAGAGAGAGATAGAGTGTGAGTGGGGGGAGGGGCAGAGAGAGGGGGAGATGCAGAATCCAAAGCAGGCTCCAGGCTCTGAGCTGTCAGCACAGAGCCCAATGTAGGGCTTGAACCCACAAACCATGAGGTTAGTTGGATGCTTAACTGACTGAGCCACCCAGGCGCCCCATACATCACCATTTTAGATCATACTTGGAATTGGGTAGTGTATGAATAGGTGGGCAGAGAGAGAGCCACATTATACAATTTTGACCAACATATATGTCATTTATTATAAGCTGCCAAAGACAACCTGCCTGTATGTAAGTGATGAACCACAGGAATCCACCCCAAAACCAAAAGCACACTTTACACACTGTATGTTAGCCAACTTGACAATAAATTATACTAAAAAAACAAAACAAAACAAAAAACAACCTGCCTGAGAGGAAAGAAACAATTTGCAAATGTGTAGAGTGGACGTATCTCATCCCAGCTTTCCTGCTTCTATCTGGCAATAGCTTTTTTTTTTTAACGTTTTATTTATTTTTGAGACAGAGAGAGACAGCATGAACAGGGGAAGGTCAGAGAGAGGGAGACACAGAATCTGAAACAGGCTCCAGGCTCTGAGCTGTCAGCACAGAGCCCGACGCGGGGCTCGAACTCATGGACCGTGAGATCATGACCTGAGCTGAAGTCGGCTGCTTAACCAACTGAGCCACCCAGGCGCCCCTATCTGGCAATAGTTTTAACAGGTGCTAATGAAAGTGGGATGACCTCTGAAAGGGTCTTCAAGTGTTTGATTAGCTCTGAAATTTTCTTGTACTTTGGCTGCAGGTTAGGGGTGTTTTGATCTCATTGGTCACTTTGTAGGGGAATCAAAGGAGGAAGGGCTTACCTGCCTCCCCACCCCTTCTTGGGAGCTACCGTGTATATTTTTAAGAAGATAGAATTGTGGGGGCATCTGGGTGGCTCAGTCAGTTAAGCATCCAGCTCTTGGTTTCCAGTCAGGTTCATGGTCATGAGATTGAGCCTTATGTCAGGCTCCATGCTGAGCTGGAGCCTGCTTGAGATTCTCTCTCTCCATCTCTCTCTGCCCCTCCCCACCCTCAAAATAAATAGATAAACATAAAAAATGTAGGATTATGGATGATTCTTACTTTATTTTTTATGTTTTCTTTAAGAAAGAGAAAGGATTGGGGCACCTGGGTGGCTCAGTCGGTTAAGCGTCCGACTTTGGCTCAGGTCATGATCTCACAGTTGGTGAGTTCAAGCCCCATGTTGGGCTCTGTGCTGAGGATGAGAGCCTGAATCCTGCTTCGAATTCTGTGTCTCCCTCTCTCTCGGCCCCTCCCCCATTCGGTCTCTGTCTCTCTTGCTCTCAAAAATAAATAAACATTAAAAACATTTTTTAAAAAGAAAGAGAAAGAATAACATAATTCACCCTACATATGTTTTTATTTATTTTCTTTTCTTTGCCTCGACACAGAAAGGTTGTGAGAAAGCTTACGTTAACAGAGATAGTTCAAGGCAAAATGAAATTTAAAGTACAGTTGGCCCTTGAACAATGCAGGAGTTAGGGGTACCACAGCCCCCCACCACAGCCTAAAATCCACATATAACTTTTGACTCCCCCAAAACTTTAATAGCCTACTATTGACCAATTACATAGGCAGTTGATTAAGACATAATTTGTATGTTATATGTATTATATACTGTGTTCTTACAATAAAATAAGCTAGAGAAAAGAAAATATTAAGAAAATCATAAGAGAAAATACATTTACAGTACTGTACTGTACTTGTGGAAAAAATTCACTTTTAAGCGGGCCTACGCAGTTCTAATCTGCATTGTTCAAAAGTCAACTGCATTTGAAGGAGGAAAGAGGCAAAGATACAATTCATTCATTTTTTTTAAACAAATACTTATTGAGTGCCTACTCTGTGCCAGAATTGGGCTAGGGAGCAGGATACAACAATGAATCAAATAGTTTTGCTTGCATGGGGCTTCTAGTCTATAGAGGAAGACAGATATTTATCAAATAACCACACACACACATACACACACACACACACACACACACACAGAGTGATAAATGTTATGGGAGAACAAGCACAGGAAATGGTGATCTAATTAACATAAAGGAAGGAGGGTGGATATGATTAGCTTTCTCTGAAGGCTAAATAAAGATGAGCTACTTTTGGAGTGCTGAATGTGGCGGCTGCAGACTGGGGGAACAGCGGATGCCAAGGCCCCCAGGCCACAGCACTTGATGCCTTTGAGGAGCTGGGACATACTGGAGGGTAGGAAGGCGAGTGAAGAAGGAGGTTGGCTGGTGGGTGAAGTCAGCTCAGACAAGGGCTTTGTATAAGTAATAATGCACAGTGAAGCTTTGTATGCACCATTGAGGGGTATCATCCAGAACGTGACTTGCTAGATTTGTTTTTGCAATGACAGCAGAAGAGATATAAAAGCAGGTTGTGGTACGGTGAGTACACCAAATCCAAACTGTCATGAATTTCATTCATGGAGGTGGCAGTGACAGGTTGGTGAAATTATTTTGTTCCTAACTCTCAGTCAAAGCACAGGAAACTGAGATTCAGAGAAGTACAGTGACTTGCCCAAAGTCACACAGCACGTTAGTGGCAGAGCAGACTATCCCCAGGCAAGAAATCTTTCCACGAGGCTGCTTTTTATGCCTAAGATGATCAGTTCACATCACTTAAGATAGTTTTATAAAGAATTTAATGGCATGAATATTTTTCAAATATGTAACATTAAATGAAAAATTAAGTTACAAAACACTAGATACAAATAAGAGTTTAACTATGTAAATGTGTTTCCATATACTTCAATGTGTGTTTGCATATACATGGAAGAATGTACATTAATGCTTTTTAAAAATTTTTATTTTTGAGAGAGGAAGAGAGTGTGTGAGCAGGGAAGGGGTAGAGAGAGAGACACACAGATTCCGAAGCAGGCTCCAGGCTCTGAGCTGTCAGTACAGAGCCTGACAGAGGGCTCGAACCCACGGACCATGGGATCATGATCTGAGCCGATGTTGGACACTTAACCAACTGAGCCACCCAGGTGCCCTGGAAGAATACATAGTAAAACATTATTCTATCTAAGTAATGAGATTATGACGGGTTTATTAACATCTTTACATTCATTTATGTTTTCCAAATTTTCTACAAAAAGAGCATTATTTTTTAAATTATTAAAAATGATTGTAAATATTTTCCTGTCTGAAAAATTTTGCAAGAAAGCTAAAAATAGCATAATCGAGTCAATCCTACTGCAAGAGTAGCACACACGTGTATGCATTTTATTGTAGGAAACACTGTACGAGCTGTTGGAGCCTGAATGTATAAAACACAAGCATCCTGGAAAAATACAATTTTAACCTATGCTTGAGCTGAGGTTGCTTATAAACAAATAAAGAAAGAACAAGGAAATAAGTTTTCATTTGTAAAGACTGATTTCAGCAACCACACCTTGAAGAGAGTGGGAAAGAGCCCCAGACTAGGGTAGATGTGTCTGCATACCATTCAATTCTCTCCTCCCCCTTCCCCTCCCCTATTGAAAAAAATTCTACAGTATTTCTATGTTCTTTCCCTCCTACGCATAGCAACAGAGAGAGATGGGAAAGGCTGGGTCATTGGGAGAATCTAGGATGCCCTGGAAATTATAGGGGGAAATAAATTAAAACAGGAGAACAAGTAGGTAACCTTGGGCTACAGCTTGTCTATAATCGCCTAATTTCTACCCCATTCTTCATTTCAGAAGACTTCCTTATCACATAAGCCCCACACACCTAGAAGAGATGTAAATCTGCACCCACTTTCATTTTATGTAGTAGATCTCTCTCTCTCTCTCTCTCTCTCTCTCACACACACACACACACACACACCCCAAATCCTCAAAAAGCCATTTTTAAATATTTCAGATGTCTTCCAAGACACCGCTCCCAACCATATCCTTTTTGATCACTTTCACCACACTGTTCCCAACCATATCCTTCTTGGTCATGTTCACCACACTGTGAACTTGGCAGGAGATCTTGTGGGGACACAAAGAAGCTTTTCACAACTAGGATGGGCCCCTCTGCCTATTGACAGAAAGGCTGACACAGAACAGAGGAGTTTCCGTGTTGACTAGGGAATGATTGACCTCTTGGCCAAGGGGTACTGTCCTCTAGACAGGTGGCTCAAAGGTCAGGCTAGACATCCTTAAGAACTGACAGGATGAGTCCAGGGGCCAAGCCTGGGTGTTTAGATTCAGAAGCTGGTTTACCTCCCGACTGTGTTCTGATCTCTGGCTTCCCCTTACTCCCTACTCACTGAGTTTATGGTTCTACATTTCTGCTCTCAATCTTGTTACCTCTGGCATGATCGTTTGCTTGTCCCAGCTTCAATTCCTTTGTCCTGGTCTTGAATACCCTCCTCATGAAAGAGTTGACTTTGATGATGATGACAGTGACCACTTTTTGAGTGTTGTCTATGGACACACCATGAACTCGATCCCATTTGTGTACAGAAGGGAAGCCAATAAAGAGGTTACGTAACTTGCCTACTTTAACATAGCTAGTGTAATGCAGATCTGACATTCCAGCCATGCATCTGACCCCAAGGATGCTGCTTCATCAGAATGGTTATTGGAACCCCTGAATGGGGTGGGGTGGTGGTGAGTAGGGATGAGAGATAATGTAGAGACTAAGAAGGTGAACAGCTAAGGATTTTGTCAGCCAGAGTGGAAGGGGTAGGGGGAATGACCTGTGAAAGATGGAGGGCTTGCTTTCTTGATAGAGCCGTGAGGATATTTGTATGCAGAGGGAAGCACTAGGAGAGAAGAAGGTTAGGATCTGGGCTCTGGAGGTATTGAAGGGGGCCATAAGCAAGTGAGGGAGACCAGTTTTAGGAGGAATCAGACTGGCATTCTGCAGGCTGTAATACATTTGCTTTGTTCCCTCTGTTGCTGTTTCTGTCGGTCCCTCAGGTAGAGAAGTCCATCACGTCTCTGGACAAGAGGTGGGCTTGCCATCTATTAATGCTTATGGAGCGTCCATTAATTAGCCCATGTAAAAGTGGAGTCTGTATCCAGCCATATACTTCCTTGCGGGAAATGCTATGGTAAAATCTCATCAGAATACATTTTGAAAAAATATATGAGGTAATTTGTTGAATTGAGGAAAGATTCCTCATTCAGAAAAATAAAAGCTTTTTCTGGTGATACAACTTATTCCTTGAGGATTATGTGCCACGGACTCTTCCCATCTCCTATTCTCATGGAAATCTCTAATCCTATGGAAAGTGGGGAGCTCTGCCCTCTGAGGTCTCACGATCTCAAATACAGTGCTGAAGTGGCATTACTTTCTCTGCTGTTACACATGTTTTGGGTTTTTTTTTGTTTTTGTTTTTGTTTTGCCTCTTCTGGAAAGTTCTTTTCCTGCTGGAGGTCAGCAAGCTGCAAGGTCTAGCAATGATTGATCCCCGCCCCACATGGCATTTTACAAAGCTGAGTAACAACAGTCTGAGCTACTGCACAGTAAAAGTGGTTTTATGTTTCCAATGCCTGTCCTAAAGTAGCTTTAGAGGTCAGCATTAATCAATAAATCATTCTGATCATATGTATCCTCTCTGAGGGCCCATTAGCCAGTGATGATGACTTAGCTGTCTCACCATCAGCTTCCTTAGACCAGAAGTCCTTGGGACCATGAGTTCAAATCCCTGTTGAGCTGGAAGAGCTCTTGGCTCTTCTGAGGTAGATAAATTGAGCTTCACAGATTTTGTTGTACAGAGACTTCTACGAAGCATCATCGGCTAGCCAGTGGCAGAACAATATCTATGACCCTTTTTAAAAAAGGGAGACAATGCCTGATCCTATCCCTGTACCCTCTCTTTTCATCCAGCTGTCAAATAAGGCAGATCTATGGCTTCCGGGACGGCTGGATTCATTTGATTCTTTAAAAAAGAATGTCATGGTGATGACAGCCTTTTGTCAATAATCCTACCCCCTTAACTGTGCACAGATGTTGTGAGGGCTTAGGGGAAAGGTGGTCTCAAATCCAGTGATTCCCCAACTACAGAAGATGATTGGACTCAGGAATTAATCAAGAGTGGGGCTGTTGTAAGATGCGAGGTAGCTTTCTCCCACATCCTGCCACGTGTGATTCCAGGGCAGGGCTGTAAATGGCGGTACAGAGGTCCTACCATCTGGATGCTCCCCATCAGGCAGTAACAGAGATTCCTCTGAGGTATTTTTCCTCCATGTGGCTTGTGACTGGTGAGATTACCAGGATGAGTGAAGCATTCAGGCCTTATCATCCTTCTGTAGCCAGGAAGGCACACGATAGAGAAAGAAAGACCTGCGGTCCCAGGGACATTGTTTGCACCGTGTATTCATACACATATACCCATGCAGGATTAGAAAATGCAGCTAACGATGAATTTTAGTTGGGTCTGGTTGTAACTAAAACTGGAATCCAAAAGTATCAGTATCAGAAATATTCCCATAATTGAGATGCTCAGCAGTCAGTTCATGATTAATCCTCTTCCAAGAATCCCCAGGAAGTCAACCAAGGGTCAGTATTATCGTCTGGGCTTGGGGATGGAGAAGTAGCCCCCAGATGGTCATGAGGGACGGACCATGGCCACTGTTTATCTCACCGGGCTGGAAATGGCATGAGAATTATTTGATCCCCCAAAGCCCAAGAGATGTGAGGAAAGTGTGGGGCCGCAGTTCTGTTCGGGGGCCCAGACCTCTCCTCCCTTGTTTTCGTACCAAGAAGTCTCTGGATCCTATTAACAGAGCCCCCACCCCACCCCTCCAGGAGGTGGTGGGTGGGCGGGCAGTGAGCCGGGCAAGCCCAGAGGCCCTAGTCTCTCCGTGGCTGGGCTGGCTGAGGTTCCCAAGGTCACTCGGCAATGCGCTGCCAGTGCCGGCAGTCAGTCCCCAGGTCCCCTGACTCTGCCTCGTCCTCTCCATCCATTAGACCATGCAGCCTCTTACCGCCAGTGAGACATGCTCAGGACACTTTAATTTCAGAGTTTGATTCGATGTCTATTTTTCAGCTATTTGCTACAACATTCTGGGAAAGTAAGGTTTGAATTTCCTACAATCCAAATCATTTTCTAGTTTACTTATAAGTGATTCTGAAACAGTTGGCCCTGGAAAGCTGACAACTTGATAAAATGTATCTTTCAAATCAACCCAGTGCCGCCTTTATATATAGTTAAATCATCCAAATCCAGGGTGCCGAGTTAAGAAACGGAGATCTTCTGTTCTCAGGCTGCCTGTCACTTTGGGTAAGAAAACACACAGAGTTATGTTCGCTTATGTTTACTCAAGTGTGGTCTCATGGGAAAAAAATAAGCACTGACTTTTGGCAGGTTTATCTGCTTTTAGCCAATAAGAAATGGTTTCTTTAGTGATGTGCGTTGGACAAAGCTGGTTTGGGGAGACTTAGTGTCAAAACCAGCAGCCAATAAAATGTTGATGGAGAAAAGATTTTATTTATTTATTTATTTATTTATTTATTTATTTATTTATTTATGTTACTACTAAGGCTATAGGTTGAAGAGCAATCCTGAGCTTTGAACACTGACGATGGCAGTTTCTATTGCCTTAAAAAAATAAGTTGATGTGTATTTGAACTGATATGACATCTGTTCATGACACCAAACTGACACTGATGGGACACACCAATCAAGGCTCCCAGACACAGTGGCTTCTCTTGTTTTGCTACAACATGGTTGCATCCTATCATTTGGGTGAAGAAAAGAGGGCCAAGAGCTTGAGAAAATTAAGAGTCATCTCAAAACATCTAAATTTATATGCAGAGACTCTGGGTTTCAACAAAAGGGTTTTGATGTGTTTCTATTTCAGGGTGATCTGGGGAACTGAAATCAGTCTTCATACTGTAACCTCTATACTTACTGAGTATTTCTTTCTTTCTTTCTTTCTTTCTTTCTTTCTTTCTTTCTTTCTTTATATTTTTGAGGGAGTGAGTGGGGAAGGACCAGAGAGGGAGGGAGAGAGAGAGAGAGAGAGAGGGAGAGAGAGAGAGAGAGAGAAGATCCGAAGCGAGCTCTGTGCTGACAGCAGAAAGCCCAGTGTGGGGTTCGAACTCATGAACCGTGAGATCATGACCTGAGCCAAAATCAAGAGTCAGACACTTAACTGACTGAGTCACCCAGGGACCCCTGAGCCTTCATTTAAATATTAATTTAGGGGCACCTGGGTGGCTCAGTCAGTTAAGTGTCTGACTTCGGCTCAGGTCATGATCTCACAGTCCGTGAGTTTGAGCCCAGTGTCGGGCTCTGCGATGACAGCTCAGAGCCTGGAGATTCTGTGCTTCAGATTCTGTGGCTCCCTTTCTCTCTGCCCCTCCCCCACTTGTGCTCTGTGTCTCTCTCTGTCCCTCAAAACTGAATAAATGTTAAAAAAAAATTAAAAAGAAAATATATATTGATTTAAAAAGGGAACAGGTATAGTGCTTAGGCCGATCGTCTTTGGATTTCAACTGCCCAAATAAAAGTGTGGTGCCCCGTGTTCAGTTTTTCTTCCTTCATTTTTGTAAGGTGCTTGTTTTTCTGATGGGTAAAGATGCACAAATCGGTACTGGAGGGCCTGAACATCCAGGTGAGGGGCTGCAGTACCGTGACCGACATCTGGGGCAAAAAGGCTGCTCTTTGACAAGCGCATTCAGCCAGGCTGCTGGGAGGGCAAGTGGCCAGGCAGGTACCCTTGCCACTGATGGTAAGGGTAAGTGAAGGCTAAGTTAATATTCTCTGCCAAATATAATGTCCACAAGTAAGCGGTAAGTACATGTAAACCATAACGGAATCTATTAGGAATCTGGCTCTTCCTTGGTGGTAACTGGCTTTAAAAAAGAAAACCAGATTATTTAGATTTGGAGAAATAGCATGTGTTTGGGAAGACAACGAATGTAACACATCTTTTGCGGATTCTCTGCCAAAGATTGCCGAGTACCAATGCTAACCCAAAGAAGTTGTTTAAAATTGAATTGCAAAGCCTGTGTTTCTTACTGACTCCTAAGTCTCTATCCCTCTCTGTGCTGTGCAAGGCCAGTATGGTGGTGTTTAGAACCTGGGCTTCCGAGGAAAGTAGACTTGGGTTTGCATCTTGCTTCTACGGCCTTGATATGTAAGCTCTCTGGGTCCCAGAATAATAATGCCCACATGAGGTTTTTGTAGAATTAAATGAGCTAAGGTATGTAAAGTACTTTGCTTTGTCATTGGCACAGTAAGTGCTCACCTAACAGCACCTGTTACCGTTACGTGCTTATGTGTCTGATCGTTATGTCTCAGTTCATGAACATGTAAGGTCCTTAATGGCAAGGTTTGTGTCATGGTCTCTTCTAAAGAACTTTGATACATCTGAGAATAGTTGAGACATTTTTTTGGAAATAATTTGGATTCAAAATTGCTCCTTTGGGTAGAACCATTTCCAAGTGTTGATGGACCTTGAGTGAAATATGAATTCGTGCCCTTATTTTGTAGAGAGGCTCTACGGGTGAGGTTGGGCCTGCTGGTTGAGTTGAAATGAAGAATGGAGTTGGGGAGGAGAACACCTCCATAGCAATGATGTGCTGCTGAGTGTTCCGGTTCAAGGCGTGGTGATTGTACCCACATGTTTGCTTCTAATCTAGGGACAACCAGGACAGTGGAGAAGTCAGCTGTGTTTCCATACTGATTCCCCAGGACCCAGAAATAGGAAAATAGTTCAACATGCCTCATCTAACTGATGCTACGTGCAGGTTCGTGCTTCCAGATTGCAGGAAAACTGGATTTGTGTAAGGGAGGTGGACCCTGTTGGATAAAATGACTCCAGGACTGGGGTCCAAAACAAAACAAAAAACAAAACAACCCATACCTGAAGGATCTTCTTCATAAAGTCAGGTTTAGCAGCGACTCTCCCAGATGACCAGTGCAGTGCAGAGAGTAATAATGCTTATCCCCAAAGCAGACGAAGCAAGATCAGACTGAAGATGAAGATTTGGGGGTTTGAAGGGAGCTGAACAACTTTGGAAAGGAATGATAATTCTAAACCAATATTTCCCTCGCATTTATTGATTTTTTTTGAGGCGTTCAGTACTAGAGGTTTCCTCTCTTTTTTTGTGTGTGAGATAGAATACCTTTTTGTGGTAGGAAGGAGTTGAAGAGGGCAAGACGGAAAGAGCATTAAGTATCCTTTACACTGTAGCCAGAATGTCTTGCTTTCCAAAGGTCTAAGAAAGTGGCAAAAAGTGGTTTTCGTTTTGGGGAAGAGAAGGGGGAGAATAAGAAGGTGATTTTTTTGGAAGCATTTCTGAAAGAGTATAATTTCCATTCAGGATAAGCCACCTTGCAAATAGTAAGCTCTAGCATTGCAAATATCTTTGAAAACTCTGCTAGCAGGCTTAAATCAAGAGTATTCTGCAGTACTTATCTTAAACTGGTTTCATGTTTACAGTTATGTTTTCAGTTTGAGGCAACTCCATGTTGTATCACAGAATAAATTAAATAAAGAACAAACACCCAGCTGTATGATTCACATGTATGATCATACTGTATGATTCAGTGGTCTTAATCTTTGTCCCTTAAGCTTTCTGAAAGGAAGACAGGCTTGAGAGAAAAAAAAAAAAGGTCATTTTATCATATTTTTTTAAGTTTATTTATTTTGAAAGAGACAGAGACAGTGCAAGTGGGGGAGGGGCAGAAAGGGAGGGAGAGAGAGAGTCCCAAGCAGGCACCACGGTGCCAGTGCAGAGCCTGATGTGGGGGTTGAACCCACTAAACTGTGAGATCATGACCTGAGCCGAAACCAAGAGTCAGATGCTTAAACCAACTGAGCCACCCAGGCGCCCCAAAAGTTCATTTTAAAGGTTAACCTATTACTTTGTTTTTACTATGACAATTTAATGTGTAGGGGCGCCTGGGTGGCTCAGTCGGTTAAGCGTCCGACTTCGGCTCAGGTCATGATCTCACGGTCCGTGAGTTCGAGCCCTGCGTCGGGCTCTGTGCTGACAGCTCAGAGCCTTGAGCCTATTTCAGATTCTCTGTCTCCCTCTCTCTGACCCTCCTCTGTTCATGCTCTGTCTCTCTCTGTCTCAAAAATAAATAAACGTTAAAAAAATTAAAAAAAAAAAGAAAATTTAATGTGTATATTTAAGATGAAATGAGTAAATAATATGGCAAACACTAGCCTACCAACCACCCAGATTAAACAATACAACACTGCCTACAGTTGAAGCTTTGAGTACCCATCCTTGAACAAATTCCCCTCTCTACTTCTAAAATGTAACACCTCTCTTGCATCTGGTAGGTCATCTTATTTTTCATATCAAGTAACTATGAAACATTTTTCCAAAAATGCATATCAAGTGCACAGTTTGGTTGATTGGGACACAGTGACCTAAGGAAATGTCTATATCTTGTTCTAAATCACCAAGTAGAATCCCAGTGGTGAGTTTCTTGCCCAGCACAGCATCTAGCACAAATCATGGAAGACGATAATGCTATGACCGAGACTACTGGATTATGGTATGATGGTTAAACATGCATTTTGCAAAAGGCCATCCTAACCACAGACCCCCATCATTTAGTTAGCTGAATGATCACGAAAGAATTGGCAAGTGTTCATTGACTTTTGAGGCTTTTCCATTATTCAGTAGTTATTTTGCAGTTTCCTGTGATTCTGCCCTTTTAGCCCTGTCACGCGTCTTCATCATAGCCACGTGGTTTATGCCCAGTGCTGTGCTTGAGATGAATTGGGATAATATATTAAAAGGGTTTGGGAAATTGTACAGTGTGAGACAAATGTCATTGTAATTGCTCTGTCACTGAGAAAGAAGCCAGAGATTCCAGAGGTACCAGTGAAAGGAAAGAAGAACAAAATCCCAGAGTGGGCTTTGCAAACGATTTAGTACACATGAAGGACTAGTCTTTGATTTTTAGATCTTTACAGCTGGAAGGAATCTTCAAGACGATCTAGTTCATCCCGTTCATTTAAAGATGAGAATCTCAATAGGGACATTAAAGAACCTGCTCAAAACATTCCGGATCCTTTGAGAAGATTCAGGATAGAAACCAGCCCTCCCCTACTCCTTATTCATGGCTCTTCTCTCTTCCCTGCTTTCCTCTTCAGGACAGGGAGGCTTAGGAGAGATATCTAGATTTTCACCACGGACCATGTAGGTACAAATGCCTTCAGCAGACGTCAAAATCATGCTTCTGTGTCCCTCGGCCAGGCAGCCCCAAACAGAAGGCCTTTCTTTATCATCAGACCTTGTAAAGACCTCACCATTTGCCAAGTAGAGTTTTCCTTTGTTTCTCCTTTAAAGAAAGTGGTTTCTCCCTCATCCTAGTCACCACGAGGTATGTCCTTAGAACTTCTTTGTATTTATTGTAATCTGTGAATATTGTGTTTTACAGCTTGTAAATTAGATATAGAATTGGATACCGAGGCAGAGCCCAGAGTGTTAAAAATGTTCAATTCCAGTGGGGGAACCAGTGAGCGGTTAAGGCCTGCTGCATATAATGTTAATATTACATTAAGTACGATGTTATTGCACGAGATGCTTATTGTTAATGTCTGTGGGGAGGACCCGTTCCAAAGATTTCAATTTCAATAAACAGATTATACAGTTCCACCATATACAATTAGGGAGGTGGTAATGAAATGGTTATAAAGTCCCTTGGGGGCCTGTCATCTTTTTTTTAATTTTGTAAATAACATCAGAAGCACTAGAGGGAAGTGCTTATGCATTTATTTATTATTGATTTTTTAAAAATACATTTAACATTACTAGTTATTGCAAATCCAGTCTCCGTGAGTTGAAGATAAGCTGTTTCTACATTATTAAATGCTGAACGTATAGGGAATTGCGAAGTGGTATCCTTCATAGAAATATATTAAATATTAATGAACAATGATTGCAAGATATTAATTTGAAGCTACATTTACTTGGCAAATAAAACCTTTTCAGGGTTTTACCCTTTTGTTGCACATAGTGCACATTTTAAACATCCCTTTGGTGAATGTTTTGGACGAAGCCAAGTGATTCTGTTCCGCAGCTGGATCCTGCACAACCACAAAGGATCGAGTTGGATTAAACACACGCTCTTAACGGGCAGCAAATTGTCGGAGGGGTGACTTCAATGAAGCCACCAAACTTTGAAGTATCCATAAATAGTTAACTGCTCTTCCTTCTCGGGACTATAATGAAGCAGGAAGAATTAATGCCGATGGTTAGGAGCCAATTTTTCTCCTTGGAGTAAGATGCTGAATAGCGTAGATAAAAATTCAGAATGCCAGCCTTTCACCCAGGAAACCACACTCCAGTGAGGGGCAGGGATTTGAGGCAGGCTGCCCGGATTCCATTTTTTCCAATGTCAGCAAGTTGTGTAACTTCTCTGAGTTTCGGCATCATCATCTGTATGATGAGAGTAAATGATAATGTCCTGGGGACTTAGGGAGATTAAAGGCATAGCACACAGTAAGCACTAAGCAGAGTATGTTGCTCGTGGTGCTCACTAATTGTTAGCCCTTTTTATTTTATCTATTTTTTAAAAATTTTAACATTTATTCCTTTTTGAGAGACAGAGAGAGAGACAGAGCACGTGCAAAGGAAGGGCAGAGAGAGAGGGTGACACAGAATGCGAAGCCGGCTCCAGGCTCTGAGCTGTCAGCACAGAGCCCGACACAGGGCTGGAACCCACAGATCATGAGATCATGACCTGAGCCGCAGCTGGACGCTTAACTGACTGACCCAGGCACCCAGGCGCCCCAATAGTTGTTAGCTCTTTTTAAAAGTGTTTTTCATTCACTCCGGCATTCGGTGAGTAATTGTGAAATATACCATTTGGCAGGACCGTGGATGCGGTGATAAGTAGTCCTCAAGTTTCATGGATCTTGCCGAGTTTCTAGGCGTGATTGGGGTACTCTCGGGGAGGTTAGATGCCCTCCACTTGTGCTTTTACAGGATTCTGTTCTCGTGGGCTTCCTCTGATCTTGCTTTTCTTTTTTATTTTATTGGTTGGTTGGTTTGAAGTACAGGTGACACACAATGTTACATCAGTGTCAGGTGCACAGCTTAGCGGTTTGGCAACTCTGTAGGCTGTGCTGTGCTCACCACAAGTGTGGTTACCACAGTGCTCTTACACTACCACTGACCATGTTCCCTGTGCTGTGCCTTTTGTCCCCATGCTTCGTCTTCTCTCACTGGCGCTTTATAATTACTCAAGGATGTCACAGCTGCTTTTTCTTTCTCTGTTTCTTCCCCAATCCGGTCTTCAACGCTCATCCACAGAGTGCTATTGGACAGAAAGCTCCTCAAAGTCTAAGCCCTGTGGAGTACCTGAATATAATTAACCCACTCAGAAGTTATTGTCCAAAGACTTACACTTTTATAGCCTTGCCCATCAGTTTTAATTTCTATATAGTCTTCTCTAAGAGTTGAAATGTATGTGCCTTTCTATTTGGTAAACACATGAGCATACGTAGCTCAATCTAAAAATGTTTTAATGTTTATTTTTGAGAGAGAGAGAGAGAGAGCATGAGCAGGGGTGGGGCAGAGAGAGAGGGAAACACAGAATCTGAAGCCGGCTCCAGGCTCTGAGCTGTCAGCACAGAGCCCGATGCGGGGCTCGAACTCACGAACTGCGAGATCATGACCTGAGCCGAAGTCAGATGCCTAACCGACTAAGCCACCCAGGCGCCCCTATTTAGCTCAATCTAAATGATTATTGTGTATCTACTCTGTGCATGGCACTTCAAGAATAAAAAAACAACATAGAACATGTATTGAAATGGGTGTTATATAGGTACTGCAGCGGGAAGAGGTAACAAAAGGAAAGATGACAGATGATAATAAACAGATAAAATGGTAGGAAGGGAGGGAAGTGAGGGAAGGATGGACAGAGGAGGAAACAAGGCAAAATATGTTGTTTGTTATGCAGAGTTGAAACTGGGAGTTTGGTAATGAGAAAAATGAGAGAGTGGGATTAGGAAGGAGAAGAGGAGAGAGAGGGAGGTGGGGAGGGGAGGGGAGAGGCAGGAAGAAAAAAGAAAAGAAGCTACTTAAACTTGTCGGAAATGAGAGAGTATTAATGGTTCTCAACCAGAAAGAAGTGCCTTCTCAGAACCTTTGGATGACATGCGTGGTTTCCACAAGCCAATCCCCCACCTGAGAATATGATACAACATGAAAGGGATGCTATCCTGAGTGTCTCTGGTGGTGTGGCCAGAAGTGGAATCAGGAAGCAGGAGTTGGGGGACTATCAGGAGACCCTGGAGAGGACGGCGTCCCAAAAGGTGAGAGAGCGTTTCCAAAAGAGGGTGTGGCTACCATAGAGTATGAGTTATGTAAGTTGTATATACGTGGTAAACACTTAATGAATGTCAGTTATTAAAATCATTCATAAATTCCGTGCGGAGCCCCCAGTAAGGTGGAGAGTCAGAAGAGGCAAGTGGATTTTACAATCTCCATATCGTACTGGTGGCGGAAGGCTGATTTTAGAGCTTAACGGACTGTAGGCTAAGAGAAAAATCACTCTGCCCCTCCTTTGTTACTCTTCTTACTACTCTACTTACTATAGGATTCTTCTTCTTAGTAGTTTTCCTTCCACCTTAGTGTCTCCAACCGTTCTCTTGGCTTGTTGTCTCTGCCCCAATCCACAGCACAAACTCCTTCAGTGTCCCCCGTTCCCTGTTTCCATTATTCCATGACATGCTGCTCAGCCATGTACAAGAGGGGGCCCGTCTGTGTTCTGCCCCATGCAAAACTGCTTTATTTGAACCTGATATTTATCTCAAACTGGGCTTATAGTCTTCTCTCTTCTGGACCCCTGTTCAAGCCCTTTCTCACCTCTGTGAGTGGAAATCCTGCCCACAAGCTCTCTGTAAACATCAGCATACTTCATGAAGACTTTGCTGATGAATTCTTTGGAATGGGTTTCTTCTAACCTGCCGTAATGTTCCGAAAGCACTTAAAATATCCTCACTTGTATGATAGTTGTGAAATTGTGAACGTCTCCATGCCAAGAGGTAAGCCCCCTTGGAGGGGCTGGTTCATGGAGTGTGGTAAGCTCCCAGAGGATATCCTTTGTCGGGGAATTGTGGAGTAGGAGTATTCCCTTTTTGTGCCTCTTCAAGTACCCAACAGTGTCTTGCATGTGACGGTTACTTGTTAAAACAGAGACTGAATTGAGCTCATGGTAATCACTGATGCCTTCCATTAACCCTTACCTCTTCACCCTTTGTGCACACAGTAAGAATTAATTAGGATGAAAATTCTGGGTCAGACTATCAGAACTGCTAGAGCGTGGGGTAAGAACAAATGCTAAAGACAGGATTCACCACCTCCTAGTTATCTACTCTGGCCTGCCCCCCGATTCTCGTCACCATCCCTTCCTAAGTTCAGTCCCTTAGACTCTTTTTCTCCTTTTTTTCCCCTTTCTTTTCTGTGCTGAGATTAATCATCACAAATCTTTTGATCGGGAGATGGTTTAATACCTTACACTTCAGAAGTACTTTATCTTTTCAAAAGAATATCACCTGCATCTCATTGAAACTGGTATGCTACTTGAGTCATCTCGGTCTGCCTTGAGTGTATTTCTTTGTGCTAACTTGGTCTCATTTCTGCAAAGGTCAGTAGAATTGTACTACTAAAATTTAGTATTTCCCCAGTTTTCAATCTGCCCAAGACAGCCGTATGACAGATATGTTGGTCTAGGTATTAACCCTGCCAGACAGATCCATATCCGTATCTTTGTTTTATAGGTGAAAAAAAGGAGCCCAGAGAGGTCAAGCGATTTTCTCAAGGTAGCTGTGTTCAGAATGGTCTGTGTAAACCGATGAGGTATCTTTCAAGTCCTGAGAGCAAAGCCATGTGGGTATAGCTGGGTTCCCGGTCCCGTTGGTCAGTGACGGTGCCTCAATCTCCCCTCGATGTCATGATATAAAAGCAGTACTGTGGAAGTTAGGGAGTATCAGCAGAAAAGTGATGAAGAAGAGAGGAAAAGATGCATAGATCATGCATGACAGGAAATAGACTGTCCCGCGCCTGCTTACGTCCATCTTGCTGTGGTATTTAGGGTAAGATTTGGTGTCTTCTTACGTATCAGTACCCTATGTGGTACACTGGTTGTCATCTTCAATTTCATTTAAGCCGCATGGTGTAGTAATGCTATCCTTTAATCAGAAAATATGCACCTGACCCACCGTTCATCATGACACAGGCTTTGGGTGTTTTGTTTTGTTTTGTTTTGTTTTTTTCTGCATGTGGGGATTCCTTTCTGCTGATCCATCTATACCCTCGCATGGAGTTTCCATGGCTACCAGGATACATTATTATAAGACACATGGTTGGAGGCTGTGGGTCTAGTCCGTGGCTGTAGAACATGAAGAAGCTAAGTGCAGGGAGCGAGCAATAGAGAAACTTGGTAAATGCAACCATGTAATGTTACGGAAATAGCACAGGGAAAGGGAGACAGAAAGACTAAGTGCCAATAAGACTTCGTGAGGAGCATTTAAAGTACTTAGGGCAATGTTACTTTTCTTTCTCTCTTTCTTTCTCTCTTTCTTTCTCTTCCTTCCTTATTTTCTTTTTCTATTCTTTTTCTTTTTTTCTGTTCTTTTTCTTTTCCTTTCCTCTTTCCTTTCCCTGTCTTCCTTCTTTCTTTCTTTCCTTCCTTCCTCTCTTCCTTCCTTCCTTCCTTCCTTCCTTCCTTCCTTCCTTCCTTTCTTGCATTTTTGTTTCTAACAATGGACTCTCTCTAGGACAATGGTGCATGTTCACCAAGCAGGACTGATTGCATGCCAACATGACAATGTTTTATTTCTGGTTGTCCTAATTTTTCCTAAGGATCTGAGAGCTTCCATTTAGCAATTCAGATAAATCCCCGTGATGCAAGCTGCTATGAGTCTTGTGGTGCTGTGCTTCCCAAAGCATGTTCCATGGAGTACCACTTCAGCAGGATTTTCACAGGTATAGAGCAAATCTGACAGTTCTGTGGTCCAACAAGTTTAGTGTAAACAAAATTAGAACGGTCTAGCTGTCTCAGGGCCATTATGCCATTCAGTTGGTAAATTTCTAAGGTGGGGTAGTATTTAGTGTTTCCCAGACTTCTTAATAAATAAAACACTTTTCCCTAGAACATACATTATGCTCTTTGGGGAAACTAAGGCATTGGGTAAATGCTGTTTTCTAGGCACCATCGGTGACATCACTGTATCACCCTAGGAAAGGTAGAACCTGGTATGTCTCTACTGTTCTCCCACACACTCCGGAGGATCCGTATGTTACTGTGCTGTCACCTCACACGGCTTTTAGAGAGCTGGCTTGTGAGCCTTTGCCAGCGTGAGTTGAACGCTTCTGTTCTCATTAGAGACAGTTATAAATGCAACGTGTCAAAGAGGGTGTAGAAGAGTAGATTCTGACTGAGGCGAAGTGAGTATCAAGCCCCAGTCCATTAGAGGGTTTCTGAAAAGCTCCCGAGACGCGTGTCTAAACCATCAGAATTGATTTAAAGAAACTGCTTTGTTTTTTTGTGGTTTTTTTCTAATGTTTATTTATTTTTGAGAGAGAGAGCGTGCACAGGGGAGGGACAGAGAGAGAGAAAGGGAGACACAGAATCTGAAGCAGGCTCCAGGCTCTGAGATGTCAGCACAGAACCTGAAGCAGGGCTCGAACTCATGAACGAGGAGATCATGACCTGAGCTGATGTCAGATGTTTGACTGACTGAGCCACCCAGGTGCCCCATAAAGGAGCTGATTTGATCTCCTTGACATCGGCCAGGGTCTCTGGTGGAGACAGCAGGCTGCCCACTGGAGCTGACTGGAGTCACGGGGAAGTTTCTAGAGCACATGGTGGTGGAAGTGACAGCATGAGACACTGTATGTAGTGGGTGGGGTTGTGGATGGAGACGCAGGGTCTCGTCCCTGCATTGATGCTTTACTTACAAGATGACCTTGAACAAGTCTCCTACAACCTCTCTTGGCCTCAGTTTCCTTTTTAACATTTGAGAGTTAAGCCACCGATGTTTTTCACCATCTTTTCCTTCTCACATCCATGCTTTTCCAAATGAAATCATTTCTATAAAATGGATAAAAACATCTGTGCTAAGAAGGAAGAGGGGCTCAGGAGTCCACTGCTCTGCCGCCCTGTCACTGCTCCCTGGAGTCCCAGGCAGGACTCTGTGGGCCGGGGATGAGCAATCAGGCTGTGCACTCGCTAAGTCCAGATGTGTGCCAGGCCCAGCGTCAGGTGGGAAGGGACACTGGAGCACTTGCCATCCAAGGCTGCTGGTGGTCATTAGGGCTTGTGGTGATGCAGGCCCGGAGCGCAAGGACAAGGTGATGTGTAGGTGTAATCCTGTGTAGGGGAAGGGAGGGACAGGGCATCTTGGCCTTACATGTTATACGGAGAGGAATACAGATGGGAAGGAAAAGCTCAAGTCTACCCCTGAAATTAAAAGTGGGTTTCTACCAAGGATTTTGCGTCTACCAAGTATTTCTTTATGGGAGGCTTTACCAAGAGGTGGTGGTCCTATCATGAGCCAGGTAAGGCTTTCCACCCTCAGGTGGCTCAGTTCCCAACCCAGCATTCCCCACCCTTCCTTCTCATTCATATCAACCCCCTCGCCATCCATTATCTCTAGTTCCTCGAAGTCATCCTTGGCCTATTTATTTAAATGAAGCACAAGAGTTTGTATTTCCTAAGGTGACGACTTCACAGGGATAGATGATGATGTCACGCGTGCCAGGGGATTAAGGCCACTCTGACTGGCAAGCCCACTCAGAGGTTTCATGAGGCTTTTCCAGCCTGACTGGAATCGAATGTACTGGATGAAAAGGCAGCCATGCTCCCCCTAGCCCATCATAAAGCGCGCCCCAGATGGGACTACCCTTGCTTCGTATAACCCTTACAAGCCAGGCTTTGACTGCGTGTTGGTTATGGTTGGTGGAAGAAAACTAATGGAACTTCAGGGCCCAGCAGACCTTGGAGGTCACGTACATACCTCCATGCCCGTTCTGCGAGAGAACGCAGAGAAGTGATTGGCCAGAGTAGAGGTTAGATGATCACACAGATGTTTCTAAGCCTTGGCGATATGCTGAGTGTGGTCTAAGTAATTTACATATTATTGAGCTTCACTTTCTCTAACATTACCAGGAAGGAATTAGTAGACTTCCTTGGCAAATGAGGAAGTTGAGGGTCACAGAACTTAGGTCACTTGTCCTAGTTCATAAGGCTGCACAGTGGTTGGATTCGATGGAACCCCTTCCGTTTGTCTCAGAGCATGTTCTTCCCCCACCTCCCCACCCGCCATCTCTCCACCTCCCCACCCCACCCCTCCCCCGGGCCACATTGCATTTCCTATAGCTGTGGTACTTGGCTTTTTCATTTTTTTTGTGTTCTTGCCCCATTTTATTATACTAGAGTTTGGGGTGGCTTGCCGATTTAAAAATGCAATTCCCGGGGTGCCTGGGTGGCTCAGTTGGTTAAGTGTCTAACTTCGGCTCAGGTCATGATCTCTCGGCTCATGAGTTGGAGCCCCAAATCAGGCTCTTTGCTGTCAGACACAGCCTGCTATGGAGCCCCTGTCCCCCTGTCTCTCTGCCCCTCCCCTGCTTGTGCTCTCTCTCTGTCTCTCTCAAGATAAATAAATAAACTTAAAAAAATAATACAACTAAAAATGCAAAATTCCCATTAAAAAATAAGAAACAACAACAACAACAACAAACAAAAAGAAAATACCTTCCTACAATGATCACTCTATCCCCCTGGCAAATGGTGTTGCTGCCCAATGTCCAAAAGAAGCACTCCTTTCTGGATGCGTATTGTTCTTGCATGTTCTGTTAGACAGGAATTCTGTTTTGTTTTGTTTTTTTTAGGTTTATTTATTTACTTTGAGAGAGAAAGAGAGAGCAGAAGCAAGGGAGGGGCAAAAATAGAGGGAGAGAGAGAATCTCAAGCAGGCTCTTCCCTGCCAGTGCAGAGCCCGATGTGGGGCTTGAACTCACGAACCATGAGATCATGACCTGAGTCGAAACCAAGATTCAGACGCTCAATCGACTGAGCCACTCAGGTGCCCCAAAGTTTTATTTCATTTTAATAAATATTTGTCAAGTATTTGAAACGTGTCCAGGATCAACCTAAGCATTAAAAAAGGGAGCAAAGAAGTGAAACACTCTTAGAAGTCCTCAAGGAGCTCCTAGTCTACATGAAATAAAATCATGAAACAGCTTAACAAACTGAAAGCACACACACAAAAATCATCATGGATGGTAAATGCTCTCAGAGCTA
Organism: Panthera pardus; assembly: GCF_024362965.1. Lineage (NCBI taxonomy): Eukaryota > Metazoa > Chordata > Mammalia > Carnivora > Felidae > Panthera > Panthera pardus. The sequence goes on along the minus strand of NW_026527013.1, from coordinate 74,520,284 downwards.
TTAGGAGAAAACCATCTATGGATCTCAGGGGCTTGAATTGGACCTCAAATGGTGGGCTTCATCATGACAAATAGAAGAAGGGCATTCCACGTCCAGAGGGGGTAGCAGTGACAGAGGCACAGAGCCACAGATGAGCCTGTGCAGTTGACTCAGTCAGGAGAGGCTAAGTTTGCTCTGCAACTTGAGCAGTTCTGGGAGGTGAAGTTCACCTTGAAAGGTCCAGAGCCTGGGGTAGGGGACTCAGAAACTAATTTGAAGATTTATGCTTTATCCTGAGGGGGATGTAGAGCGCTAAAGGGCTGTGAAAAGCTTAATGCCTATGATGCTTGATGGACATCCACAGGTAGGGGCAAGTGGAGACGGGCACCAGCAGAGAGAACAGTCAGGAGCCTATTATAGCAACGCAGGCATGGGGTAGGGAACATCTGAAGAGTTGGTGGCTGTGGGAATAAGGATGTGCGGTGAGCTGCTAAAAGAGAGAAAACAAAAATACATGATTATTAGACACGTAAGATGAAGAAAAGGGGTTGAAACTAGCTTCCTAATTTCAAACATGAGTGTGGGTTGAGGTCCTGGTTTAAGGAAAAATCCCAGCATTTATTGAGAATCTACTTTATAAACACAGTATCACACACTGTAATAAAAGCTTTATATGCACTGATTCACTCATTCCGTGGATTACCTTGAGAATCAGACATAAATGCAGAATTTTCACTTTGTACATGAGGATTCTCCGGCTCAGTGAGGTTATATAGCTAGTTCAAGTTCACACAGCTGATGGGGCCGAGGCCCCAGCACAGGTGCCTATAGCTTCAAAGTCCACACTACCAATCTTTACTATACCTACCATACTGGGTTACTATAAGATGACCCCATTGTTGGCAAATCCAGTGGACCCTTCTCAGTCTTCTTGTTGACTCTCTGACACAGTAGGCTCTCTCATGACCATTTCTCTCCCTTCTACTTTGGCTTTGCGACATTGTTCTTTTCTGTTTTTTGCTTTTTGTTTTTTTAATTTATTAACAGTTTCTTCTGTCTCTACTGATTTTCCTTCCTCCACCTTCCACTTACACTCTGCTGTTCCTGGGGGTTCTGTCCCCACGCCTTCTCTGGGCTTTATTCTTTAGTCCCAAGCTCTTATGACTATGATGCATGATTCCAGTGTTAGTTATTCTATCTCAGACCTCTGTCTGGAGCAGGAGACACCTATCTGTCTGTCTCCAGACTATCTCCACCTGGATATCCCATAGATACCTCAAACTCGATATGTCTGTGATTTTCTGCACGACTTCCTTTTACTATCTGTTGATTTTGTGGTTGATCCCGTGTTGCTCCTGTGTCACAACAGGCACCACCACGTATCTGGTATCCCAATCTTAGAGGACAATTAACCTGATCCATCATTTTACACACAAGAAACATCTATGTACCTTGTTAAGTTTTCCCCTGGTGTAACCTGAAAAATTTGGAGAGATAAAAGATATTCCCCAGCCCAGGCTGAACCACAAGCAGAAGCTTCTTTAACTTAGTAGCTCCCCTAACTAATTTTTTATATTAAAAAGAAGTGAGGGGCACCTGAGTGGCTCATTCAGTTAGGGATATGATTTTGGCTCAGGTCATGATCTCGTGGTTCGTGGGTTCGAGCCCCACATTGGGCTCTGTGCTGACGGCTCAGAGCCTGGAGCCTGCTTCGGATTCCGTGTCTTCCTCTCTCTCTGCCCTTCCCCCGCTCTGTCTCTCTCTGTCTCTCAAAAATAAAGACCTGTTAAAAAAAAAAAAAAAAGAGGTGAGGGGGAGTTACTCAATTCTCCTAAGTATCTCCTGTGTATACAGAAGGTATACGTACTATTAAACTTCTGTTTGTTTTTCTCCTGTTCAAAAATAATAATAAAATAAAAGGAAGTGAGAGCCAGATAAGATGATTAGTATCAAAGTGAGAGCTCTGGAATGGTAGAAACGGTTGGCTTCCCAGCCTGGGGTGGAGGATGTTGGACAGGACTCATGTAAACAAACCATAAACTGCTCTGTGTCTGGCATACATGCTTCCTAGAACCTTATGCTTGAATTTCACCACTTGGAAATACTGTGAGTTCACTGAAAAAAACCCTACTAATTCAGAAAATGATGACAGTTCTGAGAAATACATATGACTTGCAGGCCCTTATTTTTTACCATCATGTAAAGAATTCTTGGTACTGGCAATTATGGAGTGTGAAAATTTTGTTCAGGAACCTTAAAAAATTTAGGACCCCCACCCCACCCCCCTGCGCCCACTGCACGAAATACATTATTGGGTATAGAGAAGGCTGGAAAATCTATTACTTAAGGGTTCCCTTGTACTAGAAGTATGTTCATCTCCCCAAATTTCCTCACTCTTTGCTCTCAGCTCCAACTGAAGACCATACTAGAGAATTTATTTCCACTAAAATATGAAAGATTAAAGTTAGTTATAAAATTAATTGCCTAAAACAGTGATATTTTACATGAGTCCCTGGATCCCTAGAGACTCTGAAGGCAATAATGGCTGTTCATTAACCACTTTTATTGTCTCAAAAGCCAAATAAGAATTACAGATTTATGGAGCACCTGGGTGGCTCAGTTGGTTAAGCGTCTGACTCTTTATTTCAACTCAGGTCATGATCTCACGGTTTGTGAGGAACTTTCTTGAAATTCTCTCTCTCCCTCTCTCTGTGCTCCTCCCTTGCTCATACTCTAAATAAACAAACAAATAAACTTTAAAAAAGTGAATGGACTTGCTGTCAAGACCTAGGACATTTTATCACTTTAGGTCCTATTTTTCCAAACTAGTATTCTAAAACAGTGGTTTGTTGGTTCCACAATTAAAAATAACTTTGTAAGTGTGCCTGGCTGGCTCAGTTGGTAGAGCATACAACTCTTGATCTCGGGGTCATAAGTTCGAATCCCACACTGGGCATAGAGATTACTTAAAATTTTTTTTAACATGTATTTATTTTTGAGAGGGAGAGACAGAATGTGAGGGGGGCGGGTGCAGACAGAGAGGGAGACACAGAATCTGAAGCAGCGTCCAGACTCTGAGCTGTCAGCACAGCCCAACTCTGGGCTCGAACTCACAAACCATGAGATCATGCTCTGAGCCAAAGTCGGACACCAAACCAACTGAGCCATCCAGGCACCCCAGAGATTACTTTAAAAATAAATAACTAAAAATTTAAAAAGGACTTTGTAAAATGCTATATACCATAATCCTTTATAGATGTTCATAGTACATTTAACATATTAGAAGTAGTTGGATATTCTCACCAAGATAAACTTGACTTGACCTTGTATTTCCCAAACTTACTTGATCATGGAAACTTAATTTCCCCAGTAGATTACAGTTCTCAGGGAATTAATTTCCTGCAAGGCACTAAGAAGCAGATTTTCAAAGAAGGAAGATGTGCTTAGGGAGAAGTACAGTGGGCTTTCATTGTTGGCAGAGCCCGTGGACAGCCGGACTATCACCTATCGCCTATTGTGACTATCATGAAAGCTGGATCATATCACTTGTGATTCGAAAAATCCTATCTCAAGGGAACTGATACCTTGTCTCTACCTGCTCCCATTCCTAGGCTGTCTGGAGCTTTTACCTTTCACTAGGATCTTTGTTTACCCTAATCGCTCCTTGTTTGTGACTGGTGAACTGTTAAACCCACCCATGTAATATAGAGTTGGAATGGTCAACACACCCTGGGAAGGCAGAAAGTCTCTTCCCATGCAGGTTCACTTCTTTCCTTTAATGTTTATTTATTATTTTTGAAAGAGAGAGAGAGTGAGCACAAGTGGGGGAGGGGAGAGATGGGGGGGCAGGGAGAGACAGAGGATATAATAGCACAGAGCCCCGATGCAGGGCTCGAACTCATAAACTGTGAGATCGTGACCTGAGCCGAAGTTGGACACTTAACTGGTTGAGCCACCCAGGCGCCCCTAAGTAGGTTCACTTCTCAGGGGTTAAAGGAGACATTTCTCTGACCAACAGAATTCGAAACTTGAGAGGTTTTCCTTTCAGACTAAAGTTAGCTAAGTAAGTTTTATATATGAGTACATAGCAACAAGATGTTGGGAAATTTTTGTGGCCTTTGTTGCTTACTTACAAGGGAGCTCTTGGTATCTCTTGGTAGCATAGTCAAACGCTATGGGTGTCTTCCCTCACTCCTCACATTCCATTCTCCAGTAAACCTTTTGAATATATATATATATATATATATATATATATATATATACATATATATATATACACATACATATGTATATATATATATATATATATATACACACACATACATATGTATGTATATATATATATATATACACATATATATATGTGTGTGTATGTATGTATATATATATATATAGAGAGAGAGAGAGAGAGAGAGAGAGAGAGAGAGTCGATAGATAATACGTAGGTGTATAAAAAAATACTTTTGTCACAAAGTAGGCCCATCCTTGGGAATACCATTTAGAACTTGTCTCTTTTACCCACCCAAACATCATCCACATCTTTCTATGGCACGGCTTACTTTTTAACGCCTTTATAGTATCCTAGTATCCCGTGTTATGAGTGATGCATAATTTATTTAAGGAGTCTCCATGGATTGATTGATCTTTGAGTCCTTTGTAAAGTATTTACCTGTTGAAAATAATGTCCCCGTGAATATGCTTCTATAGCCATCTTTGTATTAGTGTGACTCTTACCACAGAAAGGGCATCTAGAAATGAAATTTCTGTGTCCCATGTATAAACAGCTTTCACTTTCAGAGATACCTCAAACTTTCCCTTCAAAATGATGGTACCATTGTGCACACTTCTCCAATTCCCAGTGGTGTTAAGCATCTTTTCTCTTGTTTGTTAGCTATTTGTATTTCCTTTATGAATTGTTTATTCATATCTTTTGCTATTTCCTATTAGATTATTTATCTTTTTATTGTTGATTTATAGGCAGTGTTATATTTTATGAATGTTAGCGCTCTGACTATTATATATGGGGAAAATTTTATACCAATTCTTCATTGTCTTCCAAATTTATTTGTGCCTCAGAGAAGTTATAAATTTTATATAGTCACATATGTTGCACTTTTTCTTTCGGCTTTTAGGTTTATGTTATGCTAGTAAGGTGTTTTCTAACTTAGGCCTCTACAACTATTCCCATATTTTCATTTGGTACTTTCTCAAATTTATTAATTTTTTTATAAATAGATATTTAATCTATCTGGAATGTATTTTTGTGGATGGCGTATGATAGGAATTTTCAAGTTGAGAGGGATATTACAGAAAATGTATCCACGATGGTAACACTATTTATTACATCTTATAAAAGAATTTTTAAAGTCTTAGAAAAAAATGGAATTAGATATTTCAGCCAAGTATCAATTAGAATCTATGCTTATTTCTCAAGAGTCACAATATGACAAAACGCTTCACATTTGTGGAGATCCTTAAAATTGTCCAAACATTTTTGTGGAGATCCTTAAAATTGTCCAAACATTTTTGTATCTGGATTCTCTTTTTCAGCATCATAACGACCTTATGAGGAGGTAGACAGAGTCGGTGCTGTTATCTGTCTCAAATGACTTTTCTAAGGTCTCCAAGATGATTAATGGTTATACAGATGCTAGAAATCAGCTCTCTTTACTTCCAATCCTCTTTCTACTATTATAGCAATTACAACCTGGGCACCAGTGAGCACAGTCGAACAATATAGACGTCTTCCCTCCTTTCTGCGTTAGGAAAAAAAAAACAAACCCAAGGCATAAAGTCTTGACTATAATAAAACTGAAAGACTTGGGTTAAGCATTATAGATTTGTTAAAACCATTGGTCACGAGGCCTTTCTGCCCATCTCTGGCCTAACATAAATGGTCGTGACTGAGTTGCCAACTCGCTGGAAATGGGGCTAGGGTGGGTGCAGGTGCAGGCTTACCTGGAGAGGCGCAAATTGTGCCAGTGTAATTCCTAATACAAGACAGGAGAAAATTGCTAGCACAATTGAGAGTTGTTAACACAATAGAAAGGACTCTGGAGGAAAACCTGATGTGTGTCTCCTGCATCTTTTTTGTCCCCACTGCCATTTTCTGAGGGGATAAAATGAGATGACATTGGGAAGAAAACTACCACACCAGAGCCGACCGTGATTGCTGCTTTGAATGCCGCACAGCTGCGCCAATGTGGCCAGATTGATCCATTTCAAAGCAATGGTCATTATATTGCATTTTACTCTGAAAATGCAGTGCTTTTCTGTTTCCCGACTTGTCTGTTTGTGATGGATGGCTTGATGCTCTACCTCAGTACATTATTTTATGTTTAACAATCCTGCATCCTGGAATTAACAGGGGTGTGCATTTCCATAGCGCCCCCCCCCCCCAGGAAAGTCTGGACCTTGAAGAGAATGCAGATCAAGTTTGAACAGCAGAAGAGAGTTTTATTTTGTCTAGGCCACTGTTCTTTAGATCCGATTAGATCCAGCATCTAAACTTTACTGCAGTATCTCAAGGCCTGCTGATTTTTATTCCTGGAGAAAATTCCCATTCTTAAAAAATTTAACTAAAAACCCCTTGAGTTTCTCTCCTTTATTACTTTAATTTTTAAAAGCCATTATGCTTTGAAAATGAAAGTTTTGGAGACTTGTTATGCGTGTGCTGTATACGATGCAATCTGGGTACTATGGATAAATTCATATGGCCAGGAGAGCTGAAAATTTCCAATTTCCTGGCTTTGAACAGCCGAACCATGCAATTTCATTGACACAATATCCTTATATGTATTTAATAGTAAACTAGAAACAATGGAGACAGAAGACATATTAAGACCTACCTAATCTTCATTTAATCTAAGAACCTACATCTCCCTTAGAATTATTAAGCATTTTAAATAACTTCCAAGCAAATGAGAAACAAAAATCAGAATTCAAATGGAGCACACATATATCTTAGATGTATTTTATAATATATATTCATCCTATAAGCTCTGCTATATGAATACTGCTATCAGTTCTGCTGTAAAATTATTAACTAGAAATTAAATAATTGTATTTAGTCAAAATGTGTTAGTAGCTATATTTAAAGGTGAAATATCTGACTTTTAAGTGTCAGGACACATTTTACTTTGGAAAACAATTTGTAAGTTATAAGATTTCTATTATTTAGATTTAGATGTTTCTTAGACATTTTTAGCAAGCCTCTCAGCGCTATGTTGTAAAAAATTGAATCAAAAAGAAAGAAGAAGGGGCCGTTGGATTAAAAACAAAAAAAGATATTCCACTATAAAGCAAAACTAATCCTTCAATTGGTTAATGGCTGTCTTTAATAGACTCTGGCAAGAAAGCCAAATTCCAAGTACTTAGCCCTAGGACACCCACCATTGTTTCTTTCCATGTGGTCTCAGATAGGAAGAAATGGTAACCTGTCCTCGGCCCTGTCATAGGCAGCAACACCATCTACTCAATCTCTTTTTTGAAAATCACTCCAGCCTTTAACACGTTCAAGTGTTAGAAACTTTTAAAGTCAGGAAAGACATCATTATGCAGGCATACCTCAGAGACGTGGGTTCAGTCCCACACACAATAAAGGGAATAGCTCAGTAAAGCCAGTCAAACTTTTTGAATTTTCTGCTTTCCCGGTGTGTATAAAAATTATGTTTACATTATACTATAGCCTATTCAGTGTGCAATAGCATCGTGTCTAAAAAAACATCATTCATACCTTACTTAAAAAATACTTTATTGCTAAAAAGTGCCAACTATCATCTGAGCTTTCACTGAGTTCTGATCTTGCTGGTGGAGGGTCCTGTCTTGATGTTGATGGCTGTTGACTGATCAGGGCAGTGGTTGCTGAAGTGGGGTGGCTATGGCAGTTTCTTAAAATAAAACAACAATGAAGTTTGCCACATGGATTGACTCTTCTTTTCATGAACCTCTGTAGCACGTGATGCTGTTTGATAGCATTTTACCCACAGTAGAATTTCTTTCAAAATTAGAGTCAGTCCTCTCAAACCTTGGTGCTGCCTTATCCACTAAGCTTATATAATATTCCTTTGTGGTCATTTCAACAATCCTCACAGCATCAACAGGAGTAAATCCCATCTTGAGAAACCACTTGTGAGGCACCTGAGTGGCTCAGTCAGTTGAGCGTCCAACTCTTGATTTCAGCTCAGGTCGTGATCCCAGGTTTGTGGGATCGAGCTCCCCATTCACTCTGTGCTGAGCATGAAGGCTGCTTAAGATTCTCTCTCTCTCTCTCTCTCTCTCTCTCTCTCTCTCTCTCTCTCTCTCTCTCCCCCTCTCTCGTTGACCCTCTCCCTCACTTGTGCTCTCTCTCTCCAAAAAGAAAAAAAACAAGAAAGAAAAGAAAAGAAAAAAGAAACCACTTTCTCTGTTCATTCATAGGAAGCAACTCTTCATCTGTTCAAGTTTTATCACGAGATTATAGCCATTCAGTCATATCTCTAGGCCTAGGCTCCACTTCTAATTCTAGTTCTTGTGCTGTTTCCACCACATCTGTGGTTACTTCCTCCACCAAAGTCTTGAACCCCTCAAAGTCATCCATGAGGTTTGGAATCAGCTTGTTCCAAACTCCTATTCATGTTTCTATTTTGACCTTTTCCAACGAATCGTGAAAGTTCTTAATAGCATCTAGGGTGGTGAATCCCGTCCAGAAGGTATTCAATTTATTTTGACCAGATCTATCAGATAAATCACCATCAATGGCAGCAAAAGCCTTATGAAATGTATTTCTTAAATAATAAGACTTAAGAGTCAAAATTGTTTCTTGATCCATGTGCTACAGAATGGATATTGTGTTAGCAAGCATAAAAGCAATGATAATCTCATTGTACATCTCCATCAGGGAGCTCTTCGGTGGCCAGGCACATTGTCAATGAGCAGTAATATTTTGAAAGGAAGTTTTTTGTTTTTTTTTCTGAGCAGGCCTCAACAGTGGGCTTAAAATATTCAGGTAACCATGCTGTAAACAGATGTGCTGTCATCCAGGTGTTATGGTTCCACTGATAGAGCACAGGCAGAGCAGATTTAGAAATTCTTTTTTTTTTTTTTTATGTTTATTTATTTCAGAAGGAGAGAGATAGAGAGACAGAGCACGATCAGGGGATGGGGCAGACAGAGAGGGAGACCCAAAATTCGGAGCAGGGTCTAGACTCTGAGCGGTCAGCACAGAGCCCAACTCAGGACCCAAACTCACAAACCACGAGAGAGTGACCTGAGCCAAAGTTGGAAGCTTAACCCATTGAGTCACCCAGGCGCCCCAGATATAGCAAATTCTTAAAGGCCCTAGAATTTTCAGAATGGTAAATGAGCACTGGCTTCTCTTTAAGTCACCAGCTGCATTAGCTCCCTAACGAGAGTCATTCTGTCCTTTAAAACTTTGAAGCCAGGCGTTGACTTCGTCCTCTCTGGCTATGAAAGTCCTAGATGTCATCTTCTCCCCGTTGACGCCTGTTTCCTCTGCACTACAAATCTCTTTAGGATAACCACCTTCCTTAATGACTTTAACTAGATCATTTGGATAACTCACTGTGGCTTCCACATCAGCATTGGTGCCTCACCTTGCATGTTACCTTATGGAGATGGTTTCTTTCCTTAAAGCTCATGAACCAAACTTGATAACTTCAGATGTTTCTTCTGCAGCTTCCTCGCCTCTCTCAGCCTTCACAGAATTGAAGAGAGTTAAGGCTTTGTTCTGGATCAGGCTTTCGTTTACAGGAACATTGTGGCTGGTTTGATCTTCTGTCCAGACCACTCAAAATTACCCCATGGCAGCAATAAGACTGTTTTGCTTTCTTATCATTCCTGTGTTTACTGGAGTAGCACTTTCACTTTCTTTAAGAACTTTTCCTTTGAATTCATGACTTGGTTTTTTGGCTCAAGAGGCCTGGCTTTTGGCTTCTCTCAGCTTTCAACATGCCTTTGAATTCATGACTTGGTTTTTGGCTCAAGAGGCCTGGATTTTGGCTTCTCTCGGCTTTCAACATGCCTTCCTCACTAGGCTTAATCATTTCTAGCTTTTGATTTAAAGTGTTCACTTGAACACTTAGAGGCCATTACTAATTACCTAAATCTCAATATTGTTTTGTCTCAGAGAGAAGAGAGGGCCAAGGATTGAGAGAGATGGGGTAATGGCATGTTGGTAGAGTGGTCAGAAACACACAACATATATCATTAAGTGCGTCATCTTATATTTGCAGTGCCCCCAAACCATGGCAATAGAAACATCAAAGATCACCGATCACCATAAAAAATAATAATAATAATGAAAAAGTTTGAAATATTGCAAGAATTACCAGAATGTGACGGAGACACGAAATGAGCAAATGCTGTTGGAAAAATGGCGCCAACAGAATTGCTTGAAGCAGGGTTGCCACAAACCTTCAATTTGTTCTTCAAGAAAAGAAAAGAACGCACCATCTGTGAAGCACAGTAAAATGAGACCGGCCTTTCTTTAACTTACATCCTTCATGCTTCACAGTTTTGTGATTGTTAAAGAGTTAAAGATTTCATCGGACAATTTTTGCAATTGTTTTTTGTGGTCGTTGTTTACTATTTATTTGGGTATTTTTTAATGTTTATTTTTGAGAGAGACAGAAACAGAATGTGAGTGGGCTAGAGGCCAAGAGAGAGGGAGACACGGAATCTGAAGCAGGCTCCAGGCTCTGAGCTGTCAGCATAGAGCCTGACGTGGGGCTCAAGCTCACAAGCTGTGAGATCATGACCTGAGCCGAAGTTGGTCATTTAACTGACTAAGCCACCCAGGTGCCCCTGTGTTTATTTGTTTTTAAGGGATTGGGGAAGGAGAGCAGAGAGTCTGCAAAAGGGAAGGGAGTTGGCTGTACTCAAGCATCATTTCTATAAAAGAAACTCTTGCTCCTAGTAGAGATGTCAGAAAAATAAGAAGGGTATAAAGAGATTTGTTTTTTTTAATCACCCCAAACCTCGTCCTCTCCAAGAGATAGTCATTGTTTAACATCTTAGTAAACTGTCTTCTGCTTTGTCTTTGTACGTGTACGTTTCTATAGTTAAGTTGATACTGTACATTGGACAGTAGATCACAAACATTTTCCAGCATGTCATAAAATCTTAGAAGCATCAAGTTCACGATTTTATTTAACATTTCATCTCATATATATCCTGTAATTTCCATAACCATTCTCTACTGTTGGACACATAGACTGTTACCAATTGTTCATGAAACGTTTTAGACTGAACTTGTGCATCAGTTTAATTCCTTGCTCACAGAGCCATAAGCAGCTTACTCTACAGAACTCACAGGATTACTCTATAGGGCTTAATATCCTGAAGGTAATTCTTAACTAGAATATTATTATTTTCAAGACCTATGGAACCTAGGAAGCATAGGAAAATAATACTTGAGAATCTGTTACTACCCTATCTCTCCCCCATGTTTTAGAAAATTGAAGATGTGAATTAGCAAAGGTCTACTTCTTCAGATCCTTTTGTAAAACTATGGAGAAGTGTTGTCCCATAAAAATATGACACAAGCCACAAATGCAAGCCACAGATGTAATTTTGAATTTTCTCCTAGCCACATGAAAAAATCAAAACTGAGGAAATTAATTTTAATTTACTTATTCCAAACCCCCCAAATATTATCATTTCAAATGCCATCAATCTGAAAACTTATGAAAGGGATATTTTATAAATATTTTTCATACTAAGTGAAATACTAGAAATCTGATATATATTTTGTCTCTACAGAACATCTGTATTTATTCTAGCTACCCTTCAAGAGTTCAATATTTACAGGTAGCTAGTGGCTACCATATTGGACAACACAGCTGTAGAGAAAGGATGGGCAATAGATACAAAGGTGGATTCCATCTCGAGTTTGAGCCAGTTCTGTCACTCATTAGCTAACTTCAAGAAAATTACTTAACTTCTCTATGAGTTTTGGGAATAATAATAGTAACTACTGTGTAGAGTTAATATAGGAATTGATGAGACAATCCATGAAGTGAATATTCAATAAACCTTTTATATAAGAATCCTGAAAAAGTATAGCTAGTGATCTTACTATAATTTAACCAATTAATTTCATTATCCATGGTCTTCCCCCTTAATCTTGTCACTATTTTCCCTAAGAATGAATTATTTAGAAGACAATAACTGCTGTCATGCTTCGGCCTCTCGTAGAGGCCATTGCCTAGATAACCAAAGCAACATGGAATCATCTACCTCTTTGTTATTTCTATAAATTGATGATGGTCCTTTTCTATGACTCATGTTGGGCCTCTTCTAGTAAAGGTCTGCACTATTTTCCTGTGGCCTGTTGGATAATATATTCCAAACATAGTTCCTCCAAGCGGTGGATGGGAATGTAGAGGGACTCATAGGTTCTTAGCATAGTTACTTTCTTTGCTCGGGGGCTGCCATGATAGTTTGTATAGGTTATTTAGGAAAGATTTAAGCCAATTCTGCCTCTCTTCTCAACTTCTAATATTCCAGCCTGAAACAGAGACAATTGAAGAGTATAGCACAACTTTCTGAGCCTGAGAGCTTGCTTCTCATGCTAATTCAAGTGTGTGTGCATCAGTGCTTCTGCCAGAGGAAGGGAGAGACCCACTGAGAAAGCTCATGTGGGAGATGCAAATGAAGAAGTCTCCCTTTGGTTGACCTTGGGGGTGGATTGGATTCCTTAAAGCAGAAGGATTCTGGCTGCACACATAGCCTTTGCACTTAGAGAGTGTGACAGAGGCTGATGCAAATGCTATATTAAAGGCAAGCACCCTTGCTGACCAACATCTCCAGACACATTGCACTTAAAAGGCATAACTAGGAACCCACTATTGAATTCAGAGGTCACACTAAAGCACGCATTCCTAATGGTTGCCACTTCTCTACATCCGCTCTGGAGTATTGAAAATTGGGCGTTAGCCTCCAATATTTTATATTGTGAGTGTAAACAGTCTTGTTTTTAAGGGTAATTATAAGTAGAAAATCATGGCCAGCACTATCTGCTTTTCATTGCATTCATATATTATTGTGATCTCTTTTTTTTTTTTAATTTTTTTATGTTTATTCATTTTTGAAAGACAGAAAGACAGACCGCAAGCAGGGGTGGGGCAGGGAGAGAGGGGGACACAGAATCTGAAGCAGGATCCAAGCTCCGAGCTGTCAGCACAGAGCCTGATGCGGGGCTCGAACTCACAAACCACAAGATCATGACCTGAACCGAAGTCGGACGCTCAACCGACTGAGCCACCCAGGTGCCCCTATTGTGATCTTTTTATTGTCATTGTATTTGGTGCTGAAAACACCTATAAATTTACCTGCGGCCACACCAGTCCTTTGTTTCCCTTCATGTAGGAAAGGTGTCCTATTCCGGTCAAATCTCCCCAGGTGACTGCCCCTCTCTCCTCAGTCCTCAACTCTGATCACTCTTGACTGGCTCCTTCATATCTATCCTTATAGCTACTTGAGTTCCTTCTCATCTTAAAAAACAACAACAAAGCCTTGCTGGACCCCACATCCTCTCCAGTTGTTGCCTGATCTCTGTCTTCCAAAGCATGGCCCAGATACTTGAGGAGCTGACATCACTTGCTGCATCACTTCCCCCACTCACACCCTCCTCAAGTCCCTGTCATCTGTCTCCCTTCTGGCCATTGAAACCACACCTCTCTCACTGGATTGGCAATGTGCTCCTTGTACTAAATCCAGCCAAGGGGGAACCCACTTGATCCCCCTTCTCATGTGACCTCTCTCCAGTGTTTCATGCTGTTGTCTCTTCCCACCACCATCGAATCATTTTTTTCCGTGATTTGTGACACAACTCTATTTTGTGGGGTTTTCTCCTCCCATGTCTTTATGTCACTAGGCCTTCTTCTGTCCCTCCCCAGAATGTGCTTTCCTCCTCTATTTTTCTCATGCATTGGGTCCCATGATTTCAATGGAATTTAAAAACCAATAATTCACACCCTATATTTTGACCTCAGGTCTTTCTTCTGGCTTCCAGTCATACCTCCAATTTTTCACTAGACACTTTCACTCAGATGTCCCAATGGGCACCTCAAACTAAGCAGGTCCCAAACCTAGGACATCACTATAAGGTTACCATATGTTCTCCTGTCCAAATTAGGCCACTTTTGAATGTGAAAATGGTACATTCCTAACACTTAAGCCACAATAACAGGTATAAACCAAAGCCATCCCAGGCAAGTCGGGAAGTGTGTCTAGGGTCGACTTCATTAGGTACGACAGGTGAAGCCCAGTGACCATGATACTTTTAGGGGTCCGTGTCAATGTTTTAATTTAATTTAAAAAAAATTTTTTTTAACATTTATTTATTTTTGAGAGACAGAGCACAAGTGGGGGAGGGGGAGAGAGAGAATGAGACACAGAATCCAAAGCAGGCTCCAGGCCCTGAGCTGTCAGCACAGAGCCTGACGCGGGACGCAAACCCACCATCTGTAAGATCATGACCTGAGCTGAAGTCGGACACCCAACCGACTGAGCCACCCAGGCAACCCTCAATGTTTTAATTTTAATTGTGTTTAATATCAGAGGAAAAAGAAACGTAATAAAGGTATTTACAAACACAAAATATAATAATAAATACATATAGTAATAATAAAATATAGTACAACAAATATAATAATGTAATAATGAATCTAGCCTAGATTATATGTCTTTAATTTTTTTTAATGTTTATTTATTTTTGAGAGAGAGAGACAGAGTGTGAGCAGGGGAGGGGCAGAGAGAGAGGGAGACACAGAATCTGAAGCAGGCTCCAGGCTTTGAGCTGTCAGCACAGAGCCCGACGCGGGGCATGACCTCACGAACTGCAAGATCATGACCTGAGCTGAAGTCGGACGTTTAACCGACTAAGCCACCCAGGTGCCCCGATTATATCTGTCTTTATACCAATGCAATCCTAAAATATAATTTTGATTTTTTTTTAATGGAGGAAGAAGCTCCAATATCTGAGGGTCCTCAGAAATCATTGCTTCCTGTCCTGCTTTCTTCATCTCACAGACTGGTCTCCTCCTCATCCACTCAAAAGACCCCAAGCTGGACACCTGGGTTTCATCCTTGCCCGCCCTCCACCTCCATCCTTGCCTTTCCATGCCCACACCTCTTACCAGAAGGGTCCCTGTGACTTAGGTCTTCCCTAAGTTCAGTTTCCATGAAGGAAGTCTGTCCCCCAGGTGTCTTTATCCCAGGTCAGTCAGCATATCAAAGAGCATACTTTTGCCAAACATGTTCCCATTTTTCTTGTTGTCTTCCTTGATCTTTCCTCCTCTCCCTCCTTCACAGCTTTTGGTGTCCTACTGAGCAGAGACATGTTTACCACACATGTTTACCACACAACCACCACTGGCCTGAGGCCCCTGCCCCCCCCCACCCCACCCCCCGACCCCACCTCCTCTCTCCCATGGAATGTCAAAGAGAGCTTCTCTCACCTCAGGATTCCTGCTGTGGTGTTTGGGGCTGGAGGGCTCATCCCTAAGCCTTTAAATTCTTTGTCAGAGAGAACAAATATGGCTCAATCGCCAAAGCAGCCTCACGTGTTTCTAGATTATTCTTAATGTTTGCTTTTGAGAGGAATTACAGCTGTAGAGCATGTTGATTTTATCTTTAATGCTATGAATAATGAGAATGAGATTTCTCTACGGTGCCTGGGTGTTGCCTGCATGGAGGGTTACACAACACCATCACTGAGCCTCCTCTGTTACCATGTTGTATCTGGTGAGTTAGCATCTGCTCCATAGATTGGACCGATGAGGCAAGATGAGGGGAGGCAGGAAGACAGGGAAAGGTTTCCCTTACCAAAATAGGCTTCTTCAACCAGCATTGCTCTACAGACGTCTAACTGATGATTTTGCTATCCTAGTTTTTAAATCTTCTTTCATCCACAAATGAGCATAGCACTGAAGAAAAGTTAAAAAGAAATAGACACATACAAACACACACCCCGCATCTTGGGTTAGCAACAGATCCCATATTTTAAAATTCTAGAACATTGAAGGTTCCCAAATACCATGTACAACATACTAAATATGAGTCCGTAACATGAAGCATAAAAAATAGGTCAATAGGCCCTTAGTCTGTTAAAAATCAGGAACACATTGGTGCCTACCAGCATAAGTCAATGCACATAATTAAAACACATCAATTTCATTAGAAGGATGGACCTTATTCAGAAAAAATGTCCATAGAAAGCCACAAAATTTATCTATAGACTCATAGACTCACGATTTACTAATTAACTAACCTATCCTTTCTCTACTATTCTCAACTTTTGACACTTTTACCTTTCTTCAGATATAATGTACAGTTACCAGCCTTTTCTCATAAAATGATTTATTTTTACAATAAAAATTAGGCTAGTATAAGGGGATACACATGCATAATTCAGTGTCCATCATTCAATGTATTCATCTCTAGGAGGCTGGCCCGTGCTGTCCTTCATCCCAGCTCCACTCCCAATTTTTGATGATTCAGAAACCACAAGAATCTCCTCAGGGCTTCCCCAGTGCTGCCCTCACACAAAGCTCAAGGCAGGAATGAGCCAGCCATGCCAGCCATGATGGGTTTGACTAGTAATGTCTGCCATGGGAAGTGGTGGGGGGTTAGGGGTGGAAGCTCAAGTGTGCTGCTTTGTTACATCCTCTGGGATCAGAATATTTGGGGAGACCACCCAAAATTTGGGAAAGAAGAGAAATAAGAATGCTTTCGGAGATTGTAATTTAGAAACAACACAGGACAGACAGAGGCAAAGTCGCTTTCAACAGACTTGGCCTCTGGTTTAATCAGAAGTCTGGTTGCCCAACGATGGAGCAGCACAAGTGGGGAGGATTCTTCCAGGCACTTTGCAGGGGACGGGATAGCACAGCCTGAGAGAACTTGATCCAAAGGATCCAGCAGCTCCCTATAATCATCGGCTCACAGCCTGATTCCATCACGTATGAGATGTCCAGTTTTCTTTACACTAAGATTTTTAACATTCTCAAATTAAGGAATGTCTCACAATCTCTTATACTTTTGCTATAGCATTTTTATCTAAGAAGTTATTACACTGATGCTGTATTTTAAAATCAGTGATCTCTCTGAATAGATGACTCTAACAAGCATCTTATTCCCCTTGCTATAAATCTGTGTTTACAAACATAGGTTCTAATTGTAAATTGTATTTCATGTAACTCTGCCTGTGTCAGTTTTTTTTCAAGCTTTCAAGAGATTTAAAAAATCTCTCTTTCCCTAAATATTAAAATGTTACTATCCCTCACTTTTATATTCTCCCCACCCTGTGAAAATGTCTCTATCCTCTCATTGAATAAGGAGAGTTTATGGAGTTTTACATTCTCAAGTTTGATTGCAAAAAAAATGCCTTTATTTTTTATCTTATATTATAATATTGTGAGTATAATAAAATTTATATTAAAATTGTACTATTAAATAGATTTTTAAAATTACCCATGCAGAAACTCTCCCAACTGGAGAAGCATGGCCTACGGGCAAAGAATCTGTTGTTATTAAATTAAATTTAATATGTTGCCATTTAGGTGTTTACAAACCTTGTGAGTTTGGTAAATGTGAGTCTGTCTGGGAGAAAAGCTCTTCCCTATGAACTAACAGAATCACGGTAATCAAGTTCACAGAGACGGCAAAGCTGGGAGCAGATCCTGGACGGAGGTAACAGCCCAAAGGTAGGCCCCCATTGGGGCTGCTTGGCAGGGAAGCTGCCTGCCTCCTTTCTAGGGACCTGACGTCTCCAGAGGCCCAAGGACAATGCTTGTGTATTTGTATCCTCTGATCATGACTTCTTTTCCTTCTCCAGATACTTCCACCCCATTAGGGCATTTCTTTTCATGCCCAAGGCAATTACCAGGTGTGTGCCTGAGCTGAGTTTTATTAGGGGAGCAAAAGCTATCTTTTCGTAATTAAAATGCATCTGGGTCGTCTCTGAAGGTCTTCTGGAAACCTAGGTTTCCAGGGTTCTGGCCTCCAGATAACTGGAGTTACAATTACATGATGATAATATGATTGTATTCCACTTTGTTAAAGAAAGAAAACCTAAGTCACCACTACTATATTGAGACTGGTGTCTTAAGTGCTGTGGAATGATCCCAAAAGGCCAGGGAGGGCATTCCTTTGTTTCATCAGTGAGATTGAATAGTGTGATGCTTGAGAACATGCATGTTGGTGCCACACTCCCTGGGCTCAGATCCCAATTCTGTCACTTTTACTGGGTTGGGCAAAGTTACTTAACCTCTCTGTGCCTTGCTTTGGCTGTTTGTAAAAGGTAGGTCACAGGGTGCCCTCTCCTTCCATAGCTGGGGCTGTCATGGGGATTAACTGAGTTAGTATATATTATGTGTTTAGTCTGCCATCTGATGAACCCAATGTGAGTCTTTCCTATTGTTATTATTTCTGTGGGATTCAGAGAGCGCGCACACACACACACACACACACACACACACACACACGATCTATGGCGCTGGTTCCGTCTTTAAAACACATAGACACCACCCGGGGATCTTTGTTCCCCCCAAGTTTTATTGAGACATAATTGATGTGTATACAGCACTATGTAAGTTTCAGGTGCACAGCATAGTGATGGAGCTTACATGCGTCATAAAATGATTACTACAGTAAGTTTAGTTAACATCCATCATTTCATATGAAATGTAGTTTCTACCTTTTGTCTACCTTCGTTCAATCCCCCTCCTGCCACCCTCTGCTTCTGATAACTACAAATCTGATTGCTTTTCCTATGAGTTTGGATTTGCTTGGACTTTTTTTCTTTCTTAGATTTTCCCATATAAGTGAGCTCATACAGTGTATGTCTCTCTCTGCCTGACCATTTCACTTAATATAATGCCTTCAAGGTCCATCCGAGTTGTTGCAAATGCCTGGGAATCTGAAGTCTGGGGACCACAGATTCTGATCCAGTAGGCCCGCGGCGATCTGAGACCGTGCAGTCATTGCCTGCCCATAGACCACATTTTGGGTTGTAGAGGCCTGGAGCAGATGAAGAACAATGTGTACAGAAAATATTAAGAATGGAAAATGCGCATGGCCCCAGTTATAATCACTCCATGTCTACTGGCAAGTTCTCAGAGCTGGTGGGGAGCGGGGAGGATCCAGTTCTGTCCTGACACTGCCATTGACCACCTGCATGTCGTATCACTCGGGCCTGCCACTTAAGTGCATTGTATTTCATTTTCCCCGTCTTCCAAATGGGGATAATAATACTTGCTCTCCCTACTTCACAGGATTGTTGTAAGGGTCAAATGAGAAAATGTATGTGAAAGCTCTTTGAAAAATTAAAAGTGCTGCCCAATTGTAGAGGGATCAATAGTGGCAGAAGGAGGGGCTGGCTGAGTGATGTTGGGCTGGCAACGGAGAGCTCCCCAGAAGAGTAAATTCTGAGCTAGGGTTTGAAGGAGGCAGCAAGAGAGGCCAGTTCACCGTTTTTCCAATTGGGAAGTAACTGCGAATGCCGAAAACAGCACAAAGACAGAGGCAAATCCGTCCAATTGTGTGTAGCCATGCATGCATGAGAACCACAAAAGCTAAGGGGCTTCCTCAGGGGAAGGTCCATCCTGAAGAATTAATGGGCTATTAGGTTTTTTAAAAATAGAGGACAAAAGCGTAAAAGAGAAGGTAGAACACTGCATCTGAAATCTCCACTGAAACCTTTTGAGTTGATGCAAAGACAAAAGAGGAATTCTTTTACGAAGTATTTTCAATGTTGCTCATTTAGCAAACAGGCCCCACCATCTGCCAGGCACAATGTACAGAGGAAGCCTCCACGCACCTGCCCATGGTCACTGGCTCCGCTGGGCCTTGATGCTACTAGGAATTAGTTTGTGTCTGCACCAAAGGCTTGATCCCGGAATTGCATGGGAAGCTCCGGCTTTACATCTTTGCCATCTTGGTCACTTGCCTTCTACTTGTGTCAGGGCCAGGTCAGAAGGAACTGTGCTTAGTTTAAGGCCCTCCACTCATGGTCTTGAAATTCCTAACAATTTTGAACAAAGGACGCTGCACTGTCATTTTGCATTGGGCCCCTCCTCTTCTTACCAGCTTCCCACTGCTGACCTTCCCGCCAACCTTTTCCGTTTGCCTTCTAGAACACCATTTTGTGATAAGTTGTCTCATTGATGGTTCTCAATGGACTCCCCATCAGTATCATCTGATGCATTTTAAATAACACAAATATTTAAGTTCCACCCCTACATATTAGACTAGAATTTCTGGAGCTGGGTCCTAGGCATGCGCGGTGAAGGTATACATAGGATTCTAATGTGCATCCATTCCAGGGCTGAGAATAAGTGTTCTGTCTGCAGAAAGCATTCTCTACCTTCTGGCTTTAAAAGAAACTTGGCTGTTCACCATGAACGTGGCTTTATTTATTTATTTATTTATTTATTTATTTATTTATTTATTTATTTATTTTGCAGTCCTTTCAAGTAGAGACTGCTCATTCTTGACCCCTCTATACACCCTGGCACCAGAAGGTCAGTCGTCTCATCCCCCAAATGTTGCAAATACACCATTACTTCTCTGTTGTTTCCCTTTGAGAACCTTGCTCTTCTTTGATATTCCACAGACGTTTCTGTTACCAAAGGCCACCCCCACTCCACTGGTCATCATCTGTACTCTGCGGACATGCACTCTCATGCCTAACTCTGCCGTCATCTGGCACTTTTCTGCTTTGAAAATCGTGGGCTGATCTTGACCTCGTTCTGTGTCCTCTCTCAGCCCTTGTTCCTACGGTGCCTATTCTTTCACCCAAATAAGGCAATGCTCACAGTTTCTGGGGATTAGAAGGTGAACACACCTTTTGGGGGCCACCATTCAATTCTCTACACCAACCGACAGTTCTGCAGATTGGAAGCACACAAAATCAGCAGCTTCTTCAACCTGTCCTGTTACTTGTTCACAAAGAACTCGTGTCCCCACTCCTTTCAGTGGCTATTCTGAACACCCCCAGACACCCCCTCACACCCAACCATTCCTACCTCTCTCACAGCAGATGAGCTGAGTTTTCCTTCGCTTAGAAAACTGAAGTGATCAGGTTGCTTTTCCACCAGCTTCTTCAAAACACACTCATTCTCTTTCCTTCTGGTCCCAAGAGTGGTTTCCCCTTCCTCTCTTTCAAAGCCCACACCTCGCATGAGCTCTGAGTCCATCCCTCCCACTTCTTTGAAGACCTTATTCCATGAGGAATACCAACTTTCTCACTAATGTTTTTAACCTTTCCTTCTTAACTATTCCCTTCTACTCAGATTATAACAGTCTTTAGTCTCTACCATCTTTAAACAAATACTTTACTTCGTACTATCTTTTTTGCCTTTGAATCCAGAAGATTTCACACTTTTTAACTTCAATTTACAGTAAAAAAACAAAAAAAAAACAAAAAAAACCCACACATTTCATGTTGGGTCTCAATATACACATAAATATAACTGGAACAAAAATTTCTTGAAATAATACTTGCCCTTAATATGTGCCAAACATTTAATTCTATCTTATTCTACTCTATTCTTTCTTTCTTTCTTTAAATTCAAGTTAGTTAACACACAGTGTCCCCAGTGATTCATCTCTTACATATGACACCCAGTGCTCACCCCAACAAGTGCCCTCCTTCATGCCCATCACCCATTTAGCCCATCCCATCCCCTCCACCTCCCTCCAGCAACCCTTAGTTTAGTCTCTGTATTTAAGAGTCTTGGCTTCCCTCTCCTTTTTTATTTTTCCATCACTTCCCCTATGTTCATCTACTCTATTCTATTACATTCTTTACTGTTGTGGTTTTTTTTTAACGCTGGTTGCAACTCACTAAGTCTATTTCCTATCCTACTAAGGACTCTACCCCACATTTTGGAAATCACTGATCTAAACTCTCTGGCCTGTTTAAACACATACTCTTTACTTCACTTCCTGTGTATCTGTCCACTCACTGAAATGCATCCTCAATCTCCATTATGACAATGAAAGTACTCATGTTAGCATTTATTACTCTAGTATTTTAAGTAGCTAGTATGTGTTAGCACACCAACAGGTCTAGTTGATATCTTTCTCTTCTCTTACTTAGTCCCTCAAAGCATTTGGGGCGGATGCTCAATGGTACCATTCTCTGGCCAAGTCTTTCCCTCCTTGGCCACTAGAGACCTTTGAACCCTGAGTTCTTATCTTAGGCACTGAGCGTTTCTCCTCAGTTAACTCCTGGGGTCCTCTTTCCTGCTGTGATCGTAAACTGTTGCTGCTTCCCAGAATTTCATCTTCAAGTCATTGCTCTTCTAACATACTTGTCCTGGGAGTTATCCACTCTGTGGTTTTACGCGGCACCTGTTTGTTGGTTGTTCTGAGTCTGGGTCTGCACTTAACCCCTCTTCCTTGAATATCTGGCACTATCAATATCTCCACGGGCACTTTGCACACATTATACCCAAACCTGAACTGTTTATTCTGGGGAAATCATGTGTTCTGTAACCTGGGTTGGCAACAATTGTTTTTCCTAACCAATAATTCCACTTTTTCGTAGGCCCGATGATACCAAGAGTTCTTGTAAACCACCTTCTCTTATAACACCCATTTGTCAAAGAGTAAATTTAAAAATGGGCATTATTCCTGATCCACAATGGTGAAGGCGATTCCTTATTGTTATATTACAGAATATGCTATCCAAATCTGAATTATGACGTCATGCTCCAAGCCAAAGTATGAGTATTACAATGTTCTTGATATAAAACCACTAAGAATCTAGTATTCCACCCAGCCTGATTTAGGACCGTAAGTCCAGGATGACACCTGCATTCCTCATCAAGTTTTACAAATGCCAGGGGCCTCCTTTACCCAGAGTCCCAGGCCTGTTCTGATAGATAATAATGAGGGACAATTTCATGTATCTGTCTAGTCCATGGGAGAGGGAAAATTGGTCCATGCAAATGAGCCATTAAATCATGGACTTATTTGCACAGCAATAGACCATCATGAAGATTAGAGTGACCCCCATCCATTAATTTTTCTTTTTTTTCTATTTTGGTTATCTTTCCCCACTCAGGTGCAGGAAATTTGGATCAATGCCAATTTGTTTAATTGGATTTTTAAAAGAAGCACAAAAAAAAAAATATCAAGCAGCCCTTTTAAGCTCTTTTAGTGGGCTCAACAAGGGCCAAATCAATTAAGCGAATTGCTTTAAAAAAATAAGCTACCAACTCCACATAACGTCTTCCCTACTTCAGAGATAGTGTACGCGAAGGTTTACGCAGGACACATTTTTCCAGCTGAATACCAACTTCTCAAAACTGGGGATTTACAAGGAAAATGCTGACAGGAACCTCAGCCATGGTTGCAAAAAGAGTGGAGCTCTAATACAACAGGGCCATAACGACAGCAGTCAGGGGACAATGCGATACCAGCCTGGACGCTTACCTATGGCTGTGACCTGATTCACTTGTGCCCTCAGTAGGGCACTCTTGTTCAAATTGTCTGCAGTCTTTCGTCCCCTTAAATAAATACACATGTAAACTCGAAACCCTGCATGGGCAGAAGGTGGCATGGTTTTCTCTTTCCCTTTGTTTGCCACCTCCCCTCTTGCCTACCATTTCATAAGCAGGAACCCAGAGTTGTATTTTCTTCTGAGCGGTAATATGTAACCAGAACAAACAGAGGGCATAGGAAAGGTGGAGAAAAGTTAGATATATAAGCAAGAAAAAGTGAGCTATTGATTTTATTGACTGGTCTGTTAACTTCTGACATTGCAATAAAGTCTTATTTATTTGTATACAGAAGACTCAATTACATAGATACATATCATTTTAACAACTGGGTTATTTACAGGAGAATTGCTGCTTCATAAATAATATAGACCTGGGATTTCTCAAGCTGATGTTTAGCCATTGTTACCTAAGGAAGCGGCAATGGGCATCCATATAACCTCCGTGCAGTCATTAGATCTGCATTCCCATAGGCTAGGGAGAAGAAAGGGTTGTGGGCAGAGGAGCAAGAATGAACTAAGGATAGGCATTTTGGTCCAGCTAAAATATACAGTAAATAATCTTGGGGTGAACAGATCCCACGCCAAACCGCTGAATTCTTATTCCTTTTGCCAGCTGTCACTGGAGATTTTTGGCTTAAAGGATCCACGTCTTGCAACTTCCTTTTCAATCGTATGAGCCATTACAATTATATTCCAGGCTTTATATATTATTTTTTTCTTCCAGCCTTTATATTGTTAAACATGAAGGGTCTGTCTCAAAGGAAGTTTTATAGGAATAGGATCAAGTATTCCCAAACATCTTCCCTTAACAGGGAAACCAGTGGAGATAGAGACATCCTGGGGAGGCCCCTTGTTGCCTAGAGTTTCCCCAGGGTTCCTCAGAGTCCCGTTCAGGGAGGTCTCCTGAAATAATTCTTTGTTTAACCATTCATCTAAAGCACAGCAGGCCAGGGGATCATGCCTGGTGACCATTCTATAAATATTTGTCGGGAATGAGTGAACTAATTAAATAATGAGGAGAAGCGGGACAACACAGTATTATTTTTATGTGTCCCCAGCATCTTGCAAAATACCCTCCACCTGGCAAGAATGTAATATCGTGAACAGTGAATTATCAAAGAGTTGTTTGGCATCACCATTTTCAGATGAGGTGGCTAGAGTTCACAGTCTTGACCTCAGAGGCTCCCAAGGGTAGCTGCCCTGCAGGACAAGAACCAGAGAGCAAGCACAGGGAAAGGCAGCTGCAAGAAAATGCAAACGTATCTTGGCTATTGTGAATGATACCACAATAAACATAGGACAGAATCTCGTTGAGATCCTGATTTCAATTCTGTTCCATAGATACCCAGGATTGAGATCATTGGATCCTATGGCATTGTATTCTTAATTTTAGGGGGAGGAATTCTTTATTGTTTTCCCAGAAGCTGTACCATTTTACATTCATACCAACAGTGCACAGGGGTTCCAGTTTCTCCACATCCTCCCCAACATTTGTTACCTTTTTTTTTTTTTTTGATAATAGCTGTCCTAACAGGAAGATGATATCTTATTGTCTACACTAGCCAAGATGTGGAAACAACTGAAATGTCTAGCTGTGAATAAATGAATAAAGAAAATGTGATGTATACATAAAATGGAATACTATGTAACCTTACAAAAGAAGGAGGGGCACTTGGGTGGCTCAGTCAGTTAAGCGTCCAACTTTGGCTCAGGTCATGATGTCACAGCCCTGAGTTAGAGCCCCATGTTGGGCTCTGTGCTGACAGCTCAGAGCCTGGAGCCTGCTTTGGATTCTGTATCTCCCTCTCTCTCTGCCCCTTCTCTGCTCATGCTCTGTCTCTCTCTCTCTCTCTCTCTCTCTCTCTCTCTCTCTCTCTCTTTAAATAAAAATTTTTTAAAAACTTTAAAAAAAGAGAGAAGGAAATCCTGCCATATGCAACATGGATGAACCTGAAGGATGATATGCTAAGTGAAATAAACTAGTCACACAATGACAAACACTGCACAATTCCACTTATATGAAGTATAATATTGTATGATTAGTCAACCTCATAAAAACAGACTGCAGAATGCTGGTTGCCAGGAGTTGGGGGGAGGGGGAGAAGGGAGTTGCTGTTTGATGGGTATAATGTTCTAGTAACACAAGATGAATAAATTCTGTAAGTACAACATTGTGCCTATAGTTAACAATACTATATTGTGCCCTTAAAAATTTGTTGAGAGTGTGGATCTCATGTTAAGTGTTCTTACCACCGTAATAAAATAATAAAATAAAATAAAATAGATGGGGCACCTGGGTGGCTCAGTCGGTCAAGCATTTGACTCTTGATTTCATCCCAGGTCACAATCTCTCGGTGGTGAGCTGGAGCCCCACATCCGGCTCTGTGCTGGGGATAGAGCCTGCTTGGGATTCTCTCTCCATCTCTCTCTCTTTGTCTCTCTCTCTTTGTCTCCCTCTCCTTCTGCCCCTCCCCCCACTCTTTCTCAAAGGAAGTTTTATAGGAATAGGATGAAGTATTGATCTCTCTCTCAAAAAATTAAATAAACAAACAAACAATCTTAAAATAAGATAAAAAATACAAACAGAATCAGGCTGGACTCTAAGCAATCATTTGCCACTTGCTTACTCACGAGGGCTGTCATCACCTCCCTTGTGGCTTGCCCTACCTGGTCCTTATGTATTTATTTGATCTTTATTTTTGGAGTCCCCTTGTACACACCTCTGTGCTTATGCTCTACTTAGAAGCCAATATGTACTTAGAATCGCATTCAGACACCACCCCAGCCTGTGTATAGATTCTTAGGCACAAGTGAGCCATTTTTGGCCAAAGCCAAAACACAGACACACTGCCCTGAAAATCATACCTCCAGCTCCCCCATATTTTATTTTATTTATTTTTTAAGTAGGCTCTACACCCAGGGCGGGGCCCAATGTGGAGCCCAAACTCACATCCCTGAGATCAAGACCTAGACTGATATCAAGAGTCAGGTGCTTAACCAGCTGAGCCACCGCGGCACCCACTTCTCCAATATTTTAATGTGATACCTTAAAAGGAAGATTTTGGAATAAAAATTGGGATGTGCATTATAATCAGTGGCAGGCATGTCATGGTTTACTCAGGAGCTTTTTTCTTTCTTAGTGAAACAGAAAACATTCATTAGATGTACATCAGTGGAATCCTAGATTTGATGAAATCCCGCATATATTTTTAAATGGTTGCACACGCCTTCTTCCACTATTTCACCTTTCACTATTGTAGTTAGTAGTTTGCTCTGTTTCTTGTTTCAACCCTGATCTCCCCATTCTCAAGTCAAATGTAAACTCAACAAGTAAATCTTAAAAGTATTTGGACTTAAAACCTTACAGTTATCATCTCAGTGCAAGTCAAGTTTGGAAGGCACAGTTTTACATTATGAGCTCTGACACGGATCCAAAAAAAAGTTAATATAACAAATAGAAATTGCTACGCATTTGATGCTGGCATGTAACAGAGTCTAAATAATGATAAAAAACAGTATGAACAAGTTCTGTGAAGCTTTTGTTCTATTTGACTTTAAGTGGAACACAATCTTCAGAACAAGAGGACAACGAAATAATGCTTTGCTAAAAGGATAAAAGAATATGACCTAAGTCTATTAGTGATATAACACTCTATGAATGCACTCAAGTTAATGGCATCTTTTAGCAATAGTACTTTTTCAATTACAGTAATGCTAAGAGATAAATAGACTAAGTGAGAGAAAAATGGTCATGGACCCATGAATTGGACTAGATGTTTGGCTGTTTGGTTTTTTACAACCGTCAGGGGAAAAAAAATCTAACCGACAATCTATTGATGGGGCATTCATTTGCATTTTTATATTCTGGATCTGCTTAATCTCATTACAGCTGCGATCTTTTGTTACCCAATCTCTGAAGAAGGTTTGGTAGCGTCTGGTAACTTGTGTATAATGAGCTAGACAGCATCCTTCTCTTCCCAGCACAGAGGCTCTGTTACCATAAGGGGTTGCTAACTAGGGGTGACGCTACAATTATGCATGAGGCAGTTCCTCAGGGGTATTTCCTTCCTGTCCTTTGCTGAGGTCTAAATGACCCCACTTCCCACCAATCTTGAGTTGCACG
Organism: Panthera pardus; assembly: GCF_024362965.1. Classification (NCBI taxonomy): domain Eukaryota; kingdom Metazoa; phylum Chordata; class Mammalia; order Carnivora; family Felidae; genus Panthera; species Panthera pardus. The sequence goes on along the minus strand of NW_026527013.1, from coordinate 74,492,670 downwards.
CAAGAGCGATCGCAAATGCCACCCTTTCCAAGTATCTGCAGAAACACAGTTTTATTTCAGCTCTAAGAGATTTAAAATTTTTATTCCCCTTTTTTAAAGTGGCACTCTGGCTACTTTTGCAAAGGATGTGGTATTCTGAGAGTAAATAACTGAAATGGATCATCCAGACTCTTATCTTCATGGATCCTCACAAATGGAAAAGCGAAGATGCGGATATAGATGGAGGAAGTGTCAGGAAAATTGCCATAAATCACAGAGCTAGAATGTGGGGCTACATTTGGCATCAGTTTTGTTGTGTTTTAAACAGGATAAATATGCTTCCCTTTAAGAATGTAGGACCTGCTCTTCCTGCTGTGAACCTCTTTTTGCCAGGAGTCCTCCCACTGGGTTGCGGGATGGTGGGGGGTGGGGTTGTGGAGGGTTGTTACTGTGATGGAGCGTTCCTCTTGAATGTGTTCTTTTCCTGCCCCGACTTCTGTGAGCAAGGATATAATAGTCTACTGCAAGTGTCTGATGGAAATTAAGCATCTTCTGGTATATTTGTGCTTGAATGCCACCCAAGTAAAGTAAGGGAGGGAGGGAAGAAGGAAGGAAAGAAGGAAGGGAGGGGAGGAGGGAAGGGGAAAGGAAACAAGGAAGGGATGAGGGGAAGAAAGAGGAAGGGAAGGAGAAAAGAAGGAAGCAGGGAGGAGGGAAGGAAGGACTTACAAACACAAAGCCAGTACTTCTCACACTTTACTGTGGGTGTAAATCACCCGGGGATTTTGTTACAACACGCAGGCTCCGGTTCAGTGGATCTCAGACCTGGATGCGCTGGGACCTGTGCGCCTTTCTAACAAGGTGCCTGGTGATGCCAAAGCTGCCGGCCCAGAGATCATGCCTTTAGCATGTAGACGCTAAACTAAGAATGCAGCTGTCCTGTAGCTCATGATGAACATTATTTTAAAGAATATGGGGGTGCTTACTTCTTAGGAATTTGTCAGAGTCTGTCTGGGGGAAAATGGGGCACAGAAAAAGCTCATGTCTGGTGGGATCCACCCTTCACCCTCCTCTCATCCTGTGCCATCTCCATGCCTCTGTCACCCACTTTCCCAGATCTGGAACCTAGAGGTCTCCGGAGCCAAGTTCCACTAGGAAAATACCTGAAAAACATGGTTTCTGTCACGGCATTGGGGATTTATTATGTTCTATCTCCCTAAAACACTTGGCATTTGACATATAAGGTAGTGTAGCCTTGGAGTCTAACAGAACTGGGTTCAAATCCTGATGCTCTCCCTCACTAACTGCGTGACCATAAGCAAGTTATTTAACCTGCCTAAACCTTAGTTTACACATCTGTAAAATGGGAATGATGATACTACTAATATAGGGGTTACTATAGAGATTAAATGAGAAAATGTATCTAAATTACAGAGCACAGTGGCTGGCCCACAGTAAGTATTCAGTTAACAGTAGGTATTATGAGGTATTTGAGTGGTAGATAGTCTAGCTGATCAAGACAAGGGCCTTCTATTGATCAGATGACCTGGGATATGGTTGCCTCTCTGTCACTTACTTGTTACGTGAGTAATAGTGAGTTACTCTCTATAAAGTTTAGTTTCCTGTATAAATGGACACAATAATCATAAGCTTACCTTATAGGGTTATTGTAAGGGCTGATTAAACTATATATAAAGAAATTAATGTATTACTTAGCACATAGAACTTTATAGATATAAAGAAAATTATATTGGTGTCTCTAGAAAAAAGAATTGAGGGAAAAGAGGAATTAGTTATTCCAAGAAGAAAAATTTTCAGAGTGTTTGTCAGACATAGTCTGTTTCTGGAGGAGTGTAGGCAGAGGCATCCTGATCCTCAAACCCTACCATGTCAATGAGAAACTCCCCAATGCTCTGTGACCTACTAGTGTCCCCTAATGCTAAACAGACACTTCACAGATAATGGGAAAAAAACGCAACGCAGTGAATTTTTCATTAAACTAAATTTTTTCTATTTAAAAGATTGTCTTTTAAATGTAAACACACCCTTCAGGGTGAGAGAAGGGCATTCAAATGCCTTTGTTATCTGATAATTACAGCTCATGGCAGTTCTGAAAGGTATTTTTGCTTGGCAAAATGAAATGTTGAGATCTTTCTGTTCACACAATTATTAACGTGCTCCTTCAATTTGACTGCTGTGTGAAATCTCAGAGTCTGGGTAAGTCAGTGGTTGGTGACCACCCAACCACCTGATCTTTGCCATCACAAATGCGACCACTGCAGATGGACAACCACAAGTTTCTGCACTGGGCGTCTCCGAGATCTTGTAGCATTCATGTTTTGTCAGAAGCGACTGTACCTAGAGGCCATTATTTCCACTCGAAATAATGGTTTATTCTGTTGTAGCTCATGGTGAAATCATATTCAGAACATTAGATCAGCAGCCTCCTTGTTTGTGCCGAGTTCAGGCCTCTGGAAGGCATCTAGGGTCTCAGAGGAGGAGTGGGGGATGATCTACCCTTGTGGTATCCATGAAACTTCAGTCTGGAGCCAGGATGTTGCGCCTATGTGATCATGAGACAGCAATTTCTGTCTCTTTTAATTTTTTTTAACGTTTTTATTCATTTTTTGAGATAGAGAGAGACAGTGTGTGAGCAGGGGAGGGACAGAGAGAGAGGGAGACACAGAATCCGAAGCAGGCTCCAGACTCTGAGCTGTCAGCACAGGGCCTGACACGGGGCTCAAACCCACGAACCTGAGCCGAAGTCGGTTGCCTAACCGACTGAGCCACCCAGGTACCCCGTGACACAGCAATTTCTATTTGCCGCCCCTCTTCCCCTTTAGGCTTGGGTTTCCAGGTATCTATGTGGGACTGCTCAGCTAAGAGCCTCAATACACTGACACAGTTTAAGATCTCCTGATGAGACTTTTGGTGGGGCAGCCCCACAGGCCTGTAAGGCCTGTAAGGCCACAGAGAAGCTTTGTAGGTATTAGAAAACAAACCCACATATTGCTAGAAAAGGCTGGAGGATGAGATATTGCAACAAGAACTACACCAGCCTCTACCCCACACCACCTGAATGGCACAGCACTACAGCACAGGTGATAGGAGAGAAAAAGTACACTAGCTTCCCCCCCTTTCACCTCTTCCCACTCCAGAACACACATGAACACACATGGGCGTGTGCATGTACACACACACACACACACATTTTCACCTAAGCTTGTACCAAAAATTTGAGGCACAGTATTTAACTGTGCTTTGACCATTTTTTCAAGCACATTTATGGTCAGTTCTTAGACATTCTTGCATATTGTACCATGGGTAGCTAATGTGGGAGAACTTTAACACGAGGCCCATCACATCGCCCTGGAGTATTTAGATCATGTCCCCTTGTTGTCAAGCTTGATGATGGTCCAGTGGCCAGTCAGAAGGGAAAGGCTGTGGTTTTTGTTCGTGAAAGCACAACACTGTTAGAAAGCTAGGTCTACAGCTGAGGAAAGACACAGAACATCTTTTTTCTTAAGTTTATTTATTTTGAGAGAGAGAGTGCACTTGAGCAAGGGAGGGGCAGACAGAGAGGGAGAGAGAGAATCCCAAATAGGATCCACGCCCAGTACAGAGACCGACGCGGGGCCTGAACTCAGGAACCATGAGATCGTGACCTGAGCCAAAATCAAGAGGCAAGACACTTAACCGACTGAGCCACCCAGGTGCCCTGACATGTGACATCTTCTATATGATTTCCCTTTGGGATTCATACCCTGACTTTCCATTTTAAGCATAGGTAACTAGGAAGTCATAGAAAACAAAACAATGCTTCATCTTAATTTTCTATCAAATAGTATATTTATGTGGTGATTGGTAGTGATGTATAGCAGATGAATGGATGATTTGTAAGTTCAATTTCCTGTTGGGGAAAGAGACCGTATCTAAATTCCTCTGTAGGCACAAATGCTATTTTCAGAATTTGTATTGATTTGGAAAAAAATGGCTCCCCATTGTAGGCTTAGGTGCCACTTTCAAAATTTGGGGACCCTTTATAAGGAAGTCCCTTGATAGAAAACCAGCAAGCCAAAATTGTGTGGAAACTGAGTCAGTGGCAGCTGACAGTGAGCCAAGGGCAGGGAGCGCTTCATGGGCCTGGTATCTTCTGTAGGCACACAGGGCTCCGAACCCAGCAGAGTCCCGAATGTGCATATTAGCGCTCCAAGGTCACTGTCTTGCAATTCTTAATAATTTATCTTTGAAATTGTGTCTTGTAAGCAAAGTCCGATGGGACAACAAAAGCATGTGGGTGGGGGTTTGAGCCTCTGGAGGTCCAGCTGCTATCTCCTCACTTCCTCAGGACCTGTTCCATGCCCCTGGTGCCCCAGGACCCCTGGAAGCCTGACTATGGCTGTCACTTTCTCCTTTATGCCTTTCTTGGAAGGCTGGGTCAGGTGTAGCAAGGGTCATGTGCTCAGTGTAGGACTGACCAGAGGCTTCAGACTACCCCTGATCGAGGTGTTTAGCTCATGCCAGCAAGGAGGTTGCAATCCCTTGGGTCCACCCATATGCCATGGATTGAAACACCAACATGCATGGATATTTTCCCACACATATATACATATATATACATATATACATCCCATGCATGGATATTACCCACACATATATACATACAGGCTAAAGAGCTGGCCTCCTGGAGATGCAAAGGTGAGTTAGAAAAAGTCTTCTCCCTGGAAGAACTGCTCTTCTTGTGGAACCCGTACCCCAAAGTTCTCTGTATGCCAGTAGTACGTCATGGAATTTTGCTTAGGTGTGTTTGATGACTCTCTCTTTTTTCCTCTCTTTTCTGGGAGGAAGCATTTATAGAAGTTGAGAACTTTACTGGCCTGGATATCACAGGAGTTCAGCTTTACTTTTATTAGATGGATAAGAAAACAAATGATAAACAATTGTTGGGAAAAGATGGGAGGGAGATTTAGTAAATTCCAAGAGAGGAAGAAAACATGTCTTTGAAGTATTCTACAGCATGGATAGACTAAGTCTACGTGCAGAATGGAAGCAATTTTTCAATACTTTTGGTAGATATTACAAAAACATCTTCAAGATAATCAAGTCCAAATAAGGGACTTATAGGATTTCTCGTTATGCTTTATCGAGATATCTCAAATCTCCCTTTGACTTCCCATACACATGTGCAATTTTTAAATAAATATCAGCATTGAGGACCACTGAGCACCTAGATCCCTCCCTCAAAGAAAACTGGATTTCCCTCCACTGAAGGCCTGGGAAGTCACCTACTAGAAAAGTAAAGAAATTCAGTTTTCACATGAATGTCATCAGACCTTCTCTGTTCTCCAGGCCTCAATGAGTGGAGTTGTAAGTACTTATCAACAGGACCCGGAAAAACATACAAACCCTTATGTGAACAAATGAACAGTTACTTTTCAAGTGTGTCTTATTACTTCAGAGTCTTCAGTTTCACCAGGGGTCTGGCTAGGGGTCTGTACATAAACATGTGTGTGGCCAGTATCCTAAAGAAATCCTGACTGGCCACCACAGTGGCAAACAGTGGCAGTGGCTCTAAAAAAGATTTTTATAGACACCTCCACTCCTTCCTTGGCATTTAGTGATCTTGAAGAAATTGAAAGAAAGGGAAGTTTCATTTAGAGAAACCTCTGCCCTGCTTAGTTGGGTTCACATGCTCAACATGAAATAATAATGCATTCAATAACCCATCTTATAATAAGCAACCTTTGCATCACCTCACTTGCTGGTGAAAACTGCAAACAGTGGTTAAGGGAGGTCTCAACACCAGAAAAAGCTGCGAGATCCCTGTGACCTTCATGCAATTATGTCTATGCTAATGCATAGAGGACAGAAGCCCAAACCCTCTCTCTGAAGAAACCCATTTGTTAAAAATGCATTGGTCGCTAACAAGAGAATCTTATGCCCTGAACATGAGAAGAAGGCCTACCAGGTGGGAGAAAGTGGAACTGGTTTATTCTGGATGAACAATTTGTATTTGCAATTCTAGCTCCTTCTCAGTCCATCCTGACCTTGTATCTTCTTTGCAAAGCGAATGGGGTAAGGCTCCAGAAAAGACCACGCCCTCTCAGGATTAAAGGTGGTTTTTTGTTTCTTAAAATTACGTATTTGCAAAAGCCAACTCCCAAAAGGGCTGGGGGGTTGGGAGCATTTAATACACCAGTGGAATGTCCCCCTTTTTACTTACAGAGTAACTGAGAGGTGCCAAGCCTTGGCTTGCCTTATTTAATGAAAATGCATCGTACCCAAAAAAGAAAAAGAAGGAAAAGGAGGAGGAGGAGAAGAGGAAGAGGAAGAGGAAGAAGGAGGAGAAGGAGGAGGAGGAAAGGGAGGAGGGGGAGGAAGGGGAGTAGGGAAGAGGAAGAGAATTTGCAAAAGAAAACTAACCTGCTATGAGGAACACAGTGCTGGTCATTCAGGAGCTCACAGCTTGAGCTGGGTGGGAGCGTGGAGCTTGCAAGGCTGTCCCCTGAGGAAGGGGCCAAAGGGAGGAGACCAGGATCTGGGTGTCCCCCTCTCAGTTCTGTGGACAGTCTGGTCCCTCCAGAGCAGAGAGATCTGCAGACAGCCTTGCAGATTTCAGATGTGAGATTGACACCCGGAAGATGGTGTTGAATGAACCAGTGCTCTGGCAAGCAAACATCTTAACAGTTAAAAATAAGTTTTATCTTAGCATAACTCCTAATCAGTCTTTCAATGTCTTCACCGTTTATGACCTTTCCTTTCCATAGCAGACTTATGCTAGGGATCCCTGTATATACAGAGAACTGACTCCTATTGTATAGCTATTTAGAATTTTATATTATGATCCCTTTAAAATCCATTTTTACACTCCTTGGACTACCTGTGAACAAATTATAATTGCAAAGTAGATGTATCTGAGATGATTCTTCCCCTTGCTAAGCTAGAAGCCAACCAGGATAAGATGGAAGAATGTTCCAGGTGAAGACACTTGGCAGGCAAGGAGGCAATGCCAGCTGATGCTACTCTGCTATTCACAGAACTAATCATGTATGGTTCCTCAGTGGAAGGAGATTCAGATTTGCATGGGCAGCATCGACAGCACTGTTGTCCCACCCCCCACCCCGTGGTCCTCAATCACTGGTGGGTTTTATAAAACGCACATGGGAGCCACCACCACCCCTGGGCTATTTCATCCATCGCCTCATGAGCAATGTGCACCCCTGTGTCCAAAAAATTCCACGAACCCAATATTCTCAGCCTGGAACCCAAGTTCCTCAGCCAGGAACTACTGGCCTAAGCCCTGGTCTGAGAATTTGAAAGCTGTTTGCCAGTATTGTTTTGCCGTATTTTCTGATCACGTTATCATGGACTGAAGGACGTGTTATATGTAAACATCTAGCTTCGTAGGCTCTTAAAGTTCAGTAGCAAACATTCACCAAATGGTACGGAGTACACAGTTAGGGTAGCATGGGGGAGAATGTGGATTGCACATATAGGGACTGGAGTAGGTATTGAGTTGACTCGGGGCAGGTGAATGTTATGGGCAAATTGAATAATATTAAATACATTAAATTACAAATTGAAGCTTATTAAATAATAGTAGTCAACAGAATTAGCACGTATGTGACAAACATGCACTGTTCCAAGAAATTTACAAATACATGTGCTCATTTAGTCCTTACAACAGCAACCCTATGAGGGAGGCCCTGTTATTATTTTGAACTTTTACAGGAGATAGCTGATGCATAAAAAAGTTGGAAAACAAGTCTAAGTTCACATACGTGGTTAAGTGGCAGAGGTAAACCCAGGCAGAGTTTAAAATTTAAAAGACCCCTTGCTTGAAACCTGTACACCAAACGGCTTTTTCTTTTGAAAATTATATTTATTTTATTATTTTATTTTAGAGAGAGAAAGTGGGGGAGAGGGGCAGAGCGGGGGAGACAGAGAGGCTCTTAAGCAGGCTCCATGCTTAGCATGGCGCCCAACACAGGACTTGATCCCACGACCATGGGATCACGACCTGAGCTGAAATTAAGAGTCAGACACTCAACCAGTTGAACCACCCAGGCACTCTACACCAAACTGCTTTTTGTATCTAAATTGGAATTGAGATGGACTTTGCAAATAAGCTAATAATTTAAAGATATTTCCAAGGTTTATACTAACCACTAGTAAACAGTCAGGTGGATGCCAATGCCTATCTTATAGGAATTCTACCACCCCCAAATTAAAAGCCAAATCTCTCTTTCCACTGATTGCATTCAATCGATGCAAATGACACGCCTGCATCAGGGCCTGGGTGTGCAGTGGTGAGTCTGCTCTGTTGAAGCTGGCAGTCACTGCCTGAAAAGTGCAGGCTACTAAATTCAGAACAGGTCACGGAGAGCTTTCTGGATATCCTTGATCTCCAAGAGAGGTAGCATGTTTCCTAGGATCCTGATGGGAGGAACCTGCCCAGCCCGTTTAAGTTCATGTTTTCACGTCCCTGGCCGTGGAAATAGGTGACCTCAAATCTCTGCTAACGTGGCTAAGTGCTGCTTCAAATCTCTTAGAAACCCTTCGCCAGTGTCATCTATTCATTCTGACTGCTGGATTCCCCCCTCTGGCTCCGATAAGGCCCCCAATTTGGGAACTGCCTTCTGACCAGACAGATGAGTTTATGGTCCTACAAGGTTAAGCATGATACATGTGTTTCGGGAAAATGGAGATGCGCATTAAGAAGAAACATTACTTTCTGATCCAAGCAGGAGAGCATACATAATCTCCTCTAAAGCCTGTGAAAGACTTCATTTTACACATGAAATTGTGTGGAATTGCCCTGTACTGTGCTGAACATGGTTTCTGAGAATAACCAGTCTCAAAACAAGCTGCCGTGTGCTGGTGAGGGCCTCCAGCAACAAAGAATAAAATGTAAGCAAATGTAATCGGTGTAAAGTTACGGGCAGCAAGCACACTGTGTTGATGACACAATGCCTGGATGGGCCAGATCCTAAACCTTACGACGGCATATCATTACGAACAGGGTCCAAAAGTGAGCCTGGTTCACGTGAAAGAAATTTGAGGCAGGAGGGCCTGACACAGTATAGATTTTTTTTTTTTTTTAATTAAGACTTACACACGTTTTTATTGTGGAAAAGGGGGCTTTCTCCTTTCCTTTGTTTTGTAAAACTCTCCTTTCTCCGTCTGGCGTAAAAATCCATGCCCGGTGAGTATGAGGAAACCTCCCCAAATTTTAAAGTGTCTTCAAAAACTACACCAAAGTGGATTTTTAGCTGTTTGAAAACATACCTAAGTGACCAAACACCACACTTAGGGAGCTGGGTTTGCTCAATAAAAGTCCATAAAGCTCTACTGAGAATTTTAGGGTGAAATTGGACTTAGTTCTACAAGAACAGAACATGTGAGATTCACCCCGCATAGTGCACAGTTTAAAGTGCCCTGCTACTCAAGCATAATGAGTAAATCACATATAAAAAATTTAGGAGAAAGGTCTCCTGCACATTATGAGGAAATTGTTGGCATCTTATGATGGGTCATCTTACCCTTGTTATTAAATGACAGCGATCATTAAAATGCCAAACATATTTTGACAGAATTCACTTTATAAAATGTCAGCAAGTCTGTGTTTTTATTAGTTTGTTCCAAATCAATTTAGGAATTTCAATAGAACGCTTGTACGTATTCCCCAAGCAATGTCCATTCCTGACTTTCTGCACAAAAAAAATATTACAAATTAATCAGATTTTCAGAGTTCTGCATAATGGCTTTGCACATTTATTGCTTAATCCTATTATAAAATGTGGTTATGATTGACACCTCACAGTGGAGATAGAAGTCAATTGAATAATATGTAGCAGTCAATTTTATTTGTAGCTTAATGTGCTGGAGTATTTTTTTCCCACATTTCCATTATTTATAAGTCTGTCCCTTTGGAGAATATATAGAAGAATTTGTTTTAAATGAGCCAATAATACCTTCTTTAAAATTTATAAGCGTGACAGAATCATCTTTTTTTCTTGGTCGTCCACGGCCTGCCAGTAAACAGGGTTTGAATTGTCTTTTCCAATTGCTATTCATAGGACAAACATCAGGAAAGAGGATCTCGTTAAGGGTGGCTTGGAATTGGATTTCAACCACCAAGAAAACAAAAGTTACCAAGTAAAACCCTTCAAAAATTGCTGCTAGCTTTATTTATTTATTTTTTGTTTTGTTTTGCTTACTTATTCATCTATTTATTGTTACTGCCACTGCGCTCCTGCTCCGGTCTGTCCTGAAACAACGGCCAGAAGCACAGACAGAGATGTTGTACTGTTTAAGAAGGTCTGGGGACACCTGGGTGGCTCAGTCAGTTAAGCGTCAACTTGAGCTCAGGTCATGATCTCACAGTTCATGAGTTCGAGCCCCATGTCCAGCTCTGTGCTGACAGCTCAGAGCCTGGAGCCTGCTTCGGATTCTGTGTCTCCCTGTCTCTCTGCCCCTCCCCTGCTTGCACTCTGTCTCTTTCTTTCTCAAAAATAAACATTTAAAAACAATTAAAAAAAAAAAAAACAAGGTTTGAAAGACTTGCTCTTTTGGTGGCATTTCATTTTTCATGCTTTGGAGTCCAACAGGATTCCAAGCAAAGGAAGTGAGTTGTGTCCTGTGCTTAGCATAGTGGGGGGGGGGGGGGGTCCCTGGAGTTAGCGAGGAATTCATGCTGTTTCAATTAGCATCCAGAAAACTTGCTTCAGGAGACCCACATGCTCTTCAGGGTATCACCTAAGGTGATTGCAAAAGTCTGTCTTTAGGAAAACACATTCCTGAGATTTGGTGTCTGAAATGTGCCTGGAGAAAAGGCTTAAGGGTATGAAGCCATATTAGGGGATAATATAGATGTACTTGGTCATGTCTGGGATCACGCTTTCTCTGGCTTTGGGAAATTAGATTAGCTGTTGCCCGCCTGTGCATAAAGGAGGCAGTCTCCCACCCATGCAACGCATTGGCATCCCCCATGCAAAATGATGGCTCATGCAAGCCTGTTAGTGCGGCTGATGATGGTGTCGCGTTCCCCCCCATCACAGCCTTCTCCCTCCCGGAATGACTGGCCATCCTGAATATCCGTTAGCATAATTTATGCAGTTGACAAGTGATTTGAGCACTGGAGCTATTGATAAACCACTCTGGCATGTCTGTACCTTAATGTTATGTGACATCACAGGAAAACGGGGTCATGTGCATTCCCGGGCTGGATCTTATATTAAGGGAGTGCTTCTGTTTTGAATTCCAGGGGCCAGAGGAAACCCAGCACTATCAGACCCAGGCACTCCTGACCAACACCAAGGCAGTCAGACCCACCTCCCTTTCCCGGTTGGGCCACAGGTCAGTATCTCTCAACTACTTTCCATTAGGGCTGCGTTTAGGGTGGTTCAACCATATAAATAACCAAATAAATAATAATGAGTTAAATCCAATCAACTCCAACAGAGCACACATGGTGATAAATTTTCGTATGGGAAACTGTGTGGCTACATTATTTATTAAATACCATCAAGAAAAAAAGTGTTCACAGAACTCTCTTTTTAAAGGAAATATTGGTTTTAATCATTTGGAATATTTTTTTTTTCCCTTGAAATCCACTTCAACCGTGTTGGTTACTATGCAGCCTTCTAGAAAGTAAAACTTTAATGACTGGAGTGTGAAGAAAATTAAGTTATTTCAACCTTACGATAGCCATTTTTGAAATACAAGATGTGATTTAATATAAAAAAGTTAATGCAATTTTAATGCAAGTTCAGCTTATTGGGTTTGACAATACTGTACATCACATACAGCTCTTGCATTAATAAAGAAATACATTCATTATTTTTTAAAGTCCAATATTTGTTTCTTGCAGCCTGGTGTGGTTATATGGAGATGTAGAACACAATTATAAAAGCTGGGCTCTTTGCTATTATTGTTTTTTGGTGTTTTTTTTTTTTTTATCTCTGTCATTTAGTGTGAAAGCTTTCAGAGTTCACCTGCTTTTATGGGAAAAGAAGCTCATATGTGAGCCTTTCTCTCTCTTTTGCTGTCATGGTTGTTCCTGAAAATTAATCACTTTCAGCACTTTGAGGGCTCACCAATTGAAGACTTGAAAACCCAAGTTTAAGGGCTTGGGTGGTGGTCTTGGCTTTCTTTTTCCAGCTGCCACCAAGTCCTAATGTCTGTCTCGGGTCCTAATGTCTGAGCACCACGATGCCTCGGTGCTCAAGGACAAAAAGCCTGGGGAGGTGTCTCTTTGTCTATGGAAGCTCATAGAGGATTCTACTGGGAATCTTGGAAGACGGCTTCTTCCAGCCATACCTTTTCTGATTTCATGCTTGTGACACTGTGTGTGTGTGTATGTGCGTGTGCGTGTGTGTGTGAACATACCAGGACTGACAAACTCATGCCTCCGGGTCAGATAAGTGAATGACAGACCCAGACAGTGAGAAGCGTGGGTGGGCATTGTGACAAAGGGAGAAAGCATGCCCTGCTTTAACCCCGAAGATTCAATTTAAAAAAAAAATACTACGTGCTCAAACCCCCAACTCTGTGTCCTGTACAGTCTAAGAACCAGTCATTTTCCTTCCTTCTTATTATGATGTTACTGTTGTCAGTGGTGTCACATCAGCGATCTGAGCACCAGTTTATAATTTTGTACTTATTCCTAAAAAATACGTTTGTCTTTAGAGTAATTAAAAAAAATTTTTTTTAAACATTTTTACTTATTATTGAGAGACAGAGAGAGACAGAGCATGAGCATGGGAGGGGCAGACACAGAATCTGAAGCAGGTTCCAGGCTCCGAGCTGTCAGCACAGAGCCTGATGCAGGGCTCAAACTCACAAACTATGAGATCATGACCTGAGCCGAAGTCGGACGCTCAACCGACTAAGCCACCCAGGGGCTCCCAATTTTATTTATTTTTTTTTTAAAGAGAGACAGTTACTTTGTAAATTTAGTAGAGTCTAACAAATACATCAGGAGCTAGGCCTGTGGACTGGACCAGTTGTCTAAAACTAGGCTACTTGATGTCCCAGGGCTTGTCCAGAAGCCTCCCTAGAAGAAGCTACGCAGGGTAGCTGTAGGCAGTGGCCAGAGGGTGGGTTCAGCCCTCCTCCCTTCATTCCTCTCTAAAACAGTTCCGTGTATTGAGAGGGGATGGTGAGAAAGGGGCGAGCCATGGGCTCTGAAGCAGTCTGCCTTCACACGAACCCCCCACGATCACCAGATATGGGACTTGGGGCAAGTTACTAATCTCTCTGGATCTCATTGGCAGGACAACTGCACTAACACATGCACAGCAATATTAGAATAGTGCCTGGCTATAATTTATTAGGCTTTGTGCTATGCCTGTATTTAATTACCTCTTACTTTATGGAATCATTCTGTATTAAACACACAGAAGTTGAAACCCCGCAGTAAGAGTTTTGTATTGGTTCCACTAGAAGAAAAATAGACATGGGATTATGTGTCACATGGTTCCCCAAAAGGGTGCAACGAAAGTGCCAGATAAAGAACTGTAAGATCAAATACCCTTCTAGTCATCTGGCCTGACCAGGACAAGAATCTCTCCTAGGTCATCCTGGTGGAAAGCCCACACTCGGGCTCAAACATGTCTGGGGCCCAAAGCGCACACTGATGAGTCTGCCTTTCCATATCAAACAATGACTATTGGATAAATAGTGGATACAAACATATGTTTGGAATGTTGTATGAACTGAGCAAGGAATGTTAGAGTACTAACAGGAGACATCTATAAAAGATTTTCTAAATTAGCCACATCAAATATTTTTGCTTTTCTGTAGTTTTTTTTTTCAGATATCTTAATCATCCACACACGACTTCACCATTTTAATGATTGCATTATCATTGCTTAATGATTATCCAGTTTTTTAATGTATTCTCATTTTATAAACATTTTCCATTTTTCTAAAGAGGTGCCATAATGACCCACTTTAACGATTAGGTTATATCTTGTCAGGCTTAGTACTATAACAAAGTATGCTTCAGCATTTATATATTTTAAAATGTAATGCATATTTTCATTTATCTTTTGTCTTTTTGCAATTTTTTAAACAATTTTTTAAGTTCATGTATTCTGAGAGAGAGAGAGAGAGAGCAGGAGGGGCAGAGAGAGAGGGAATGAGAAAATCCAAAGCACACTCTGCCCTCTCAGCGCAGAGCCCGATGTGGTGCTTGAACTCACGAACCATGAGATCATGGCCTGAACCAAAACCGAGATTTGGATGGTTAACCAATTGAGCCACCCAGGAGCCTCTCCTTTGTCTTTTTGAATAATATCTTCAGGCTGTATCCCTGGAGTATGTTCTGAGTCAAAAGGGGTTGAATATTTTTGCAATTCTTGGTATAGATTTCCAAATTACTTTCCAAAAGACTTATGATTGAGTACATGTCATAAATCCACACAATGGTGTCACTACAGACTTACCAGCATGCTGTAACTCTTTTACATTATTTTTGATAAGTTAATAAATAAAAAACAGTATTTTATTGCTACTTTTGAGCCAAAAAAAAAAAAATCCCCTGATGCCAATGAGTTCTTTCTGGAACAACACAGAACAAATAGGCAGAGAATTTCAAATATATAAGGGTAAGATCAAATGAAAATTCATTGGAAGTATAATACATAAGTGTAAGGTATTACTTTAAAAGGTATTTGACGTCCTGAAAAGAAATCCAGACCAAATGAAATTTTCCAAAGAAATAAATGAAATGTGATTTCAATTTTTTTTCTACTAGTTCATTTTGGAATAGAGCATGCTTGTTTGCTACTTTTTCAGGAGATTTCTGACCCTGCTTAAGTAAAGGAAAATGCTCTAAAAGGCCATGTCCTGCTTGGTTCCACTGGAAAGTGAGCTAGGATTATCTGTTTCCTTGCAGCCACTTCTGACAGCACAACAGTTAGCCTCTGCTGTCGCTGGCGTGATGCCGGGAGGCACGCCAGCCCTCAACCAGCCTATCCTCATCCCCTTCAACATGGCCGGACAGCTAGGAGGACAACAAGGACTGGTCCTCACACTGCCTACTGCGAATCTCACCAACATCCAAGGGCTGGTAGCAGCAGCTGCGGCCGGAGGCATTATGACTCTGCCATTGCAAAATCTACAAGGTAACCCATTGTCTCCATGTGCCATGTTGGGCTTAATCCACTGGCCAGTGTTCTCTGAGGTGCTCAAGTGCCCAGTGGCGAATTTGGTTCAGAGTTACTTCTACTATCGAAGAGATGGAAGGCTTGTGTAGGCAGCAAAGTTTCAAGTGGTCTGTGAATCCCAAGCTTGGTCAAACCATGGGCTCTATCAGTCCTTGTTTCCTAACAGTGATTTGAAACCTTTCAGGTCTTCTGGAGTCACTTGTGAGCAATCATTGCACAACACATCAAAGATTTAGATGTAAAATTATTGTGTTGTTATTGGAGGACCTGAGTTACGATCTCAAGAGTTCTTCAATATAGCCATCTGCAAAGAACAGTTAGGCATTATTTGTTTCTGTGGCAAGCGGTTGGAACATCTCAAATACAAGGTACCATTTGGAAGTCTTAATTTAAGTATTATCTTACTAAGTACTTTTAGTTACGATTATTAAACAGAAGTTGTTTTACTTGAGATCATACTTTATGATGAGAAAGATAGACTTGTATATCGAGGCTTTATATTCCATGGGCGTATAACAATGGCTGAACTCATTTTACTCTGGAAGGATAGTTCTCTTGGTACTACAAAAGTTTTCACTTTTCTTTAAAAGATTTGGTAACACTGGTTGATAGACTGATTTACAAAAGATTCTGTTAGAGGAAGAATTATATGGTGAAAAATGGCCTGGATATATTATTAGGATGCCTAACAAAAAGAAGACAAATTGGTTTTGGACTGCTGAAAGGTGTTTGTTTTCTCCATTGATATGAATCTTAGCAATTAAAAAATGTGGGGTCTTTTTACAGAGTGAGAGTTCAATTGTGTAAGTTATCAGAATAACAATTTAAAGTACTTTTGGTAGTTGGTCAAATGTCAGGGCTCCTTATGGCCAGAGCATCAGCCCATAGATAAGAAATTGACCACGTAAGAACTGGTTAACTTTTGACCCAAACTTTCTTACACACTGTATGTTCTAATATCCCACCTAGCGTTGCCACTTCGTGACTTTCACTTTAATGTTTAAAACAAAGTCTGTCTTATACCATTAAATTGTGCCAGGAAACCTGCCATTCATAAATCATGCATGCCCAGGACACGCTAATGCACAAACTTTACTTCTTTCAAATTTGAGAGTGCCTGGGAGCCAGGATCTCAAGATTAAGCAAATAAGGCAGGAATAAACAAGGTAAAAAGCAGAAGTAACAAAGTGTAGGGAGAGGCTTTCTAATGTAGGTGCATGATGAAATCTTAATGAAGAAATGGGCATTATCAAAATGCAACCTTCCATTTGGAACATTTGTGCTTATGGGAATATTGAATATTATAAATAAACATAAGCTCGTGGAGCTCCTAGGTCATGAATTAATCTTGCTTGGTTAAAACAGACGCCAAAGTCAGAGTCCAAACAATCAGGCTTATGATATCTTTATTATGGCTTGGTATTCTTAGAATTTTAGTGCCTGGTTGTTTTAAGAGCTTGAAGTTAGTGACTGGTCCAATGTGGACTTCCATCAAGATTTTCTCTGGCTCTCTTTTCTTTAAATATCAAATTTAGGATTAGTGTGGAATTTGGTTCTTTTTACACCTTTGGTTTCAGAAAATGAATTCTAAGGTTTGTGGCCTGATTAAGTAGGTTCAATGAGAGTGCTAACTCTTTTTATCTCTTGGTGCTTCTTACATGATTTTCTTATCGGCCTCACCTTCAAAAGTGGATTGGAGTTGATGGTCAAGCTCTCATCTACTAAACAAACACAAGGGAACATGTCTCCCTTTGTCATTTCAGTGATGTTGGAAAGCAAGTGGTGAGGTCATTAAAATAAAACACCTTCCAGTAGCAGCTCAGGCCGTTATAGGAAAACCTTCCTAATCAGTCTTAACACGCAAGCCTGTCCTCTAATACTTTTCCCTTTAATAACTTTGCAAATAAATCCCAATTCCTAAGCCACTGTTAGGATCCAGAAAAACTCCCCTGCAGTTTCCTTGGGCTTTTCTCTTCCTTTTGTATCTTCTCACATGATTTCTTCACCACCCAGACCTCACCGGGTGACTGGGGATTTCCTAGGGATATGTGACTTCTTCTGCTGAGACAAGGAAAGTTCCAGGCAAACAAAAAAGAGTTGGTCACCCTGCCAGAAGTCCTGGGGCAATAAGGAGGATAATTGGGTAAATGTCTCAAATCTCCATGGTGCCCAAGATGAGTGTCCACCTCCTGAAGTATAATGCCAATGACATCCTGGCATTCAGCCAGCATCCGACCCAAGGATGATCTCACCACCTTTAGGGTACCTACTGCAGCCCTCGACAATCCGTAGGCAATGTCCATGGCTTGTGTAGTTTTCCAGGTTATATCACAGAAGGCGGTGGGATTCTAAGGATGGTGGGTGGATGGTTGGCAGGCTGGAAAGGCATC
Organism: Panthera pardus; assembly: GCF_024362965.1. Taxonomy (NCBI): domain Eukaryota; kingdom Metazoa; phylum Chordata; class Mammalia; order Carnivora; family Felidae; genus Panthera; species Panthera pardus. The sequence goes on along the minus strand of NW_026527013.1, from coordinate 74,475,128 downwards.
TGCAGGGCTCCTGGTTGACTTTGAGACTGAGCCAATCCCAGGCATAATCCAGTCCCACCCCCTTTCGGGGGTAGTAATCTTGTACATGGTCTACACTACCTGAGAAGGAGTCCTTACACTCATGTGTATAGTCAACCCATGTATGCTCCGCCCCTCCCCATGGTCCACCCTACACAATGGACACAGTCACTTCCAAGGCTTTTAAGTCTTTTGATTCAGAGTCTGTCTCCCTCTCTCTCTGCCCAACCCCCCACTCTCTCTCTCTCTCTCTCTCAAAAACAAACATTAAAAAATATTGAGTCTTTTGAAACAACTAGTAAGTCTGCACAACTCAAATAGATACCCACCTGCTTGCATGGTTTTATAAAACAAGTGTGATTAGTCAGTATGAGGGAGAGGGATTGAAGTGTTAAACTCCTTGTCTGAAGTGGAACCTGTTTCCATGTGATGCACTGAGTTCTGGATGGTTCCCCTCTTCCTCATTGTGAAACGTTAAGGGTTATTCATGAAGTAAATCTGCCAGCTGCAATTATCTCTGAGTATCCTCCAGCCTTCCTGCCTAGTCCTTCAGCCTGTCTGTTCTTCTAGCCCCAAAACTACAAATTTGCTAAGAAAGAAAAATACTGACATAGTTTCTTAATGGTTTTTGGAATTTGGGGATAAGTTTTCAAGTATCTTCTTCTGTACTAAAGGGATTAAGAGCTGCTTCATTTACGTTCCCTATCAAGTGACATGGAATTGCTCTCAGACCCTCAGAGGCCATGACTCATGCATGTATTTTAATGAGCACTAATGACATGTTGTTACGATGAGTGGCTTTTCTTCACACAGGCAGCAGGGGTCCTATCACTGTCTGCTCCTCTGAGCATCATTCCCAGACTAATGGCATCAGCTCTTGTTGGAGCTTGTTAGAAAAAGCAGACTCTCGGGCCCCACCCCAGACACATTGAACAGAATCTGCATTCTTAAAAAAATTCCCAGGAGATTCTTAGATACACTACAGTTTAAGAAAGCCTGGTCTAAGGAGCTTTTCCAAAATTCATCTGGAAAATCCCCTATTATCTCCAGCAACCTCTCCAGATTCCAATCATCCTCCGGTGATGGGGAGCCATGTGACTGTGATAAGCGCCCTTGTTAATTTTCCTGCTCGGACCACCCGAGGCTTCTATTGAGGGTAAAGAGTGAAACGAATAACTTGTTTGGGAATTAACTTATTGCTTCCGTTAGGACATTCGCATCCCCCAGACAGAGAGGGGTTCTCTTGCACAGTTGAAGCATTGTTAAAGTCCTTGCTCTGAGATTTTATCCAGCAAAAGCTTTGCGTTGATGAAAAGGAGATCATATTGCCCTGCAGAAAACTCATTTGCATGGCCTGGGATTGTTTTCCCTTTCTCCTCAGATCCTTCCATGCAGGAAAGAGATGCACCAATGAGGGGGTCTTTTTGTAAGGAAACAGCCGGGAGTAAGGTGTTAGAAATCTTGCAGAATCCCAGAAACAGCTGGCAGCCCAGACTGTGGCACCCTGGAAGTGAGGTTTGGAGATCAGAGAAAACAGTGAATCACTAAGCTGCAGGCTGTGTCATTCTCCCCTTGGAGAAGACAGGCATGTGTCCCCACTTCTAGGGTGACTAGTAACCTGTCTCCTCTCTTCTCCTGCTCCTCCCTGTGACTCTTCTCTATTGTGTTGGTTGACTTTTGGCTAGCCCATAATTTTGGCTCACTCATATTCCATTCTGTCTCCTTGGAGGACACGCATCTTCCCAACTCATGTACCTCCCAGGAACACTCCGTTGCTATTTCAGTCTCCATCGTCTCTATCTTGATGCCCATCTCCACGTCTGTCAAAATTCAGACTCTCCAAAATTCAAATTCCTAATGGACTGAGACGTGGCATTCTAGACTACCTTGTAGGTCACTGGCCAGACTAGAGATTGACTGCCCCATGTGGAAGTGTGCATTCCTGTCCAGTCAGCTCTAATGTGAATGGAAGGGGGGAGCTGGGATGACATGGTGTGGAACATGGGCAATATGCTTAAGAAATATTAGACAGAAGAAATAAAGAAAAAGAAAAGGAAACATTAGATGGGAGATGATGAGGGCCTCCCTCAGAAGTAGAAGGGGCACTGGGGGAGGCAGGCCACTGGGAGTGGCCTGCCCACTGGGACTCCTACACAGACTAATAGGCCCTCCCGTGTGCATGGGAAGAGATTGAGACATACCCTGGACTCAGAAATGCCAAGGGTGGGGTCTAGATTCTGAATATTTTAGGGGAGGTCCATGGAAGTTCTGGCTGGGATTCAAGGGCACAAGTGCTCTAAACTCAGATAAGACCTAGAAATGACCTACTCCTCAACACTCCATGTCCCTACATGAAGTAGATACAGATTCTCTCCTCTCTTAACCTTTGAGAGCCCCTGCCCCCTTCCAAGCACCTCCCACCATCACCACTCTGGATCTTTCCATTCCCGTGTCCTTTGTCTATCTGCTGCCCATAGAGATTTGCTCTCAGGTGACTGTCAGCAAACCCACACCTGTGACACGAGACTAACAATGACCGGAAAGCTCAAAGAAAGAAAATGACTAAGGCTGCTCTGTCACATACGTGATAAACTTTCAAAGTCAGTGTTTTCCATTTACTTATTATTTTGAAACACACCTGTGCTAAAAATATAATGTGCATTTGTCCTAGTGTGGGAACTGGATTATCACTTGATGGGGCAAAACAAAGTCCCCATGTGGAACTCATGCAAATGTGTTGTGTTTTTTCCTTTGTAAGATTCAGGCAGGAAATGTCGACGAATACAACCTCGTATTTGTTGGAACAAGTGACAACAAGCCACAGAGGGGTTAATGGGACAGCAGGGGTGGGTCCACATCTAGGGCAGATGATTCAAGTTAGTGACTTTTCTCATTGCACAGACTGAGACAACCCACTAATCACCGTGGACAACATAAATGGAGAATATAAATGTGCTACGTAGGAGATTTATATCAAAGTGTGAACATTCCAGTTCAGTCAAGCATAACATTTAAATTAATGACCAAAAATACATTAGAGAGTGCTGCTTAACCTGAACATGGAAAAGCAATTAGGTTCAAGGCAAGTTGAAAACTCAAGGCCAAGGGTGGGTTTTCCTGCCCTTCGTGCTGGCTGGAAAACAGCCCTCATTTTCTCTCACTCTCCAAAGTCAAGTCAGGGAAAAGTATGGGGAATACTTTCAGTTTGGGGGATTTTGGCTGCAAATTGCATTACATTTCCTTTCTGTTTGTTTTGTTTGTCCTTGTTGTTTTAACCAAGGTATCATTTACGTACAATAAAATGCATGGATCTTAGGTGGCACACAGCTCAATGTGTCTTGATAATTCTATGCCTCCATGCAACCTCCATCCACCACAGTTGATACAGAAAACATTTCGTTTTCCCCCAAAGGTTCCCTTGTGTCCCTTTGTAGCCAATCCCCTACCTCAAACCAGGCAACTCTGATCTGCTTTCTATCACTTTCGATTCATTTTGTTTGTTCTAGAACTTCATATACATCGATTCCTACGGTATGTATGCTTTCGTGTCTGGCTTTTTTCACTCGGCATCATGTTTTTGAGATTCTTCCGTGTTGTTGTGTATGTCAGTGGTTCCTTTATTTCTTTCCTAAGCAGTATTACATTGTAAGAAGATGCCACAATCTGTTTCTCCATAGCCAGCCCCACATCCTAGCAGGCAGACATGGTGAAGTTCCCCTGCCCTGGGGGTAGAGAGAGTTGTCTCCGTTGGACACCCCTTGGGAAGCATCCATGACCACTGTTCTCCTTGGCCCTTTGCTATATCCCTGGGAGATTCTTCCCTGCCCATCATCTTTCTTAGCTACATCTGAAGAGAAAATTGAGAAATATGCCTCAGTCCCTGTATGGCTTATGGAAGCTTGGGGGCCGAAGGGGTTGCTTGAAGTTTCCAATAGTTAAAGATTTGTAGCTTCCTTGGGAATCTGGTTCTGTCAGAAACTGAGAATGCTTCTGATCTTTTTGCTTTCAGTCAGTTCCAGATGCCAAAGTTTTTTCCAAGGCATACATCTTCTGTGTAATTTATTTTTGCTTTTTCCCTCCCTCAGTTCTCTGTTTCAATTCAATCAGCCTCAGGGTATGGGCACTCTGACCTCCTTGGTGTTCTCTAAACATGCACCTACCCAAGGGCCTTTGCACAGGTCACTTCCTCTGACTGAAGGACTGTTTCCCCAGAAAGCATCAGCCTACTTCCTCCCTCACTGTCCCCAGTACCCCTGTTCCCTCTGACCTGATTTCCTTCATTTACCTGTCCATAGTGCTTACTACCTTCTACATAGATTTAAAATCTCAGAAATTGTTGAGTCTTTCTTATCTTGTCTTGTCTTCTCTTCTTTTCTCTTCCCTTTCCTTCCTTCCTTCCTTCCTTCCTTCCTTCCTTCCTTCCTTCCTTCCTCCCTTCCTTTTACTGCAGCCACCTAGGGCAGTGGAGGCAGCATCCTGATGCTTAGCCCTGATGCTCTAGGGGATGATAATTACATATAGTGTGTTAATAATATGTAGTGTTTATCTAGTCCTGCCCTTAGAACGTATGTCCTATAAGAAGCATCTTTGTTTGGTTCAGTGATGTGGCCCAAGAACTGGAGCAGTGCCTGGCTCATAATAAGTGATCAAAAATAGATGGATAGAGAATGGATGGATGGATGGATGGATGGATGGATTTTAAACCAGGAGTCAGTCAAGTGAAGAGAAGTAAAGAGAACATTCAGTGTAGAGAATAAGGCATGAGGGTCCTCTGAACAGTTTTCATTATTGTTCAAGTGAAGGTTAGGAGTCTGAAATGGCAAGAAATCAGACTGGAGGAGCAGGAAGGGGTAATACTGGAGAGATTTGTATGCCTTTCCTGTACATGCTGAGCAGCCTCATAGGGCCCAACGTGTTAAGAGATGAGCAAACCTAAAGGCGATGCAATTATGCTATGATATTTTCATGGGTATATGTTTGCATTTCCTTAGTAATGCTTATGTAATGCCAAGGACTGAAAGCAGCTTATGATACAAGAAACCTGAAAGGCCAAATGCTGTTTTTTAAAAAAAGAATAAACCTGGATGAAGATTCGGACCTATGGGACAAGTCAAAGGGGAGGCACATCACATTCATACACTTATTTATCTATTTGTTTATTTATTTATTGAAAGAGAGAGAGTGAAAGCAGGGGAGGGGTAGAGAGAGAGAGAATCTCAAGCAAGCTGCACTCTGAGAACAGAGCCCGATGCAGGGCTCAATCCCATGACTGAGAGACCATGACTTGAACCAAAACCAAGAGTTGGAAGCTTAACCAACTGAGCTGCCAAGGCACCCCCACATTCCATACTTTCAATTATCTGACAGTAAACAGAGTCATATCAGCTTAACAAGAAACAAGGTCTTTTTTTTTTCTTTTTTGCTTTTCACTAATTTTATTTATTTACTCAATGTATACCTACTGAGCTTTCATAGCATATTAGGTCATGATCTCAGCTTAGGGTATAACAGGAAACAAAACAAAGAGAGACTCTGAAGGCACTGTGCTCGTGCAGGATGTAAAGGAGAATGAAGCAATGAAGGGTGGCAGGCATGGGGACATGATGTATTTTACACAGGGTCATCAGCATCAGTCTTTCCACTGGACAGAGACCCAAAGGACACGAGGGACAAAGCTATATAATATCTGGGGGAAGAGTATCCCAGATTAAAGTTCCAGATGCTGAGAAAAGTTCATCACACAGATTCCCAATGAAGAACTGTGGAACCGACTGGTGGACAGGACACTGGGCATCTTTTGGGTTCACTAGGTTGTACCACAGTAACTAACAAGCACACGGTCTCAGTGAGGTACCACAGAGGTTTATTTCTGTGTTTATTTCATAATACATGTTGGCTGCAGGTCAGCGGTGGCATTGCTGAACATCCTCTTTCTAGGGCCCAGGCTGAAGAAGCAACCCTCTTCCTGGAATAGGCCTTTCTCATCACACAGGGAAGAAAGAACAGCAGAAACACAATGACTTCCAAATCTTTGGCTCAGAAGTGGCTTATATCACTTCCATTCATGTCTTGATCAAGCCTGCTGCCGATGGGAATGAGGATACCCCTAAAGCGGAGGGTGTTCCTCGAGCACATGATTGGAAGCTATATTACAAGGTGCTACACTGTTCAACCCCCACTGCACTGAAGATACCCTGCATGAGTATTTGATTTAGGTCAACTTTAAGATTCCTTCCAACACCAAGAGTTTACCATTCCATTAGGTGAACCCATTAGGTGAGACCATTAGGTAAAATGGGCTATCCGTGGGTTCCTTTGAATACAACTCAGTAATAATTTCATAAAGTAGTAGAATTCAAACAATAAATATAAAAATAGATTACAAATTTATGGAACAATTGGGGACTTTAAAAAATAGCACATGTACACATGTAAAAATATGACTCCTTTTTAAAAAAATTTTTTTTAATGTTTATTTACTTTTGAGACAGAGAGAGAGTGCACGAGCAGGGGAGGGGCAGAGAGAGAGAGGGAGACACAGAATCTGGAAACAGGCTCCAAGCTCTGAGCTGTCAGCAAAAAGCCCGATGTGGGGCTCAAACTCACAGACCGTGATATCATGACCTGAGGTGAAGTCAGATGCTTAACCAACTGAGCCACCCAGGTGCCCCAAATATGACTCCTTTTATGTAACATTCAGGAAAAGGCAAAATGATGGGGATGGAAAGAGATCAGTGGTGACCAGGGGTAGGCAGTGGGGGAAGGAGTTGACTATAAAGCAGTGCAAGGGATTTTGGGAGGCTGATGAGACAGTTCTCTGTCTCGATCATGATGGAGGTTACAGGACTCCATGTGTTTGTTAAATTGCATGCTAGAAAGGGTGAATCTTACTGTATGTAAAATATACCTGTTTTTTAAAAAAGGGAAGTAGATGGTATGGTGCTTATAAAATACCAATAAAACACCAACTTAGGGGCACCTGGGTGGCTCAATCATTTAAGCCTCTGACTGTGGCTTAGGTCATGATCTTGCAGTCTATGAGTTTAAGCCCCGCATTGGGCTCTGTGCTACCAGCTCAGAGACTAGGGCCTGCTTCAGATTCTGTGTCTCCCCCTCTCTCTGCCCCTCCCATGCTCATGCTCTGTCTCTCAATAATAAATAAGCATTAAAAAAAAATTAAAACACCAACTTAATGTTAAAACATAAAAAAGAATATGTATGGGGCTCCTGGGTGGCTCAGTTACTTAAGTGTCCAGTTGACTTCGGCTTAGGTCACAAACTCACCGTTTGTGAGTTCGAGCCCCACATCAGGCTCTCTGCTGTCAGCACAGAGCTTACTTCAGGTCCTCTGTCCCCCTGAGTCTCTGCCCCTCCCCCACTCTACTCCTTTTCTCTCTCTCTCTCTCTCTCTCTCAAAAATAAACTTTAAAAAAGAATATGTGAGTACAAATCTGCTAATAAAATGAAAGCTAGGGAAAGCTTCATGGAGACGAGAGACTCAAGTTTTCCCATTAAAGAAAGTGTTAATGGCTCTATTTCTCAGATGCACAAGTGAACACTAAAATAATACAGGTTTTTACATGCACACAATTTGACTCCAGTTGTTTGAAAGAAATCCAAACACACATCCACACACCCCATAGAGAGAGGAAAAGAAAACTACTGTATACAACAAAGTGTTACTGGTAGATTCTAGACAGCAAGAAATTATGGATGATGTTTTCCTTCTTTAAGTTTCTTCATTAATAAGTATTATTCCAAAATCAGAATACTTTGTATTCATTAAAGTTAAAAGTCATATCCAAAGCATCATTATTAGCATTGACAAGGTTGGGTCTATGGGTCTGCTGTCTTGCCCTTCTAACCACCTTTTTAAAAAAGCATCCCTCAACGCAAAGTGGATTAATTCTCAAATTAACACTACAACCACAAAACAACTCTATGCATTCATGATGTATGAGCAATCTTTAATACGAGTAAAATTGCCTTTAAATGTGCTTGATTTTATTGATCAAGGGATAATTTATAGTCAGGGAGTGGATGAGGGGTAGGCACGTGTTTCTGAGCGTTCTATCATTCTTGACGAAGGAAACAGTAGGTGGCCATGGGCGCCGCTTTTCCTAATAATTTACTTTTGTGCTATTCTAGTGATGTCCATACCCAGAAAGTGTCGTCCCCAAGGGCATCATGAACATGAGAGCAGAGGTCTAATACCACTCACAGAAAGGGCAATGCAGCACCTGCCACAGAAACAAGAAGAATGGACTCAGGCTTTTCGTATGCAATGATTTCTCAGCCTCTGATAGGTGGCTTGCTGTCACAAAGTCCAATATTAAAAATATCTAGTGCATAAATTCATATTTGCGGTGTTATTCAGAAGAGCCCCACCTGACACACCATACAATAATACCAAATCCACCATAAAGAAGTTATGAAAGTTGTTGCATGTGTCTTACTCCGGCAGTTTTTCAAACCTCCGTATCTCCGAGGCTTCAGACTTTTTATTTAAAATACCTGGAAAGCCCGTTCTGCAGTACATTATCCTTGAAGCAGGCGTCACTGAGGCACTAGGGTATGGATTAAACTGGAAGCACATGAATGAGGAGTATGACTAGTATACTGTGTATTTAAGAGATACTGTCAATGGAATAAAGCATTGTCAAAGGATAATGGTTTCCAGCTGCCACATAAATGTCAAAGCAAAGCCAAAGCATTTATTTTCAAAGCAAAAGGCAGGGAAGTAATGTGATCCCCAGTTTGTACATAATAAGGCTGTAAATCCATCAGGGCTCTTGATGGCATGCAGCGGTGTGTCTACACTAGGATGTGCAAACTGGATTAGATTCCAAGGCAGCCATCAGAGCTCTTTTCCAAGATGGCTGCCGCTAGAATGACACTGAACATAAAACCAGAAAAGATTGTGCTCAGAATGTTTCTCAAACCTACTCCATTACCAAGGATGAGAGAGACTGGGATTATTTGTTCAAATTTCCTCTGGGACCAAAATAAAGAAGTCTTCTGTATCTTTTGGAAAGTGTGGAGGAGGCGGGCAGGGAGTGGGGAGGTACTGAAAGTAAGGAGATGGGAGTTGGCCCCTCCGTTCCCCTCTGCCAATGTTCAGAGAATGAAGAGGTAGAGTTGCCAAGAAAGTCCGGTCTTCTTGTGCGCGTGTGATTCTTGAAGGGCAGATTTCCAGCGAGAGGTCACAGCTGTCATTTCTTGGCCCCTCCAGAGAAAAGCTCAACCTCATTTCTTGCCCTGAGCTATGCACAAAGATTGATTGATGGATTTCACAAATACTTGCTAAGCATCTGCTCTTTTCCAGGCACTGTGGCACTGTGGTAGGCACTCCGGTCTGGTTAGAAAAAAGGCCTTCGTAGTAATCAGGGAGAGAAAGGGTCCGGGTGGCCATGATGAAGAGCAGAGGATTCATTGAGGAGACATTAACAAGATGAGTTTGGTAGGACTTGGTGATGGATTAAATGTAGAGGGATAAAAGGAAAGGCAGGGAGATGTTTAGCTAATTTGACATGTGACTTCATTTCCTATGGAAATTTTAAATGGAAATACCAGTGGCCAGTTGAAAATACATGGTTCTAAAACTCAGAATGGAATTGGCACTGGAGACCCTGATGTAGACACCATCAACACGTGTGACTGAAACCAAGGAGGGAAGACATTTCCGGGAAAGAAGAGGTTAGGGAAGGATCACGAGTCAAGCCATTGGAAGAGGAAGATACAGGCACAGCCAAGACCGAGGAGAAGTCCCAACGTGCATGATTGTTCTGCACCGGCTTAGCCTGCAATTCTTTGGGTTTGGATTAACTTTCCTTGGACATAATCGACACATTCACACTGGAGCTTCTGGTTGTTGCTTACCCCTTATATAGCCAGAGTGCAACAAGAAAGAGCGTAAAAATTATATCTGTCAATTTGCTCTTTATCTTCTGAAGACATGCCAAGTTTCCATATATAAAGAAGCTATTTTAAGAGCTTGTACCTAAAAGCTTGAACAGGGTTTGCTGTCTTGCTGGAAAGTAACTCCACTGATTTAAATCTATTATTTAAAAATGTAGTTGTAGTCTTAAAAATCTCAAAATGAAAGTACTTGAGTCTTTTTCCCCCCTCCATTCTTCTTTTTAAAGCACTTTGGGTCATGCCCACTGTAGCCATGCAGGGCAGAGGAAGTAGCATTGGCCTTGGTATGGGGTATGGATAGAGGAGGACACCTGTGCTGGGGAAAAGCCGTAGTATAGATACCATACTTTTAATTTTTGAGAATTACTTATGTTGGAAAACTATGTCTTATTGCTAGCAAAATTAGTCACTGAACATCTTTTGGTTCCACATTAACCTTTTTTTTTTTTTTTTTTTTTTTTGCTTTAGTGTTATCTCCCAAATTGTATTAATCAATCATGCTCACCCACTGTATAGCCAAAATTTACAACAAAACAAAACAAAACGAAACTCAGTATGTTTGTCATTTGTCACCAGATTAGGATTAGCACAAAATGCAGGTCCATTAAAACATTCTTAGGCATCTCGGTTCCCCTGTGTGCCATTATTTTAGAAATTCTTAGCAGAACATATATATATTCAACACTTGACATAAGATAATTTGAGTTTGCTGTGTTTGGAAAATAACTCACAGGGGAGAAAGTTGCATTAAATAAATAATAGAGATAAAATTTATACTTCTATATATTTCAAAGCTAATGTCGCTAACTTACAATAGAACGGTAACGTGAAGACACAGTGCTATAATTTGATTGATTTGTTTTGACAGCAGCCAAATAATTGAGAGTGAAAGGTGTCAGCACAGATGAAATATTGTATAAGCCACGTTCAAAAGGCAGCCCTCGCAGCAGCAGCAACTAGAGTTTTATTTCCTTTGATTCCGTACTGGTACTCACCTCCAGTTTATTATGAAACCATGAAAGGTGTATGACTTCCCCAACAAGGGAGACTTTTATGGAGAGGATAGAAATAGAAGTTTGCCAAATAGTTGAACAATGGTTATAGACAAGAGGAGGGAAAATGGCTACAGCGTGCCAAGCTGAATGCTAGCAGCCTGTCCCTTTTCTTTTGCAAGTTGCTGCTCTCTTGCATTTCACCTCACTTTGAAGAGACTCTGAGTGAGAGCAAATATTAGATCCCATTTTCTGCACCTTGACAGGAGATGGGCCAAAGATGTGCTTGGCACCATTTCCGGGCCCAGATAAGGAGCATTTACCCAACTGAAAACCCTCGTGTCTGGTTAATGATAAGATTTGAGGTGCCCGGTGAATATAGGAGCTAAATGGTCAGGGGAGGGTTGATCGGGAGAAAATCTCTGCCCATCGGTGACTGTGCCTTAACAGAGTAGTGGTTAACCGGTAAGTAGGTAACAGGTAAACGGTGGTGAGTCTCACCGGCCTGGGTTAATTCCAGCCCTACAGCTTGCTAGTTGTGTGACCTGCCTTCCTCAGATATTTTATAGAGCCGTTTAAGGATTACAAGGGATACTGTATGGGACATGTCCAGCAGAGTACGCGACACTTAGTAAGTGCAAAGTGAATGAGAGCTTCCGTAGTCTCCCTTATCTGCGGGAAAGATGTTCCAAGCCCCTCACTGGACGCCTGCAGCCACAGATGGCGCTGAACACTATGTACAGAGTGCTTTTTCCTCTATGTGCATACCTATGGTAAAGTATACTTTACAAATTAGGCACAGTAAGGGATCAACGATGATAACTAGCAATATAAAATAGGACAATTATGAAAACAGACTATAATAAAAGTTGTGGGAATGTGGTCTCTCTTTCAAAGGATCTTACCGTACTGTACTGATCCTCCTTGTGCTGATGTGGGATGTTAAAATACTGTGTGACGAGATGAAGTGAGGTGCATGAGGTAGGCGCTGTGACGCAGTACTAAGCCACCATTGACCTTGTGATGACGTCAGCAGGAGGGTCATGTGCTTCCAGACCATGGTTGACTGTGGGTAAGAGAAACTATGGAAAGCAAAACCGCAAATGAAAGGGGACTCCTGGGGTGCCTGGTTGGCTCAGTCATTTGAGTGCCCTACTTTTGATTTCAGCTTGGGTCATGATCCTGGAGTTGTGGGATCAAGCCCAACATGGGGCTCTGCACTGGGCATGGAGTTTGCTTGAGATTCTCTCTCTCTCTCTCTCTCTCTCTCTCTCTCTCTCAGAAATAATAAACTTAAACAAAATTTTTTAATTAAAAAATCAAAGGGGACTACTGTACTTTTACTACTTAGAGTTGCAAAATCTAAAATGACAGCAATGTGGCTATTGGGCCCTTGAATTGTGACTACTCCAGGTTAACATATGCTCTAGATGTAAAATCTGCACAACTGCAAATATCTCATTAATAGTTTTATATTGATAACATGTTGAAAAGATATTTTGGATATATTAGGTCAAATAGAATATACCATCAAAATTAATTTCACCCATTCCTTTTTATTTTTTTTTAAATATGGAGACTAGAAAATTTTAAATTATGGATGTGGTTCACATTCGTGGCTTGCATTATATTTCCATAGGATAGCATTGGCCCAGCCTGAAGGACCTCCCTAAATCCCATATACATTTGGCACTAATTAAAAGTTGTGCTCATTAAAAATAAACATAATTAGCATACATTTAAGTTTTGGACCCTCAAGCAGAAAATCACAAAGGGTCCTCTTTAGTGACAAAAATTAGAGAGACTACATTTAATAAGTTCTCTGCTGTAGTTTAGGAACTATTTGGGATTCTATCTATCTATATAAAAAAGGATACAATTTACAGTTTTTACTACCAACTTCCATTGACCAGAATCTAAAGTTCTCTTTCTTTTTTAAAAATTGTTATACTTTGTACTTTGAAACATAGAGAAAATATGCTCAACTGGTCTAGAATTAAGAAATGTTAAGATTTTGCCACCTTCGCTTGAGATCTATTATCTTAGAAAATGAAACATTATAAATAATGCTAAAAATCTTCTGCTGCTTCTGTCCAGGCTTCCACAGTATTCCCCACTCCTGGAAGTAACCACTACCCCTCCAGTGCGTGTGTTTATGAATTTACCACATATTATACATACATACATGCGTGAAATATATAGTATGTATTGTACTATAAATATATACTATAATTTTGATGTGTTAAAATTTGACATAAAGTAGCACACTTTAGGTATATTTTTGTATCTTGCCTTTTACTTTCTGCGTTTTGCTTTCGAGGTTTGTCCATGTTGATATATGTAGATAATAATTGTGGGTTTTTTATCATGCTTTCTCTGCCCTTTTTCTCCTTTCTTGCATTCTAATGGATTTGTTGAGTTTTCTTTCTTTTTTTTTTTTTTTTCCACCTACTGGATTAGAAGTTAATCATCCAATTTTATTCTTTCAGTTGTTATCCCTGTATTTGGGATATGTGTTTTAAGGAGTCATATCAGTATTTTTATCTTTCCTCCTAACTAACATTGCAACTTTTTGATACTCTCCTGCCGTCTTCTATACTATTATTCCCCAATGTTAGTTATTCTTCATACTATTGTGTGTACAACCTCTTAGCTTTCATTATATTTGCAAAATTCTTTACCCATCATTATGTCTTATATCCCATTCCTCCCTTTCAGAGCTTTCTGATTCTTTTAATGAAGATCTTTGAGTGATAAACTGAGTTTCCTTTATTTAAAATTCTCCTTTTGTCCTTATTTTCTATTGTGTAGCTGGACTTACAATTCTCGGTTAATAGTTAATATTTTCAGCAAATGGAGCAATTATCTTCCAGGCTTTATTTTTTGCTGATCACAACTATATTGTCAGTTTAATGGTCATTTCTTCACAGATATCTCTTTTTTTTTAAGTTTTTAAGTGTTTACTTTTTTTTAAGAGAGAAAGGGAGACAGCGTGTGAGCAGGGGAGGAGCAGAGAGAGAGGGAGACACGGAATCGAAGCAGGCTCCAGGCCCTAAGCTGGCAACACAGAGCCTGATGCGGGGCTCAAACTCATGAACTGTGAGATCATGACCTGAGCCGAAGTCAGATGCTTAACAGACTAAGGCACCCAGGTGCCCCTAAAATATCTTTTAAAATCATGGCTGATGTTAAGATTTTTCTTTTTGTCTTTGGGATTCACCAATTTTACTGTGAAAGACCTGGGTATGGATTTATTCTTATTTATCCTGCTTGGGGCTTGGGACTCCTGACATTTTGGTCATCATCTCTTCTCCCCCGGTCTCTCAATTCTTTCCTCCAGGAACTCCCACTACCCACCCACTGTCCTCTATGTCTCTCAGTCTCTCATACTTTCTCTCACATTATATTTTGTGCTACATTTTTGATTTCCTTATATCTAACATCCAGTCTTCTAATTCTCTCTGTAGTTATATTTAATCATATGTTTAACCTTAATTTTTTCATTTTAAAAACTGCATTTTTCATTTCTAGGTGTTCTAAGTTTTTTCCTTTATGGCTTCTCTTTGTTCTTAGCTTTCTTTAATCACTGGAAAATATTTATTTTATAATCTTCTTCAGACTGCCTTTTAGCTTAACTACTTGAGCTAATTCATAATTGCTGTCTCTCTCTTATTCATAGTGGACTATGTCCCTATGTCATAAGGAATTTTTTTATTTTGAACTCACTTTAAGCAGAGATAGTTGTTTTTGTTTTTAATTTTTTTAACGTTTATTTATTGAGAGAGAGACAGAGTGTGAGCAGGGGAGGGGCAAAGAGAGAGGGAGACACAGAATCTGAAATAGGCTCGAGGCTCCAAGCTGTCAGCACAGAGCCCCACGTGGGCATGGAAGTCATGAACTGAGATCAATTCTGGGTTCTGGATTTTTAGAACAAGGCTCTGTTCAAACAGTTCTTCTCACATGGATCCAAGGCCCAGATCCTGCCCCAGTGTTGGTGGCCAAACATCAGCCCCATGCTGGACAGTCCTGACCCCTGTCCGCCCTCAGGGTGCCAGGGTGTTAGTTAGTGGTCTTACCGTTTTTTATTTCTGATGCCTGAGCATGTTCCTTTCTGCCTGTATGTCTAAAGTTTTGACATGTTTTGGTCATAATTTCTATATATGGGAAGCAAGAAGGTTGTCCATGTTAGGTCAGTCTAATATTTTTCCATGAAAAGTCTTCTCCACTCCCTTTTGTCAATTTCTCTAGGTGGATCAAGTCTGGATAGCTCATCCTTGGCACATAGATAATTCCTAAACATTTCAAGCATTCAATTTGGTAGCGACTTAAATTAATTTTTTTCTGGAACTTTCAGAATATTCTTTGTGGAATTACTGAAAGTTTTAGAAAGAAAGCAACAAGCCCATTACAAATATATCGAATATTGTAACCCTCTGGGATGTTCTTGAGTGACAGATACATCTATGGTTCTTATTAAGTAAACCAAATTCTGTGCGGATGCCCAAGGTTATTCAGCTAAACCTTGGTCTCAAAAATAAATAACTAGAAGGGATCACAAATAAGTTAAGACATTTCTCAGTTTCAGGAAAAAGCATAGAAAATACTCTTTAATTTTTATTTTTAGGATATTTTTAAATTTTGATTTTGATTTTAGTTAAAATAAATTTTAATTTATTAGCTTAACAAAGTTTTGTATCTATTAAGGATGTGGAAATAATATTCTAAGTTTGAAATATTCAAACCATAACAGAGGAGTACAGCGAACACCTGTGTGCCTTCCTTCTGTTCTATCAAACTCTAACATTTTCCCCTTCTTGCTTCATATCTCTTCTTAAAAAATATTTCAGGGGCACCTGGGTGGCTCAGTCAGTAAGCATCCAACTCTATCTCTGCTCAGGTCATGATCGCATCGTTTGTGGGTTCAAGACCCGCATCGGGCTCTGCACTGACAGCACAGAGCCTGCTTGAGATTCTGACTCCCTCTCTCTCTCTGCCTTTCCCCCACTTGCTCTCTTCTCTCCCTCAAAATAAATAAAAATAAACTTAAAAAGGAAATATTACAAATAGAGTTGAAGCAATCTTTGTAACACTGCCAGATTCTAAGCCCCTTCCTCATTTTTTTTGTTTTTTAAAAAATTATGGTTAAAATATACATAACATAAAATTTACCACTTTAGCCATTATTTGGTGGCATTAAATACATTCACATTATTGTGCAATCATCACCACCATCATCTCTAGAGCTTTGTCATCTTTTGCAACTGAAACTCTGTCCCCCATTAAACTAACTTTCCATCACCCTCTGCCCTTGGCACTCACGTTTCCACTCTCTGGCTCCAGAAAGCTGAGTACTCTGGGTATTTCAGTAAGTGGAATCATACAGCATTTGTCCTTTTGTGACTGGCTTATTTCACTTAGTGTAGTGTCATAAGGATTCATCCATGTTGTAGCCTGTGTCAGAATTTCCATCCTTTTTACGACTGAATAATATTCCATTGTAAGTATATGCCTCAATTTGTTTATTCACTCACCTGTCAAGAGATACTTGGGTTTCTTTCACCTTTGATTACAGTGCATGCTGCCATGAACGTGGGCAAACAAATAATGTGTTTGTCCCTGCTTTTGATGCTTGGGATATATGCATAGGGTTACAATTTTCTATGTCTTCTCCAGTACTTGTTAAATTCTGGGTTTTGTTTCTCGTATTGTTTTGACAATAATTATACTACCAGGTGTGAAGAGGCATCTCATTGTGGTTGAAGGAACGTTTCTGAGACAATAATTAATGACCTACTGACTTCTGATATTGCTTACTCACAGTTCGGTATATTCCAAATAACCTAATAGTCGAAGGAGAAAATCACCCTACAGAGAGAATGCACACTTTAGAAGTTGCCCGATTTCTGCTTCATGTCCTGCAGATGATAAATGTTACAGGGACAATTACAGCGATAATTGCAGCTGGATTTACATTTTCAGATGCATATAAATGTTTTATGTATGCAAGTGAACACTAGCAATATTTGTCATGAAAGAAATTCCCTTCGTGCAAATGTTCTTTTCCTATTGACTTCCATTACAATGAAAGATTTCACTGAACAAAAAACATATTTCCCTGTAGATAAAATGAAATTTTTCCTTGAAGAAGATTTTCCAGGGCACCTGGGTGGCTCAAGTCGGTTAAGCGTCCGACATCGGCTCAGGTCATGATCTCATGGTTCGTGAGCCTGAGCCCTGTGTCGGGCTCTGTGCTGACAGCTCAGAGCCTGGAGGCTGCTTCAGATTCTGTGTCTCCCTCTCTCCCTCTCTCTCTGCCCCTCCCTGCTCATGCTCTGTCTCTCAAAAATAAATAAACTTTAAAAAAATAATAAAATAAGTGTTTTCAAGCCGTGGCCCTCTCAGTGGATGCTAACTGTTGGAATTCAATGAAAGTACCCTATGAAGGGATTCGGGAACTAGCCAATAGTTCTCTTTTCCTTCGTGGCATTTTTTTCAGTCTTGAAATCTTCCCTACCCTTGAGAGGGGTAGCAAAGCTCCTTTCTGAATCATGAGAATTTCTTCCATGCCAGGGTATTTCTTTATTTTCTGTTTTGAATGCCATAAATGCTCTACCAGTAGTCTGGTAGAAACCACTCTCAAATCATTTAGAGTGTGATGTTTATTTTTCTAGTAAATGTGCTATGCTCTAGTTCTTGTTTTATTCTGGCCTAAATTTTCATCATTGAAAGCTTCAAGTTATATTTTAAGAAGTAAGCTTGTTCCTCACTTTAACATTTCTGTCCAATCTTATATGCCTAATATATTTCTTAGACATTTCTGGTACATCTTCATGTGCAATAGATGCTATTGTTTGTCAAGTGTGAACCACAGTAGAGCTACACTCTACCAGCAAATTTTATTTTGTTCGGTTTTTCATTTTCATAAACTACAGTCTGCCCTCCACTCTGGCGGAGAACAGAATGCAGGATAAGGTAGGCAGGTTGCCTGAAAGAAAAGAGGAGGTATACAAAAGCCCCTCAGAATCTTAAAGTCAGGGGTGCTCATAAAACTGTATTGCCTACGTTTTCAGGAGATTAATGAGTGGGCCATAAAATAGCATTAATTTTCTTGGCCAAACTCCAGCCAGAAAGTTGTGTGTTTCCCAGGTAGTTCTTTTCCAACTGCAGAAGCCTTGCTCTGAGAATATTTGTAGTTCAAAACACCAATGCTGTTGCATTTCTTCCCATCCAATCAAAATGGGAGAGGTAGCTATGGAAATCAGCAAGCTATCCAGCATTCCTGGCCAGGTTCGTGCTCAGGTGTATCTTCAGCTTGACTATCTCCTACACAGGGATGAAAGTGAGGCTGTTAGAGCCAGATACTAACAAGAGTCCCCAGCACACAACATCTTAGAACCGTAGATACGATTCCTTACTTTATCCCAACTAGCAATCTAAAAATATAATTAGTTGGCTATAAGGGTGGTTAATATTATGAAATACAAACAAACAAAACAAGCAATCACTGCTATTGAAAAAATAATACTGGCTGATCACTCCCCTGATTCTGTCACATAGCACGTTCACTCACATAGTACAGAAAAAAAGACAGACCCCACCCCTGCCATCACGGCTTTTCAGAAATTCTGGGTGTCCCTCGGTAAATGTGACTGAGTCTGCAGGGACAGGCTTCCATGTTGTTTCTTGCCTCCTGACTGTTCCAGAATATTATTTGCTTCTTAATAGTCATCTGTCAACTGTATTTTAAAAATGAGAACTCAAAGCACTTTCACCTGAAATATTTCAATACTGTGTTCACATAAAAATACCATTTATGAATCTAAAAAAAAAAAAAAAACAAACCGATGTTAAAGCACTTTGAATTTCACAGGCTTTTGAGAGAAATTAGGAATATTACCAAATGTAAAAAATCTCTTCAATTCAGAATACCATTAAAATAATAAACATTTAATTAAGAAGCTAAAACTCGAAACAAATCCTGTTTCATAATGATGTTTCTTCCATAACTGCCCAACTCCCTCCCACATTATTGTTTTAATGGAGATATTTTACATTCTCATAACAAAAGCATAAGATGCCCTGTTTGGTCTGAATATTTCTTTTCTTTTCTTTTCCTTTTTTTTTTTTTTTTTTAGTTTATTTAGTTTTTGAAGAGAAAGAGAGATGGGGAGAGAGCAGGGAAGGGGCAGAGAAAGGGAGAGAGAGAATCCCAAGCAGGCTCCTCGCCATCAGCATGGAGTCCAATGAGGGGTTCGAACCGTGAGATCATGACCTGAGCCGAAACCAAGAGCTGGATGTTCAACCGACTGAGCCACCCAGGCACCCCTGGTCTGAATATTTCTGTGAAAATCTCAGTGCTCTGAGTTTCAACTCCTTCTTCTCCATTAAAGAGAAAACCAGATTCCAAAGCATGTTCCCATCCAGGCAAAATTTCCACACCCAAACATCCACAGAATTATCAGATATGAAAGATACAGAGGCTTTATCTGAAATTCTATCTATAATTTTTTTAAAAACTAGGCTCTATAGCCACATGCCCCCATATGTAATACATGTGTGTGCACACGTGTGTGTGTTCTTTAGTAAATGTGCTGTACTTTCTGCTGGTATAAAATATTGCCATATTTGTCAATTTTGTCCTGACAAGTATTTGACCACATGTGATCCCACATCTTACAAATGCATCTGCATTTTAGGGGGAAAAATAGGATGATGCCCCAGGTCTCATGCCAGATTTTAATGTAAAATTAATTCTTTAAAAAAAATACTTTTAAAAACACAACATTTTTCTAATGTACATTAAGGATGTTGGAGAAGTTCAGTGAAGCATATGCTCTGAGCTTTCAGGAGCAATCTGTAGTCAGGCATTTTAAATGAAAATTGATTTGTGATTTACATGGTCAGTGGAAAGAAAATTAACTTATGGAAGGTTGTAATGAAATATTAGACAAGTAAAAAAGTAGATGGTGATCTAGTGGAACTAAAAGTCCCATCTGGAAGAATTCTGTGACATTTTTACATTTATCTGTGTTCTGCATGAGTTGTAATGTTAGTGGTAATTTTATGGGACTGAACTGAAATGAAAAGGGTGTTATCACAGATTGCCTACAATATAGGATTGTGTTCAGTGGAGAGTCCTGTATCCTTTTCTCCATTTTCTTATAATATGACTCATTGCACTTTTTTCAGCTACTGTTGTTGAATGCATTCAGCCTTTTACTTGAGGTTATTAAAGAAGAACATCAAATGCTTGCAAATACAATCTAACCGCACATTTAAAAGCAACACTGCAACTCTTCCTCTTAGTTCTGCATTGTTTACGTAATGTCTAGGAAAGAACCTCCAAAATGTACACAAAAGAAGCAAGTGTACTGAATGTAAAGCTTTTACCTTAAACTGTTTCTTTCTTTTTCTGGTGTGTGTTTGGGGGTGGGGGGTGGGTTCAAAAATAACACGAACAGCTCACCAAAAGCTGGAGCATGTTAGCAGAATGGTAAATTCATTCCTTCCTAGAAAGGAATCATTCAGAAATTGCCCATTTCCTCCTTTTCTCTTCCAATTTTATAAAAGCAATCACTGTTGTTTCTGTGGTCAGAGAAGTATGTTCTAGTAAAAAAAGAAACAAGTGAAGAAGATTCTTCTGTCTCTGTTTGAGATGTCCACCAGATTTCAGTATTAATTGGTTGATAGAAATTCTTTTTTAATTTTTTTTTAACATTTATTTATTTTTGAGACACAGAGCATGGGCAGGGGAGGAGCAGAGAGAGAGGGAGACACAGAATCCGAAGCAGGTGCCAGGCCCTGAGCTGTCAGCACAGAGCCGGATGCGGGGCTCAAACCCACAAACCATGAGATAATGACCTGAGCCAAAGTCGGACGCTTAACCGGCTGAGCCACCCAGGCGCCCCAGCTGATATAAATTTTAAAAGGGAGAATACCTCGTGGGTTTAAGTCCACATGCCATTCTTTCTCTTTACAGATAGCCATAACTTTTTCAAAGTATATAATTTCTGAATTACTGTAACTTAAACATTTGATATCGTGTAAATACTTTGACCCTGTGCTGAAGCATAAGCCACGAAATCATTTGCCTTAGAATTTCAAAATCCATTTCATATTTATTATTTTCTTTCCTTTCATCTCCTCCTCCAGGAAGCACAGCTGAATGTAGGAAGAATTTCTCCAAATTCTAAAGATTAAAGTCTTTGGCCAAGTTGATACTTACTTGTACTATATTTAGATAAATCCATTAAATGTGGGAAATCTTACATTTAGGGTTGGCAGTTTGAGTTGTCCTCCTTTATTTTAAATTATTTTCATCAAGTATTTTTCATTTGTGCAGTTCCTCATTTTTTTCTATGTTCTCTAATAAGAAAATAGCTAGTTATCTCAACAGATTAAACTGGGCCATCTTTATTTCAACCAGAGTGGTAACTTTCTATTCTTGTAACTATAGTGGTGACTTTCAAGCAGTTCTGCCCATCACAATCGCCAGGAGCCTTGCAGAAAATGTTCATTTCTAGGTCCATCACAGAGTTCTGATTTAATGGGTCCAGGGTAAGTCCTGACATGGGTACCTTAAAAAAATAAAATAAAATAAAACTCCCTGGTTGAATTTAATGCCCTGCCTGGATTGAGCCTACTGTTCTGTAAGAAGAGGCCATAGGGAGATTCTTTGGGAAGTCACTCTATCGTAGGCATGGGACCAGAGAAGGTGTGGAGCTGGATTCCCTCCTTTCCTACAATTTTAAATTATTTTTTTTAAGTTTATTTATTTTTGAGACAGAGACAGAGACAGAGTGTGAGCAGGGAGTGGCGGAGAGAG
Source organism: Panthera pardus (assembly GCF_024362965.1). Lineage (NCBI taxonomy): Eukaryota > Metazoa > Chordata > Mammalia > Carnivora > Felidae > Panthera > Panthera pardus. The sequence goes on along the minus strand of NW_026527013.1, from coordinate 74,453,375 downwards.
AGAGGGAGACACAGAATCCATCCGAAGCAGGCTCCAGGCTCTGAGCTGTCAGCACAGAGCCCCACGTAGGCCTCAAACTCACGAACTGTGAGATCATGACCTGAGTCGAACTTGGACACTTAATCGACTGAGCCACCCAGGCGCCCCTACACTCTTGCTTCATCCAGAGACACAGCTCTGCCTTCTTTCTCTCTACACAGTTCTTATGTTTCAGGAATCATTTTTTGACCCACAATATTTGGATTTGTACATTTGACCTAAATACACATATAATCAGAGTATAAGAGAATTCTGCCTTGTTTATTTAATTGCATTTTCAATCATATGCTCAAATTATACGTTGAATCTGGATTTTTTTTGATGACTTAAATTGAGACATCTCTTCTGATGTAAAATAAAATTGTAAAAAACTGAAAATTTATTCCTGAGAGGTAGCTCAAAATATCTGTTTTTGGAGGCAGAGGATGGCCTATAGCTTCCATCCTTTTTGCTTGATTTTTAGTTGTTTCCTTCAAGTGGAAAGCAAACAGCCCCCCACCAAAATGTCCTCTAACGTCAGTACCCAAGACCCAAGCTGTGGGTGCTGACGTAGCATTTAAACAACCATTTGACATCCATCCCTCTTGTCATTTCTACAGGGCATTCGGTTCATAGCATTTCTAGGGGAAAGGTCACAGATCTGTCACTAGCAGTGTTTGTGGCAACTCAGAAAATAAGATGGGGTGGTTAATGATAGCTGGGGCAGCCCGAGTAATCACAGGATGCCGCTGAGGTCAATATTCCGTATTGGCTTTCCGTCCTGTCCATCTGAAACAATATACTGGAGTAAATGTAATCAGTAAGTGGTTGCAAATGAATCTTTTAGGGACATCAGCATTACAGAAACAAGAGATTCAAGAAGAGATGCTAAGTGGATCTCTCGGTTTGTAATTGCAGCCCTGGGAATCATTACCCTAATTAATAGCTGTTAAACCCGAGACCCTTGCAACCAGGCGCATGCGTGAGTTTGCAATCGCTGTCCTGGGAGTGTCTTCCGGCTCTGCAAAAAGTGTCAACGAGGTAAACAGACCCTGGGGACCAGGCTCAGGTGCGGGGAAGTCTCCTGGCCCTCCCCTTTTCCTAACCACAAGAACATCCCTTGTAATCAGATAGCTCTCTTATCACAGGCCACAAGTGCCGGCCGCGGAATAGGGTGAGGAGATCCATTTCGGCCCTAAGGTTCTGTTGGGTAAAGAGAGCTTTAAATATACTCTGCTTCTGGTGGATGGGTTGCTCTGGTGGGAAGACAGTAGCCCTCTTGACATTGGCCTGTGAGTGTATAACGAACTTGAGACAGACTATCAGGACAGCTTTGGTTTGAGGCCCTTCCCCCGCTACCTCAGTATACCATCTGTAAGAGGTAAAGACAAACTCTTGTCTGAAGGGCCAGGCCTTGGCAAAACTGTGAACAAGGCCAGGTTTGTTTCTGAGCCCTCAATCTTCCTTTGCTCTCTTCAAGTGTTGCTCACTTTGTGTCCCCTCCTCACCAGTGGCCACTTATCCAGGCGGGTAGGTTCCTCTCCCTCCTCTTCTGGTCCAAGCCTCCTCTTAAAGATTCCAATGAACTTGCACATTCGAGGTATAATTTCCCCATAATGCTTCCAGAAATATTTATAAGAAAACAAAATCACAAGCCAGGCATCAGCCAACTGGGGTTTGGGAATCATTTTAGAAGGGAGGAAAAAACATCACCTTATATCCTCATCCTGTGGCCTGAATGACTTCAGGAGAATATTAGTGATTGAGGACCTGATATAATCATTGATTTATCGATTTACTCACTGTGTAAGCTGATAGACATAAAACGTATAAAGACCCACTGCTGATCAAAGTTTTGTCTCCACAGTGATGCAGATATTATCTACTCAAAAGATGTCATCCATATCCACACTTTCCAGGTGTATGTGTTAGGGAAACAGGTGGGTGTTTCACAAGAGCAGTGTCCCTATTTACCTTGCCATCTTTGCCCTAAACAACCCAGGTGATCCTAGACATGGTGAGGAGGGGCGGGGGGGGGGTGGGCAACGCAAACCTTTTGAGGATGTGAGTGACGGTGTTCTGATTCAGATCCGGTTCACGTTTACAGAGCCTGTGCCAAATGCTGAGTGTTCTCAAAACGCATCTCACTTCCCTCCCCCATACACTCTGGGAATAGGCATTATTCTCCTCACTGTGCGCAGGAGTTAAACGAGGCACAGATGTGATTCAGGAATTTCCCCACAACAACACAACTGGGAAGCAGCATGGTCTGTTTGAACTTGAGGTCTCTGGCTACACCTCCCATGATCCTTCCACTGTAATGCTACAGTGACTTGGGAGTCTTTACCTGCCATTGGTTTGGAGGAGTTAAAATGGCCCCCATAAACTCTGTAAAAAGTTCAAGATGGCAGAGTTGGATTATGTAATTCCGGTATGCTGAGCTAGCAGTAGGTGCTCATTAAAACAATGAATTGAATGGATTAACTGGAGCAACCTCATGCCTCTTCATGTAGCATTTCTTCTTGCGATGGCAACGGGAGAATTTGCAAGTCAATCCAGAAAGGGGGAAAGTTATTAGGGGTCCAACCGAAGATTCAGAACTGATTCAAATATTGTGGGAGGGGGGATGAGCTAAGTGGGTAAAGGGCATTAAGGAAGACACTTGTTGGGATGAGCACTGGGTGTTATATGTAAGTGATGAATCACTGGAATCTACTCCTGAAATCATTGTTGCACTATATGCTAACTAACGTGGCTATAAATTAAAAAATAAATAAATAGGGGTTGCCTGGGTGGCTCAGTCAGTTAAGCGTCCGACTTCAGCTCAGGTCATGATCTCATGGTTTGTGGGTTCGAGCCCTGCATCGGGCTCTGTGCTGACAGCTCAGAGCCTGCAGCCTGCTTCGGATTCTGTGTCTCCCCCTTTCTGCCCCTCCCCTGCTCACGCTCTGTGTGTGTGTCTCTCTCTCAAAAATAAATAAACATGAAAATAAATAAATAAATAAATAAATAAATAAAAATTATATAAAAAAGAACTGATTCAAATAGCTTTTGCCATTCTTAAATAAGCTAAGGAAGAATTTCAGTACTGGTCAATGTCCTTAATGTGACTCTTTAGGTGTGTGTGTGATGAATATTATTGCTGACATTTGAAAATTACCATTCTAGCTTCCCCCAAAAGAGGCCAGTGTGCTGGTAGTGCAGCAAAATGCTTAAACAAAGATTAGAGTAGTGGTTCTCTACTGAGAGTAATCCCCCAACCCCAGCAGGAGACATTTGGAAATGTCTGGAACCAGTTTTAATTGTTACCACTAAGGGTGGGGACAGCGTCCAGAAGGTAGAGACCAGGGATGCTACTAATAAACATCCTAGGGGCACCTGGGTGGTTCGGTAGGTTAAGAGTCAGACTTTGGCTCGGATCATGATCTCATCGTACAAATTCAGTCCCTCATTGGGCTCTGTGCTGTCAGAGTGGAGCCTGCTTCGGGATCTCTGTCTGCCTCTCTCTGCCTCTCCCCCACTCACGAGTGTGTTCTCTCTCTCTCTCTCAAACAACAAACAAACAAACATTAAAAAAACTAAAAAAAAAATCCTATAAAGCCCAGGAAAGACCCCACAGGGAAGAATTATCAGGCCCAAACTACCAATTGTGCTAAGATTGAGAAACCCTGAATTAGAGAATTAATGTTAGAGGGAGGGGCGCCTGAGTGGCTCAGTCGGTTGAGCATCCGACTTCGGCTCAGGTCATGACCTCACGGTCTGTGAGTTCGGGCCCCACATCGGGCTCTGTGCTGACAGCTCGGAACCTGGGGCCTGCTTCGAATTCTGGGTCTCCCTGTCTCTCTGCCCCTCCCCTACTCATGCTCTGTCTCTCTCTCTGTCTCTCTCTCTCTCTGTCTCTGTCAAAAATAAATAAACATTAAAAAAAATGTTAGAGGGAAAAAAAAATGACAAAGGGTAAAAGAAACCTGATGGAATTTATAATCTCAAAGTGAAAGTGTGTTCTGGCTAGGAATTGAGATAAGAAAAGAGTCTTAATATTGTTAGTTTGATTGAAAAATTATTTCAGTCTTTCATAGTTTAATAGGATTAGCCTCATAAGAAATTTCAATCTGCTATGGAGTCAAATTCCTGGAAAACAGCCATAATAATATGTAGCATGTCATATGCCAGGCATTTACTTTATGCTTTACAAACATCTTCTTTAACCCTCACAACTCTGTGAAATACGTAAAATTATACCCTTTTTATATGTGATGACATTTTGCCATGTGAAAGGTGGAGCGGTGCAGCAGAGATATTTAGTCTGTGTCCACTGAACCCTATTTCCTTTTCCTCCCGGACCATATTTTCCATCCTCTGTGGCCCTGAAGTGGGGCTCTGTGACTGATCCTAGCCTAGGGATGGGTGAAGTGAGATTGCTTCCAGGATGGGCTCCTAAAAATTTCCCCTACACAATCTCTTGCGTGTTCTCTCTTCCCTCGGCTGCTAGCCAGATACAGAGTCCAACGGAGGACTCCAGGGGCCCCAGGGAATGGCCTGGATCCTGAATGACTTTGTGGAGCAGAGCTCCCACTGCCCCTCATGTGACCTTAATGGGACATAGAAAAAACTTTTACCGCATGTAGCCGTCAAGAAATTGGGATTATTTCCTGGCGCAGTTGGTGCGCCCTGATTAATACCAATAGCTATTAAGTAAGCTGGAATTTGAACCCGTGTTTTTTGCTTCCCAAAACCCTGGTTCACGTCTACTCCATTATGCCACAAATAAATGATTATTAACCCTTTCAAGACAAGTATGGGGGTTCTGGGTGGCTCAGTCGGTTCAGCATCTGACTTCGGCTCAGGTCATGATCTCACAGTTTCATGAGTTCGAGCCCCACGTCGGTCTCTGTGCTGACAGCTTGGAGCCTGGAGCCTGCTTCACACTCTGTGTCTCCCTCTCTCTGTGTCTCTCTTTCTCTCTCTCTCTCTCAAAAATAAATAAACATTAAAAAAAAATTTTTAAAAACAACTACAAATTATTTTCTAGCAATAGATATAAAAAGATGTGTATAATTTTCTCAGTGCTTCTTCTATAAAAGTCAAAATATAGGGCTATCATTAAATTCTTCTCATTATGAAGATTTCTCATAAACTGGTACAAATAAAGCTCTGGAGTGTATAAATACTCAACAATTTTCAAAGCAGATAAAATGTATGATTTTGTGATTACCATGTGAATAAACACTATTTTTAACATGTTCCTCAGATATTAACTAAATGCCTACAAGTTTTTCCACTTTCCAAGCCCAAAATACAGGAAAATTGGTTACAAAGATTTCAGAAAAAAAAAAATATGGAGAGAAGAGAGGAAAGGTTTCTAGGGGCACCTGGGTGGCTTAGTCGGTTAAGCATCAGACTTCAGCTCAGGTCATGATCTCGTGGTTTGTGAGTTCGAGCCCCGTGTCGGCTCTGTGCTGACAGCTCAGAGCCTGGAGCCTACTTCAGATTCTGTGTCTCCCTCCCTCTCTGCCCCTCTCTCGCTCACGCTCCATCACTCCCTCTCTCCCTCTCTCTCTCAAAAATGAATAAACATTAAAAAAAGAAAGAAAATGTTTCTAGACTAGAAGGACCAAGTGCCACTTACCAGTTTCCTAATACAAATCAGATTAAAATGCTGACTCTTGATGAATGGTAGGGGCCATCAACTAGGAAGACAAACATTGCATTTCCAAGCTTAGAAACCAAGGAGAGTGTCTCTGAGACTGTGACCAAGATCATCACACTGAGAACTCCTTAATAGAAAAGATGCAGTTTCATAAGAATATGTACAGCTTCCTCTAGCATATAGTAGGTATTCAAATACCTATTGAATGAATCTGAATAGTACTCCATTATTACAATTGTAAGATCTAAACACAATAAACCCACACTGAATGTGTTGGTACGTTTCCTTTCACTTCTTGCTACCAATGATTTCACTGAACTCAACATATCAAGCAAATACTATTGCAGTGGCAATACTTTTGCCCATAATCATTTTATGTGGCCATGACATGCTAAAATGAGAAGTAGGTACAGTTCATGCCATTTGCCTGAAAATAAGGTGTACTAAAAGGGAGGAATCTTCTGGTGTGGCATCAATTTCCATGGCATTAATCTAAGGACTTGCCCATGAAATGAAGTTTTGTGCTTTCTCAAGAACATCTACAAAATTTCTTGACTCTGCGTGTAATATTTTTGTTCTTTTGGGGACTATTTTTTGGTTTTTATGCTTTCAAGCTTATCGTCAAACAGTGTTTGAGCTGACTGTACGTCACGTTGTACCTTACTGTATGTTGGAAATGTTTTCTTACAAATTATGTGCTATTCATTCATTCATTCATTTATGGATCAGACATTTTATTAACTACCCCGTACTGTGCTCAGGAGGTACCAGGTATCCAGCACCTTGCCCAATTCTCTCCATTCCAAAATTCTAACACAAGTAAGGCAGAGCTCATATTTGAGTGGGAAAGGTAGACATACCCACAGGTAATTTACAAAATAATTTAATAGAATATAGAGATAAAATGAGAACAAAAGAAATGGTGGTCTTATCTGTCTTACCCAAAATATATTTACATTAAGTTGTATCCAATCTCAATTAGCATTTGGTCTGCCTCAAAATTATCATTACCCCCTTCTAATTAAGTTGCCAATATTGTCAGCAATTTAATATTTAAAAAAAGTTTCTGATGTTTACTTATTTTTGAGAGAGAGCACGCACACTCGCACACCAGCGGGGGAGGGGCAGAGAGAGAGGGAAACACAGAATCCGAAGCAGGCTCTAGCTCCGAGCTGTCAGCACAGAACCCGATGCAGGGCTCGAACTCATGGACTGCGAGATCATGACCTGAGCTGAAGTCAGACGCCCAATCAACTGAGCCACCCAGGCGCCCCAGCATTTTAACACTTTTTTTTTTTAGAAATCTGTTACTGCAAAACTTCTCACACTACTATTTGTTCTCATTCTCTGGGGTGGCAGGAAGGGTCTGTTCCAAGGATGATCCTTGCCCCTCCCTTGATTACACAGAGGCAAAAGCATGTCTAGGAGGTTGGGTGATGAACTGGGTTGTGGGATAAGGACCTGGGGCTCTTTGTTCCTTCCTGCGTTCCCTCTGTGTGGCCACACTATCAATGCCAGTGGCCAGGGCTCTGCGAACGAACGTTAGCCATCTCCCAGAACAAAGGGGACGCTTGAGTATCACGGCACACAGTATGGTTACATTGCTGAACCTCCTGATGACTCATTTTCTCCTGCATACTGGGTCTTTAAAAAAACATAAAACCCGATAACTTTAATTATATCAATCCATCTGCTCAGTTGTCCCCACTTGTGTTTTCCAGGCTCCCAGTTGTGAAATCAGGACATGTGGATATTTCCTCTGAGACTTTTCATTAAATGGTATTCAGCACAGAGAAAGGCAGTGTTGAATCTTTAATGTTCTGCTACCCATATATATGTGGGCCTCCTGTCCCACTTATTTTAGTATAAATTTTATGGAAACTACATCTTTAGGGTAGGCTGGGCATATAGCGCCATAAGCGTCCCACGCTGTGGAAAATAATCCAAGGATATTGTAATTTCTGTTAGATAAATGCATGTTTCCCTTTCAATGACAAAATTGGCTCACTCAAAGATTGAATAGGATGGCACTCGAAGGATTCTTCGTGATTAAAATTAGATTATTGAGGGAGAAAAGAATCTGAACGGGAATATTTTGTGGGCCTCTAAACATCAGCAAAAGCGCAGTGCTCACCGCGTTCTAAGGCCCCTCATCCCAGAAAACACAGTGTAAATGGCGCCCCCTGGTGTTGTGCGCTGCCATCACCTGGGTACTCTTAAGCTTTGCCTCCATGAGTTTTGATGGGCAGAAGGTTAATTTCTGTCAGTTATTGGATTCAGTGATACCTTCAGGTGAACACAGAGTGTAGTAGTGTTCCTGTGTGTTAAGGAAGCCAACGGTAAAGGAATGAGACCACAGAGTGATGCTTTGGAAACTCTCTTTGCTTTCTGTTCTTGCTTGCCTCTTGGCTGCCTCATACACGACCTCTCTCTCGCTGCGAAGGCATCTTTGGCTGCAATAATACCACTCACCCCTTTTTCATAAGAGCAAAACTACTGCTTAATCGAGACTTATCAAGAAATTTGTTCTCTACTAATGTCAATTTTCTTGCCAACACATTGCATTTTCCATGCATCATTAATGCCATCGTTCCCATCTATTTCTGTTACACATAACATTTTTCCAGAGGTAAAACTATCCAGATAAGTCATCAGCCAACAAAATAATTTTTTTGCCAGACTGCTAAGTGAATATAAGCTGTCTTGTGCATTACTCCCTGGGCTTGGCTTTCTCACTGTGTTCAGAAATCTATTCTTTCATGCTAATCCAACAAAACATCTATCTTCCTTTTTCAGTGCATGCATTTCTGATGCCTTGTAGATCCCTACTCTGCTGTCCTTTGATGTTCCACTCTACGCCACGAAGGTGGTGATTCTGGTTTCACCTCTTACATTCTATGATTGCTACCCTTCCCTTCCTAATTAACATTATGCCACCTTTTCCTTTCCTCACTGTATAAATACCTACCGCTCACATGCTCACCTCTCTTAGCAGCCTACCTTTATCCGACCCAGATCTATAGCCACTCATTCTTATAACAGAAAAAGGTAGCAACAAAAGTAGTGTAATAGATGTATCCGGGCAGATCATAATAAAAATAGCTCCCAACTATCAAGTACTGTGCTCAGGACTTTCCATTTATTATCTCATTTATACACATCATGATTTGCAAGGTGGTTACTGTCGTCTCCGTTTCAGTTGTTCAAGGTCACACGGTAAGTGGTGGTGCTGAGATTAAAAACCAGGGTCTCTGGGTGCCCGGCTGGCTCAGTCGGTAGAGCGCATGACTCTTGATCTCGGGGTCGTGAGTTCGAGCTCCATGTTGGGCATAGAGATTACTTAAAAAGCAAAAAGCAAAACACAAGGTCTCTCTGCCTTACCCACTACATCACACTGCCTTTTCTTCTCCCAGTTCCCTGGGTTTCTCCTCCAGGAGTCAAGGTTTCAGCCTGTGACAAGACCTCAGTCTAGATCAGATTACGTTTTATCCCTTTATTCCCCTTGCATTGTCTCCACTGAGCTTTTTAACATACAGAGAGCCCTTTCTTAGAATAGCTGTCACCTGGGTCTATTGTAATTTATACCTATTGACACTATGCGGCAGGTAATTCACCCTTGCAGACTGTCACTTTGCACTGTCACCAGAAGTAGCTAGCAAAGGGAAATTATATGCATGGTGCCTATCAACAGAGGGCCTTAGTGTCCCCTGGTTCACACCACCCTTATGTAGGGAAAGATGAGCCCGTACCTCTTGGATCACCTGCAAGTTTTCTTTCCCAGTAAGAGCATCATTTGATGACTTGGGAGCCAGAGGAGCGGATTAACTCCTGAGATACGATCATTATTGAAATGAAATACTGGACAGGAGTATCTGCATTTTCTGGAACTTCCCTCAGTAGATCTCTTATCTGTATGTTAAGCTGCCAAACGCAATTACAATATCCTACCTCGAAACTATTAATATAACATGTAGTGAAAAACAAACCGCACTGACCATTTCCTTTTGAGTGCTCAGAGATAAGCATCAGAGACCCACAGACTTTTCTTTACGTGGAAGAGACTTTAGAAATTATTTGTCCCTACCTTCTATTTAGCAAGTGAAGAAATTGTGGTGCAGAAATACCAAGGGATTTGCTCAAGGTTAAACATGGTGAACACTGCTCAAATATAAAGTCTCTCTCTCTCTCTGTCTCTCTCTGTCTCTCTCTCAAATTAATATTGTGGCAGTTAAATACATTTCCATAACTCTTACTTTTCTTTGCTTCGGTGGTGTCTAGGATAAAAACAATTTATAAATTCAATTGTAGTGGAAACTTATTTCTGCCTTCAGATAGTGTTTGCATTTTTTCCCCTCATTCCCATGGTTTGAAACAATTAAAGCATCAGCCCCAACAAATATGCAGTTGAATTTGAAATTTACTGGATGATGCTTCTGCTTTTCATTTTTTACCATTTCACACCTTGTCCGCATCTTGAGCAAGCTTGTAAGTTTCCAGCGCATCTATTTCTTGTGATGATATATTGTCCTGGTGGAAAATTTCATTTACTGGCTGTGCCCTTTGCTGAACCTGTTGCTAGTCAGGGAACATGATAAGCGTATAAGTAGCATGCTGCTTCATTTATCATACATCGTTTTAGACACTCAAATATCTCATATACAATTCTGCATTCTGCACAGAGGAGAAGTATCCAACTCACAGGGAAAAAAAAAGATCTTCAAATAAATTGTCAGTTTATGATGTATAAATGTATCCTCTTAATAAAAATTAATCACAGTTTATACTAAATCTGTAAGTACCTTTATTTTTTTTTATAACCCTGCTAAACCACACGTTATCCAACGCTAATAGAAAGGATCTGGCTTTTGTGATTTGGTATATAAGAGAATTGGAAGATATAAAAATGCTATTTTCAATAATTGAATTACATGGTGAAATAAATCAGGGCTTTGGGAATCTCAGCAGTGTTTCAAGGGTTCTCTGGAGCCACACTTCCCACCAGGGGAAGTACTACAATATTTTCCTCCCGTTACCTTACGTGAACGCTGCCATAAGTCAGGACCAACATTTTGAGAAGTTTGAATTAAGCTCGAAAGAGAAAGTGTGCACCTGTGAATGGGAAGCAAGAAAAACAAAACTCAGGCATCTACCTTAGTCTTTTTTTTTTTTTTTTAAGGGGTTATTTTCCGAGGCTGCTCCAGGAGGTCAGGCCTACCTAATTTCAGCTTCTTTCCATGTATTGATTTACGCTCTTCCCCAGCCTGTCATTACCGTGTTTTACCAGCACCCATGTTTTATGAGGAGCATAAAAAAATCTACATTCTGTCAGAATGGGGCCCTTGAAATTTTGCAAGTGAAACTTGATTTACATTAAACACTGCTTAGACTAATTAGGGCCTTTCTCGAAGGAACTGTGACCATGAAATACAACTAACAATTACAGCGTGGCTTCTCTTTCTAGCCTTCACAGTCCGGGACCTAGCTGAGCTGAATAGAACCAGAGCAGACAGATGAGGGCTACGAGCGCTTATTTAAATATATCAATACAGACAGAGGCCCCAGCATTCTTATTTATATAGGACCGCTGTCCTTCAGAAGCCTTGGTGGTGGTGGCTGGTGGGTTTCCCACTTCTCCCTTATCTGCATGTAAATATGGCTCAGCCATGTCTCCTTTGCAAGAGGTGCTCACATAAAAGGGGAGATGTCTCTCAAATGAAAACTCACTTATTGTTTCATAAAAGAAAGAAAGAAAGAGAGAGAAAGAGAAAGAGAAAGAAAGAAAAAGAAAGAAAAAGAAAGAAAGAGAAAGAAGAAAGAAAGAAAGAAAGAAAGAAAGAAAGAAAGAGAAAGAAAGAAAAAGAAAGAAGAAAGAAAGAAAGAAAGAAAGAAAGAAAGAAAGAAAGAAAGAAAGAAAGAAAGAAAGAAAGAAGGTCCCTTTCTGGAATATAGGATTAGGACGCACAATCTGAATGTAACATCGCTTCTGGCCACTGAGAAAACACCTCCACTAGACAGAAGGCAACAAACCATTGGATTTTCTCCATTCCTAGCGTGAATAAAACTCTCTCTAGGTCTTGTTTCTTCCTGCCCTTCGGATCACAAAGTCTTTGAGATGCTAATGCAAGCTTCCGATCTTCTCCCTGGAAAAATGCACGTGTCCTGGACACACAGAGGTCTGCATATAATTCAGGGAGTACAATTGCTGTGATCTTCCACCGAGGAGCCCAGAATGTGAGGCAGGTGGGGAGCACCAGATTCAAATCACTAGCTACAGACTGGGGCGGGTGATGCGGCCTCTTGGAACTCAGTTTGGGCATCTGTGAAACCAGCACAAAGGTGGTGTTAGTCTGAGTGGGTTGATGTGGAAGTAGAACAAGGACAATATAAGGTGTATAAGGACAAACTCTGCCTGGCAGATGGTCCTGCTTAGTTAGTAAGCTTCCTTAACCAGGAAGCAGAGCAGGGCGGGACCGTCTGACCCATCACCTGTGTTTCTAAATAAAGCTGTTTTGGAATACAACCGCACCCATTTGGTTACCTATTGTCTGTGGCTGCTTTTGTGCTACTATGTCAGAGTTGAGTAGCTGTAATAAAGATTACATGGCTTGCAAAACCAAAAGTATTCGCTATTTGGGCTCTTTATGAGAAAAAGTTCTCTAGAACTATTAGACGGTCTGGATGTTGACAGTTGGTGGCAGTAAGGTCTGATAGTTAAGATTCTGGCTCCAAACTGGAATCAACTCAAATGTCCATCTAGAGGAAATGGATGAAAACATCATGAGATTATTTATACAGCGAAATAGCACACGGCAATGAAAAGAATGGACTAGTGCTACACACAGAAACATGGATCCAGCAAAGGAAGCTGGGTGTGAAAGGGCATATTCAGTTCGGCTGCCTTTAATAAAGTTCTAGAATGTGCAAAACTAATTGATGGTGATACAAGTCAGAGTCATGGGGGAGAGGGTGGTGCCTAGAAAGGGGTGCAAGGGAGACTTCAGCTAAACACCTTAATCGCTTCGTTCAAGATGCTAGTTACAGACGCAAAACTTTGTTAAGCTGTATGTTTAGCTTCGTGTGCTATATCTGAATGAAAGGAGACTAAAGAGACAGGAGAGACCCGAGTGATAAAGCAGAGAGGGGAGAATGTTCTGAGTGGAGGCTGTCATGTTTTGAATCCTGATTGCACTGTTGCCCAGTTATGGTACTCAGGGCAATCTCACTTCCCCCTACTGTGAAATGGCCAAATAGTTGTATAGGCCTAAGTTTCTTCATCTACAATTCCAAAATCCCAGACATGTCTGAAAAGCAAAAGTGTTTTCATAATTCACGTAGCAGCAAAACTGAGCTTAACGAGGATCGGGGTATTTAGAGTTCTTATCGATCCCACTTACTATGAAAAGTAATAGGTTTTGTTACAGAACTGTTGATGTCTTTGATTATGGAACCCTGCCCTAGAACATACTGGGGGTGTTACGGGACATATAGTATATATTTTCTATCTTAACTTTTAAAAATAGAGATAATTCTGCATTCTAAGGTATCTGCCACAAGGGTTTCATGGAAGGGACTGTGGGTTTATACCTGCTTCATGGAGTTTAGGAGAATTAAATAAAGTAACACCTATGGAGCACTTAGGACAATGCCTGTCCCATACAAATATCCAACAGAGATTAATATTATTATTAATTGTGGTTCTTGCTTTCATCCCAAGAAAGCTTGTAACTGTTGTTTTCCATAGTTGATACCAGCTGTGAAAACCATCACGATCCCAAGCTCTGGTGACCATAGTCTGTAAACTTTCCTTTGAGCAAACTTTTTGGCAAAGAGGTAGAAAACTCACAGAGGGCCAAAGCCCTGAATGATCACCCGGAAGACTTCACAAATGGGACTGTCTTCAGAGTGGCTGTTTTCTGCCACATCTCAAAGTGGCTACTTCATCCACTAAGACAGAAATTGCTAAGTGTCCTTGAACAGGGTAGGAGGGTTTCTCTGAAGGACTAAGAGAGGGGTTTTATCTAGTGCTGATTCTTGCCTGAGTTTTAAAACCACACCATTTCTAGCGTTCCTGCTGTGCCGTACGTATTTGAAGCATTCCAGTGAGAGGACTCTACAGATGTCCCTGACATCCCTGCCTGTGCTGGCAGTGAGCAGCGGGGAAATATCCCCAAACCAGAATGAAGAGAGAGAAGCTAACCAGAGAAGCAAATTACATAAATGATCCTGCAGAAGGATTTTCAGTATGTACCGAGAAATAATCCCAAGAAGAGGCACCTGTCTTAGTGGAAAGGGTACTGAACTATTTGGCTCTGGGTACCAAATTCCGATCTGGCTTCTGCAGCTACTAGCTGGGCAGCCTTGGACAAGCCACTTAAACTCTTTGTGCCTCAGTTTCCTCATTTTTGAATCGAAAGGATCCTGTCATTGAAATTAATTTCTGACATTTTCCCAATTCTGTGAATTGCTAATTGTCTCAATTTTGCAAGACCAGAAACCAGTTCTTTTGTTTTTTTAATGTTTATTTGTTTTTGAGAGACAGAGTGCGAGTTGGGGAGAGGCAGAGAGAGAGGGAGACACAGAATCCAAAGCAGGCTCTGGCTCCGAGCTGTCACTACAGAGCCCGACGCAGGGCTCAAACCCACAAACGATGAGATCATGACCTGAGCCCAAGTCAGAGGTTTAATGGACTGAGCCACCCAGGCTCTCGACCAGAAACCGGTTCTTACCTGTCATTTCAAAACCCTACGTATGGCATGACCTGAAGATCTACAGACAGGAAGAACCTTACAAAGCAGTCATTTTCAAATACGACTTTGTTTTGTTTCCTGTGGCATCGTCAGTATCTAAAACAGTGCTTGGCACAAGCACAAGTAGGTACTCAAAAAGTATTGTTGAATGGATGAACGAACGATTATTTTCATGATAGATCTGTTATCGAGGTAGCAATAGTTTCTTTGATAAAGACAAATGAAGTTTATGTTATTTCATGACTCTTGGAAAGAATGCGTAATATATTTGCAGCCACGTGGAAAATTACGTGTGATAAGAATGAAAGAGGTAGACAGCATCTTTATTGGCTCATTCGGGGCTCAAGAAGATCACCAAGGACCCAGTTTTCTTCCATGTGGTGCTCTATGGTCTTTGGCATATTAGCTTTCTTGCAGCTGACTCACCTGTTGTTGCAAAATAGCTGTGGTGTTTCTAGGTATCACCTTTTCCAATAGACTCCAGCAGACTTTGTCTTATTTCTTATTGACTAGAATTAGGTCACATGCCCACCCTTAATCTATCACTGGCAAGAGGTCTGGGATCCTCGCTGTCTTAGATGATTTAAGAGGAGTGGTTATCTTGCCTTAAACAAAAATCAGGATTTTCTTACACAGAAGGAAGCAGAGGAATCGGTTTACATAGGGATCATAGTGCTCAACCAATAAGGATCATGCCTGTATTAAATACCTCTTTAATAAATATCTGATCAATCAATAAAATAATAAATGAATTAAAGGGGGAAACAAATGGCATCAAGATTTAAAAAAAACAACAACAACGAATGAGTGACCCAAAGAACAAATGCCAGAGGAATTTTCTGGAGATGTCACTGGGCGCTGGTGTGAGCAGGAAGGGACCACTGAGATAATAGCACATGGCCTGAGCTTGGGTGGTTTGGTCTGGTGAAGTCATTTTATTTGTCTGGACTAGTTGATCCAATGTGGGGGAGTAGAAATACATAAAACATGTGTGAGGGCAGGGAGGACATTGACTGAAGAGAGGACGTTGTGGTGGGGGACAGTAACTAAGGATGGATCTGGAAGGATGGATTCTAATGCTCAGCTCACTGGAATAAACATTATTCTATTGGTAATGGAAAGAACTTCTTTCGTAGTCCAGTTTCTTGAACTATACTTTACATAAAGTAAAATTCACCCTTTCTGGTATATATTCCATGGGTTCTGACACATAGCTACAGCCAGTATAACTACTCCCACCATCAAGATGGAGAATAGTTTCCGAAACTTTCCCTCACATCTGTTTGTAATGAGCCCCTCCTTGACTCCGAGCCCCTGGCAACTACTGATCTGTTTTTCTGTCCCGATAGCTGTGGCTTTCCCTGAATGTCATAAGTGGTCTTTTGAGTGTAGCTCCTTTCACTTGGCTCATGCATCTGAGATCATCCATGCTGTATGTAGCAGCATCTCCTTTTTATTCGAGTAGGATTTTATTATATGCATATACCACACTTTGTTTACCCATTCACCGGCCAGAAGATATTTGGGTGGTTTCTTGTTTTCTGGCAAATGTAAATAAAGCCACTAGGAGCATATGTGTGTAAGTGTTTCTATGAACATGAGTTTTCATTTCTCTTTGGTGAATACTTAGGAATGGGACCACTGGGTTGTATGGCAAGTCTACATTTAACTGTATAACAAACTGCCCAATCGTTTTCCAAAGTGGCTTTGCCATTTGTAATCCCACCAGCAATGTGTGTAGGATCCAGTAACTCCACATCCTTGTAGCCGTTGGAATTGTCAGTTTGGGTTTACTTATGTTTTTCTTTCTTTTCTTTTCTTTTTTTTTTTTTTTTTTTTGTCTTTTTGTCAATTTAACCATGAACAGGTGTCTAGTGGGGTCTCGTTGTGGCATTAATTTTCATTTCTGTAAAGACTAAGAACGTTGAGCATTTTTTTCACGTACTTGTTTGCCTTCATTTAGTTTCTTTGGTAAAGTGGCTAAGGAGAAAAGTTGTAATATTTTTAAATTTTTAAATTTTTTTTCTGTTTGTATCATGTAAAAGCAAAACTTTAGGAAGATGAGTCTGGGTCTGGAAGAAGGGTGTTGGTGTTGCAGAAATCAGACAGGGGCGGGGCGCCCGGGAGGCTCAGTTGGTTAAGTGTCTGACTGGCTCAGGTCACCATCTCACAGTTCGTGAATTTGAGCCCTGCATCAGGCTCTGTGCTGACAGCTCAGAGCCTGGAGCCTGCTTTGGATTCTGTCTCCATCTCTCCCGCTGCCCCTCCCTTGCTCACCTTCTCTCTCTCTCTCTCAAAATAAAAATAAGCATTAAAAAAAAAAAAAAAAAAGAAATCAGACAGGGGCTATGGCACAAGCCAGGTCAGAGGCGATGAGATGGGCAGTATATCTCTAGCTGGTATATTTGTCCCAACAAATAGGCATCGAACGTTGAAGACACCTTCCTCTGTGCTGCCAGCATAGTGAAAACATTTATGATGCCCGTTTATGGTGCCCCAGACACATGTAGGCACACATACACCCTTTACAAGTATGAGCTGGGTCTCCACATCACCACTATGGGGTTCTGTCTTCCCTCCCCTGTCTAATATCTGAAGAAACTGAGGTACAGAGAACAAAATCACTCACTTAAGGTCATATAGCTAGTAAGTGTCTACTGGGGGATTTGAGTGCTGGAAATCTGCCTCTGTGCCCACCACACAATACTGCCCTCCTAGAAGCACTTCCATTAGTATTTGCTGAATTAACCAAATTAGTAAACGATAGGAAATCACCAGTCATACCTAAATGTACCTCTTCTCGATAATACACAGCACATCCACCATATTGTTTGGACAGTAATAATGACAATGTTCTTTCTTATTTATCCAACTGGATCAAGACTGGTGGTCCCCAAACTTGGAAGCATGTAGGGTTCTTTATCAATGTTTGGTGATTCTGTCTCAAATTGGTTCTACTGCTGACAAAGGGAACACACCTGCCCCTCCTCCCTGCCTCACTTAGCCAGTGCATATTTGAGCCATTTCCTTACTCTCTCCATGCCATGCTTCCAAGGAAGACTAGCATCACTCCTTGTGCCAAGGAGACCTTAGGCCCTTCAAGGGCATGGCAGCACCCACCTTTGAAACCACTTCTACGGAGCCAGAAGGATAAAGGAAAACAAACAAAAACACAACAAAAAGCCCTTCTATCCTTCCTCATTTCTTGGCTCAGCCTTAGAAGAGTTATTTCACTGAGTTCCCCAAGAAGAGATAGGAGTTGCTAATTGTAGTATCAATAATTTAGTCTGGGAACCAGGGCAATTTGTGCTTCTAGATTAAAGTGGACACATTTTTAGAGATTTTATATCGGAAGAGTGTGAAAAGCCCAGCTTTGTCAAGATAGTATGTTAATCCCCAGAAATGAAGTCCCCAGAATCTATCTGATTTGTCTCCCAGTCAATCAGGAAATTGAGAATTTGCTTTTTCTTTTTTAACTGGGAAACTTCTTTGAAACAGGTATGTGATACTGTGCTCTGGCAAAGATTCCTCTGTGGACAGTGAAGGAGTGGGTGGTTGTGTACAAGTGGCAGGCTTATTTCAGGAGCCAGAAAGTTTTCAAGCCATTGACAATTCAAGACCCATGTCAGTCTTCAACTTCTTAAAACAAGATGCTTTGTTGAGAAAGGAAACTTTTTGGTCAAAAAGGAAGCAACATTTAATGAATTAATTGACTTAATCTTTTCTAAGTAATATTTCCAGATGAAGTAGAAAAATGGAAACCCCCTAAAAGCTCATATTTAAAAAGAAAGACAATTTTGTGGTGAAACTTTATAATAAATCTTGACTACTATCATTAACTTTAAATTGAGCTGTGTCTTTCTGAGACATAGTCACATTTAAAATCGCTTCTAGGGGTGCCTGGGTGGCTCAGTCAGTTAAGTGTCCGACTTTGGCTCAGGTCATGATCTCACAGTTTGTGAGTTCGAGCCCCGTGTCAAGCTCTGTGCTGACAGCTCAGAGCCTGGAGCCTGCTTCGGATGCTGTGTCTCCCTCTCTCTCTGCCCCTCCCCCACTTGTCCTCTCTCTCTCTCTCTCTCTCTCACTCTCTCTCCCTCAAAAATAAACATTAAAAAATGTTTAAAAAAATAAATAAAATAAAATAAAATAGCTTCTAAAAGTAAGACAGAAAACAATAAAATAAAATAAAATTGCTTTTAAAATTAAGACAGAAAACATCTTACTCCTCAGTACGTGCCCATACTATGAAAAATCCCACACCTACACATTTGGTTGACTGTGAGAAGTCTGATTTGATGGCAAGAACGGGGCTTTGGTACTACCCCTCTGACTGCCTATGAGCCATGATGAATTTCCTTCTCTGAGACCAAATTTCCTCATCTATAAAGCGGCATAAGAATATTTATATGTAGGGTTGTTGTGAGGAGTAATTACATGAATGTGTATGAAATACCTTGAACAGAATAGTCACTGACTTACTTATAGTTAACTTTTCCTAAAATTATAATATCATGAAATCCTAAGGAATCCCATAAACACCAATTTTTCATTCCTGTACACACACACACACACACACACACACACACACATACACATTTCAAATAAGCTGTATAGTGTTAATATAGGAAAGATCATAGTCCAAGATTATCTAACAGGTGATGACCCCAAATCCAAGCTAGCTATCTAAAATCATGTTTCCCATTTATACTTTACCATTAACAGAATCACCATCCAGCTCAGAGAATCTAAATCTGCCTTCGGATCTTCCTCAGTATTACTTCGCAGCTGCCCTTGCCCAGAAACGATTCTTCCATTGTAGAGAATTTGGTTATAAAAATGCTTAAATGAGCCAGAAGTCAGTAGCAGCCACAAATACCCCAAATAGCCTTTAATGTTTCCAAAGAAATATTGGGAATCTCTGAACTTCATAGCAGCTTATGAAAAAAAAAAAAAAAAAAAAGATGTCCTGAAGATGTCCAAATTCTATAACCTTGTGGGTATTTTATAGATATAACGTGGGGCTTAGATAATGAATTACCAAAGGTAGAATTTTGCTGAGTGAATTACTATCAAACAAAGCTAAAGTCTACTCTGGTTCCATAAATCATGGAAATAAATATCTTTAAACGTTAAGCTTGCTTGAGGGAAGATATCTGGCCCTGCTTTAAGATCTTGAGTTGAAGACAATATCAAAATTAATTTATTCAAAAGCAAGCAGACAGCTTCATAAAACTTGACTCATGTAGAATTTGCATGAGGACTGCCCAGTTCTCTAGTTTTAGATTCTGGAAAGTATAAATGATGTGTGATTATCTACCCCTCCACTTCTGCACCAAGTCCTCAGGGTCTCTCCATTTTGTTTGTTATTTAGACCCACTGGGAGAATATCAGCAAAGTCATTAGCCCAGTATAATGCCTGAGTAGCAGTATCTACCAATTTGAAAGAAGATTTTTCTTTATCACATGGTTTTTGATAAAATTTTCACCTTTCCCTTAAACCTATTAACAAGAGATTGCTGTCCCTGACACATCCTTCCTTGTCTGGCAGTCTCCTGATTCTACATGCTGAGTAGGATTGAACGTGCATGTGAGTCTCTATCTATCTAAGGAAGAGTTTAGTTTTTACAGAAAATCATGTTATCATCCCCAGTAAAATCCTTGGTTGTCTCCAGTGTAACATAAGGGTCTGTACATTGTGCCAGATAGATTTTCAGTAGAAGGCCCCGACGGGGAAAGAAACAACCCTTAAAAAGCAGGAAAAAGACCAAATGATTTGACCAAGCATATCTGATGATCTTTGTTGCTGCCTTCGCCACTATTTCCAACTCTTTCTACATCCATGGTGAAGGGACAAAAATGGCATTTGGAGGTCAGCAGTAGGGATATAGAGGAAGAACTTCAATATGATTTGTATTTCAGCTTCTTCCCTTTTCCCCTGACTTTTCAGGGAGAAGGAACTGCAGGGAAGTACATATTCCCGAGTCTTGGGGCAACTGCTAAGAGAGAAACAAACAAGATTTTAACATGATTAAAACTGAACCCAGGGCTTTTTTGCCACCTGATGTCACCACCCTTTAAAATCGTCTCATTGGATGAATGTTGGTCAACCTTTAGAAACACAACCAGTGAAATCATGGTTTCCTTCCATCAGAGAATATGTACCAGGCACGAGGGAGACACTGACACTATAATAGGGGACTCAAAAACAACTGGCTTCCCAGGGTTCTACTGAAGGTCAGTCATTTAGCTAAAGAAATGCACAGTCAGCATAGTACCTATCAGTAATATGAAGAGGGAAAACACTGTCAAGATAGAGAAAACAGGGGGTGTGTAATATAGATTAAAACAGTTCAGGTTTACCCCCTTACTGAAAGTGACATGCAAGGCACATTAATGGACGGCAGTGTGATAGAACGGTTAAACCAGGCTGACTAGTATTGGGTCTCAACTCCAGCCCTAGTTACTTGACCTTGGGTAAGTTACTTAACCTACCTAACCCTTGGTTCCTTCATGTAAAATTGGGATGACAAAATAACCTATTTATCTGATGAAACAGATGGGATGATTCTCTGAGAAAGGCTAATTTTTATAAATGGTTTAGTAAATATCAGCTACCGTCATCGTCATCCTCCTCCTCCCCCTCCTCATCGTTATCAATGGTGTTGTTGCCAGTATAAATAGCAGTAGCAAGCTGAGACCCAGAGAATCTCATGAACCAGGACAAACTTTTACACTCGGTTTGTTCTATGGATGTTTCTAGCCAGAGAGAGAGAGAGAGAGAGAGAGAGAGAGAGAGAGAGATTGAAAGTGGTTTTTCTGCTCAGTTTTGAAACACAGTCCAGCTCACCTCAAATCCAGACTTTTTTTTTTTTTAGCCAGTAGTCACGCTGATTGAGAAACGAGTTAAAGAACGAACATTTCTTCACTGCATCCTTGTCGTCCAAGCTCTGTGTCAGGCACTGTCTCATTGAGTGCTACCATTTAATTCACAGCCATTGTTGGACAAGGGTTATTCTCTCTTCCGTACAGATAGAGAAATGGAGGTTCACAGAAGCTCGTCCCACAGCTAATAACTGACAGAAAAGGATTTAGACTGAGGATATCCGATCTCAGACCCAATGCCCTTTCTCCTCTCCCATAGTCATGAGGCATCAGTCTCTTCACTGACATACTAAGTACTCCTCAACACTTACTTAATGACTACTGTCATTCCCGAAAGAGACCATGAAGGATTTCAGAAATCACCCACTTCCCTAAGCTACCATTTGCTTCAACCAAAATCAAGAGGTTCCAGACTTTCAAGTTAATGGTCACTTGTGACACAACGTCCTTGGGTATCCAGTAGATGGTATCCCTGTCAAAGCTGGAAGCCCTCCACTATTTTCTGAGCACCTCTAGAATCTTTTTATTTTCCACTGCTGGTTCTAGGTAGAGGTTAGCTATTTCCTCAAAGTCTAAAATGGGTAGAGATTATAATCCCTTAGCATTTGTCCTGTATGGAAGCCTCAGAATATACTAAAAAATTAAGGGTAGATATGGTGTGTTGATTCTGATAGATGTCATAGTAAGTGCTCTGTTTCCCAGGACAAAAAGTACAGTGGCACTACCAGTCTGGGAGATTTGGACATATTAACTAAGATACTGTTGACATTTCAAGTGCCAGAAAGATGTCTCAACAGGATATGGGGTTAAAATTGTATTTCTAACCAATGAGCTCACATTTGGACTAAGCCTTAGCCAAGGGAAATAGTATCTTCCCAATTAAAAACAAAACAGTACTTAAGAAACAATCCTTACCAGGGAGCAAATAGAAAGGTATTTCAAAATGGGGAAGTGTGTTCAGGAAAGCACACAGGATGAAAGATCATCCCTGCTGCTTCTCGTGGCTTTCCTGTCCTCAGCCAATCACAGAACGCCAGCAAGAGGATGCTTCCCACCCAGATGTCTGTGCCTCTCTACTGCAACATGGCAGCCCAGTGATCCTGGAAATCCTTTCTGCAGTGAGTGTTTAAGCCCCAAAGGCCCTTCTCAGTGCATGCCTGGATCAAATTCTTTGGTGGATAAATTTTGAAAAATGTATTCAAAAGTATATGTCACATCCACATTTTAAATCTTTATCATCAAAATAACCAGCTGCCTTTGGCAATTCTGTTGTTTATTTTTAGAACACAGACATAAAACAACCTTCATACCGTGAATTTGAAGGCTGAGCTCACTTGCCTTGGCCGCCGCCGCAGTGTAGTCGGTGTAGTCGTGGGTCACACAGTGAAAGGGACAGGCGAGCTTTGTTAGTCACCACGCGGGAACTCTCCTTCCCCCACTGCCCATCTTGCTTGAGGGTTTTCGGGGTTGGAAACAATAGCATTTCCCACCCTCCCCTGAGACCAGAACGCCTGAGCACCGTTTTTCATGGCTCACCAACGAGGAGCTCTCTCCTGCCACAGTTCAACCTCTAGTTCCCCATTATGAAGACTTTTCTACCTGGTTCCCTGTGCCAGTCTCTGTAGTCCACCCGCCCACCCCTCTGACATCTGGGCCCCAGTGTAGCTGTAAAATCTTCATTGCAAAAGGGCTTGAAGAATAAGAGAAAAATCTTATCCGTATTGTTGCTCACTACTTCAAGTTCCGTCACATGTCTTTGAGTTCCTTTCTGTCTGAATTAATTTCAAGGATTGTTTTTTTGGCTTCGTCGTTAAATTCCGACTTGTAAGTCCCCTGAACCTACCCTTAACAGATGTTATTAGCATCTTAAACCCAGGGCCGGGTGGGGTCTCTCTCTTTATCTTCGGCAGCACCCCTGGAGTGTGTGCGTCTTCCCGCGGGACCACAGACGCTTATAATGTGTCTCTTTCAAAACACACAGCACCCACTACATTTCTGCTTTTTCTAAAATCACGTCTGGGGAAACTGAGAAGCTCCTTTTGAAGGATTGCATTACGGCTTTGATTTTTATTTATAAAACATAAAGGACTAATATATATCAGTTAGGACATTTTGCTTCCAAAGTGCATTGTAGCAAAATAATTGGAAGGCAGTTGCGGTGTGAAATATATGACAGCTTTACAGGACATAAAAAGCAGCTTTTTCTTTGTAATAGTGTAATTGCCTTAAACCCCACAATCATAATTGTTATCAAAAAATAATCCCAAGGAAAGGCTAATATAAGGTGAGCAGACTATTAGAAGAGCTCTAATACACTCGATTCCTTGAACAGCAAATGCAGCTCTCAATCTCCCAGTGCTTTTAGTGTCAGTCAGAGAGCACTCAGTCATTTCTGTGCATCAAGCCTGCAGTATTGATTTTTCCACTGACTGAAACAGCCATATAAGCATAAATTTTGCATGAGCCTTTCACTTTGTAGACTCTCCTTTGGTCAGATGACACATGATGTGAACATGAAGACTGTATAATAACAATGCATGGTCAACCTGCAGGCATTAAAGCGTGGGCTCTCGCAGCTCTGAAGGACAAAAGCCGGATGGGGTGCGGGCTGCCTTGCCGGTGCGGTGCGAGAGAAAACAAATATCATCTCCATCTTGGCAACGCGCATGCTGGTTTATTTTCTACTGCCCTCCTGGATCTGCACAGAGCCGCTCCTTTTCCGAAAGCCCGACACACACGCGCACGCGTGCACACTCGCTCACACGCATCTCATGGTCTCCATCCACTCCAGGGGAACCTCGGCACCCCTGCGTCGGTGGCTGAACCCCGCTCCCCGCACCCCCTTCTGGTTTTCTCCACGTTGTTCTGTTGTGTTCCGACCTTGATGTCATTTCTTTTGTGTCGGCCCTGGAGACTAAACAGTGTGTAACAACATCTGATAAGATCTGGTATCGGGCTGGGGAAAAAAAAAAAAAAAAAAGCCTTATCTAAAGATGTGACTCATTGATACACAGGTACAAGAAAAACCAACCTCCTTAATAGCCACATTCCATTTAACCTGCCCGGGCCCTCTGTGAGAGCTCCTTATTCATTAATAGTTCTCTATCTCGTGTCCTTATGATTTAAAACGTTCGCTGTGAAGTGCAATCATTCTGTTAGGATATTGTGCCAGACGAAACAAGAGGTGGGTGTAATCCTACCCCCAAGGGTCTGATACCACCTTATCCCAGGTGTCAGGATGGCTCCGTCACAGCCACCCTGCCCTGTCACACAAACTTCGGCAATTTGATGTAATAAGCTTCTATTATGATGGGAAGAATTCCCAAATTGAATGAGCCCAAAGAAGGGAAATTATCTATTTAAAGGGAGAGAAAAAAACCAAAAAACAAAACCCTGTTAGCCAGATAGAGTCAACCAGAAGGAGAACACTGTCTCATTTTAAATAAAAATCATGGTACAAAACAAGAGACTTGCTCTAATGAATAATTGCAAATGTATTCGCTTTTTCCTTTTGTGTAACCATTTGGAATAGCAGTAATAACACTCACCTTGAAGCTTGCTAACCTGGGGGAAGAGAGGAGCTAACGCTGGAATAAAGCACTTCAAACTTCAGTATCTTATAAAGGAGACCAACTTCACACATAGGAGACATATTAGCTTATGGTGAATGTAAGCACGATACGATTTAAAGAGAGAGAGAGAGAGAGAGAGAGAGAGAGAGAGAGAGAGAGAGAGAGAGAAAGAAGTGGATGTGCATTCATCTGGAATTTGTCCAGTGCTCAGGAAGGGGACACAGACACCATCATTTTTAATTCTTTTAATATCCGCCTGCCGGTGGCAGCTGCTTGCTTTTTGTGATTGGCCTCATCAGTGCTGCTGGTTGTTTGAAAAGAGTTTTGAAAATTATTCTTTTTATTTCCAGTTGATGGCATCACAGGAGATATTTCTACTTAAAAGCAAAGTTATTATAGTGAGCAGTGTTCTCTGAAATGAGTTTTGGCCAAGGAGAATGAGCAAAATGATACTGGTGAGCCAAGCTCGGAGAAGAGTCTGTTCTCAGGCTGAAGTGTGAGGGGGGAGGAAGGCCAGGCTTGTCTCCTTGCAGGAAACTAAAAGTCTGTGGAGACTATGCTAAACTTTCTTGCTAATGCTTTATTTGATGGTCTCCTACCCTGGAAATTTGCTCAAGTACCTACTGGTCAAAATGAGGCTGTTTTAGGGGCGCCTGGGTGGCTCAGTTGGATTAAGCGTCTAACTTCGGCTCAGGTCATGATCTCACCATCCATGGGTTTGAGCCCCGAGTTGGGCTCTGTGCTGACAGCTCAGAA
The DNA here is from genome assembly GCF_024362965.1 of Panthera pardus. Taxonomy (NCBI): domain Eukaryota; kingdom Metazoa; phylum Chordata; class Mammalia; order Carnivora; family Felidae; genus Panthera; species Panthera pardus. The sequence goes on along the minus strand of NW_026527013.1, from coordinate 74,427,750 downwards.
CCTGGAGCCTGCTTGGATTCTGTGTCCCTCTGTCTCTGTCCCTCCCCATCTCACTCTGTCTCTCTCTCCTCAAAAATAAACATTAAAAAAATTTTAAACAAAAAAAAAATGAGGCTGCTGTAATGTTAAAAAGGGAAAAGATGGTTCCTGGGCCCAGCTGAGCACCCCACTCTGAGGATCCTTTTGCATTTAGGAAATGCAGTCTCAACTCTGGATCCTGGGAGATAGGTCCCTCAGATGTGGGGGCCAGGACAGATGCTAAGATCGTGTACCTCCCAGACACCAGAATCTGCTTCCCAGACCACCAGCCTGGGAAGAGGTTGTCTGGGGAAGCGGGGGTCCCTTCTTCTTTTCTTTCTTTCCTGTCTTCTTTTCTGTCACTTTTTTTTTTTTTTTTGCTCCTTTGACTGCCCCCCCCCCATGAAATTTGATTATAACCAAGGGAAAAAAATAGAAGGCTCAACGACATCAAAGGGCTGGTAGCAGAATCTGCAGTGGTTCACTTCAGTGCCCGCTGCCTCGAACCCGTCCCTGTGTCTAAAAATTGCTCTTCTCTGTCCAGTGGCCTATCTGGAATGTGATGGCCATCTCTACATCCTTCTGAGTGCATGGCTGTCCTCTGCGCCCTCTCATTCTCCTCAAGTCTCTGTAGAGAGATCAGCAAATAGTAGGGAAGGAAATTAATGACTTAGTGGCCAGAGTCTGTCCCACAAGCCCCGCCCCTGGTGGGTTTCTCAGCGCTTCTCATCACGGGGCTAATACCTCAATGGGCTTCCCTTTACCTGTCATCCGAATGTGGGTCCAGCCCCACTGAGCCAGAGAGGCGGAGGCTAGGATTCTCCTAAAGCCCGTTGCAAAATTTACGTCCATAGGTTTTATAGCCTCTCCACAGTCACCAGAAACACACACACACACACACACACACACACACACACACACACATGCATACACACACGTTTTTGAGCAACCCTAAAACATTTCCTGCTCTTACAGATATTTAGGAATGAACATTATGGGATGCTGCCAAAACAGCTTCCCAGAGCCTCTTCTGATCCCAGATCCAACCAGCTGTGGGGTGTGTGTGTCTGTGTGTCTGTGTCTGTGTGTCTGTGTGTCTGTGTTAGGAGAGAAAGACAAACAGAGACCAAGGGGTGGGGATGAGACTGCTGCTTATTAAGTGCCAGCCAGGAGCTAGGTATTTATAAATGCCAACACTTGTGTTTGGAAAAACACACAACCTATGCTTTTGTTCGCATGTGCTCAGAGTCTTGTGTTTGCTGTTCCCCTTCCCCTCCCTTGGAATGCTTTTCTCTCCAATGCCAGCATGGGTCTCTTCCTCAGTGTCTCCAGGGATCTGCTGATTGGCATCTTTTCAGTGAGACCTTCCTGAACTACGCTGTAGAAGAGGGCACCCTCCAGTCCCACTGGCACACCCGATGGCCTCTCCCTGCTTTACTTTTAACCATAGCTCTTAACACCGTGTGACAGACTGTACATTTCTCTGAGTGTCTGTCCATTGTCTACCTCCCCTGCGAAATGTGTGTGCTCCCTGCTGGCCTCCCAGCTCCAGAGACGGTGCCCTTGTGAGCATTGCATCAATAGCCGTGTAGTAAAAGGAGACTAAATCGCTCCCTGTGCTTCTTTACCCAACGGAGGAAAGAACCCATTTGGAAGTAGAAATGTCCTTCCAGTCCCTAGGATGCTGCTCCAGGGTGTTTGAGCTCATAGAAAGACCCCCTGGGGGCACTCCTAGGAGGCGAGGTTTGGAGGCTGCAGAATTTCCTGGAAGGTACAAGACTCTAGACGCGTCTTCTGCCTTCTTTGCCTCACGTGACAGCCTCAGATAAAGAGGACCTGTGTACCTGACAGAGGCAGGAAGCAGAGCAGGTGTGAAGTTTGCCGACCGAGGTGCCGGGGAGTACCTGGTTAACAGAGCGTCTGTTCTATAAAGGTACACGGTGGCTTGTGATAGACAAGCTTTATAAAATAACAGCAATAATAGCCTTTATTTAATTTTGGTATTTCTATATTTTTTTGTTCATTGCCTTTGGGCAGTGTGCACCTTTAATAAATAAACACACACCTTCTAATGAGGGAATGAAATTACAGAATTGCTACCAACCCCAGAACAGCAGCCGATCACAACTGCCGGCCGCCGGCACCGGAGTGAGAAGCGTGTAATGTAGGTCACAATATTGGGAAGCCAGGGCCCCCAGTCTCAGTCAATGTGGTGGAGCCGGTAGAGGGAGGCTCGGAGCAGGGGGGCGAGGAGACACAGAGATGCCTAGAGCAACCTCAGAAAATGGGACACTGGGAAGCAACCTGTACCTTCCTCTCCCTTCTAAGTTGAGGATGAAGTTAACAGGTTCCTATTATGCTTCTCCACGAAGGTCACCAAACCATACTTTTTTTCTCCTGGCATTCAGTCATTATCAAAATTCTGCCTCTTTATCTGAATTCATCCCCACTGATTTGCTAAAATCTACTTTTCCCGGAATGCATTTGTAAGTACCTGGCGGTGAACTGCGAGGAGTTGCCGTGAGCCCGTTGGAAAGTCAGTACGCACTTGAGGTTCATCGGAAAATTGGCACAAGGGGAGTGTTTGTTGATCTAGGCTTCCTTCCATCACTGCACCTGCTGCTTTGTGTCATAATTTTCTCACTGTGCAATCTCCCCAATCCCTTCCCAGAGGCTGGCTATCTCCAGGACAGGCACCGGCTCGTTCCTCTCTGGATTTGTGACCCCTGACACAGACCCTTGCACAAATGTTTGCAGAAAAGATGGAACACTGAGTAATTTGGAAGCCAATGACGAAGGGATTTGCTTTTTTTTTTTTTAATGTTTATTTTTGAGAGAGAGTGCGCAAGTTGAGATGGGGCAGAGAGAGAGGGAGACAGACAATCCCAAGCAGGCTCCCCTTTGCCAGCCCAGAGCCCAACGTGGGGCTTGAAACCATGAACTGTGAGATCACGACCTGAGCAGAAACCAAGCGTCAGATGCTTAGCTGACTGAGCCACCCAGGCGCCCCTTGCTTTTTCTTTTTTTGCTACAATATTTCCAACAGTCTAATAACCAGCGAGCTATAATCTTCTTGGCCCCATTCCTCCCAAACAGAAGGCAGCCATAGTACAACAAAGTTGTCTGTCAGATGGGAGAATCAAGGTACTTAAGATGAGAGAGCTTGAATAGCCGCCCCGCCCCCCCCATTTCCGTGTTCGTCTGGCTCGTCTTGTTTGAGAAGCAGAGATTCATTCACTCAAGTTGCTTCAGGTAAGAGGGACTCCAGTTTGGATGTACACGAGGCTCTTGCGAATCTAGGCAAGAAACAGCAGCACAGTTGAATCTCAGGGAACCAACTCTGAGGAACCATTTGGAACCCACAGTGAGCCTCCAGAGGCCTGCACGTTCCTTCTCACAGCATTCTGGCTTCTCTCCATGCTCCCCTTCCCCTCGTTCTCCAAACTGTAGAACTCCAACTATTTATAATTCTCCTACACTGTTGGCTTCTCTGGCCATTTGGGTCATCCTCAGTTTGCTTTCTGGCTTCTTTTTGTAACTTCAGCTTCAGTGCCCATCCCAAAATGTCTTTCAGTTCCTAATATCAAATATCAGAAAGAAATATGTATTTTTTTTTCTAAGAAGGCTTCGCAGAGCCCAACACAGGGCTTGAACTCATGACCATCAGATCAAGAGTTGAGATCGAGAGTCAGATGCTTAACCAACCAAGTCACTGAGGTGCCCCTCAGGAAGAAATATGATTGATCCTCCTCATTTATTTCAGCTGCAACACATACATTTCTAGGAGAGAATTAATTGTGACCTGGAATATCATGGAGGCTTCATGAGGCCAGTTTACGGCTCCAGCAGGGCCATAAACTCTAGATATTTCAAAATCTAGAACATTTCAAGATCTTGTAATTCTACCCCACCGATCCAGGTCATTTTTGAGCCCAGATTAATCTACAGGGAATGTAAATAATACGGCAGATTTAGAAAACAGCTATAGCCAATTCTGAGGGTGTGAATGTGTCCTTTGACTAATGATGGAGCCTACAAATTAGAAAAGGTAGTCTCATCAGGCTCTCTGCTGACAGCTCAGAGCCTGGAACCTGCTTCAGATTCTGTGTCTCTCTGCCCCGCCCCCCACTCATGCTCTGTCTCTCTCTCTCAAAAATAAGTAAATATTTTTTAAAAAACTTTAAAAAAAAGAAAAGACAAGGTAGTCTGAAGCCCTCTTAAGAAATAAACTTTGGTTTTAAAGAAATTATTACAACTTCTGAGAATTAATGTAGTTTTTTAAAAATTAAAGTACAAGTGAACTTCTCACTTAATTTTAAACATTTGCTACTATTAAAATTCTTTGCACTGGGAATAATATATTGGGAATCAGAAAATCACAGCTATTAGGTTAGAAGAAAGTTTTACAAAGCCTAGATAGAAAAGCTGAATTATAAAAGTATATTTTCACCAAATGGAGGAGAATACAGTCCACTAAATTAATCGACATGTCTAATGGAAAGAAAACACTTTATTCTCTGTGTTATAATTCAGGACAAAGAAGCAAGCCTTTTTCATCTTTGTGTGTCTGGTGTCAGGCTCAGAATCTGACACATATTTGGTGGTCAATAAATGTTTGGGAAATTAATAATAAATGACTCTGGTCTTAATATTTTGGGAAATGGAGCAGAATGTAGACTACTTGGGGAAGTAAAAAGGCTTGAGATCAAGTTATTTAAAAATTAAACCAGCTAAATGCCTGCTCTGGACTAACCAATCACCAGACAAATCATTGTTTGTAACGTGTCTAACTTGGAAATGACAATATCTTCCTGGGTGAGGAAGGACAATTCAGGCCTGCACCTGTCCAAATCCGAGGTGAGACTCCAGGTGACTTCATTTGAAGAAGGTGGCCTGTGTATCTCTGTCTCCCCCCCACCTTTAAAAACAGCCCCTCCCCCCTCCCAATTTTTGGACTGTGAGTTCCTTCAGGGGATCAAGGGTATCCTTCTGTTTTCCTGGCTTCTAGCTCGGTTCCAGGCACATGCTTGCTGAATGAGTGGACACAATCGGAAATCACCTAAGGATATGAAACGGGGTCTCAGTGGGTTGAGGGATTCGAAGGGTTACAAGTACAGGAATGATTTCTGTGCTTTCCACGTAGGTCCCTTGAATCCCTATTGATGCGTCTTTAGTCCACATGAGATCATCTGCTCCACTCCTCTTTCCTGGTCTCTGCCATTTTCCTCATTCATAGCTTTCATCACTAGTGGCTTATTATCGACATCTGTTTCATAAAGCACCTGGTCTTGCACAAGGTAGGCCCTCAACAAGTACCTAGTACCAAGTACCACGAGTACTGAGTACCAAGTACCAAAGTCCTGGTTACCTAGTAACAAGTACCAGAATGGATGGAATCTGATGGAGCAAAAGAACAATGTGCTCAAAGGCCAGGGAGCAAAGGAAGACCTGGGTATTGAAATCCCCAAGAGAGCATGGCATAAGACTAAGGGAAGAAAAGAGAGAGGCTGCCAATTCTTTAGGGGAAAGAGATGAGCCAGGAAGACCAGAATATTCCATATTATGTCTCCTTGTAATAGGCAGAATAATGCTTCCCACCCCCACAAAGATGTCTATGTCTTCGTCCCTGGAACCCGTGACCATGTTATGTTACATGGCAAAGAGGAATGAAGGTTGTATATGGAATCAAGGTTGTTAATCTGCTGACTTTAAGATGGGGAAACTATCCTGGATCATTGGGTGGACGCAATCGCAAGGGCCCTTTAAAAGCAGAAGAGGGAGGTGGAAACAGAGCCAGAGTTAAAGAAGCGTGTGTGATGAGAGAAGACTCGCCCCACCGCTGCTGGTTTTGAAGCTGGAGGAAGGGGGATATGAGCCAAGCAACGTCAGGATTCCCTGGAAGCCGGACAAAGCTCAAAAGCTGATGCTGTCCTGGAGCCTGCAGAGGGAACTCAGCTCTGTCCACACCTTGATTCTAGCTCCGTAAAACCTGCTTGGGACGTTTGACCTCCAGATATCTAAGATAACAAAATTCACGTTGTTTATACTGCTGTTTGTGTAATTTGTTACAGCAGCGAATAGAACACTTACACAAGCCATGGAAGTCCATCACAAAATGGCGTGTAGGCACCTAAAAGTTTACCAGCTCTCTCATGAGGAACTCCCACCAGACCCTCTCAAATGCAGGCTGTCACATCTGTTTGTTTCCAAGCCAGCGCTAAGCTCAGCAACCACACGTATTTATATTTTGGGAAAGGTAGCCTAGACAACGAAGGAGAATGGGTTCTCGAGGGAAGGTACAGGTGGAGACTTTCCACTTCCTCTTATAGTGACTGACATCCTTCCTAATACTTTAGGGAAATACTGGAGTCAGGAGTAACTTGAGTTCTGGAAAACCTAGATAATATCAGCCATTGTAAAGCCTAGTTAGAATTTCAAATAATATAGGCTTACACATAATTTTCAATTTTTGAAAGGGGGATAACATCTTCCTAACACAGTGAAATTCTAAATTACTGTTTGGGTTGGTTTTCCACTTTTCTGCTGCCCATCTGAAAACCATTACCCGTTACCCAGTGACAAAAACCATAATCGCCCGTCTTCAAACGGCCTCCACAGTGCCTCCACGTGATATGCACCCCCAAACCAGCTGTGGGTGCGTGTGAAAGGCATACCCTTAGACTCCGTGCATACCTAGCAAGCTTTCAGCAGACGCCTGCTGGGAAATACAGAGCAAAATTAAGAAGGTCACACAAATGGGCTTAAAATAGAGCCTTAAACTGCAACCCCGTGCTTTAAACACCTAAAATAAAAAGATAATGTTTATGCATTGGAATAAATCACATGCAGCATCACACGTTCCACTCAGAAGATACACATTACCGAACCTTTGTGTCTCTGGGAGGCAGAATGAGAATAGGGGAAATTTATATGTGCACTGCACCCCCACACTTATTCTATTTTTATTCTTTTCCATAGACATGTTTTCATGTATCTAACAGCTTTCAGACATTTGCAACTTTCATGCAAAGGCAACAAAAAATTGTCAAAAGAAAATGCCAGTGCTTAATGCTATGCACATCCACAATTTTGAAACTAAATTATTAGGTCCACCATTTTGTACCCGTGCCAGATTTTCTGTAGAGAGAGAACTTATAGTGAATTAAGACTACATGGAGGTATGGATAGCAAATGTTCTTACCTCTCAGATCCTTCGGTGGTGGAATTAACTTTCAGATGATATCGTGTAGATAACGCAGTTATGACTATAACTCATGATAGAAACAATAGTTCCATATTGTTACTTTTTCACTTGCTTCCTTCCAAAAATAGAAACAAATGTGCAGAGAGGACAGCATACTCCTCTTGAAGGAGTACTCGGATTTGAAGGGGGCAGATTTGCCTTATACTTTGTGAAAACATTTCCCAGGTGTAGGTGAGAAAAATCGGAAGGAATATTAACAATACCTGTATTCTGAAGCTTTGGATTTTAATCAGCAAATTTATACATGGCTTTTACTCCATGCTTCACGTCATTCTGTTCTCATTGCTAGCTGGCGTGAGCCTCAAGTTCCACATTTTAAGAATCGTATGTCTGTGGGGTGCCTGGGTGGCTCAGTTGGTTAAGTGTCTGACTTCAGCTCAGGTCATGGGCTCATGGTTTGTGGGTTTGAGCCCTGCGTCAGGCTCTGTGCTGACAGCTCAGAGCCTGCAGCCTGCTTAGGATTCTGTGTCTCCCTCTCTCTGCCCCGCCCCTTTTCATGCATTGTTTCTCTCTCTGTCTCTCAAAAATAAATGTTAAAAAAAATTAAAAAAGAAAAAAGAATCTTATGCTTGAAACTTGCATATGATAAATCAGTCAACCCATCTTTTTTTCTGGTGGTTTCAATCCACAGAGACTCATCTAGGACAGTCGGGAGTGTGGTAACACAATTGTTCCTTGCTAATTTCCTACTGAGCTCAATTACGTTTAGCAGCTTTTTGACATCTCAGGTATAAAAATCACCCATAGCCGCAAACCGTCTTCTGCCTGTTTTGTGTATTTTAATTCTTGATGGTAAAAAATGGGGGACCGGGAAGGGGGCAGAATTTGTGATGTTCTAAAGTGGTCCAGGTGGACATAGAATCACAGTGGCAGCTATAAACTACCTCGCTCATTTCATGTGACAAAGAAATGAGAAGAAAGGAAACATAAATGAGAAGAAAGGAAGCTGAAAAGAAAGAAAGCTAATTGTAGGCCATTTGTAACTGTTCAGAATGGGTAAACATATTACCCTTCTCCCAGCATAACATACTGTTCAGGGTGAATTGCACCTAATTTTTTTCTTATTATGCCATTTGAAGGCCAAACTCATTCTTCACAGAAATTGCTTCAGGGCCTGAGGGTTCATGTAACTTGTTTAATCATGATTGTTATTTGATAGCATTACCTGGTAATCACTCCATCAAAAGTTGGATGATTATCTAGAAGCCATGTTAAGCAGAGACATTTAAAGACCACAGATTGATTAAAAACAAACAAACAACAACAACAACAATAAAAAAAACTGCAGCCAACTCTGCCTTCATAACAATACAGTCTATGAACTTCGGAGCGGCTGATTTTTATTTTCTTGTCTCAATGTTGTCCTGTAATGAGTCTAATACTAAAATGTAAACAGTTTTCTAAGCCAATTAACTATTTCTTCAGATGTAATCCTGGATAAGTTCTTTAGCCTGACTTTGTGTTGAGAAGTTTCCTGACCTTAGAAAATAGACCATCCTAACTTCCCCTCGAGGAGAGAGAAAAGTAATTGCCTCTCTGGCCCTAGTAGGGAGGTGTCAAGGTCGTTCAGGGTGTGTGGAAGGTCAAAGGCAAGAAGGAAGCCTGGAGATGGCCCAGTGTTGTGCAAACAAGCTTGGGGATGTGCCCAGCCCTGACCATGTTGGGGCCAAATTCCTCCTTGAGGACTTCCCAAGGGCAAAGGTCAGGGGAGCCCCTGAAGTCAGTGATGATCAGGTGGCCTCGGGACACACAAGTGGCCTGGCGTGTGCATTCCCAATTTCCTAGGCCCTGAGAGCAGAAGTATGGGACCCGGAAAAGCCCAGCCAAGCACCAGCTTGGCTCCTACACTTGCCCCTTGTTTCTCTGAATGAAGCCTGTCTCCTCCCCAACCACGACTTCCCAATCCCTCCACCTCACCGCCAACCCCCTCTGGCATTTCTCTGCCAAGTGCATCCTTGTGTATGTACTAAAACCTTCTGCCCTTCACCAGGCTGCTCCAGATCCTCACTCTCTAACAGCCTCCCCTGCTCCTTCGGGAGCATTTCAGCCGTTTGCCCCATGCCAGCTCCCAGCTTTGTTATAAACTGTGCAGAGCCCGCATGCCCAGCGCTTCCCCAGCTTGGAACATAACTATAGCCTCAGGCCCGGTGGGATGCCGGTGGGGCTGGGAGCCTGTGTGCATGCGTGTGCACGTACACACACACACACACACACACACACACACACACACACACAGGTCTGTCTCCTGCCTCCTCCAGCCAACAACAAAAGCTGCCAGGGAGACAATTCAAAGCAAGAGTTCTGGGATCACTAATTCTGCCACCAGCCAGGGCTCAACCAGATTGTCTGTCCTGCCAGAAACGTGTTATAACCAGAGGCTCTTCCCGCTTCACCAGCTTTTCTCCGTTCAGCCGGGCATCTCCAAAATGTCACATTCCTCCCTAACGCCTCTGCTCCCTCCTGATGTCACTTTATGAAGTATATAATGCTAGTGATTGGGGCGCCTGGGTGGCTCAGTCGGTTAAGTGGCCGACTTCGGCTCAGGTCTTGATCTCGCGGTCCGTGAGTTCGAGCCCCGCGTCGAGCTCTGTGCTGACGGCTCAGAGCCTGGAGCCTGTTTCAGATTCTGTGTCTCCCTCTCTCTGACCCTTCCCTGTTCATGCTCTGTCTCTCTCTGTCTCAAAACTAAATTTAAAAAAAAAAGTTAAAAAAATTTTTAAAAAAATATAATGCTAGTGATTACCTTTGAGTCCTCTTCCAACGCATAATATGTACTTCAACTTCCTACCTCTGGCTACCTTGAGAACCGAGCATCTCTGGAACCCACTTTAAAAAGAAGGCATTGTTCTCATCAGTTTGCTTGATGTGCCCTATAGTCCTGAAATAGGTGCTATGGTCACAGATGAGAAAACTGAGGCTCAGAACTTTAATTTGGTCAAGACCACTCAGCTGGTAAGTGGCAGAGGTAGAATTTGAACTTGGACCCGACCACATTATGGTCTTCTGTCATTTCTCCTTCCAGAGGTGGCAAAATGAGCTAGTGATCCCGAAGGTCCTGTTCGTCTATATAGTTCTGTGATGCTGTCACACTATGCCATTCAGGTACATGAGTTTTTATTTTTATCATAGTTATGCAGATTGGCTTAACCAGAAAATATACCAGTACTTACGTCTTTAAGAAGACAGAGTAGATGTATAGGAAATGAGCCAGTAAATTTAAACCACATTCAATATTTTCTGTCGTCTTGATTTTAGGCCCCGTCGGAATGGGTATGAGAGGGAGGGAGAAAGAGAGAGAGAGAACTTGAAATGTGTTTTCTGAGTTGGCTGCCACAGACAGCCATGCAGAAGGTGTGGTGTAACCATGGAAGGGGAGCCAGGGCCACAGAAAAGGCTGCATGCAGACAGTACGAGCTTGGGGAGACCTCTCAAGATTCAAAATCCTTTACCTTAAATAAGTGTAAAGCTTCCTACATTACATAACTAAGTTGAAAATAGTGGCTCAGAAGATTCCTGTTTGTGGGGGCACCTGGGTGGCTTAGTCGGTTAAGAGACCAACTTTGGTCATGATCTCACGGTTTGTGAGTTCGAGCCCCGCGTCGGGCTCTGTGCTGACAGCTCAGAGCCTAGAGCCTGCTTCGGATTCTGTGTCTCCTTTCTCTCTACCCCTCCCCAACTCATGCTCTGTCTCTCTCTCTCAAAAATAAATAAGCATTAAAAAAAACCTAAATATTAAAAAAAAAGATTTATGTTTGTGGTAGGAAGATAGGGGTGCTTTGGAGCCTCAGTAGGACACCAAGAGGAAGAGACCCAACTACCAACAGTCAGATTTGGGGAAGACACAGCTTAGCAGGACAGGAATGAGTGGCCTCTGAACCGCCCCAATGCACCTGTGCCCAAGGTCACCATGGCTAGATACAACAGGCTCAAGTCCCAACATGTGCTTGTTTGGGTTCAATTTTAGACCCTGTTTACTTTTTTCAGTGTGCCTGGATGTTAATAAAAATTCATTGATGGGATCCACATCGGATCATCATTCAACTATTCTACAAATGCCAAACCCACATTTTTGTGGGAGCAATTTGTGCCCCTTCTTTTGAGAAACAACTAGGTTTTTGTTTTAATATTTTAAGAAAAGCATTGTATTATACTGATCAACATCACACTGGGAAAACTTTAAAGTTATCAGCCCAGAAAGGTAGAGCATTCTCAGATCAGAACATAAGCTTCTTTACTTTTAGGTCTGATAGTATGCATTTTATTTATAGTATGGTTGTCATTTTTTCCCCCAACCTACATGAATCATGAAGTTGGACCTTTTTTTTAATGTAAAATGCATTGGCACCTATAACATATACTTAACAAAATTACCCAGTGCATTTTCTGTGAATAGCACCCAACTCCTTTTCCCTTCTCTTCTGACAACAAGAGTGCTACTGCTCAGAAAATCACCATTTCCCTTCACTTTTATTTGACTGAAAACAGCCGAGTTTCTATGGGTTTCCGAAGGTACAGTGTTCAGCTCATCTGATATGAGATCACGTTAAAGATGATTGTGGTAATTTGTTTCTTCTTGTTGTGAAACCACATGCTGTCCCCAGAAATTCAAGCACATTTTTTAGAGACTGCTTTTGTGTGCGTTTCATTATTATAAAGACATACATGCACAATTTGAAAATTCAAAAAAAAATGCAGAAAAATCTTTAAAAATGAAACCAGAATCTCCCCTAATTTGTCATGAGATTAAGGAAAAAGTTGCTTCCTTCCTTCTGTTTTCAGTGTTATTACAATAAAAAAAAACTTATTTTAAAATCACTCAGAATCTTAGAATTCAGTTAAGTACTCATAACGTTTTGGTATTTTTCCTTCCAATGTTTTATCTAATCACATATATATTCCCTGTGTTTTTAAAATGTTAAATCCCACTCTCCATAGGAACCAGGGGTTTCTTCATTTAGCATCATATTTCAAATGTCTCCTTCAAGCTGTGCCTTTAGCTTTGAACTTAAGTGGACCTGTGTAAATCAGGGGGCTGATACATTTGGTTCATTAAAATAACTATGGTTGTATAATGTGACTACATCCTGGCCACAATGTACTGGATAAAGAAAAACAGAGTCAAAAGCAGAAATTCTGATATAATATATATTGGTCTTTTGAGTTGTGAAAGCTGGTACATCGCACACACACACACACACGTACACACACACACACACACACTCATACACATGCAGAGGCGTGCTGGTGCCTTAGTGTTCATTATTCCCTCTGCCTGGAAGTTTCTTCCAGTACATATTCACATGGCTCCTGCCTTCCTTTATTCAGGTCAACTGTCACCTCCTCAGGAAGGTCTTGTCCTCCATTCCTAAACCGCCTGTCACCTGCCCTGCCCCACATTTCCTCTTCGCCCTTATTACAACCAGACAGGATACCAACCCCCTATTGCCAACCTCCCCCCACCTGAGCGTAACCTCCATGAGGGCAGGGACACTGCTTACGTCACTCTGGAGCCCTGCCTGGCACATAGTAAGTCCTCAACAAGTGCTTGTGGAATAGAGACAGACACGGGGTCCCTTCCTGTCCTGCATTCCTCCCCTCGGCCCGGCAGCTCATGCCAATTTCCTGATTTTCTGTCCACTTGCAGAAAGATGGACTTTGGCAGGTACTTCTCGATAGCCCCAAGGTCTCTAGGAAATCAGAGCCCAAACTGAAATGCAGGTGGCCCAATGTCAGGGTCAGGAGCTGGGGCCCAGACCTAACTTCCTGGATCTGAGCTCCAGCCGGGCCTCGTCCTACCTGTGCTGTTGTGGGCAATTCATTCGGTCTCTCAGCCGCTGTGCACATATTTAATATCCATGAGACTCTTAGATTAATGCCTGGCAGGTAGTAACTGCTCTATTAGTGTCAGTGGTTATTAAAGGAAATCAGAGAGCAAGTAAGGAAGTAAGAGGTGGGTGCGTTTTTCCAATGGACTCGGACACCCAACCATCAGACTGGCCCTTGCTTTTGTCATCACCTCCACTCACTATTTCATCTGTCTTCCGGAAAAATGTCACTGGACGAGAACAGGAAACGGGAGTATGTGTCCCCTGGAGGGTGGGTAGGTAACAAACGGGGCATTGGGGCCCAAACACAGGAAACTGGTCAATTTTCAAAAGAAAGTAACTTGCTTGGTTAGAGAATTTAATCCCTGAATTATAATGAAGATCTGAGAATACCTCTCTGACCCCAAAAGTGGGCTCGTGGCCCGCAAGATTATTCCCAGAGTGTGTTGTCTGGGATGTGATGAGAGTCCGGCTTGTGCCTGAATGATGCACACCTGTGATTCTGCCACTCCTGGCCATCAGGCCCCCTCCTGTGTCGTAGGTCTACATCCCCGGTACTTAGCTAAGTGCCTGCCACCTGTTTAGTATGGATGTTGAGTGGGTGAGTAAATAAATAAGTCATGCATTCAATAAGTCACCCGAGTGCTCAGAGTATGTATGTGTGTGTATACGTACGTATATGTGTATATAGATACACACACATGTACATACTCCCTATATACCACAAGGAATGGCTCTAAAGAGTAAGCCCAAAGGGTATCCAAAACTGATTGGGGAAACTGCAAATGTCTATACAACAAACAAAAAGCATTTGATCTTATTGTCAGGCGTGGCCAGAGAAGGATTTTGAGAGTGGTCATTAGGCCTGGAGGTGAACTTTGAAGGAAAGGTAAAGGTCGGCCAAGCAGAGAAAAGCTGGCCTGGTGAAATAAATGGAAAAGGTCAGAATGTGTACCTCAGGCAGTTTGCCGCTTTATAGAAAAAGTAAAGAACCCCCCCCCCCCCACCACACACACACACACCAGCCTAGTGGAAAACCCTGTGACCCTCAGCTTCTGAGTATTTGGGATAGGAAATCCAGGCCTCTGGGATTCGCCCCAGGCCCGAGGTCAGGTGCTTGGTCAGCATGGCACTGACTACCCACCCAGAGCTAGCCAGGGCCACTGGGTGATTTGGGTGCGAAGCTGGCTTTGGGGAAGGCTTAATGGGGGAGTCGCCACCATTCCACCCTGACTTCCTTCGGGGAGAAAACCAGAGCTCCACAAAGTCTCAGACCAGAAAAATCTAACCCATGCTGTTATTACTTATGTTTAGTCCGTTTGAAAGTTTAGTGCAACAAAAGTATACACATTTACACGTTTGCTGTGCATTTCAAGAGAAGCGTGCAGTTTTAAATAACTTACTCATATTGTTAGAGTTGAAATGCTCCCTATTTTAGAACCTATTATCCAGGTTAAAATAATAATTTATTTTAATCAGCAGTGATTTTTATTCCACTCGGCGCTCCCAGAGCTTGGCTTTATGTAGTAAGACAGCATCTCCGGCTGGCAGGCGAGATTTTCATCTCTCTTTGACTCCATTAAAGTAAGCTTCTATAAACAGACATCAATTACAACCATTTTTAAGGGTTTTAAAATGTAATCCAACAGTGCTGCTTAACTAAATGAATCCTAGGAAGTGATCTCCAGTGAATTAATAGAGCAGTGTGCAGACGACTCACTATGGGTCTGAGTTAATGACTGAAGAAGATCAAATTAATTACAAGTGTCTCCAAGGAGTTTCCAGGAAGAATTCTCCCTTATCAGTTAAAGTCTGTTTAACCCTTCCTGTTCAGAGTCCGTATGTCCTCTAATTGTTAAAATATCAGGTAGTAATGGGGAGAGTAATGGGGAGAAGGCTCGTCTGCCTTCTCCTTCCAAGTGTGAGTTTTCAGATGTATCAGAGCATCTGGGAAGGAAGGATTCCCATGAAGACCCTGGTATTCTTCAGCCCTTTTCATGGACTGAAATCCAGCTGGGTTTGTGTTGGACCCACCAGTTGAGTTCCCTTGGCAAAGATCCACGGGAGACTTGAATGACGTTTTTATATTAAGAAGTGTCCAAAACACAACTTTATTTTCTTTTAATTTTTTTATGTTTGTTTATTTTTGAGAGACAGAGACAGAGCACAAGCAGGGTGGGGGCAGAGAGAGAGGGAGACACAGAATCTGAAGCAGGCTCCAGGCTCTGAGCTGTCAGCACAGAGCCCAATGCAGGGCTCGAACTCACAACCTGAGATCATGATCTGAGCCGAAGTCGGACACTTAACCAACTGAGCCACCCAGGCACCCCTAAAAGGCAACTTTAATTGGGGGCAGGGGAAATCCATCTGAGCAGGGTCAAATAAAAGCCTGAGTTGACCAGGAAGAAGAGTTCAAGGTCATCAGACATGATTTTGCACCAGATTGCAGAGATGTAGTAGGTCGTCAGCAAACTGCTCCTGGGTGAGCTGATATCCCCAGGAAATCACATAGGGGCAACGCTCAATCCCTACTCATCTGTGCTGTTCATCTGGCCTTCAGGAATCACCCTCAGCCCAGCTCTGGGTTTCCCTGTAGTGCTTTTGAGGCAAAGATTCCATCTTTGGAACCCAAGCTTCCTTGTATTTATTATTATCATGACCAAGAATTATCCTAGTGGGTGCTGGAGATGGTGTGCTTGCTTGAAAAGCACATCCAGAGAGTAAAATGGCCGAAGTATAGAAAACCGAAGAAGCAGGTCAAAAATGAGAGGTGAATAACAGTGTATGAAGAGGACAGGGAATAAGAAAGAGAACACGCACCACACAAAAATTGTATTGTATTGGAAGCAACCAAGATATCCTTCAGTAGGTGAACAGCTAAATAACCCACGGTACATCTGGACAATGGAATATTATTCAGGGCTAGAAAGAAATGAGCTATCAAGCCATGAAAAGACACGGAGGTAACTTAGATACATATTACTAAGTGAAAGAAGCCAATCTGAAAAGACCATACACTATATGATTCCAATGACGTGACATTCTAGAAAAGGCAAAACTATGGAGACAGGAAAGAGGCCAGTAATCACCAGGGGTTAGGGAGGAGCAAGAATATAAAGAACACACAGGATTTTTAGGGCAGCGGAAGTACTGTGTATGATGCTATAACTGTGGACACACGTCATTGTAAATGTGTCCACATCCTTAGACAGTACCACATCGAGTGAACCCTAAAAAATGGGTGAACCCTGATGTAAACTATGAATAATGACAATGATGTGTTAATACAGGCTCACCAGTTGTAACAAATGTAGCACTCTGGTGGAGGGTGTTGATAACAGGTTGGGATCTATGCATGATTGGGGGCAGGCGGTATACGGGAAATCTCTGTACCTTCTGCTGGAAGTATAAAACTTCTCTGAAAAGTAAAGTCTGTTTTCAAAATCATATTGTAGATGGAGCACCTCAGTGGCTCAGTCGGTTGAGCATCCGACTTCGGCTCAGGTCATGATCTCATGGTCTGTGGGTTCGAGCCCCGCATCAGGCTCTGTGCTGACAGCTCAGAGCCTGGAGCTGCTTTGGATTCTGTGTCGCCCTCTCTCTCTGCCCCTCCCTGCTCATGCTCTGTCTCTCTCTCAAAAATAAACAGTGAAAAATTTTTTAAAACAATAAAAAAAATAATTATATTGTAGAAAAAAAAGCAATTGGGCTCCTGGATGGTCTGTTCTTCAAATATACGAGTGTCATTTTCTGTGGTTTTCATACCCTTTGCGCACCCCTTGTTTTCACTTGTTCATGAATTGTTTCGTTTATGTGTTGAATAACTGTTCACTGAGGGCCTCTTCTGAGCAAGACATGAGCCAGGCCCTGGGGAGGCAGCAAGGAGCCCCACATATGCTACCTGTCACCGCACATCCTTTGAAAGCCCGATTTGTGATCAGTCTGACGTAGGGAGAGTCCCAGTAACTTTCTGTGATTTGCACGATTTGGAAGGGCTTCCTCTGTAAGTAGTATTCCTAACTAGTAAGGACCAGCTATAACTCTTCATAAAATGTTACAGTTTAAATAAGCACCATACGATGAACCGTATAGCCATCTGCTGACACTAATTCTCAAAGTCAGATTCTTAACTATTTGATGTATTCATAATAAGTTTATTCTGCATAAGTCGTTTGTGCACCTGTGAGGTCTTGAAATAAGATGACTGACACATGGCTTGCTTGTGAGTAGAGTTTGAATAGAAGGGGTTACTGACGTTGATCCTTCAGGTACGTCCTATAGCAATGCTTCTCTTCAAAGTACACTAATTCCAGAGAAGCATTAGCTCTTGGTGACTTTCTCCATTTCAGCCTCCGAAATAATATGCCATGTTTTTATGTGTTGTCTGCATAGGGAGATGTGGCAACAGAGTGTGAAAGTCATGGACTCACGTGCCAGATGGACTGTGATTTTGTTACCGCCGTAAAGTCCATCAAAGATAATGGAAAGTAGATAAAATAAAATCACATGCCCATTCTGCACCCACCCCGAGCTGGAATTTCAGTGGCGGGACACTAATTGGTGCCAGTTTAGATCTGCCTGATGTTCTCTTTATGAGTGTTCGTACCTGTGGGACGATCGTAGGAAACATGCGAGGGTGATGGCTCACCCTGGCGAGAGGGAGGGAGTACATAAAGCGCTGAGGCAAAAGGTGATTGGTGACTTTTAGTGGGTGTTTTAAGCAAAGAGGTAGAATTGTTGTTAAGTTGCTCAAGCAGAAGTGTCCACAGGGCACTCCAAATGGCAGTGTTTAGAAAGAACTCCTTTGTCGCTGCGTGTTCCACGGAATAATAAGTGAGGGAAGGGACGCTGATGTCCTCCAGCACCTGGGCCAGCCCTGTGCAATGAAGAGTTTTCTGATGCAGCTTGCCTCCCCGGTGTCCTGCCAGGCATCCGTGTGCAGGAAAATCCTTTTTATAACGATCTGGACTGATAAACTTTTCTACATATCAACCTATGCTACGTATCAACCGAAATGATTTTTTATGCCGACTTAACACACCTTGGGTTTTCCAGGAATGCAACTACCTGATGTTGACATCAAGGGAGTACTTGAACTTTGGCTTATTTAGACCTTTGAGAAAGCCTCCAACCCAAGTGTTGCTGGGGGTGTTTCCTCCACTCATCCCATGCTCCTGCATCATTCTATTAATAGCGTAATCTCCGTGAGATTCGGATTGTACCCATAGGTACGGAAATCAGACTACTTCCTATGTCTCTTAGAATAGGCATGCTCGGGCATTTCCAGATGGAAATATGTAGTTTTTTTCTCTTGTCTATCATCTTCCTTTTATTTGTCCTTTCTGTTATAATTGAGAGATTATATTGATTATTTTTGAAGAAATTATGTACATGGGTAAGCTATATTGCTTCATTTCGGGCCAGTGAGGTATTAAAAAATATTTGCTACAAAGAAGCGGTGGGGGTCCGTCCCCATGGGGATGACTGGCCCCACGCAAGGGATGGAGGCAGCCTTCCCGAAGAGCCAGGCAGGTGGTGCTGGCCACCCTGGGGCATGTGGGTTATCTCATTTCCATGTGATACTGGCTTTTCCTGGGTGACTCCTCCTAGTAGGGAGACATGCCTGTTTCAGGGATCAGGAGGGACACATTGACCTTCCCAAGGTTCCCCGTGGGACACACTGGAGCCCTGAGACAGAGCCCTCCCGGCCAATGCAGACAGTCTGCAGGCCTCGACAAGCCAGACAACCAAGAGCAAACTGTTCCTTTAATTCATCATGCATCCTCTCTCCCTTTACATGGCTCTCCTTTCTTCATTGGCTTCTTTCAACTCAGGCCACAGGATCTGCCTCCCAGGACATCTCATAGTCTAGAGTTTGAGGCAGGACATGGCTGCTGGGCACCTCTTCCCCTGTGAGCGCCCCCCTCCCCCCCACCCCGAGCCTGTTGGAGCACCGCATGCTTGGGCTTTATGTTCAGCTTTTGGGGTGAGCTATGGACTTGTGATGGGCTCTTTTAGGTGGTGTTGTGTGGAAACATGAGGCATCAGAGGGTGAGAGTCATACACTGACGGGCCACTCCTCCGTATTTTTGTTGCCATTATATAGTCCATCAAAAATAAAGGAAAGTAGATACAATGAAATCACACTCCAGACTCTCAATGCCAGGACAAAGTCAAGAAGGGCTCTCTACATTTTGTCAACAACAGGAAGTAAGCTTGTCAGTATTACAGTGGAAACAGTAATCATGAAGAGGGGAGCCATGGCCGAGCACAGGAGAGCAGATTCCACAGCACCCCTGTTCATTTCTCCCTGTCTTTCCCTTCGGAGGACACAGGGCAACATCACGGTTAAGAGAATGTGCAGAACTGGCTTCAGTTCCAAAGGAAAAGAACCGCCCCGCGCCTTGATGTCCTTACGTGTGACACTTGCCTTTAAGAGTCATTTCCAGGGGCGCATGGGTGGCTCAGTCAGTTAGGCATCCAGCTTTGGCTCAGGTCATGATCTCACAGCTCTTGAGTTTGAGGCCCCGCATCGGGCTTTATGCTGACAGCTCAGAGCCTGGAACCTGCTTCGGATTCTGTGTCTCCCTCTTTCTCTCTCTCTCTGCCCTTCCCCCATTCATGCTCTGTGTCTTTCCCTTTCTCTCAAAAAATTAATAAACATTAAAAAGAAGACTCATTCCAAGGATGATGGAGAGCAAAAACCTACAATGTGCCAGCTACCAGCTTCAGTACCTTACGGTATGAATTTTTGATGTACAGAGAGCATAAAGAACTTGTCAAGGTCCCATTAGGGAGCACGCGGTAGGAAGGGCACCAGAATCCAGGCAGTCTGATTTTGGAGATCATGCTTTTAACATACATGCTGTGTTGCCTCGAGGAAATGTATTTAGTACATGGTAGCTATTATTCTTGTTATTGCTGGTTTTCTTCCCTTCTCCTGTGGGCTGGCGGCAGGTGAAGGGACACCAGCCGCTGCACTTATCAGTGGGGCTGTTGCTTTCACAGCTCACACCGCCTAGACCTGAGTCTTGTCATGGTAATAAATGAGCCTCCAATGCACATTCATCCTCTTGGTCACCGTGAGGCATGGAGGGACACAGTGCCACTCCAACGTCATTTTCCTATCAGTTATCTTTCATTCTGTAAAACATAGAATAATAGGAAGGCTCCTAGATTAGAGAGTCAAAACACCAGTCTTCTGGTCCCAACTAGTCACCTACCCACAGGTCAGCCAGTTAACTTCTCCTACACTCCCTTCCTTCACCTGTAAAACCAGGCTGGTGTGTTTCACTGTTCTCCAAGACCCTTGTCTTCTTGAGGGTTCTAGGATTCTCTTTCATACCCTGCGGGACACAGAGCGGTGACTGTGCGGGGTGGGGGCCGGTTGCTCAGAGGCCAGCTGGGCGATGAACACTTGTATTCATCTTAGTCAAGGGTCGGCCAACAGCCAGTAGGCCAAGCCCAGCCAACCTCCCGCGTTTGTACCCCACACGCTAAGAATGTTCTTTACGTTTTTGAACGGTTGAAAAAAATTAAAAAGTGAATAATCTTTTATGACACATGACCATTATGTGAAATCCATATTTTCGTGTCCATGCATAAAGCTTTCTTGGAATTCAGCCTTGCTCATTCCTTTACATATTGCGTATGGCTGTTTTTGTACCCAATGACAGAGCTGAGTAGTTGTAACAGAGACTGGATAGCCACAAAGCCTAAAAGCTTTTCTATCTGGCACTTTACAGATAATGTTTACCACCCCTGGATCTCAATGAACAGCAAGAGGGAAATTTTCCAGGTTGGCTTTGTTTTGCTTTTTTTTTTTCTTTTTTTCTTTTCTTACAAAGGAAATCCAGGTACTGTCCTGTGTTCAATCTGTGAAACAAATAGCCCTTATGACCAGGGAGCAGTCCCTACGGTCAAGAAATTACAGGAAGTCCCAGTGCTGGCAGTGGACCAGCCGAAGTGGCTGCAGCAGCTGCGAGAGCCGTGGGGAGCAGCAGATTATCACAGCAGCGGAAGCTTCTCGAAATTCCCCTCTCTTGTGGCTGACAAAACCTGCTTGATGTGCCACAACTTTCCATCAGTAACATGCCTAAACGCTCATTTTCAAACATTATCTCCGCCAGGAGGGATAATTTGCTGTAATGTGGGGGTGAGAAATCCAGGACTGGTTCAAGCGATCATTCGATTTATCTTACTCTTCTCTTAAAAAATAAAATAAAAATAAAACAAAGAACCCCACAACCACAACAACTAATATTCCCTGAAATGGAAAATGTCTTCAGGAAAACCAATTTGCTGTGGAAGAAAAAAACTGAGAGATTTGATGATTTCTGATCAAGAAGGAGTCAGGGAGGATATGGTTACGAAGGGGATGAGGAATTGGTATTTGTGAGTATGCGTGTTTGGTTTTTGTTAGATCAGATTTCACAAAACCTAGTGCTTCTGAAAAACATGTAGGTGGTAGATGTGGGGATAAATGTGATGACTACATAGACAATTAGGGGGAGGCCCAGAGACAGTCTAGGGTTGTAAGACAGAAACTAAACACAGCACTTAGTAGTTGAGTGGGTAGAGAGGAGGCATAAATACCAAATGGAAATGCACTAACTAGTCAGTGCATCATTCTTCCAGTCACCACAGAGAGATCAGAGTCCAGGCTGGCTCCCATATAACAGCCAGCCACTGGAATCTTCCAGCCAGCTTCATCCTGCCTCCTCCCTCTGGGCCAGGGGACCCTCTCCTATGCTCCCACAGCACATGGAGCACAGTCCAGCCAGCAATTGCCAGATTGCGTTGAACGTCTCTGTTGATGTGTCTTCCTTCCCATCAACCTGAAAGCCTCTTGGGACCAAAGTCATATTTTATTCTTCACCAAATCCAAGGACTGCCCTCAAGGTCAGAGTCATAATGGGGACCCAATAAATAAAATGTTTGCTGAACAAAATGAAATACCTCGTTAGCTCAACTTTGGTGGGGGGGGGGGAGGAGGAACTTCTGGCTGATTTTGGATCTCTGTCAAAACAAAAAGGCTGAGCATTCTTTAAACCTAAATTTCAATATCTAGTTCCTCAAATATTGGCTAAACGCACACCCACAAAGAATAGGAATTAATTTGCTATGTTTTACTTTTAGATTTGCAATTATTTCTTTTTAGAAAGGTCTAGTTTAAAAAAAAAAGGATAATCTTTAAATAAAGCTGATTATTTAGTGACTAAATATTTCTCCTTCCCCCAAATCTCCCCTCCTAAAACAAGCTGGAAAGGAATTAGTGAATATTTAGATTACGTTACTGAAATATGCCTTTAACTCCACGCTAGAGAAGCAGCAAGCAGTGAGAAAGTTAGAGCCACTGACTTCCTTCTGGAATCCCTTGATAATGAGGCTGGAAGATGACTTTAAACAAACTATTAACATTTTCGAGAATGAAAAAATGGGAGATGGTAGGGGAAATTATGGGAATATGGTAATCCACGGGATGTGAACCAAGAATCCTGGAATATTAACCACCAAGTAACAGATAACAAAAGGACAAGAAAGAGCCTCAAATCTTCCTTGAAGAAGAATTCCAAGTAACATATATAGATATGCCCCACCCCTCAGGATGTGGAACTGAATTCTGCCCTTTTTCCCCACCCCCCAGCACCAAGGTGGGCTGGACTGGACTTTGTGACTTACTTCCACAGAACAGAATATGAAAAGGGAAAAATGGCAACTTTCCTGTGAATAAGCCTGGCAAACACTACCTTAACCAAGTGATCAAGGTTAACATCCCAGCAAAGCCATGTGGACGTCATGAATCTCTTGATGTGATGGGACGTGATGGGACCTGACGTGGTGAGACGACAAGGCACTTTGCCTTTGTGGTGTTTTCTCTCCCCAAACCCATAAATGTTGGCCGAGTCAAGAAAACGTGAGGCAAGCCTAGACATAGGGGCATTCCATGGGATACCTAGCCAGCACTCCTAAGAACTTTAAGGTCCTAAAAAAAAAAAAACACGGGAAGATTGAGAAACCATCACAGACCAGAGAAGACTGGAGAGACAGGACAACTAAAGGTAACACAGTACGCTGGGTTGGATCCCATGAAACAGAAAACGGACATCAATGGGAAAATAGTGAAAGCCAAATGAAGTTTAAAAAGAAAGTAAATAATAATTATAATAATAATAATAAAAACCAGGAGTGTCCTCAGAGGAAGAATAAGTCCTAAGTAGTTATCTCCTTCCTTTATCCTGGTAGATGGAAACAGGCCAATTAGTTCCTCAATATAACACTTTTGCTACTTCTGAAAAGCTAGAGAAGGTTGCATCTTATAAAAGTCTATGTTGATAAAGGTCTGAGGCTCTAATGTAAAAATATGGTGACCGTAGTTGATAACACTGCATTGTATAATTGAAATTGGCTAGGAACGTAGAACTTAAATGTTCTCACCAAAAGAAAAAATAAAGAGATAAACTGTGAGGTGATGGATGTGTTAATTAACTAGATGGGAGGAATCCTTTTACAATGGATCCAAAAGAAGAAGAAGTCTATGCTGGCAACAAAATGAAAAGATGTAAAGGAGTAAAAGATTATATAGTGTTACCACTTTTTTGGGAATCAATTCCTAAAATGTAAAGATAAGGAGAAAAATAATGAAAAATATGACTAGTAACCTTATGGATATGACAAGTTTGCATGCTTACTCCCAACAAATTTAATTTGCTTAACAATAAATAACAACTGTAATCAAGAGTTTGGTGACCCCTTCACTTCACCTTCAAACTACGCACCAAAATATTTATTGTTGCCCGCTAGTATTTAATTTGAACCAACCCCATATAAAATTCTCTTTCAAAACATAGCTCACGGCAATGTGCTTCTGGGGAAACTGTCTCTCAATTGGAAAAACAATAACTAAGATTTAAGAAACACTACAAGTTCAAGTAAACAAAGGTAGATAGGAAGGTCTCTGTTTTTTCAAATCCCCTTGCTAATAGATTGACATAATCAGAAAAACACAGAGCATTGAGTCTCCGGGCACCAGTGCCCTGATTTCAGTCCTGGGGGAATCCACAGTATTAGGATCGAAGAACTTTTGTCATCATCAACTGAGCCAGAGAGACCCAGGGAAAGGGAGAAAATTGATGCCCAGGTTGAATTCCCCTTCACAGATGTTCATGGGGGGCACCAATATGGTGGAGGAGAAACCTTCCTTGGGAAGCTGCCTACAGGGCAGGACGGGGAGGATCATGAGTGAGGAACAGCACCTCGGGGTCCACAGGGAAGACGAACTCAAGGCATTGTGGAAAAGTGCCTGAGTTACGAACCTGTGGACACATCAGCATTGGAGTTTGGTCAGACTCCAAAAGTCAGCTCCACATCTGGGTCTAGAAGCACAAGCCAATGGCGATGTTTACAGGCACCTTCAGCGTGGTATTGGGGCTGAGGGAGGCTTGCTCACCCTGTGTCACTTTCTCCACCAAGGGCAGACAGAGTCCACATGGCCCAGGTTCTGATATTCTTTCGTTCTGTGTTTCATGAAAAGAAGTTAGTATCAAATGGCTGAGCCCACACTCTCTAAGGCAAGTGCTCTACAGCTCACTGTGTATAGGGGAGGTGCAGTCAGCAAGGGATATTCAGTGGAATCCACTGCTGATTTCTAGATCTTCTTCGTAAGTGGACACCCCCTTGCACTTATGCCACTCTGTTCCTGGTGGCAAGATCCCTGGGACCACTTTAGGGCCCTTCTTTCTCTCTCTCTTTTTTTTAAGTTTATTTATTTACTTTGAGAGAGACAGAGACAGTGCGAGTGGGGGAGAGGCAGAGAGAGGGAGACTGAGAATCCCAAGCAGACTCCACACTGTCAGCAAAGAGCCTGATGCAGGGC
Organism: Panthera pardus; assembly: GCF_024362965.1. Taxonomy (NCBI): domain Eukaryota; kingdom Metazoa; phylum Chordata; class Mammalia; order Carnivora; family Felidae; genus Panthera; species Panthera pardus. The sequence continues at coordinate 74,402,768 of NW_026527013.1, read as the reverse complement.
TCAAACTCACAAACTGTGAGTCTCTTGGAGAGAGCACGAGTGCTCGTGCTTTCTAGTTTAGGGAGATAAACAGGCATGAACAAGACAAGTGCCTGGCACCACATCAAGCACATGACCTGGCTAAGATGCGTTTTTGTGCATTTCTTCCCGTGTGTTATCTGTCTCAGTCAAGGCATCACATCCAAGTTCCCACAGACTGGAGAACTGTGTCTCAAGCATCCCTCTCTCTCATCACCGACCACATCCCACCCCATGGACCCCACGTTCTAGGTGCTGCTTCTGAAATGGCACCCGAATTCGCTTCCTGCTTCTTCCCCCCACTCTCACAGCCTGAATCCCAACCCTCACTGGTTCTAACTACTTCTAGGTGCTGCCCAGCCTGCCTGCCCCTCGCCACTGGCTCAAGTCTCCCCGAACAGCCTGGCGTGACACACATGGCCATTCAGCATGCGGCTCCAGCCACCACCTCACCTCGTGCCCCTCCACGCTGCACATCCTGTATTCGAGTCTTCCAGAACTTCCCTTCATGCCCAGCAGCCTCTTCCCTCACATCACCCAGGAACGCACCCCTGTGTCCACCTAGCAAACTCTGCGGTGCCACAAGCCCAACTCAGACACCACAGTTAAGTCTTCCCTGACACTCGTGACACTCGGATGGGTCTGGTTCCAGTCCTTACCTCTCTGAGCTGCAGTTTCCACGTCGGTAAAATAGGAGAGAGAACATAGCATCTGCCCCATAGGGTGGTGGTAGAAATGAAGTGAAATCATGTCTTGGTTTCTTAGGGCTGCTGTAACGATATGTCAGAAACCGGGTGGCTTCAAACGACAGAAATTCCTTGTCTCACAGATCTGGAGGCTGAGAGTCCAAAATCAAGGGATTGGCGGGGTCTTGCTCCCTCCAAAAACTAAGGGAAATCCCTCTTTGCTTCTTTCCAGCTTTCTGTGGTTTGCCAGCAATGTTTGATACCCCCTGCTTATAGATACGTCATTCCAATCCTCTACCTTCGCGTGGCCATCTTCCCTCTGCGTGTCTGTGTCTGTCCTTTTATTAGGACGGATGAGGGCACCCTGATGACCTCATTTTAACTTGATTACTTCTGTAAAGGCATTATTTCCAAGTAAGGTCCCTCTCTGAGGTACTGATGGCTGGGACGTCAACATATCTTTTGGGGGAACTTAAGTCAACCCAAGAGAAATACTAAATACTAGGTTTGGGTATGTGCTAAGCCTGTGCTCCCCCACTGTGTGTTCAGATGCCTTGCCCCCTCCTCCACTCTCAGGGACACCTCCCCCCGCCCCTTCCACCACCCTCCCCCCCACCCTCCCGTGCAGAACAGGCAACTCAATGGTGTGTGTTCGGTACTTGAAAGACAGCTGGGGCTGCTCCCCCTCCCTTCCCCCAAGCATTCACAGCTGACCTTTAGGAACCCCAGGATCCAAAACTGTGTCACTGAGATATAATACAAACCCAAAGATAAAGATTCAAATGGGCCGTGTCTCTGGAACTTACTCTCCTTTCAACTGCTTCTGAAAATTGCTAAAGAGGCAATTATAGTTGCGTGTTGGTAATGGAAATAATTATGACCACTTTCTGAAATTATGTATTTGATACATTTCTCACAGGTAATTTAAGGGGGCAGTGGAGTGGGATAGGTGGGTTCTTTCACTGAAAGCTCGCACTAGATAATTGAACAACATAATGGAGGAAGAAAACCACGTTAAGTGAGCATAAGATAATGCAACCAAGAGAAAATAAGTTAACATGCTGATTGCTCTGGGATTTCGCTAGAATCTCACAACTGAGGCCCTGGGAAAGATCTGTGACTAAAGACATCTTCTGCTACAACGTGATCATCAAACACTGTTGTAGGTGCTTAAGATGTGACGATCCAGTTGGCAGAAATGCGTGAACTCCCAGACATTCACGATCTTCCTAGATTCCAGAGTACCGTGATGCAAAATCTCTTAGGGTTACACGAAGGGATGCTTTGTAAGATGAATGCATCTTCTAGAAGTTTTAGTATTTACTGGTGGAAAATACCAGGAAAACAGACTATGAGACACATGAAAACAGATTCACACACAAATCTGTCTGCCTTCAAGTCTGAGCCTTTTCCCTAACACCACCATCCAAGCCCTTACCCACGTTATCAAGACCCTACAGTCTCACAAAGCCAGGAAATTCCTTTGTAAAAGATACGTGGTAGTGAGATCAATTTTCCCTGCTTGCACAGGATTAAGATAGATCCTAACTATGTCTGTCGGAGATCTGGTTGACTGTAACACATCCCTGATCCCTGGCAGGGTTGGTGCAGCTCTGTATATGTAAATGACTATTTGTAACTGGAAGCCTTCGCAGTGGGGAGCAAAGGGACAAGGCAGGGATACAATAAACCCTTGTTTGCAGCTGTGGTGGTCGCTGTTCCTGAGATAAAGGGATCTGGTGGAGTTTGAAAAGGCTGCCCACATTTTCACCAATGAATGTGCTGTAGGAAATTTCTCCTGACAGGTTATTATGACTCCGTTAATGTACATATGACCAGCTGTCTGGAAAGCAGTTCAAATTATAAATTGTTCATAAATATACTGACATGCTTGGTAACAGCACATTGCAGCGCTAAACATTTAATTTGATCTTTGTTCTGTAAAAGAGTGATACTGCTTTCTGAGTGGGAGTAAGATGCTATATCTTTTGGAGAAATGCACATCTCTTTTTCTGTGTGCTTTCAAATCCTTCTGTTTTGGGAAGTGTTCCACGTTAAAATTATAATGGGTTTGGGTTTTTCCACGCCACTCAAGGCATAAGAAAGGTTCCCCCCCACCCCAGGGTAAGTTACATTAAGTCACAGTTGGCGAGAATGTGATATTAGTCCTTTCAGGGGCTCTCTCTTCCCTGGTACACCATGTAAGATCCCCAGGTGTAGGTCCACCCGACCCCCGGATGGCTGGGGTCCTTAGTAGGGGGGGATTCTCAACAGCTGTTGCTTCTCTGCTAGGTCTCTGGGGTCCACTCACAGTGGAGTCTGAAAGCTTCACTCTCTCTGTGCCAAGTTCATCCATGGGCATCTCCACATAGCCCTCGAGCTCGCGGTGCATGACATGGGGCCCTCTCGCAGGATGACCTCCCATCTTACAGACAAGGAAACCCAGCTGTTGGAGTGGCTTGCCTTGGTCATACAAAACGTGACAAAGCCTGGATCTCACTCCCAGACCTTCAGATCCCAAATCAACAGTTCTTTCTACTTTGCCAAGCTTTATTTGTTGGAATTCTCCTCCTGCAGGGATTATAACTCAGAGGATTTGACCCTCTGCGATGTACCCCCTCACTCTGGATATCACATATCCCACTAAAAACTCTGATGCCATGGTTGGTTATGTGTGTGATGCAGAGACTGAAAATGGAGACAGGATTTTTTTCAAGACTGCCTCTGAAACATAGGCTGCATGGTTACTATATCCGTCGTACCTGGGGACGACGTGTCAGTCACGTGACTGGACGACGTGTCAGTCACTCAGAGATTTTTGACCCACCGACCAACTAGTGAAAAGACTTTTTGAATATAAGGTTTATTTCCATAGCCAGAAGCAAAGAAGCAGGAATTCCTACTTGGGAATATAGGCAGAGTTACCAACTTAGTTCAAAACAATGATATTTGCACAAGACCCAATTGCTCTGCGGTATTTCAAAAACCTGGATGTCAAATGTATGGATCTTCACACTTCTGCAAAAAGAAAACACTCCTCTATTAAGAAACTAAAACCTTTTGCTTTTAACATGGTAGATTTTGAAAACAAAACAAAACAGAAAACAAAAACCATATATCGTAGCCACAGAGGAAAGAAATCTGAAATTATATAAAGTTCTCCAATAGGCCTGGCCCTGGGTTCCTACATGAGATGCAGAAGTTTTTCAGCACCATCTCAGGAATTCCAAGTTCTCCCCTTGTGTGGTTCTTCTGACCCCTTCCCCCACCCAGATCCCTCCTCCCCATCTGTAGCTAAGCCTGTGTTCAGGAAGGCATCGGCTCCCTGCAGGGAGGAAGCAGGCAGGTCTGCTTTCCTGGCAGGTGGCATAGGTTGATTAATGGCATGAATTAGTGAGGGAACAAAGAGGTGAATAGGAGTCCTTCTCTCACCAGCCTTTGTACTGGAAGCTTCATCTCTGGTTGTATCTGTACAACTTTTCTCTTAGTAAAGGAACTGTAGCCTCCAGAGAGTCCCTGAGAGAGTTACCTGGGAAATGAGGGCTGGGGCGAGGACCTGAAGTCATGGTTTATATGGGCACACGTCTATCCTCCTTCCCTACAACATGGGTCTCTGTGCCACCTTACATAAATTCGAGGAGTTTAAAGCTGTTACCCAGGCCAAGGATTATAAAAGTATTGCTAGAAGAGGGTGCCTGGGACACATACTGGTTATAAGTAGAAAACTTCTTGACTCAGGAGTGAATCTGAAAGACTTTAATTATTTAGTCTTTTATAACATTACTTCTTAATGTGATTGTGTGAGTACCATAGCATGGTTTAATCTCACTGTCAAGTTACAGGACAAAATCAAGAAGACCACCCAAAACACAGATGGCATTACAACACCAACCATATGTTCCATAAAATGGTCTGTCTTTTTAGACATGGTCAGCCTTCTCTCAAAGGCCATCTTCTGGCATCTCCTTGAACACTTCTGGTGATGGGGAGTTTATTACTTTGGACAAGTCACATTGTTGGAAAGTTCCCCTTTCTATTACCCTGCAATCTGCTTCCCGGAAACTTTGATTCCGGGCCCTAACGTGTGGGTGGACATCAACATTTTCCCAAGTGTACCCTGAGGAAACTAATTAGTTTAAGAAGTATTATTTTTTTAAAAAATAAGTAAAGAGGGAGTTATGGTCAAATAAGAATGAAAATCCTAACTTAAAAGAGGTCAAAAGAATCTGCTTGCTGGGGACTTCTCAGAGCCTTCAATAGACTCAAGGATGCTATGAATCCTGGGAAGGAGTGGGTGGGCACGAGGCATTCTTGTGACCACAGCATCCCTGGTTCTACAGAGCATCTCTGAAGATTAATAACTCGGCAAGCAGTGTTTAAAAATAGTTACCCAAATAAACATAAAATAAATCTACTTTTCTTTCCACATCCGGCTTTCCAAATACTATCTGAAAAAAATATGTAAGTTTAAAATCCAGGCTATAAATATCTGAGTTTCTTTAAGAACTCTCCCTGTGATAAGGCCTTTAGACCTCCTCTGCGTCCTGGACCCTCTCCCCTAGATTCTTCTCTCAGTATTTGTTGTATACCTTCTAGCACATAACATGTTGAAGAAGAACTCTAAATTTGTAGTCGCTGCTGGCTGTGTTACTCATCCTCCCTGGCTTTAATTTCCTCATCTGCAAATGTGGAAAGTCAAAGTCTACCAACCTCATGGAGTCATTCTGAAGATTGGGTCTGTTAATGTAGGTAAAGCAGTACATAAGTGTTAACTACATGCTGTTTTTCTATTTTCTCTTCTATTTAGGACCTAGTCCCTCTTACACATGTTTTAGTCTTGCCTTTCACATTCAGATTCCAGAAGATACACACAGAAAAAATATTGGGTCAATCATCTAATGATCTAAATCTTACCTCTCTGTGGTCATTCTTTGGTTCCCAAGAGACTTGCTTCTCCAAAATCACCTGAGAGCTGGTTAAAAATGGAGAACCTCAGACCCCAGCCCAGATATAGAATCAGAACCTGCATTTTCTTGAGATCTCCAGGTAACTCGTGGACACATGGATTGAGAAGCGCTGATCTAAATGGTTTGCACAGTTGTGAACCTCTCCATCCTCCCTCTGTGTGCGGCCCAGGGCTCTGCACATAGCAGGGGCTCACTGGGACTTTCTAGCATCTGTGTTTGTTAACTGAACCTGTATGAAACCTGTTAGTAGGGGCATTGATAACTGGGTAATTCTGGAGTCAAAGGCATGTATAAGGTAAACAGGAAGGGGCTTGCTTCACAGTAATTACGACAAATTGTCTAAATAAGATCAAAGAGCAGATATACCTTTAAACACTAAAAAAGAAAAACCTAACTTTGAATTATCTTTTCCTTTTAATTGTTTTTTTCATTACTTAACCTTCTTTTGATTATAATCAAGCTTAAATTGTGAGACATAATGTTGACGAGAGAGAGAGTGATAAGGGGAGGGGCAGAGGGAGAGGGAGAGGGGAAGAGAGGATCTCAAGCAGGCTCCATGCCCTGCCTATGGAGTCCAACGTGGGACTTGATCTCATGACGGTGAGATCATGACCTGAGCCGAAATCAAGAGTTGGTCATGTAACCAACTGACCCACCTAGGCATCCCAGACTATTATCTATTCTTAGAGGTAATAAAATGTAATGTCAAGACCATGGTCTTTGCATTGAAACAGACCTGAGTACAAAGCTTAGCTCCACTTCTTATCAGCTATGTGACACCAGGAAAATCACCTCACCTCTCTGGAGCTTCAGTGTCCTCATCTGTAACAAGGGCATAATAATGTCTATCCAGTGGAGGCAAAGAAGGATAAACTAATATGAGGCACATAGAGCTTCTAACATGGTGACTCACATGTACAACTCAACAACACGTAGAGCTCCTTCCCTTTTCAGCACATTCCAACTTTCTCTTCATTAAAACCATGATGAAAGGGAAAATCAAGGTGCTTTTTAGATGAACAGCCAAACAGTGCATTGGTTTGGAAACCCATTGTTGAAGCACTGGCTTCATGCCGCCAGTGCATCATGAACCACTGGCTTACATGCCGCAGTCATCGTGGTGAGCAAAGGGATGGGTTTCAATCCATTCTCCAGTTACCCCTAGTGGAGACGATGCGACAAATCATCCCATCGTGTGGCCACCGACAACACCAGATACTTTGTAGGATTATAGTGTTTGGTACCTGGAAGATGCTCAATCAATGTTTTCAAATTTATTCATCAATTGGTCAATAAAATGATAGTTACATACAGCCTTAGAGGACATGTAGTCCAAGCCCCATCGATTCGAGTATTCTTCCATAGAGGTCGACACCCAGTCTCCACCTGTAGGCTTAGCAGTACGTACTTGGTACTTCTCAAGATAACACATTCTATCCTTGTAAGATTTTATCTTGATTTTGAGCCCAAAGCTCACCTTCCTCCAGCTTACAAACATTGTTCCTGATCTTGTCCTGAACTAGAGCTACACTACCTAAACATAATTCCTTTTCTCAGGAGAATATTTCCAAATATGTTAAGATAGCACCAATATCTCTCTTTTCCATGAATTACTTTCTCCCAAGATCCCTTCCATCCTGGCACCTCCTCCTGGCTGCCTCCAGCCACACCACTGGCAGTTCTGTCGGGCTGCAGGTCCTCTGTCCCCACATTGTCCCACTCAGACTACACTTCCCTGCGGCCACTCACGCCCACCACCAGAAACTAGACAGCAAACCCCAGAAGGGCTGGTGTATCCTTGATGTAGACCTCCTTCCAGCCATTAATCCACCCACCACATCACCATTTTTTAGCCATGTCAAATTGTGGGGTTATAATAAACTAAAGTCTTTGGTTTGTTTCATATGGATCGCTATTAAGCTAAGTTTTCCTGATCTTACATGCATAGAGCTTTTTTTTTAACCTAAAAGCAGAACTTCACCTTTTTTTCCATTGATGTCCATATTAAAAAACTATCGAAGTCTTTCAGCATCGTGATTCAATTGTGGAAAACAATTAGCTATCATCTTTCACTGATAATGTCTATCCATGATCTGGTTCCCAGTTGACTGCAGTGCTAGTGTGGCTGTTGATCATTCAACAACATGAAAATGGTCTTTTAAAGGAAAAGGGATACAGTCAGTTTTTAACACTTTTGTCTGTTAATCTGAATTCATGGTTTGGAATAATTGGCTCTGCTTTTCATAGTCCATTAGAACCAACACCTTAGCCTCACGAGATAGAATCTATGTCATTTACAGTTAGAGATGCCACAGTGCCATACTTATTTGTAGATTGGGACAATCCTCATGGGACTTATTATATCATCTCTGGACCGTGTTCCTCATGGTCACTGTCAGCAGTGTGAGCAGTGTTGCCATTAAGGCGTCTTAGCTTAACGGCATGGACTTGGGACTTCGTACTGACCACCAAGAAGTCCTAGGGACACTTACAAAGAATAAGAATAATAACAACAAAATGTAAAACTATTTATTTGAAATTATCAAATAAAACACCACCCAAAGTTAGGAAAATATATGACTTAAGGAAATGTATATATTTTTTAACATAACGTTTTATCAAGTTTATTTTAGATCCTTTCTTATAAACATGGATTTCGAGTTTTTTTCTTCCAGTTCATATTTTGGGCTGTCAGTTTCCTCTTTCATATTAGTCTGTCTCCTTGCTAGAGAATGGACTGAATTGCTCTTCACAACTCCCGCCCCGGGGGCCGCCCATCCCACCTTTCAGAATCCAAATCTCCCTCCCTCCCCGGACTCCTGTTGCTACGGCTGGTCCAGCTTTCCCCTTGAGCATCTCCTTGGAGCAGGGTTAAAAGCTTCAGGTTGCCTGGGCAAGTCTCTTAACCAAGCCACTCCCATAGAGAATTTTTTTCTCTGAGCTTTGTGTTCTTGTATTCCAGATTCTAAACATGGGGGGGTGGGGGGCGGGCATATTCCTTTTAATCAGCTTCTTGAAGCTGAACCTGGTGGATGGCTTTTCTCAAGTCCCATTTTTCAAGGACCAAACATGCAGCCCCAAAATCAATAGATGCTATATTCAAAGTTAACTATCATTTTCTGGTGAATTGAAATTAGCCTAGAATTTCACTGAAGGTTTTTGTTTGCTGTTGTCATTATTTTTCCTCCCTGAGGAGGCTAGATGTTGATCTTACCCAGATCTTGCCATGCCCTCTCTTTCCGGACCTCCTAAGATCCTTGGCAGGACTTTCTGTAGTGGCTACAGGCCCGTGATCAGGAAATAGAAATAAAGCGAGATTCACTGGTCCATGTAAGACTTCAGTCACGCCATATAGTTGCCAACCAATAGGAATGAGCTGAGCTGATGAAAATTGCAAACACTTGTAGAGAAGACTAGGTGATTGGTCCCAATAATGTCACTATTATAAGGAAAACTCGAACTTAGATTTATCAATCCACTTTGGTCTCTGTCTCTGTACTAATGCTCTTTAGATGTAAAAAGGACTGGACACAAAATATCATAGGCTTGCAAAATCAGGAACTCCTCATGATTGCTTAACTGAACCTGTATGGTTTCAACTTTATGCCGTTATTTAGCTGTGGTTATAAATTCATGTTTCAAGAGTTACCCCTCCTTGCTGATAACTTCGAGCATTTGGCACATCTACGCTGCAAGATTCACAAATGAATCCCCATCTAACAAATCACCCCTCTCTTTCACTTCAGGAAATTTAAACATGAGCTAATTAAATGAATCTTTTGGAGATGGAATCATTTGATAGTGTTAACCTACATCTGACCCGCTGTGAATGACGTGTCAGACTGCCAGCGAAATCAATGTGTTATTTTAGGTTTTGCATCATGTTGTTGTGACCAGCTGTAATTACAAGGGGAAAATTTTTTTTTTCTTTATACGCGACACATAATTTGAGATGGCGTCCAGATATCACAGCTCAGTTTATTTTCCTATTGATGAGATGCAGAGATATCGCCACCATCCAATTATGTTGGGTCACAAGCTTTACACCTGCTATGATTTAATTACATTTTTGTGCATTCAAACATCGCTACCTCACATGTGTTTGTAAACCATCCTCCTCACTCTAGTGGCAATTTCCCAACATGGCTGTGGGAGAAAATGGCCTTTGAAATGGTGCTTTCTCTGTAGTGCTTAAGAAAGGGAGGCAGTACATGAAGAAGAACCTCAAAAGATGAGGGCCAGGCTTGAAGCACGGTTTCATTAATACTGGATGGCAGAAAAGGAGCCAAGTCCCAGATAATGAGGAAGGAGTTGCAATTTTTTTTAAAGCTATCTGGTGACAGGGAAAACAAAAATGACATTCAGCTGACGAATGAGCGGAGTTTGACCTAGCCTTTTGACCCTTGACAATCAATCTTACCTGCTACTTCATAAAGAATTACGGCTCTGCCACTCACATTTGACTCTGGATTTTTACTATTCCCTTTACCTTTTTTTTTTTTTTTTTGAATACATGGTCCAAGAAGATAAATGTTTATGTTGTATACAGCAGAGAGAAGGAAATATGGGATACTCGGAAGACGGGGAAAAAAACCTGAGAAAGAGAGGAGAAAGCAACAAGACCAACAGCCATAAAATGGTTTATACATGCAATTCAGCATTGTCAGGGATATTTTTTATGTGGCTGGCCAAAATAGCAACTGGAAATAACTGATGACCCCGTACACCTGGTCTAGATGCGAAACCCCGAAGAGTCGGGTGAGATCCGAGCCCGCCTTCCAGCTCAGCCCGCCACTGCTCCCCACCTCCACCGGCCCCAACAGGCATCAAATGAATTTTGATGAACCCGTCCCCTGTCTGCGGGCTCTGATTCTGGTGTGTGCCGCGAAGGGTTTCAGTGCCGCCATGACAGGAAAGGCAGGGCCCTGGGTCCAGGCCACCGAGCTGTTTTCACTGAGTATTAAAGGCGCCAATGCAAGCACTGAACAATTTGTGCTCTGTCCACCCTTGGGGCCACCGAGAGAGTGTAAATCAGCAGGGGTAAGAAGTGTTGCACTGAGGTGGGAGAGGAGACACCTTAGGAATGAGACACAGGGTCCTCCTGGGCACTGGAAGTGCTTTGTTTTTATCTATTATTTGACGCAGTTTGTCTCGAGACGCTCAAACCCAGGCTCGTCAGCAAAAGCAACTTTATGGAGCTCGCCCAGTGCATAAGCTGGCCGCGGGGACTTCTCCTTGCCTTTATAGAGTCAGGATTCTTTTTCACGGCCGTACTGGAGACGCCACGCAAACTCAGCCTCATAGAAGCGGAATGCAATTTTTTGACCATTTAATCCATCCTGGATCACTGGGAACTCAAAGCTGTTTTCCTCATCGAGCCTGAAATAAGAGAACCAGGTTGGAGGGTAGGGAGATGGATGGAGTCCTCCAGTAGCTCTCAAAAACAAAAACAAAGTACCAGAGAGGGCGGTACACAAATTGGCTCTTGCTTCTGAGCCTGAATCATGTCCTCTGGCTGCCTCCGTCTTACTGAATAGAGAAAGCTCCCAGGCAAATAAAAAGGAGCCTGGTTGTTGTGTGAAAAGCCACCACTCTGTCGCTGACACCTTTCTTGGTAAATGGGATTATACTTTGTCCTCGGCCCCTTCCCAAACTGCCTGCCCCCCTTCCCCAGCCGTGACTGTGCTAGGCGCTTCTGTGCGGCCTACTCTGCTGGTCAGCTGGTCTCTGACTCCCTGCCATGGAGTTCATTACATCCAGAATCACAAGGCTGACAAGCTGTTTATGAGGTGTTTCTGGGCTGTGTGTTCGTAAAGAATCTCCCCTCAAAATAGGGTGAGCTCGTTAATGGAGGAAGTGAGGTCAGTGCTCTGACAGTCCTAACAAGATGACAGAATTTATGAAGCACTGTGGTAGAAAGATGGAGTTATCTGCAGTCTATTCATATAATAAGGCCACTGGGGGCCGGTCGTTACTCCCCTTGAATTTGCTTTCCTCTCTTCATTTCTTTTTGTTGACCGGCCCTCTCTTGGCCTCCCTTTCTGATCCACATAGAACATGATTACTCTGGACCCTGTTGTAGCTGAGGTAAATGGCGCACACTTCCTCGTAAGGAGTGGCAGGCTCGCTCTTCGGGCTATGTTTCAACCGTGGGAGAATTGTGTAGGCCAAGCCCTTGGTCAAGTTTTGTGTTAACTCTACATGTGGGATCGGATTGGCAGCATCTTAAGATCAAGCTAAAATTTTCAGCTTAAAATAAGAAACTTGTGGAAGTTTCTTTTTTAAATCCGATGTCCTTTTAATTCCAATGAGTAATGACATCTCTTTTCTCACAACTCTGTGGAGTGGAGGTAAATTGTCTTGTTCCCAGAATAAAATGGTCGTGACCTGAATAGTCAGAGAAGACTTGATACGGATGGACAACTTGGACTAAATAAGAATAGAGCAAAAGATTTGAAAAGTGAAAGGAAAGAAGAAAAATTGATAAGCCACACCATTTGCGGTATTAAAATGAGGAGACAGTTTGCCAATAGAATGTATTAGGTGTAAAAGCTAGTTACAGGCAAGGCAGACTAGTAACAGGGAAAAAACCATTGTCCATTTTTAAACTTGGAGAATTCGTTCTGATGAGATCATTTCACTGTAGGAGAATCCAGTGTCTGTTTAGAAACTCACCGCCGTGAAGGGCGCCTGGGTGGCTCAGTTGGTTAAGCGTCCGACTTCAGCTCAGGTCATGATCTTGCAGTTCTTGAGTTTAAGCCCCGCGTCGAGTTCTGTGCCGACAGCTTGGACCCTGCTTTGGATTCTGTGCCTCCCTCTCTCTGCCCCTCACCTACTTGTGCTCTGTCTCTGTCTCTCAAAAACAAATAAACATTAAAAAAAAATTTTTTTAGAAACTCACCACCATGATGGAGGCAGCTGTCTCTGTTTAACGTTGACTCAATATTGCTGGTCAACAGAAGTATTAAAAGCAGGTGTCCCCAGCCAAATTATTACCGGCATGCGTTGTATATAATTTTTTCTAACAGTCATTCACCATTCATTGGGAAAAAAGAAAAGTAAAGAGTTAGATAAGAAAAAAAGAAAAGAAAACACACTACTCTTTCCTCTGCCTATCTAGACACGAAGAGCTAAGGAGTGGCAAGTGGCCCAAGTCTGTCCGACTCCAGAACAAAGTTTATGTCAACCTGAGTCAAAGAAAAAAAAAGTTCATCTTATTCTTGATTCTTATGGAGTAAAAACGTTGGTTGTTTGGTTAGTTGCTGTACCACTGAGATCTACCAGATGCATCCTGAGTCATTCCAGGGCTCAAGGAAGAGACTGGCTGATCTCAGTAAAGCCAGATCACCAAAAGACTGCAGGACCTACAGTCTGCTTTGCGTGGGTGACTCTTATTCATCCAGAGTGATCAGCATTTGATGGCTGTCTTCTGAGGTCCTCCTCCTTCAAGGCCAACTCATATTTGACCTCAGGAAAGACCTCCTGTGGGACACTTGCTGGACTGAGCCCATGACAACAAGAGCATTCCAGACTCAGAAGTTGGCATCAGTGAGTGTTCTGCAGTAGGATCGAGGAGAAGTCCAGGAAGAAAGAGCTCTGCAGTCTGGCCTCCCATAGCACGGATTCTGAGAAACAGTTAAGTATTCTCACCTGTGGGTCATGCTGCTAATTACTATAGGGCCAAAAGACCCCTTTTATGGGTTTGAACCCTAATAGTCCCCAAGCAACATTATTTTAAGTGCTTTCATTTTATTCCCCAAAATTGTCTTTTGCACAGTGCAATATACAGCTGGCGGATCCCTGAATTGTAAATGTGGAAAACTGTGCAGTTGAGTTCTATAAGCAACATAGGAAGTTCAGCTTCATGCTTTCTTCGGGCTGATGGCAGAGCTGTGAGGTGACAGTAGGAAATTGGATACGGGGAAGAAAAGTGGCGGCCCGTGCACTGTTGTCTTGATCCGTATCAGGAAGGCCATATTACTTAAAATGATGTCCACAATCTCTATGCCAAACGGTCTAAAATTCATCCCTTAGAAATTTCTTCCTATATATTACTATACACACTACTTCCCAACAAGCAAGGTGGGACAATTAACCTAGTTTCATTCCGTATTAACAACTTAGACCAGACGCTAGACCAGACCTGAGGATATAAAGAGGGACCCCGGTCCCTGCCTTCACATAGCTGCGTCTCACTATTAGCAGCCCTTCACACCTTAATGTGAATGAATTTATCACATAAATGTCTTCTGTAATGGCCTAATGGGAACAAAGTCACATCATCGATTTAAGGAAATTGAAAGCTAGTGATGGTAAGTTTACAATTTTCTGTATCGTAATTTCAGAGTGGAGCCCAATGTTCCCACATAAACTCTTGCTGGGAATTCTCTGGATTGTTATCTTTTGTGGAAACTCAAGAAAACAGAAGAGGTATTTGATGCTTCCTAATTATAAGTACTCTAAAAGTAACAGTTTCGCCTCCATCTTCCCTGTAAAACAAATTCTAAATCTTAATTTTTGTCTCCTCTCCTACACACCTTGGAGAGCGAGATCCTGTCTTAGTCATAAATGCACTTAAGTCAGCTATTGTCCTCTCTCCCCTCCCCTCCACAAATCCAATCTGTTCTCCACTTTGCAACAAAGTAATATTTCCAAAATGCACCCCTGTGGCCCTGGGAATACAATCCCAAACCCCTAAACACAGCCCCAAAGCCCCCTTCTCTAGTTCCACCTCTAGTTACGCCACTCCCTCCTGCTCAGTCTTTGCAAGTGCTTTTCCCTCTGCCTGGAAGCTGACTTCTGCCTGTGCCACTCTCAGAAGAAGATAAAGTGTCATTTTGGCATTTCTAAGTGGGATTGTGGGGCTAATGTGTGTTTTCCCCTCTTAAAAGTCAGAGCCTTATAGCTCTGTGACAACATGCCTGATTTCATTCATTACTGTTTCCCCAGTGCCTAGCCTGCATCTGTCAATGAATGAATGAATAAATGAATGATAAATGTTTAACTGCTCAATTAAGACACAGTGAATTGATCTTACTGAAGGACACAAGAGTTTTTAACACTAATGTGCTCTGAAACCCTAAGGTATCCCAACAACATAGAAAGCCCTGAGAGTTTTGGATTCTAAAATAATTTTGAAAGCCTAGGTCTATTTATGCCTGGGAGAGATAAGAGAAAATTAAAGAAAAAGTAAGAGTCAATGATTAGTGTAAAATCTCGAATGAAAATCTCCTTTAAGTTGTATTCTTCAATGTTTGTGCTTAATGTTTTAATAGGGGTTTTTACACACACACACATGCACACACACACACACACACACACACACACACACACACATTCTGTAGTAAACACACATATTCTTTCTCTGGACTGAATGAAGCATGGACATCTGGATCTTTGCACCATGCCAGCAACAGTTGGCATTTGCCTTCACTATAAGACAAAAACCACTTGAAACCTGTTAACAAGTGATGCCGTGAGCCACATTATTATAATAAAAGAAATAGTTAAGTATGTAGTTTTGCCTCAGATCAGTCTCTTATCTGACGATTCCTAGCTCCAGAAAGTAGGGGGACCAGAAATTCATTGCTATTGCTTTAACATATATCACCATAGCCTGAATTCGTCCGAGAGACCATTGTGACATACATTTCTCCCTTTTAATTCCAGTCTTAAATAAAAGTAGGTGTCCTGCCGGCTATTGCTACAAAATGGCTGCAGGCCTGGAGCGGTCCCGCTTGTGAAATGTCACTGTCAGTGTGGGCTGGGATCCAGCGTAGTCAAATTAAACCACCCCTCACCTGCCTTTTACGTCTGGCCTGTCAGATACTCACAGTTTTATTTTTCATCTCTTGCTTCCCGTATTTCTTTTCATCTCTTTTGAATAAACAGACCATCTTATCTGTCGACCCTTTCGGCTATTGCTGTGTATTTCATCCACCCCGTAAAGATCTGCTTGGGTCCACTTAGAGAGGGAGCCCAAATAATTAATAAACCCCGTTCCCTGGATTGTGCCCACAGCACTGGCACTTCTGAAAGACACTGAAAATCAACACAACCAAACCAGCTAGAAGCGTGTCGACTTCGCAGCAGGCCATAAAACGACCCTCCCTGCCCAGCAGGAAACGACTACTACCGGTAATGAGGGACTGGAATTGTTTCAGATCTGGTATAGGCTTCATTCATAATTAAATGTTCAAATTCAAAAGTTGCAAGAATTAAATACACTGGATTTAAAGAGCATTTGCTTAAAACCTAAATAACACCCTCGGAGTTTCTCTGCCTCACCGGCCTCTTGCACTGTTGCCCGCGTGGGTCCTCATTCAACTCCAAAGGGGCCTTTGCTGATGTCAGGGTCTCTCAGGCAGGAAAGGCTCTGGAGAATTCTCAGGGAGGGAAGCAGTGGTGAGCTTCAGCTTGATTAACGGGAGCACCAGGCACTTGCTCTAGGCAGCTTCCTTCAGGCCATGATGTTTGCAGCCACGGTTCTTTCATTCCCCCCACCGCCAGCAGGCAAAGACTCCGCATCCTGCCTGCCTCTCCCAGCCTGTCCCAAAGAGGGCCCCCTGCCTTCTGACTGAAGACCCAAAGCACTTGTTTCTCTCCCGATGTCGAGCCTCACTGGGAAAACCCGTGACCTAGGACATTTCCCAAAACCGATGGCCTTCGGTCACTAATGCAAGTCTCAAGCCCAAGTGTAGAAAGGTATGTCCTTCCCCAAAAGTTTATAAGGAAAAAGATGAATGAAGTTGGCTTTGTACAAGTTTAAAACTTCTGCAGGACTCGACTAAGCATTGTGATGAATAACGAGGAATAATGTGGAGGTCAGAATTCAGGCAAGTGTGCAAGGGAGATGTCCCGAGTAATAGGGGACATGCCGAGATTCCCTGGAGACCGGGAAGGAATGGAAAGCTGGTAGAGGAGAGACAGGGACCCGAGGAGGTGCCTCACAGGGATGAAGCCACACAGGGAATGCAAAGTTCAGGGGAGGGGCTTATGTTGCTCGGGCCCATCCTCTTGGCCAGTGACAAATGCTCGTGCCAGAGGCATGGCCTTCAGCCCTCACGTCAGTTCTATATTAGCTCAGGCTGTGTAACAAAGTACCACAAACTGTGTGGCTTAAACAACAGAAATTTATTTTCTCACAATTTTGGAGGCTAGAAGTCCAAGATCAAGGTATCAATGTGGTTGTTCCCTTCAGAAAGCATGAAGGAAAGATCTGTGCCAGCCTATCTCCTTGGATTGTAGATGGCCATCTTCTCCCTGTGTCTTCACATCACCTTCTCTCTGTGTCTGTATCCAAATTTCCTCTTATTATAAGGATATCAGTCATATTGGATTAGGGCCCACCCTAATGAGCTCATTTTAACTTAATGTCCTCTTTAAAGACTCTATGTGGCAAATACAGTCATATCTGAGG
This sequence comes from Panthera pardus, assembly GCF_024362965.1. Taxonomy (NCBI): domain Eukaryota; kingdom Metazoa; phylum Chordata; class Mammalia; order Carnivora; family Felidae; genus Panthera; species Panthera pardus. The sequence goes on along the minus strand of NW_026527013.1, from coordinate 74,385,678 downwards.
TCCTGAGGATCAGGGCCTCAACATAGGAATTTCGGGGGAGACACAATTCAGCCCATAAAATCTCTTACTACAAACTTTACCACTCATCTTTTGAAAAGTCATTTTCCTTGGAATGCTGTCCTTAATTTTATAGAGAAAATTGTACTTCATTTGTATTTTGATGAAATGCTGTAGAGTAATTTTGCCTTTTTTATTCTCAGGATTATTACAGTTCCGTCCTCTGTGATGGAAAAAGGCTATCTAGAAGTTCAAAAGTGTTTTTCAGTGTCATTTAATAGTTTCTCAACTCCATTTCTTGGCCATCCTGTGAAATTAGAATGGACACATTTCCAGAAGTTTCAGCTTTGTTTGTTTTAGGGTCTTCCAGGATCATCAAGAAAAGATGGGATTCTTCTCAGTGCCCCTTGTAAATCATGGCATCCAGAACTGAACACAATATCCCCCAGTAGGACCCGCCAGCCCTGCATTCAGGGGGATTTTACAGCCTTTGTTCCAGGCTCTGCTGTTTTATCGATCACATCAGCTTTGGGCAACCACATCATTCTGTTGAACGTTGTTGCTCATTGTCATCCAGAACCTGTAAGGCTTTTTAATGTGTCCTGCTGTCACCCCTGAGCCCCCACGCTAGCATTTCTGCAGAGGCACATGTGTATGCACACGCGTGTGCCCCTGTGTGCGAGCAAGAGCGCGTGTGTGCCAGGGTATATGCCAGGGTTTGTGGTATATTTTGAACCACCACACAGATTGTTAACTTTATCTGCATCATAGGTTATTTGGGCACATCTGTTTCACTGTTCCAACCTCTTGCGAACTTTTTGGACCCTCGTTCTGCCAGTCGTCACCTGGGGAAGTCACACCCTCTGTGCCTGTGCTCCATTCAGTAATAAAAATGTTAAATAGGAAAGGGCCCAGGGCAGATCCTTAAGGCAGTGCATCCAACAGCTGTGTCTGGCTTGATGCTGTTCATTAAAGAGTCCTGTTGGTTTGCTCGCTCAGGCATTTATGAACTTGATGAAGCCACCAGAAGCCTACGTTTTCCCAACTTATTCACACAATGTGAGAGGCTATTTGACTCTTCTCTCCAAATCCAAATAATAATAATAATTTGTTTACAGCTTCCTCCAAATCTATAAAACTAATAATTTGGGGGTGGGGGGTGGGGGGGGCTAATGCATGCCAGCCCTCAGTTGTCAACACTGCCCCTTTTAAGCACTTGCATACCACGTATTTAATACATATACTGCAAATTTTGTATGAGAATAAAGTCAGTTTCTCCAGTTTTCAGAGACCAACTTCTTCCCTCTTTTGAAAATTTTTACATTTTCTCAATTTCGCACCCATTCACCTAGGCAAATTCAGAAATAATAAGGCAAGTGCTGTTCAAGTCAGCTTTGAATTAGTGTAACCTAAGAACTCCCCAAAAGGGGAATAAAGGACTTCGGGAGAGATCTGTTCCACCCCAACAATAAAGATCAAAACAGATCCAGTACCAAAATGCAGGCTTTTGGGGGTAATATCTCTTTCCCTCACACTCCATGTTCTTGAGAACTTTTTGCCAAAGCCAAAATGTTTGAGTAAATCAGTAGTTTGACAATTAATAGAGAGCAAAGGAGAAACTCTAAGTACTTGAGGTTTGTACCACTAAACTGAGTACTAAATTAAATACTTGGGGCGCCTAGGTGGCTCAGTCGGTTAAGCGTCCGACTTCAGCTCAGGTCATGATCTCGCAGTCCGTGAGTTCAAGCCCCGCGTCAGGCTCTGTGCTGACAGCTCAGAGCCTGGAGCCTGTTTCGGATTCTGTGTCTCCCTCTCTCTGACCCTCCCCCATTCATGCTCTGTCTCTCTCTGTCTCAAAAATAAATAAACGTTAAAAAAAAAAATCAAAAAAAATAAATACTTAATTGAATGGCACTCTTTCTTTCCTGCATGTTTGATTTGGCCGGATGAAATTCTAAGTTCCTCAAAGGCAGGGGTCATATCTGATCTTTCCTTTGGAGCCTCCATCATGACTAACACAGCACAAGACTTACAGATATTCAATATATACTAGTTTTCTGGACTTGAAAGGAACAATCAGTGAGAGCCAAGGAACTGGAGTGAAATCAAAATTACTTTTTTCCTAAGCAAGATGGGTACCTGTATCTTTTCTTTCTTTGTAGCTTGAGCATGGAGGTGGTCACAGGCAGAGCATAACTGATGCTCATAGAACAGAACACAGTGTAGGCATTAATGTTTATTGAATGAGAAGTGACTGTCAGAGATCTAAACCTGAGGTCTAATCTAGTCCCGTGGTTCTCAGACTCGAACATGCATCAGAGTCCCCCCGGACTAGTCAAGACACAGAGTGCCGGGCCCCACCCAGAGTGTCCTATCAGCTTGTCTGGGATGAGCCCTGAGAATGTGCATTTCCAACAAGTCCCTAGAGGATGCCGATGCTGTTGGATGGGGGACACGTGGGGAACCACTGCTCTTGCCCATGCGTTTGAAAAGGCAGCAGCTATTATAACACCACCTTTACAATTTCTACCGCTTTATGTCTCAGTTCCTCTGCTTGGATATTTCATATGGATGTGTAGAAACACCTCACATTCTCTGATTATGATTGTTTTTAGCCTCTGTCTTTTCACAATATCCTCATTTCCGTGGCTTTGGGAAGGTGCGAAAGAGCTGATTTTGTGGACTGAGTTGATTGGGTGGATGACACTCTGGACATCGGACTGACTTCCCCTCCTTCAGCAAATGCGGTATCAACTACGTCCCACGTGGTGATGCTCACAGCACACGCAGCCGTGTCCCGTCCCATCAAGCTGCAGCCTTAGGAATACGTTTGCGATCTGTATATTCACAGAAAAGAAAAGGAGGGAGGGAGAGAGGACTGTGCATAAATCTGAAGAAATAGTCTCATTGATTTCTCTTAGAGAAAAATAGTATTAGGAGCTATAAATTTTGAAAGACCACCAGATCAGAACTTTATGATCTCCTAGCAAGACTGTCACACTCCTCACTTCCCACCTCTCACTCCAAACCACCGCAAATAGGGTATCAGACTCATTCACCAAGCCACAGTCCTGATAATGTCACCCTTTTGCGCAAGGGTGCACGTATCAGCTTTCAGGGATACTTATCTCAAATGGGATCAGGCATTTCTCAAACTAAAAGTGAAGGAAAAAACTCCGTTATGGGAAATCTTCAAAAATTTGATATATAAAAATGTAAAACATTTTATATTTTAAAAAAATGAGGGGCACCTGGGTGGCTCAGTCAGTTAAGCATCCGACCCTTGATTTCGGCTCAGGTCATGATCTCGTGGTTTGTGAGACTGAGCCGCATGTCGGACTCTGTGTTGGGCATGGAGCATGCTTACAATTCTCTCTCTCTCTCTCTCTCTCTCCCCTCCCTCTCTCCTTCTGCCCCTATTTCCCTCTCACACACTCTCTCTCTCAAAATAAATAAATAAGGTTCTTTAAAAAATGAAAAAATAAATAACAGAGGAAAAAATAGCTGGGACACATATGACAGGAAGAAGTACCTTTAATAATAAAGATTTTACAAACCAATAATAAAAGGATGGCTGTATTGCAAGGAAAAATGGAACACAAAAACGCACAAACTATAGAAAGTCTTTTTTAACTAAAAAATTTTAATTTATTTTTTATTGAAGTATAAGTGAAGCTCCATTAGTTTCAGGCATACAACATGCTGATTCAGTAGTACATGTACACAGTGGAATATTACCCCGCCGTAAAAAAGAATAAGGTCTTGTCATTTGTGACACCACGGACGTATCTGGAGGGAACAATGCTAAGTGAAATAAGTCAGAAAGAGAAAGACAAATACCATGTGATTTCACTTATATGTGGAATCTATAGAACCAAAACAAATGAACAAACAGAAATCGTCTTCAGAGACCTTTTTAGAATTCTAATCAACATCTCCTGAACCAACATTTGGTAGGTGGGTCTCTGGACTGCTGAACAATCCAGTCACCTCAGACTTTTCACCAGGACTTTTTCCTAGCAAACCTCATAAATCTCTGTGTTACGAGTGTGTGTATCACAGGATCTCTCCGCAATTCTGATCCCTAATCAGAGGCAAGAGATTTAGTAAAATAGAGCCAAGTAAAAACGGGAACAGCAAAATCAAGGCACAATCATAATCTCAATCCTGATGGAAACAATCCTTAAACAGGGGCCCCTGACACCGGAAATGAAAACCCTCACCTCAGATTTAGATAGAAGTCCCCATCCAAAGAGGAACATAAAAATGATGCTTCCTGCAAGCTGAAAGCAGACGCAAATATATGCCTTTCTATTTGGAAAAGAAATCCCTCAGTTTTTGGTATTCTGCAGAAAATTCTCAGTTCCTAGACAGTTTCACTAGAATTCAGTCAGATACTTAGATGAGGTAGTGACTCCCCGATGCGAGCCTGGGGGTTAAAGTCCCGGAGACAGTGATTACTATGGATATGAGAACTAATTCTAGAAAGTGGAATTATACAGACCATCACATAATTAGAAGTCTTTAAGTTAGGTATGTTAAAAAAAATTTTTTTAATGTTTATTTATTTTGAGGGAGAGAGAGAGACAGAGACAGAGCATGAGTGGGAGGGGGTGGGGGGGGAGAGGCAGAAAGAGGGGCAGACACAGAATCCAAAGCAGGCTCCAGGCTCTGAGTTGTGAGCACAGAGTCCAACGCGGGGCTCGAACTCACAAACTGTGAGATCATGACCTGAGCTGAAGTCAAACACTTAACCGACTGAGCCACCCAGGCGCCCCAGTAAGGCATGTTTTAAAAAGGCAAGATTTGTACCTTCAGGCCCATCCTTGCCCAAAGATCATAGCCTGATTTTTCTTTAAAAGAAACCTTTGCTTCAACCATATGTAATATACCAATTCACCAATGAGCATGTTTGACTTCAAAAATTGATGTAAGTCTTACGGGCCAAAATAATAATTACCACTGTGAACCTTTAGTGCTGAGATAAACTCCATCGATAACATGATTTCCTCTTCCAGTAACTTTATTAAGAAGGTACTCTTCTCCCATTCTCCTCTTGAGGAAGCTAATGCTTAATGAGATCAAGTAACTTGCTCAAAGCCATACAAGTATTAATCATAATGGCACTAATTTTGCACTTCCTACTCTATGCCTATCTGGTTTCTTTTCAGAATCTGTTTAATTCCGAAGTGCCTTTCTCCTACCTCTTCATGGGTAACAAAAATCAGAATGTTGCTCTAACGTTACATTGACTTTATTGACACAAGACCGGTATGAAGCAGCTTGGTCATGAGTGATCTTGCCACAGTCGAAAAGTTTACACAGGTTTTTGCTGGTAGTTGTAGCCCTCAGCGTAGGCATGTGGGGGTTTTCGGGCATCATACTTACGCGTGGGGACTTCTGCAGCGGTTTCTTCCCACTGTGCAATTCCAACGAGAATACAGAAGGTGCAACTGAGGGCGAAAGACTGGCTCAGGCTGGCAGTATTATACCTCTTAGAAAATGTAAGATGGTAAACAAGTCTTTGCTAATGTTCTTCAATGTGCTAAGAGCATCCTGAAGTGTGATTCCTTAAATGGTCGTGTATATGATTTCCACCAAGTATTTGTAAAGGAAAAGAGAAATGAGCTGAATTTACTCCTGGAAAGCTCCAGTAGATAATGTCCTTTGTTGGAATAGAACAGTAACTTCTTTACCCATTCTGGAATATGTCTTAATTTCCTTTCCTTTAAGAATACCTCTTGGGACACCTGGGTGGCTCAGTCGGTTAAGCACCCGACTTCGGCTCAGGTCATGATCTCACGGTTGGTGAGTTCAAGCCCCGCATCAGGTGAGCTGGAGCCCCACTTCAGGCTCCACACTCTCTCTCCCCCCTCTCCCCCTCGTGGAATTCTCTCTCTGCCTTTCTGCCCCTCAAGCGCTTGAGCGCTCTCTCTCTTTCTCTCAAAAAAAAAAAAAAATACCTCTCATTACTGCTTCTTTCTCTTTTTTTCTTTTTTCTTTTATCTGTAGTTACTTACCTATAAGGACAGACACTATATTTGCAAATTCAGGCCATGAAATCCCGTATACATGAACAATACTGAAAATTTCTGTCCAGCTAACAAATAGAAACCAGGTTCACAAATCAAGACAGCCCAACCCATTAAATCAACCAGAACTGCCAGCCTGTCAGTAGCCAATAAATTAGCATTGTTAAAAATAAAGTCTCGCTGGCTTATAAAAGCAGCTTTTATTGATGAGTCTGAGACTCTGACCTTCGAACAGCAGCGGTGGCATCAACCCACAAAGGAAATAATAGCTGTCATATGTTGAGTACCTACTGGTATCCAGACACTAGACCCACAGCACTGTATATACCCCTCCTAACATCCTGGCAGGTATGTATCACTAAGCTAGTTTTACTGGTGAGGAAACCGAGGTTCAGAGTGATTAAGGGAAATAACCAGGATCACTTAGTAAGTGACTTAAACCCAGGTCTCCAAAACCCATGGTCCCCCCAGTACACCACCCTGCCACCATTATGTCACCATAGAGGTGCTGGCTGAAACTCTTTTGTGTGATTCTACTTTCTAGGAATGCGTCATTATACTCTGGAATCTGGTGTAATCATTGTCTCAGGGTTTTTAGCCCTGGGCTCACTTTGGGGCGAGGGGCATTACCTAATCTTAAAATTTGGCTAAACTCACAAAAACCAGCCAGGATCTTAGAAATTTCTACAGAACACCAAAAGCCTGGGGGCTTCCGTCCCAAATAGAAAGGCATCCTGTTTGTGTATGTTTTCAGCGTACATCACTTTTTAATGTTCATCATTTTTTTAATGTTTTCATTTTTTAATGTTAATTCTTGGACTGCCACTTTTGTCCAAACAGGAGTTGCTGGCTTTGATTTCCTGTGCCACAGAGCCCTGCTTCTTGGTTGCTTCTGTCAGCGTTGGGATTTACATCGTCCCTTGATTTCTTTGCTCCTGTTTTTAATTGGCTTTGACATCACAAACTTTCAGCTCTGACTTGAGGTCAGGACGTTGGAGGTTCCACTAGAAGAGGTGTAGAAGGGGTCAGTCATGAATGAGGTGCTCAAGGGCATTGGATTGTTCAGATGTCCAAGAGAATCACCAAATGTTGGCTTAAGAGATGGTGATTTGAGGGTCGCCTGGGTGGCTCAGTCGGTTAAGCGTCCGACAGGCTCAGGTCATGATCTCGCTGTTCATGAGTTCTAGCCCCGCATTGGGCTCTGTGCTGACAGCTCAGAGCCTGGAGCCTACTTTGGATTCTCTGTCTCCTTCTCTCTGTTCCTCCCCTGCTCGCGCTCTATCTCTCTTTCTCAAAAATAAAAAGACGTTAAAAACATTTTTTTTAAAAAGAGATGTTGACTTGAATTCCAAAATGCTCTCAAAGAACTGTTTCTGCAATTACTATTGTACATTTAAAGTAATTGACAACCAGCACTTTATTTTTTTTTAAGTTTATTTTTGACAGAGAGAGAGAGAGAGAGAGAGAGAGACAGAGCATGAGTGGGGGAGGGGCAGAGAGAGGGAGACACAGAATCTGAAGTAGTCTCCAGGCTCTGAGCTGTCAGCACAGAGCCCGATGTAGGGCTCGAACTCATGGAGCGTGAGATCATGACCTGAGCTGAAGTCAGACGCTCAACCGAGTGAGCCACCCAGGTGCCCCAACAACTAGCACTTTAAAAAGCAAACATCGGGGTGCCTGGGTGGCTCGGTCGGTTGAGCGTCCGACTTCGGCTCAGGTCATGATCTCACAGTCTGTGGGTTTGAGCCCCGCGTCGGGCTCTGTGCTGACAGCGGGAAGTCTGCTTGGGATTCTCTCTCTCCCTCTCTCAGCTCCTCCCCTGTTTTCTGTCTCAAAATAAATAAATAAAAGTTGAAAGAAAGAAAGAAAGAAAGAAAGAAAGAAAGAAAGAAAGAAAGAAAGAAAGAAAGAAAGAAGAGAAAGAAAGAAAGAAAGAAAAAAAGAGAAAGGTTTCTGGTTTCTTAGAGTTTCATTTGTTATTGGTAATATAACATTCTCTCATATTTTGTCAAATATGAAAAAACTGTCTGTGGAGTCACTTTCACTATGAGAACTGTGACATTTGGAAGACTAACTTCTGGCTTTGCACTTTGCAGTCATTGCCTCCAATGTCCACATACCTCCAGTGTCAGGCACCATTGGATAAGTTCCTGTGTCATGCATATCCGTGTCACAAAGCAGGTGGTAGGAATATCACCAGAAGCCCTTCCTACTCCAAGACATCTGGCAGTAACTTAACTATTCAGAGAAGGAACTGCAAACCACATAAAGACATCTCCCTAGGCGAATACTAAATATAGTCCCAACTCAACTTCCCCACAAATGTCCCAAAGCACTCCAGGTGCCACCTGACTGTGGGGAAATGGTGGAGGGTAAGTCAGGGATCCAGAGGAAGACTCAACCGATGCAACTAACTGCAGTTAAAGTATCTCAGTAAAGGGGCACCTGGGTGGCCCAGTCGGTTAAGCATCTGACTTCGACTCAGGTCGTGATCCCACAGTTCGTGGGTTTGAGCCCCGTGTCGGGCTCTGTGCTGACGGCTCAGAGCCTGGAGCCTGCTTGGGATTCTGTGTCTCCCTCTCTCTCTGCCCTTCCCTCACTCATTCTCTCTCTCTCTTTTTCTCTCTCTCTCTCAAAAATAAAATAAGAACAATAAAGTACCTCAGTTAAGCATATCTTCAGGTGAAGACTCCCCAGGGGTTATGAAGGTGCCAGGCTAGGGCTTAAGCTTCCTTTGTGTCTCAGGGGGAAGTGAGATTACCAGTGTGTCCCTACAAGTTTCCAGTTCAGAACCCACCCCACACTGAGTCTAGATTATAGACACAAATGAGAATCTAGCCTGTGTTTCTATATAAAAATGGCCTCATAATTCCAAGTGCATTATCAGAACTCTGTTCTCAAAACCAGTCAAGATTCTAGATTCCTTCGCTCTCCCAACCAGCCAGAAGCAGAACATCATCTGGCTCCAGACTGCTGCTGTTGGCCCCCTAGAACAGCCAAGAGGGGGCGATTCTGTTCTCCCAAACCAGGGCTAAGGACGGAGGGAGGGGGCACCACAGGCCCAGGTACCCCACTGCACCCCAGAAAACACAGTCTGGCAGCCCGTCACCTGCTCATTTCCTTCCCCTGTGAGCTCCAGGAGCAGACCCCCCTCCCCCGTTTCCCTACCGCCTCTCATCATGTCAACCCAGGACTTTGATGGCTGTTTTGGAAGCTGCCCCACAGCTTGTGCCCTGGTGCCTGTGGTTGAAACACCACTGCCCCCATTCCCCACCACCCTCAACACTCACACACAGACACAGTACCTTTACGAGATTTTCCTAATAGGACTTTACTGCAGGCAAATAGTTACTAAAAGTCCCCTTCCCTGTCTCCCACCTTCCTGTTTGTTTTTCCCTAAGTAGATAAAAGCAAGGCACACCTGGTTATAGATCAGAACAAAGAGGAGGGTGTGAGGCACAGAATAGAGACAGAACTGGAGAAGATGCCGCTGCATTTCAGGAAAATCAGGACCTGGAGAAGATCTAAGGAACTTTCAGGAACAACCCAAGGCCCTCCAGGAGTGAGACAATGGGACAAAGGATCCTGCCTCCCAGTGTCCAAGCTGGGGGAGGACGACAGAGGTGGAGGGAATGACCTTCGCAGTCTGTCCTCTCCCTTCCCTCCTCCAGCCCTCTGCATATACAGCCCCCTGCATTGCAGGGGAGGCAGGACAGGGTGAGAACAGTCTGGGAGAAACAATGGGACAAAGAAGGTGGAGAGAACACCGATGTGACTATGGCCACTGGCTGGGACAGCCCATCCCTGCGGCCATCGGTGAAGGGAACACAGGTAAAAAGGAGTTTACCTAGTTGTAGATATGCCACACTTTTTTTAAAGAAAAATTTTTTTCCCTCCAGTTTGCAAACTGAAGGACGTTTAAAGAAAACTGAAGGGCTAGTATAATGTCAAGGTTAACATTTTAATTGCATAAAACACCAAGAAAGCCTACGCTTGTCATTTTTACAAGGTTACCTTTCCTGTACAATGGAGGCTTTTATCCAACAACTATATGCGAGTTGGTGCCATGACACAGAATGTGACTTACATAAATGGAAGAGTTCACACTCTTTTTTCCCATATAGCTCCTCCAGAAGGCACCGTCAAGTAGCTAAAGTAGCTAAATTGTGGCCTTTTAAACCTTTCCTCGCAGATAAGAAATGCACATATACGTGTCATTTTGTAGTTTTGAATGCACAGGTCCTAATTCTCCCCTTAATTCCCCCCCTGTGTCTGGCCCCTTCCGTGCCCACAGCCCCATCAACTTCAAAGAGGGGTTTGCAGGTAGAATGGCAGATAAGCAGTGAAGAATGTAGCTTTTTTGGATGATGTGATCACGTAACAAAAGGCTGCTGTAACCCTGCAAGAAGCCAAAGTTAAGGTTACTGTTGGAGCCTTAACTCTGAATTCCCTGAATCTAGGGCAGTCCCGAGTATGTAGCCCCCCGGTGCAGTACTCCACAGTGTTTTACAATGAGCGGCACAAGAAAAAAGAAAAAAATCTTGTAAAGGATGGGAAGCCTTTCAGATCTCTGCATTGGATCTAATTTTTTTTTTTTTTTTGAAAAATAACTCTGCAAGGTGGAAAAGTAGCTGAAGTAAGTTTCAACGTGTTAGGCACACTTGGGAAAATAACAGCTTTATGTATAAGGTACAGAAGGGATGTGTCCTTATTGGTTTATACACCAATGTCTACTTAACGTTTGTATTTCGTAAGACTCAGGAAGAGACAGGAGGTTGTCATCCATAAGCATGACCCTCGTTCCCACCACCAGACTCGAGATTGAGATCCAAATTCTCAAGTGTTGACGTAAAACACCTGTCATTGCCTTAAATATCAATATGAAAATGTAGTCCCTTTAAAGCAGGACTGATTCTTTTTAAAATCAGAACACCACCACTCATCAGTTTATACTCTGTGAGTATAGGAGAATGTTCGATTCCCTGTGTACCGCACACCAGTTTTATTCCCCCAGCCAGAAGGAAGGCAGGACTGTCATCACCCGAAGCCAAAAACATGGGTTTGGCTGAATGGAGACGAAAGAGAAAACACACAGGTCAAGAGCCACCAGCAGGAGATGCCTGGTGGAAATCCACCTGCCTTCTGGCCTTGGCCAGAGTTCCCAGCCATCCTCTGCCTTCTCCACCTTCTGTGTGAGAGAGGAGCACGGACTGGGCTTGGGAAGAGAGGGTAAAGACAGGAAATAAAGAAACACACACGTGGAGTGGACCTGTTTCATTTCCAACAGAAGGGACCCCAACCTGAACTAGGGAATACTCAGGAGGATAGACCTGATTTCCCTGTTTGGATAGGGCCCCCGTGCTATGTGGTTTTTAACAGTATCTCAGAAAAAAAGATTAAGGGCTGGATTATCACCAAGTGTCTGTCCAACGTTCCTGCTGAGCTCTTTGCCCGTCCTCACTCCCTGAAGCAATGAAAAGCCTCAGCCTCTAACTGAAGCTCTTTTCTGAAGAGAAGAGTCAAGGAGAATCTGCTCATACCAAGCAGGAGGAAATAGTGGCCATATGGGCACATGCTATAAATGTAAAAAGCAGCTCGGGTACTTATTTTTAAAAATATATAAAATCATATCAGTCTTCTGCTCACAACCTTCTACTGGTTAACCCTGTCACTCCTAGTCACCTTCTCTAGCTTCAGATTGTTTCTGTGACACTTACCACCTTTTCACCATTTCCCATGAAATCTACCTACTTATTATGCTCAGTAACCTTTTCCTCTCCACTAGAATGTAAGCTCTACAGGGGCAGAGATTTCTGTCTGCTTTTATTCCCAATGTTTCTTTAGTACCTAAAATAGCAGCTGCCACTTGCTAGGTGCTCAAGAAATAATGTTAAATTAATTAATTAGTCATCCATGGATAACATCGCAGCATTAAACAAGACAAAAATAATCTGATGGTGCACCTATGTGGGTGTAGGGATAAAGATATACATGGAAATAGCCATGTTGATGAAAAAGTCTCATGTAAAGGCAGATAGAGATACATATTGGGTAGATGGAAATAAAGGAATCCAGTAGGCAAAAGCTAAGTGAAGAGATGCCTGGGTGGCTCGGTTGGTTGAGTGTCCGAATCTTGGTCTCCACTCACAGTTCGTGAGATCAAGCCTTGTGTGGCCCGCTTGATATTCTCTCTCTCCCTCTCTCCGCCCATCCCTCACTCTCTTAAAAAAAACAAACAAAAAAAAAGCTAAGCGAAGAATCTATCCTAGAAAACAGAAATGTTTAAAAAACGGAAAAAATTCCTCTATAGAGGTGATGGTGACATTGAATTAAATTTTATAAGGACTTTAGGAGGTACCAAAACACAAAATGAATCTGAATAATACTATTTAAAAATAGATTAATAAGGGGCACCTGGGTGGCTCAGTTGGTTAAGTGACTAGCTCTCGATTTCGGCTCAGGTCATGATCTCACAGTTCATGAGTTCAAGCCCTGCATCGGGCTCTGCGCTCACTACACAGGACCTGCTTGGGATTCTCTATCTCCCTTTCTTTCTACCCCTCCCGTGCACTCTATCTCCCTCTTTCTCTCCCTCTCTGTCTCTCTCTCTCTCTAAATAAATAAACTTAAAAAATAGATTAATAAACTAGAAACATCAATGAACGGAATATACAAAGAGCTGGGGGTAACACTGAATGAAATTTATAAAGAAAGAATATAGGAGCTACCAAAACACAGCATGAATTATCAGAAACATCAATGAATAGAACATACATAGCTAAAAACCGAATGGCACTGTACCTTTATGCCGTGAAAATAAAAGAATCATAGATTAAATCAACCAGAGGGGAAAGAAGATATGGAGAATAGACAATGATGATCCAACGTAATATATTTGACTTTCCAAAGAAAAAGGAAGATGTAATAGAAAAAATATCTGGACATGAAGAAAGGACTGAATCAGCATGAAATCTGTGTTTGGGGGAAGAAATTAATGCAGAACACTTGCTATAAGGCACATTTTGATACCACTACTGAACTTAAAGGTTAATTATTCAGACACAAAGGCACCGAAAGGAATTTATCTAGAAAGGATAACTAGTAAGCTGGTCTCCAGCTTCTCTGCAGAAATACGAAATGGTGGGGCCAAGTCAGTAAAGCTTTGAGAGAAAAGTGGCTAGAGCATTTTATACGAAGCCAAGCAGCCACCCAGCATTGAAATCACTACCAAGTGAGAAGCCAAGAAACATAGCTCTGTTGAAAACCAACTCAACAAACAGGTAGAGAGAGAACCTACCTGGCTTCTTGTAGAAACCAAAGTTCTTACAATGGCATACAAGATCCCATACCTCCTGCTTTCTCTAATGTTTCTACCTTCATTCCCCAAAGCCTTCCTCACTCACCTCCTGGGTCATCCCCAAACACATCAACCACACTGCTAGCCTTGCCCTGTCTTCTGCCTGGAGGATTCTCACCACATGCTGGATTGTCTTGTTCCCTCACCTGTCTTGTGCCCTCCTTACTACCCTATCTAAAATTTCCATGCCCACAGACACCCTCTTTTTCTCTTCTCTGCTTGATTTTTTTCCTTAGCTATTATCACCACCTCACATACTCGACTTCCTTTCTGTATCTTGTTTCTTATCTCTCTCCTCCCACTAGAATATAAGTTCCCTAAGGACACTGAGTGCTGTTTTGTCTATCTCTTTATTCTTAGAACAGTGCTGAAGCATAGTAGGCATGCAAATATTTATTGAATGAAGGAATAAACCCCCTGGACTACAAGTCCATGCTTCCCATCCATCCCCTTACATTTATTTAAAAAAATTTTTAATGTTTTATTTATTTTTGAGACAGAGAGAGACAGAGAATGAACAGGGGAGGGGCAGAGAGAGGGAGACACAGAACCCGAAGCAGGCTCCAGGCTCTGAGCTGTCAGCACAGAGCCCGATGCGGGGCTCGAACCCACAGACTGTGAGATCGTGACCTGAGCCGAAGTCAGACGCCCAACCGACTGAGCCACCCAGACGCCCCTCCCCTGACATTTCTGAAACCAGAGTGAACCCAGAAGTTGATGAGCAGTCTAAGCACTGAGGAGTCTGAAACCCAAGTCTTATTAGGACAATCTAATGAATACTTAACCTTTGTGCTAATTGACCTTAAATATATTAGAAGGAACATCAAAGAAGCCTCATGTTGCTTCTTTGGTATTGTAAAAATAGTTTGGACATTTACAGAGAGGTAGATTTTCAGTTTACCAAGGAAATTGCCTTACAGTCAGGGCTGATGATAGAATTGGCCTTCTCACAAACACTGACCTTCACTGCCAATTATGAATTGCAAAACAGATGTTGGATGTTTTCTGAAAGGGACCCTGGGCAAGAAATTCCTGCCATGTAAAACAGTTTAGTCTGGCTCCGTTAGAGACAGCCCCCAAGTTCTTCTCCTGCTCGGAGATTCCATAATGCGTGCGTGTAGTGTCCCTTGTTCCATTGTGGGTAATGGTGTTTTGCAGATGTTTCTATTTGGGGACTGCAACCATACTCCTGACTGCAGGTCCCTGCCTGCTTCACCTGTTCCTACTGGCTACGCATTGAATCACAGCCCTTCCAGTGGATAGGAGCCCTGCATAGTTGATTGCCTGGTCTTTCTGGAAGAGATTTACAATTCAGCAGTAATTCCAATAGGAGAAATATGTCTACTGTAATGGAGTAAGCAGGTCACCTCCTATTCCGGTAGAAAATTGTAACGATGTTGATATGACTTCCAGGCAATTCCTCCAAGCTAGACATGGGCCCTGGCTGAAGCAAGAGTCCACATTTCTCTGCAGTGAAGATAAAAGACTTAGGAGAAGGAGCTAAAGATTCTAAGAGAGTTGAGCTGGTTCCAGGCATTTCAGTGAGAGGGTGCCTTCTTGCTGGGTGTTAGAAGAAAGACCATGAAACGAGTATGTCTGTTTGCCTGCATTTTGGTTTTGTTGTCTTCACTTTTCTAGAAATCATAGTGTGTGTGGCTAGTGCTGTTTCTGAGTCCAATTGACAAGATGCAGCATTCATGGTAAACATTCATTGCCACAGTCAAAATTTTAAACTCTTCTGCTTATATTTAAAAAAAAAGGATGGGGCGCCAGGGTGGCTCAGTCGGTTGAGTGACCAACTTTGGCTCAGGTCATGATCTCATGGTTTGTGAGCTTGAGCCCCGCGTTGGGCTCTGTGCTGACAGCTCCGAACCTGGAGCCTGCTTCAGATTCTGTGTCTCCCCTCTCTCTGCCCCTCCCCTGCTCATGTTGTCTCTCTGTCTCTCTCAAAAATAAATAAACATTTAAAAAAATTCAATTTGGGGCGCCTGGGTGGCTCAGTTGGTTAAGCGTCTGACTTCGGCTCAGGTCATGATCTCACAGTCCGTGAGTTCGAGCCCCACGTCGGGCTCTGTGCTGATAGCTCCGAACCTGGAGCCTGCTTCAGATTCCGTGTCTCCCTCTCTCTCTCTGCCTTCCCCCCACTCATGCTCTGTCCCTCTCTGTCTCAGAAATAAATAAACATTAAAAATTTAAAAAAAAAAAAAGCTTGTTGGGACTGGAAGGTTGGGAGCTAAATTAATTGTGATTTTATTTTATAGGATACATGAACTAAACTGTAGCAAAGATAGGGAGATATGAGGCTCTGGGGGAAGAAAGAAAGAAAAGAATTATTCCCAAGAGTTCTTTGGAAAGGTACCTCCTTAGTCCCAAATGATGGCAATCAGCCTCCTGAGCCTTAAAGTAGGCAACTTTTCAACAATCTCCTGGAACCATGGCAGTCACAACCTTCATAGAGGTGGTCTGGATGAAGCTTCAAGTGACCAAAATTAAAACATAACAAAAACTCCAAACTGCTGTGGTCATAAGTACAACACTTCACTGTGTTTTGCAGCGTTTCCATGACTGAGATGTATCGTACTGTCAATTTTCGTATCCTGCTTTACTGCCGTAGAAAGCAAGCTTTGTGTTTCCCGGTCATTGCCGATGGGGGATAGCTATGTATAGATTAGGACTTTTGAGGGAAGCTCGCTGTGCTAATTCTGTAAACCATCTGAGAGAACCTTCTTTCCATTTGTAAATGTTTCCTTAGCAATTTCCAATGCTAATGTTTCCAGAGAAGCATAAGGACTCTAGAGTCACGCTTCACTTCGAGAAGGACTTTCCTGGCCTGACGTGTGCCCGGTCTGTGGTTAAGCCGTATAGGCCAGTTAACCACCAGGGGCCTTTCCGAGAGTTACAGGAGGTTGAGTGTGGCATGTAATAAGTACTCAGTGAACGATCAGAAAAGTTTTTGACTGTGTAAGTTGATGTTTTCAGGTTGCTAACTCTGCATTGTTAGAAAAATAAAGTCCACGAGTTTATAGACTGTTTTCATTCTTCTCTTTCTGGCAGGCAGCCTTTCTGTACCAACTGCCTCTTGTCGTAGCTGCTGGAAACAGGGCCGCCCTGCTTTTCGAGAGGCTACCTTCCCTTTTCCATCCTTTTCCCCCTTCAAACCCCTGCACCTATCTCACAGATCTCTAACTTCAATCCAAGTGAGAGTCTCTAGCAGCAGGAAGAGTGATGGGGGAGGGAGAACAGAAAGGAAAGAATGAACACTTTTGATGTTCCTACTTCATGGATGGCTGGGGGCTTTACATGCGCTATCTCACTTTCCCTTTGGAACATCCGTGTGGAGTCAGTGATTTTCCTCATTTTATAGACAGAAGACCTAAGATTCGGTCAGCAATTGGCCCCCAAAGAGTTACCCGATCCTTTTGACCTACTTGTCCTGTGGGGAAGTCCTGCCAGTTCAGGTGAGAGAAATTGGTTAAGAGCAGACTGAGGTTCTCCTTGAGTTCACGTTCTGTCTAACGCTGTGTTCTAACAATAATATCGGTAAAGATGTAAGTAACAGTAGTAATGACAGTAGTAGAAATCTCAGAAGGAGTATGCCTCCTGATCTCTCGACAGGACTCAACATTCAACCGGCCATCTTTTCAGTGTTCCTGTTTTATTTTTAAAAAAAAAATTTTTTAAACGTTTATTTATTTTTGAGACAGAGAGAGACACAGCATGAGCAGGGGAGGGGCAGAGAGAGAGGGAGACACAGAATCGGAAGCAGGCTCCAGGCTCCAAGCCATCAGCCCAGAGCCCGACGCGGGGCTCGAACTCACGGATCGCGAGATCATGACCTAAGCCGAAGTCCGACGCCTAACCGACTGAGCCCCCCAGGCGCCCCTCAGTGTTCCTGTTTTAAATACTCACATGGTACCATTCAGGTCCCTGAGTCTATGGATTTGAACTTCTGTTATTGCAAAGGACCCTCTGAACACTAGAAAGGACATCGTTTTTGATTTCCATGTGTAACTGTAACACTAACAAAGGGCTTGTGATCTTAGGCGGAGCTGCATTTGACATTCATCCCCACCAGATCCAGGGATTCCAATGAAAAGGTTTGACAGCAAAGTGTTAGGATCTCCAGTAATGAGGCAGAGAAAGACCTAAGAACGGAGCTTGCCCCGAGGCCCCTCTGAGCTCCTGGCCAGAGCCCACTGGTTGTTGGTTCTGTGGTACGTGCAGATCAGTGCTCGGGATGGGGGCGAGCGGGGGGGGGGGGGGGGGGGGGGGGACATCACCAAACACTTCCTGCATCTGAGAAGTTCTTTGTGTTCTATTCTGTGTGACCTGGGAGCACCTCAGTTGGTCTAGCAGGCAGTGCTCTGTGTACACTATCATCCGAAAGACTCACTTTCTCAATCATCTTCCTACATTTGCATCTGCATACTTTTGAAGTAGGTATTTCTAAGACAAGGCAGCAGATTCCTCTCTCCTATGGCTCCCACTTTCCTGTAGCTGAAGGAAAACGAAATGTCATGGTAGTTATGAACTCCAGGAAAGAAATTGACTTTATTAACTGGCCTAATAATTCAAAAAAAAAAAAAAAAAAAAAGGAAAAACCTACTAATGTGGATTTGAGTCTTTGCAAATATCTAGTCTCTGTTTAAACACCTTCACCTCGAAAGTAAGGGAAAAACCACCGAGCACCCGTGCAAGCACAGCCCAAGATGGTAAAAGCTTCCCGGTGACATGGGGTTGTCTCAGTCTGAGGGAAGAAAGAGTTAAGAGCCCACTTTCCCTCTAGGATAACTGAGTCACTCTATTCCAGAGCAGGAATTTCTCTTTCTCGAATCCCTCTACCTCTGCAGAAAGCCATCCTTTAGGCTAAAGGGAAATAAGTGTCACTGAGATGCTTTAACTGGCCTTGAACGTGTTGGAAGGGTGATAATTCCCACAGGACCCTCTAATTCAGTAGCAGCTAAAACAGTCTCCCAGCTGGACATAGAAATAGGCTGCCCACATGGCTGGCACTCACTGATGGTTTATGAAAGTCAGCACACACCCAGAAAGAGCCACAGTCCTTACTAGCGTGAACGCCTCCTTCTTTAATATTCCAAATTGCTTGGGAGCAGTCACAGTGCCTGGAACACAGTAAGCACTCAGTAAGTACGTGTTGCCTGAACAAATGAAGATGTATACACAATTCAGTTTTTGTGCCAATGATATTTTTCAAGTTTAATAATTTATGGTCAAAAGCTAAGAGATGACAAATTGCCATGGGGACTTTTTCACTTACTTGTATTATCTGAGATAAAAGGGTTCCTTAAAAAGAAACTTTTAGGGGTGACTGGGTGGCTCAGTCGGTTAAGCATCCAACTTCGGCTCAGGTCATGAGCTCATGGTTCATGGGTTCAAGCCCCACATCAGGCTCTGTGCTCTCTCTCTCTCTCTCAACAATAAACATTAGAAAAAGAATTTTTAAAAAGAAACTTTTGGAGGTCTTTCTAACTAATTCACTCATTTAATCATGTATTTATGGGATATTACTTATTGGATTTGAACTGCCCCTGAAATTTTAAGCCAGTAAAAGGCTATCCTTGGTATAAGTGGTTATTGGTTCAAAATCTATCCGAAGTATATGGATAGACAAGCTTACCTTTTCCTCTGTATGCACTTGAGCCAATCATTTAAGGTCTCTGGGCCTCCTTTTTCTTATTTGTCAAGGGTGAGGTTGGGCATGATGAGTTCCAAAGACCCTGCCAGCTCTGATTCCCATACATTTGGCAGAATCCTGGCAGAAGAATCTTCAAATTGTAAGTCGCTCTTTCGCTGCAGTTGGCCTCTTAAAGACTTCGCCCTCTATTTCCCTCCCTCATCAACCTGACCGTCACCACAGTAGTAGAAACCCCTTTCTTTCTGGCCACTTGCAGTGGGTTTTCTCTCTTTTCTCACACTAATCCTACCACAATCCCATGGTTTCTAAATACCTCCAAGAGAAATACATGCTCACATATGTCAATAACTTGCAGGCTATGTGTATATGCCATCAATCAGTTAGATTCTTGAGGGTAAGAAATATGCCTCATTATCTGGGCCTTCGCAGGCACCCAACACAGTGCCCAGAACCCAGGGGAGACCAGTAGTACTCAAGTATAGACGGTTATTTCCTGTACTAAAAGCTTGATTGAAAGTGGCTAGTTCCTCAGCCCACTGGAGATCTACCTGACCATAGTCAGCCCACTGGAGACCTACCTGATCACAATCTATGGAGCTTGGGAATCTGTCTTTTTACAAGCATCCTGGGTGCTCCCTCTGTACCCTGAAGATTGACTGACAGCCTTGGTAATGAGACAGACAACAAATATGTGTCAAATGTTGAATGAATGTTTCCAAAAGAAGGGGAACTTACCCTTTCTCCCCAACAAAGGTCTTAGACTCACAAGGGCAACACCAGGGAGAAAAGGAGAAGAGACACAGGGAAAAACAAACAAACAAACAAACAAACAAACTTACACTTAACCAGCAGACATTAAGTATCTGCAGCAAAGGAGCCCATCTGCCCTCTCAGGAAAGAATAAACCAAGGCTCAGATGCTCCAAGATCCACGTATTGAACAAGCGGGACTTGTTCAACTTCATTTTGACCCCTGCTGTCACTTTAAGTTCAGGGACTGAGGCTGGGTCTTCCCCTGCCTCCAGATGACCATCCAGGGAGGTCCGACAGCTTCTCTGGTCACTCCTGAGTAACACAAACACTACTCCACTTTAATAAGAATGATGTACAGATGCAATAATAGTCAAAACCCTTGCTGGATTTGAAGTTTTTGGCTCTCCTCGCCTCCCACATCCTCTCTCAACAAGGACACTTGTGGTTGGGGAATGGAGTCGGTCAGCACTCTCTCTCTCTCTCTCTCTCTCTGTTCCCGCCTCAGGTTGCAACTCCTCCACCCTGACTACGTACAGTTTCTGACCTCTTCAGAGGTGAGGAAAGCAGGGACACCCTGACGTGCCTGGCTCTCTGTCAGCTAGTTTCATGCTCACTGGACTTGGGGATATTTACAGCTGACCCTTATTCTGAGGGGTGGTTTTGTGGATCTTGGGAAAACTTCCGATGCTGGCCTCTCAACTATAGACGGCTTGATGTGGATGATGCCCTACCTCTAAATGCTCCGTGCTGAGATCTGTTCCCCCACCACAGGACTCTCTCACACGGGGTCCAAGAGGGTCCACACCAGCGCTGCCTCAGGCACATGGCCCACATCTGGCCCCTAGACTATCTTCACGCAAACCTGAGCTACCAGCCCACCAGCTCCGTCTCTCCTTTGCCTCCCCAGCAGAGCAGCCAATCTGCCTGCCTTGCACCTTTTGCATTTGCTAAGCTAAAGCCCTGTGTAAGTCCATTGAGTCTCCCCAGCACCAAGGTACAAACAAGCCCTCTGCATCATCCCGCAGAAGCCCCTCTTCCTTGACCTGAGGTGAAGGGTAAGGAGTCCCTCCTCCTTGGAGGGGGTGGGACTCACAGAACACCAGTAGCTCTTTCTAAAAGTACGGTTTAAAATTCTATTCCTTTGTAATATGGAGGAGGAGTTAAGAGATGTCCACCTAATTCTCAGAGAGCCTCTTCAAAAACAGGGGCACCTGGGTCCAGCAATGTGTTGTTGTGTCTGATATGTGCCATCACGAGATCACTTTAAGCCCCACCCCACCCCCAATAGAAAAAGACTGCACTGGAATATTTTAGTGTGACTTTAGTAAAAGCTACTAACCCCCCATTAGAGAACCTTTGAGCTCACTCAGAATGAATCTCCACGTGGCAGAGAGGCCTTCAGCTCTCCCCACCTGGGAGGTCCAAGAGTACAAGCAAGAAGTATCGAGACCAGACCTAAGAGAATAAAAACCATCAAAGGGGCTAGAGTTCCCTCTATCACCTGTGGCCCACCTTCCAAACTCTGAATCTCTGTCTCAGGTCCTCCCTCTCCCCATCAGTGGACACCATCAGAGACCCCATGTTTCAGAGAAAGCCAGTGCCCTTCTCCCCCATTTGTAGCCTGATCCCCAGTAGTTCTTAGCATTGGGTAGATATCTATGGATGAGCTCCAGAGACATCTGAAATCCCCTGAAAAGTTATCTTAAAATTGCAAATAGAAACACGTCTATCAGGGAGGGGTATATATTTTTTAACATATTCTCAAGAGGGTTCATGATCCAGGCTTAGCGCAGCCTTAGAGGCTCAGCATGGTCTCAACAAGGACAACACTGTTCTTGCAATACAGTATTTATGCCTGACAGCTACGGAGGATACGTGTACATCCCATCACCAAGATGTCATCGCACAGCACCTACTATGTGCTAAGTGGGAGCAGAAGAAGCTGCACAGGAAGATGAGCTGGGTTTTAAAAGAAGAATAGGGTCACATCAGAGAGAAGTGAGGGAAAAGACCATGTCAGAAAGTGGAACAAGCATGCGTGGAAGCAGGACACAGGAAAGCCAAGCGTGTGTGCGAAGTGATACGAAGGCAATTCAGTTGGAATGGAGGTCACAGACGGGAGGATGGTAGGAGCTAACACCAGAAAATGGGGCTGAGGCTAAGTGGTGAGCGGTTTTAATGTAAAGAGTGAAGACTTAAACTCATTTCAGAGAAGAAGGGTAAAGGTGAACATCGTTAAAAAAAGTATTAACCTATCACATTGTATCGTGACCGGCCATCTGCATGTCTGTTTTCCCAGACAGAATGTGAATGGACTGTAGGAAATCGGAGTCTCATTCATGTTTATACTTCCCTGGCACACGAGGTGCTTAATAACTTTTTAGAGTACGGAGGGAAGATAGGTCAAAAGGAAGGAAGGGAGGAACGTGGGGGGAAAGAAGGAGAAAGGGAGAAGGAGAAGCAAGGGAGAGCTGTACTTCAAAAATATATTTATTTTGGGGGTGCCTGGGTGGCTCAGTTGATTAAGCATCTGACTCTTGATTTCGGCTCAGGTCATGATATCAATGTTGATGAGGTCAAGCCCCACGCACATAGGGCTCTGTGCTAACAGGGCAAAGCCTGCTTAGAATTCTCTCTCCCTCTCTCTCTGCCCCTCCCCAGCTAATGCTCCCTCTATCTCTCAAAATAAATAAATTCATGCAAAAAGATCTAAAAAAAAAAAAAAAAAAGGCTTTAAAATATACATACTCGAGGCGCCTGGTTGACTCAGTTGGTTAAGTGTCCGATTTCGGCTCAGGTCATGATCTCCCAGTTCGTGAGTTCGAGCCCTGCATTGGGCTCTGTGCTGACGCTCAGAGTCTGGAGCCTGCTTCTGATTCTGTGTCTCTCTCTCTCTCTCTCTCTCTCTGCCCCTTCCTCACCCTCAGTCTGTCTCTGTCTCTCTCCCAAAAATAAACAAACAAAAAATAAATAAATAAATAAATAAATATACTTATTTTATTTTATATATATTTTGTGGATGGTAGCTACATTTATGGTGGCATAGCATAACCTACAGAGTTGTTGAATCACTATGTCATACACCTGAAACTAATGTAACATTGTGTGTCAACTGTACTTTAGAAAAGGATCACTTACAATGTAAAAATCATTTCTATGAAGGTGCATATATATATATATATGCGCATGCACACACACACATATTGGAAGAAAAAACAGAAGACCATTACATTGGTCCAGGCAGGCAACAACAAGAATGAGTAACTTATGAGATGCTGTGTTGCCATAAAATTCAAATTCCCCTCTTCTTCTAAACACCTTATCTGTAACATGTTCAAGATGTGTATTTAATGTCGTAATTCGTTACAAGTAGAAAGGATCTCTAGGTGTTGTTTTGCCGATACTGTTAGTGAATTTGTGCTCATCCCACCCTCCTGCCCAGTTTCCCTCATGCACAGAGCATGCATTTGCTGATGGGGAGGAGTAGAGCCTGGCCATGGAAAGAGGAGGATAGCCACTGACCCGTGGGGTCCCCCTGCATCTACATGGGCATTCTGCCCTTCTACCACTGGCTCACTTAACCAGGCATCGTGATTGTTATGCCTGGCTGACTTCACATCCTGCTAGCTAGGACATACTAAAAACCTGACCTTCAACTCAAACCCTCTTAATCCATATGCTCTATGATTTTTCTACCCAGATTGGGTGCAATTAGGGTCAGTTCTGGGTTGTGATGACATTTTTCACTCTTCTAAGATTATGAGTTAATCTGTCCATGGCAGACCCACCTGAAGCCCTTTACTGTTTTTCCAGATAACCTTTCAGAGCATTCTAAGCTTGTCATTTCCTCTTTGACCACGTTTCATATACATATTTCATGTTGAGTTTCTATAGCACACCTTCAAATCTTGAATCCTTAAATGTTCATTCACTTCCTTTATGAACTTTCTAGTTCATAAACAAAATTATTCCACAGAATGTTTAGGACATGGCTACCTTTACCTGTATAGTTACAAAAAAAAAAAAAAAAAAAAAAGGAACACAGGAATTTGACTTTTTTTTTCTCTTATAAATCTATACCCCTCCACAAGGTTAATTGTAGATCCTAGTCTTTTAGAAACCTGAGCAATGAATCCCTTTCACCTCAAAAAGTCTCCCATGATAGGGGCACCTAGGTGGCTCAATCAGTTAAGTGTCTGACTTCAGCTCAGGTCATGATCTCACAGTTTATGAGATCAAGCCCCTCATCAGGCTCTCTGTTGTCAGCGCAGAGCCTACCTCAGATCCTCTGTCCTCCTCTCCCTCTGCCTCTCCCCCGCTCATGTGCACTGTCTCAAAAATAAATAAATATTAAGGAAAAAAAAAAAAGGAATTCTCCCATGACATCTGTTCTCTTGTGAGCCAAGCCAGAACAAGCACATGACATAAGGTAAAAAGAACAGAATAAAGTTAGCACGTGGTGAAACAAATTGCAGTTGCCTGCAATGATCATTTCTCAATTATTTAGTGAACACCTACTATATGCAAGCTGCTGAGAGGAGGCAGGAAGATTAAGAGGAAAACAAAGACTGGATGGAAACATGGTTACCTTCTGTAGAAGATATTTGGCAAAAGAGGCAACTGGGGACCCATTACTCATCGTAGTGCAGGGGCCACACGACCACCTCATAGAAGAGTGCAGACAAAATCAATTCATTCCAGCTATGGTGGGCACCGGGCCCAGCGAGTGGGACAGCTGTTACTCAGCCGTCATGATCTCACAATTCCCTACAGGAACAAGAGTCCTGCTGCAAGGCCTTCTGGATGTTTTTCCCATGAAAAATGGACCATGTGTATTTTATGCAGACTCTCCTGATTTTTCAAGCTTGCTAACCAATTCAAACTTTGTTAAAGCCCTGTGTTGAGCCAGGTACCACCACCTTCTACCTCAGACCTTGGCCTGAGAGTTCTCAGAAGGGGTGAAGATGAGTCCAGAAAGGAGGGCTGGAGCAAATGGGCAGAGCACTACAGTTTCATTCTCTGGATTGGGGGAACTATCATGCAGTCTTTTGCTTTCTATTAGCAATATAATCCTATCTGTGTTTTAGAAAGGTAATTCTGGGGGCAGAGGGGCACTTGACACATGACTTGATATCCTTTGTCGAATTAATGAGACAGAACAGAGAAGTTAAGAAATAGGAGGCCAGTTACCAGGCTCTTCCAGGTGGACGGGAGGATGGGCTGTGTGGTGATGGGCACTGAGGAGGGCACTTGTTGGGATGGGCACTGGGTGTTGTCTGTTAGTGATGGACCACTAAATTCTACTCCCAAAACCAATACTACTCTATGTTAACTAACTTGAATTTGAATACAATCTTGGAAGACAAAAAAATAGCCTCTTTCAATGATCAAGACAATAATAAGGTTAAATTTAGGGGAAATTAAATTTAAGTTTTAAGGGTTAAATTTAACGTGAGCGAAAACAAAAATGGAAAGAAAGTAATGAATGCAGATGCTATCCTAGAGGCAGAGTGGTGCCTTCGCGGGGAGGTCATTAATTATCTTCAGGAAATTTTTCTGGCTTTCCCCCCGCTCTAGGAGTGGAAAGTATGGCACTTCCTGGTCTTCTTGGGGTTTTACGTGCCACGTGACTAGTGTTGGCCAATGAGTTGTGAGGGAAAGTGATGACGCGCTTCCAAGCGGGAGCATTTGATCCCCACCCCCAAAAGCTCTTTCCCCCTGGCATCATCCTGGCCATGTTCAAGAGAGTGACGTGGGCACCTAAGTGACTATAATGATCTAAGAACCCCTGCCAGCTTACAGAGATACAAAAAGAAATAAGCTTTGTTGAGCTAAACAGCTGGGAGTTTAGAGCTACTTGTTACCACGGTATAACCTGATCTAGCCTTACTGATAACATTTGTGTTGCCTCTTGTGTCCAGACTGCCTTAACAAAGTAAAAATAATGTTACTTTATGTCCCATAAGCAAGATCAACCAGCCTGGCAGAAATCCACAAAATATTTGCAAAAACACTTGTGCCTGTACGGGGATATGACCATATTACATTCAGACCTCATTAATTTTCCAGCATCTATTGCTTTTCGTGAATTTTCCGAAGATTTTTCTTGATGGCTCTTTCCTCCAATAGGCTTATCATTAACATAATTATTTCACTAAAACTACTAGTTTTCTTCTTTTTAACTTAGTACATATAAAAGCTTAGAATGAACTATGTGACTCGAATGGCCAATTTGCACACCAATACAACCTAACCAAATTAGCCATGAGGTATATTAATTATTCTACCAAAGAATTCTGCAGTAGAAATGGGAAAAGAAAATAAAAATGAGAATTATAATAATATTTATGATGCAATGTGAGTAATTCTTTGCCATCCAATTAAAGTCATTTTGTGGGGCACCTGGGTCAGTCGCTCAGTCGGTTGAACATCCAACTCTTGATCTCAGCTCAGTTCTTGATGTCAGGGTCATGAATTCAAACCCCACATTAAGCGCCATGCCAGGCCTGAAGCCTATTTCATAAATAAATAAATAAATAAATAAATAAATAAATAAATAAACAAACAAATAAACAAACTTATTTTGTGCCAGATTTATTTTCAGTGAATCTGGAATGGAATTGCAAATCTAGCAAGGGTTTATTTTTAATTCCTATGTTTCAAAATATAAAAATAGATGCAGCTTAAGGAAAGTATTATCAGTTATTGTGCAGGCCAAGCAAACCTAGAATACACATAGTCCTAGATTCATGTCTGAGTTTAGATTTCTTCATCTGCAAAGTGAGAGGAAGTATATGCTAATATGCCATCTCCCCTTCTCAAGAAATGTGCAAGAACCAATGGGGTAAGAGCTATGAAGCTCTGAGGCAACCCTGAAGTTGTTGTATAGGAACAAAATTGAATTACCTGCTTAAGGAGTTTGAAGTTCAGCCTAGATAAGGAAGGCTTGTAGTGACATGGGGGAGTTAAAATGAGGAGAACACAGTCAGATGCTTAAAAAGAAATCTCTTGCTATACATCCTAGGATCCACAGCCTTCTAAAGGAATCAGCCACCGTATCTTTGTCACTTAACTTTTTTTAATCTGAACTGACAGATCACTGGAGAATAACTGTAGGGAATAATCCCCACAGTGGCAGAGGGGATGGATTAAATCAACCATGAAAATAAGCACTGGCCCATGTGTCTATAGCCTAAAAGAAATTTGAGTGAACATAGTGCTGTGTTTAAACCAGGCACAGTATCCACTGAATTGCCTGTAATATTTTCCCCTGCAAATGTTCATTTGAAGGGAAAGGCAAATGCTGATGCTTTGAAGGCCAGTGTTACATCTTGCTTTGTCTGATAAATTTAAAGAAATATGTTATTATCTTATTAGCATAGAAATATAAAATGAGCATACATGAGCATACTTCTCTTTCCCCCATACCCGTAAGTTTATGTTTAGTGAATATGGCTTCACTTTTTTCTTATTTTTTTAAAGTTTATTTATTTTGAGAGAGAGATGGTACACGAGCGGGGAGTGTGGAGGGGCAGAGAGAGAAGGAGAGAAAGGTATCCCAAGCAGGTTCTGCACTGTCAGGGCAGGAGCCCAACTTAGGGCTCGAACCCACGAACTGTGAGATCGTGACCTGAGCCCAAATCAAGAGCCAGACGCCTAACTGACTGAGCCACCCAGGTGCCCCAATATGGCTTTGCTTCTACCTTATCAATGTAAAATTTTCCTTGGGAAAAGCCATGCTCAGTAAATGTTAGCTATAATTTTAAACCTTTTAACCTCCCGTGAAAAGGTGGATTGGCCTTTTGAGAAGGGAGGTCACCAAGGATGCAAATAACTGTGTCTCACGTTTGTGGAGGAAAAATAATGGGATGGAATGTTACACGAACGCTTCTTTGAGCTGCTTCTTACTCCACCGCAATGAATTTTCTGTCATTAAACTCATATGGTATTAAGAAGGGAAGGTGTCATAGTCAATAATGTGCTGTGAACCTCAAACCTCTCACAGCACAACAAACACAGCCCTGACTATTCCTGTGTTGGAGAAAGAGCAGAGCCTAGAGACCTGACATCCAGGGAGTTGCATTGTTTTCCACCGGACTCCTCACTAAGCCTCTGCCAAACTCCAGAAGAGAAGGAAACCAGTTATTATGGGAGGGTTAGGATTTGCCGATGAATAAATTTGGCCTCATCTGTTGAACAAATAGATTTCAAATCAAGAACGAATGTGGCCATAGATAGTCTATGAATCCCTGCAGGTTATGGAAAAATCAATCAAGCAAAATCAAGGAACATGTAGAATCTATCCACGGGAATTGAGTCCAAATGCACATTCATATCTTAGGAGTTCTCATTTGATATGCTGTTAATGCCTGAAGAAGACTTAAAAATCTGATGGGAAAAAGCAGGAGGGGGTTATTTAAATCTTTTTCTGAAGGAAGATCTTATTTTTTAAAAGCCTTAGTGTTGATAGAACTGTATTTTTGTCTTTTACTCATGTTGTATACTTATTTGAAGAGCAGGGTATCCACTCCAGGATCCTCAACAGCTGGCAATCCCTCACAGTGATGCTTTTCTAGGACTTGGGAGAGTCCAGCTAGGCTCCAGGTTATCCTAATTAGTCACAGAAAATTCCAGTTCTGGTTTCCCTCTGTACCTTTCAGGAAACTTTTTTGTATTTCTCTTTCCGTTCCCCTTTGTATTTCTTTTTAAGCTTATTTATTTATTTTGAGAGCAACAGAGACAGCATAAGTGGGAGAGGGGCAGAGAGGGAGAGAGAGAGAATCCCAAGCAGGCTCCACACTGTCAGCTCAGAGCCCCATGCGGGGCTCCAACTCACAAAACTGTGACATCATGACCTGAGCTGAAACTAAGAGTTGGACACTTAACCGAGTGAGCCACACAGGTGCCCCACTCCTTTGTATTTCTTTTTAGACTACTTGGAAGGCTTCGCCTTTAAGAAATTTGTGTCTGTTGGGGTGCCTAGGTGGCTCAGTTTGTTAAGCATCTGACTTCTTCGGTTCAGGTCATGGTCTCTCATGGTTTGTGGGTTTGAGCCCCACATCAGGCTCTGCACTGTCAGATTCTTGGGATTCTCTCTCCTTCTCTCTCTGCACCTCCCCTGCTCGTGCTCTCTTTCTCTCTCAAAAATAAATACACATTGAAAATATATTTATAAAACCTGCGTATGTTAAGAAATTCATATGCATTGACCCCCCTTAACACCTATTTCCATTTTTAATCAAAAATGCTTATTACACTCATTTAAAGCTTCTCTTCAGCAAGAATTAATGAGGTTTCACCACACTTGATAAATTTGATTATAGATGAGTACATGTACTTATTAGAGTGTCAATTAACAGATATATGGATAAAGAAAATGTGATATATATATATATATGTATATATATATACACACACACACACACACACACACACACACACACACACACATACATACACCATGCAGCATTATTCAGCCATGAGAAATAAGGAAATCTTGCTATTTACAACAACATGGATAGATCTTAAGGGCATTATATTAAGTAAAAAAAGCCAGACAGAAAGACAAATACTGTATGATTTCTCTATTTTATGTAATGGAATCTTTAAAAAACCTGAGCTCATAGACACAGAGACCAGATAAGTGGTTGCCAGAGGAGTGGGGTTTGGAGTGGATGAAATGGGTGAAGAGGGTCAGAAAGTACCGGCTTCCAGTTATAAGATATACAAGCCCTGGGGATGTAATGTACAGCATAGTGACTATAGTTAAAATACTATATCGCATATTTTAAAGTTGCTAAGAAAGAAGATCTTAAAAGTTCTCATCTTGTAAGGAAAAAACAATTGTAACTCTATGGGATGATGGATGTTAACTGACATTTGTTGTGATAATCATTTTGCAATATAGACATATCCAAATCATAATGTTGTACACCTAAAACTAATATTTATATGTCAATTATATCTCAAGAAGAAAATAATTTTATTGAGCTCATTTCTTTTAAAGTTTATACATTTTATTTATTTATTTATTTTGAGAGAAAGAGAGCATGAGCAAGGGAAGGGCAGAGAGAGAGAGAGAGAGAATCCCAAGCAGGCTCTGTGCTGTTAGTGCAGAGCCCAACACAGGGCTGAAACTCATTGACTATGAGATCATGACCTGAGCATGTGAGGATAAGATGGCTAAGTTTCAGCAAGTTCCAAAGTGGGTCTTACTCTGCTCTTGCTGTTGACAGAAAGTTTAGCCAGCAACAGAACTCTTGGCTGGGAATCATCTTCTTCCAGAACTTTGAAGGCATTGCTCCAGTGGTTCTAGCCATAGACTTTTGCTAACAGGAGGTCTGATGCCAGTTTGACTTATGTTGCTTTGCAGATGGCCTCTTATTTGTCTCTGAAATCTTTTAAGTTGTTCAACAATCTTTATCTTTGGTGTTCTGCAATTCCATGGGGGAAGTATTGGGATGTAAGCCTCTTTTCTTTCAACTTGGTTGGCACACGGTAGGAAGCTGGAATGACTTCCTAAGGGCTTGGAAGGGTATTAAGAGCTCAGTGTGTTGGGGTGAGATTGGGAACTGACTAGCTTTTTTAGCAAAGAGGACTTTGCTTTGGGGTGCCCACATCCACATTGGACATCCTAATTCTTCCCCAGACAAGTTTTTCAATTTCTTTAGAGGAGAGCCTTCCCCTGATTTTTCCAGAGACTTTAGGTTGGCCTAGCTGTGGGCCATTCTGCAGGAGGAGATGGAAGGAGATCAGCTGCTCACAGTAGGGTCTCCACAAATCCCACTGGAAATTCCAGTCGGCCTTGCCACCTCTGAGTCCCAGGCCTTTGCAATGGCCCCTGCTGCTGCTTCTCTTTGCTTTACTCTGGGTACTTCTTTGCTTTTCCTCTTCCTTGTTTAATGGGCCGTCTAAAAGCTAACATTGCAGTCTCACACTTAATACTTGTGAAAACACTCCAACAAGAGTGCTCCCCAAAATGTCAACAAATGCAGTAATGGGTGGCAAATTGCCCTCATATCTAAAAGAATGTGCTAAAGATACTGAAAGATTCCCAGGTGTCTGTTTTCTGTTTTTTGTTTTTTGTTTTTTGTTTTTTTTTCCAAATAGCGATTTTGTTTCGGTATGCCTTTGCTGGTGGAAGAACGGATTCGTTCTTCAGAAAAACACATTCTCAAAATTATGGAGATAGGAGAATGAGGTGCTCCAGTTGAAGGCCAAGAGAAGAACCACCCCCTCCTGTCTGGGATGCTGGGAGCCCCAGGAGCGATGGCCCCTGACCCCCTCCCTGGGTGATGTTTTAGAATGCAGATTTTGTCCTACTCTCTGGAATCCACTTTTCTAACAAGGTCCCCAGGTGATTTTGTCCACAATTGGAGGTAGGCTGCCAGAGTGGGCAAAAACCAGCTTGGTAAGAAAGAAGTTCCTGTAGTTCAGCAATACCCAGTAATTTGTAGGGATTTTTCATTGGGAGAATTTTTTTTCTCTTTGTTTTCTCCTGATACCCCAACAGATGCTGAGATCTCTGCCTTACATGCAAGAGAAACAAATGACAGATTAAAGATATTTCTGGAACTATAACCATGGCCACACGTGAGGTCGTTACACATCATAATCTTTGAAGCAGAATGGATCTTGCTTCCTTTTAACACTATTGCCAAAAATAAAAGCAAATTTCCCCCAAAAGTTCTCACCTTCTGCAGGTTTTTCAGAGTCCTCCGTTCCCGACACACTGTTTTTTCCATCCACTTTGCAAAGCTCCTGTCCACCAGTGCAGGCTGGAAATGCCCTTAACGAGGGAACCAAAGGGTTCCTGATCTGCACACTTGCTTCAGCTACCTTGGATGTTATTTCTTGGGGCACAGGAGGAAGCAGAAATCCAGATTTACCAACTCAACTTCCTCTGGTTGGGTTGTTCTAGATTCCATTCTTTTTTCTTCTCCTGGGGATTTTAGTGGGCAACACAAGTGAACAATAATTACAGCATTGGGGTGGGGGGAGGGGGTGCCTGGATGGCTCAGTAGGTGAAGTGTCTGACTCTTGGTTTCCGTTCAGCTCATGATCTCATGGTTCATGAGTTTGAGCCCCACATCAGGCTCCACAATGATACTATGGAGCCTGCTTGGGATTCTCTCTCTTTCTCTCTCTCTCTCTCTCTCACACACACAATAAATAGATGATAGATAGATAGATAGATAGATAGATAGATAGATAGACAGATACAGAGTTAGGAAAGCAAGAGCTACATCAGGAAGCATGAGTTTTCTTTTTGGTGGCCCACAAGCCCAGTGATTTGTAAGACTGAAACGATTTGGGAGTCGCTGTTCCTGGTTAAGGACAAATCCATCCAGAGAAAGAACTCTTCCTGTCACTAAAAATGCTCTAGAGACAAGGGTGTCACAGAGTTCTATGGACAATATAAGCTGTTCCCCTACTCAGATACTTAAAATGTCACCAAGCTGAGCCCAGTATAGCTTTTGCCTGATGTCTAAGTGTAGACGAGATATTCTCTTACCATGATGGCAAACTTGTGACACAAATAAATTGCTGTGTGGCCCGTCCCCACCTCCCTTCTGCTCAGATTTTTCACTTCCCTTCCTGCAACCCCATGTCTCTGTTCCTTATAACGACCCATGTCTTGCCCTCAAATTAGCATCTTTATCCTCAAACACACATGTACATTTCCTATCAGCAGGCTTTCAAAAATTTTTTGCCTGCAGCAGGACAGAGGTACAACTGTACACGCTTTCCCAGGAGCTGAACGATTCATCATGGAGCAGACACTTCCAAATTAGCTTCTGTAGCCAGGTGCCTGGACCAGCTCTTCTCAAGAGCAAAGCCTCAGAGGGCATCCCTCCCTGTGTGAGTGTGCAGTTACCTTTGTTCCAGCCCTCAGGAGGAAACAGATTGGCCCATCCATACAGCTGATTCTCTTATGTTCAGGGCTTGGAAGACGCGCACCTAAGACTGAGCCATCCATAACACTCACTTGCTAGGTAAACTTGGAAAGGTCAAGCTGTGTGAACTTCTGAGCCCAAGTTCAACATGTACAGCATGGCAATGGTATCATCTATCCATGTGGTTGTCTTGAAAAGCTAAGTCATTCATAGTAAATTTAAGCACTTTCCAAACTATGAAGCACTATCTTATTTTGAACCCAAACTGCATCACTGGTCTCCACCTGCTCACACAGAGTGTCCACCTTCCACTTGGAAGAATACTTTTCTCTGGCATTTCTGGAGGAGTATCTCGCCAGAGCTCAGGAGCAAGCCCGTGGCTCACTTTGATAGCGATCCTGTTGTTCTGCGCTGTCAGACCCGTGCCCGTGCGGTGGGCATGGCGTTTTCCTCTCTTGGCCACCTGGCATCCTGCGGTCCTGCCCGTGTCCCTCCCTCTGCTTCGCCAGGCACAACCCTCACTTGTGGCTGACCTGAGCCCTCAGAGCTGCAAAGCCATGCAGAGTGGAGAAGGCTTGCCTTCCTAGCCTGTGGCATCCCAAGACAGTATAGTTTGGCTCCCAGTGTGTGAATATGGAGAAACAGCAATTACTATTATTATTATTATTATTATTATTATTGTGGTAAAATACACATAGCATACAATTTGTCATTTGAACCATTTTAAGGTGTACAATTCAGTGGCTTTAAGTACCTTTGTGATGTCCAACCACCACTATCTACTTCTAGAACTTTTTAAACACCCTACCCAGAAAACCCATACCTGCCAGGAGTTACTCCCCAGCCCCCACCCCCAGCCTCTGCAATCACTAATGTGCTTTCTGTGACTATGGATTCACCTATTCCGCACATTTCATATAAATGGAATTATACAGTATATAGCCTTTGGCATCTGGCTCCTTGCACTTAGCCTCATACATTGCCCTCTTTGTTTTTACTTGGTGCCCTTTCTCTCTGCCTAGGAACAGGCTTGCACCAGGGAATGGGACTAAGGATGAATTTGAATAGCCATTACCATTATGCTTTTCTCAGGATTCCGGGGCACTTTATGTTTTTAAATTTTTTTTAATGTTCATTTACTTTTGAGAGACAGAGAGAGACAGAGCACGAGCAGGGGAGGGGCAGAGGGAGAGGGGGACACAGAACCGGAAGCAGGTTCTAGGCTCCAGGATCTGACCTGTCAGCACAGAGCCCTATGCAGGGCTTGAACCCAGGAACCGTGAGATCATGACCTGAGCCGAAGTCAGACGCTTAACCTGCTTAACAGACTGAGCCACCCAGACGCCCCAAGATTCTCGGGAGAAGAAGCCTTCACCCGGCTCCTTCTCCTTGGCCTATATCCTCTATTCTCTGTCAATGTATTGCTATGAGGCTACTCCAAGTTCCCAGACAGGCCCAGAGATACATAAGCAGACTTAGTTTGTCCCCCTTCCCAGCACGCTGTCAAACCCAAACTGCCAGTGTGCCAGCCATGCCCATATATGCCTGAGCCTGAAAAGTGCAAGGAAATGCTGAAGTTGAGATCCCCCCACAGAGTGATTAGATTAACATGATGTTATACTTTGTGTTAACAAAAGTTAGCACTTCCTCTGATACGCGAGTGCCATTTTGCTTTCTGTGGTCCTACGGTGTTTCAAATACCTTGGAGGTATAAGACACATCTGTATTTCTCCAGAATCTTTCATGGACTTGCCCTTCATGTGCACATATGCCCGATGCTTTCACTTTTCCACGTCCCTGCCTTGGAAGTAGCCTTATGTAAATCCCAGCCAATGAAATTCCAATACCTCTAGGGGCGTGTGGCTTTGTTATGTATGTGCTTTCCTGAGGAAACCTCTAACAAAGATTCAAAAGAAGAAAGTTTTTCTAATTTACAGCTGACGTATGGAAACCGAACAAATGGAGAAATGGAAGATTCCTGGTTACTCCTTTGTCATATTAAATTATTTATTGGGGAGGTTTCGAGCCACTGGTTTTGCCACAGTGTTCTCTCTAGGAAATTCAGAGTTGGCTGGAATTTTGTTTGGGGTTTCTTTTTTAAAAGTGTAAGTTTAAGAAAAATGTTAAGTGAATGTAATGTCAATTTCTATGCATCTCTTTTTTTCCTTCATAGCGACTGATATTGTAGTTAAATTTTACATTTACTGTTGGTCTACGTAGTGTATAGTAACCAGACAGGGGGGAAACAATCATAAAAGGAGGTAAATACCAGGGAAGAAAGTATCATTTTTAAAAATTTATTTATTTACTTTTGAGAGAGAGAGAGACTGAGAGAGAACAAGTGGGGGAGGGGCAGAGAGAGAGAGGGAGACACAGAATCTGAAGCAGGCTCCAGGCTCCGAGCTGTCAGTACAGAGCCCCAGGCAGGGCTCGAACTCACAAACAGTGAGAACAATGACCGGAGCCAAAGTCGGATGCTTAACTAACTGAGCTACCCAGGAGCCCCCAGAAAGTAACAATCTTTAATCTTCCATGCATAGGGTCAGAGTTCACACTCAACAATTATCATTTAATCCACAAACATTCTCTATAGTTAAATGTCTTTGAACCTTCCTATCTTGTGTGTATCTCAGTACGCTTTATACAATGAGCTGTTTTAGAGGCTCCGTGCTTTACTGCTTTTTTTTTTTTCACTTTCGTTTTACACAGTGTTATGTAGGTGGCTTTGCTGTTTAGACCAGCGTTGCATTCTTGTATAAACCCCTCATGCTTTTCTTTGCATCCAGTACACGCCTGGACATAGTTTATTATCCATAGGTTTTTTGCCTACCGATGCCAAATTAGCTTATGTAAAAACCTCGAAGAGGTTTTGTGGAGGGTAACTTAATGCCTTTCCAGACAAGCTGCAGGTTATGGGAAGGAAAGAACCAAGCAATGTGAACATAGCAACATAAAGGAATGAAGACACGTTTGGACCCGTGTCTCATTAGTAGGTTAGGGTCTGCTGCACCTCCCCATCTGCCAATATCTGTCTGCCAATATTCCCCAGTATACCCTGCTTCTAAATGCTGATTTAGATAAATGCTTTTCTAACCAAAATGAAACAGTATGGTATTTAAGTCAACCATGAAAATAGGCGCTGACATGTGTGCCCCCCCACCTGAAAGAAATCAGGACGGGCTTGATTTGAATCGGGCAGGAGGCCAGATGCAATCAGATTCCCCAGATCTGTAACTCTACCAAGAGAGATCAAATCCAACTCCTCCAGGACCTTCCAGATTGCCGAAGATCCTGGGAGGTCAGAATTGAGCTGGGCTCCCAAACTGTCAATAAAATGTGATTTTGTACGATAGGAATGGGCGGGTGGTGAAACCAGACCATTCCCTTAAAGTTCCAGTAAATGGGATGACTGGGTATTTTTTTCTAGAGAGACTTAATTTTTTAGAGCATTTTTGGGTTTGCAGCAAAATTGGGCAGAAGGTTCAGAGAGTTCCCACTGACTGGGTATTTTCCAGCCCTCTTTCATACACACCATCTCTACCTTTGGAGTCCCAGAGCACTCTGGACTCACATGCAAGGCAGGGCACACAATGGACTGAGTGGTTGAACAGACCTAGAGTAATTCAGCAACCCGGTGAAAACTTGCCATCCCAACTGGTCCAATGTGGAAGCTCTACGTGGTGTCTGAGAGCACAATTGGTATTTGGTGCCCCTGGGAGCCGTCAAACTACCGTTTCACCAATACGTGTGTGCCTGGCTTTAAACAAACCTGATTTTAAAAAAAGAAATAAAAATAAACAAATCCGATTATATATTTATTTTTTTTTAATTTTTTTTAATGTCTTTATTTTTGCGACAGAGAGAGACAGAACATGAGCAGGGGAGGGCCAGAGAGAGAGGGAGACACAGAATCGGAAGCAGGCTCCAGGCTCTGAGCTGTCAGCACAGAGCCCGATGCGGGGCTCGAACCCACAGACTGTGAGATCATGACCTGAGCCGAAGTCGGACGCTTAACCGACGAGCCACCCAGGCGCCCCCGATTATATATTTAAAATCTGACTTACACCGGAGGCTAATTGGGAGTGATCTGTCTTTCCATCACTTTCAAAAGATAGGCTCTCCACCCTCTCTGAGCTCTAAAGTCATCCCAAACTTCCCAGAGCCTGTGTACCAGCAGTCCATTCTCCACGTTGTCCTTCAGAAATATCACCTAAGCCAGGCGGTGCCATCTGGGCGCTTCTCACATTCTGTAATATCCTCTCTTCCTTCCTTTCGAGGAATGACCCTCACTCTCTTGAACCGTCCTCGCTCTCCTTCGGCACCCTCTGTGAACACTGTCCTGGCCTCTCTAACCCAAAGAAAACTCCCTGTCCTGATTCTCTGGGCCATTTTGGTCTACCATTAGCAGGACTCTGTAAAATTACCCCCAAACCTGATTGTTTCCTATGAGTTAATCTGATCTGCAATAAATAGATGATGAACTCCGTGAAGGCAGGATTGGCTCCTTGAGTCCTACACA
This sequence comes from Panthera pardus, assembly GCF_024362965.1. NCBI lineage: Eukaryota > Metazoa > Chordata > Mammalia > Carnivora > Felidae > Panthera > Panthera pardus. The sequence goes on along the minus strand of NW_026527013.1, from coordinate 74,348,469 downwards.
TTGGCACAGTACTTGTGCCTAGCTGATGTTCAGTAAGCCTAACGAAATGACTCTGAAATTTACAAAAATAGTCACTGCTTGGTTTTCTTACAAAGTTCTCTAGGTGTCCTCAATATACGAATCAATGTACACAGACTTCCCAAGAACATATTTGTTGTGTGAAGGCAGGTGTGCAATATGGCACTTTATGGAACCACAAGATTTTTTTTTTTTAAGGAGCATTTCTTTAAAAATAGGAACTAGTTTAATGTGACAAAGAGGAGTTTTTATTTATTTATTTATTTATTTATTTTAATTCTATTTTTTAAATTTATATCCAAACTAGTTAGCATACAAAGAGGAGTTATTAATGTTGAAAATCTTGACTAATTCTAGGTAGGGGAGAAGCAGGAAGACATTGCAGCCAAGGCCAATGGGTTCAACATCGACGCTTATATTTATTTGTAGGCTTGTTGGAAAGCTTTTAGACTGAGATTCAGGCAAAGAAGGAGGTGAACTTGTCGCAGTAATTTTCTCTAGATCATTCTTTGGCCAACCTGTCTTCCTGCTGCAGAAATCGTTCAGAGCCAGATGGGCATATGAGAACAAATTTACTGCGCTCAGCGTTAAGAAGCTGGGCCCACCAACTCCTACTTTTCAAAGAACAAGGGAATCTTGAAAAGATGATATCATTCTCTCAGTCCCTGGCCTGGTTTTGAGGTGATAATGTGTCCAGTAACCACTGCAGAGTTCACAGTAGCCTGCTCTCTAAGCCTTCCAGTTTGGGGGTGGGGGTAAGGGAGCCCTGTCTGTTTGATCAGCAGGCAAAATATTCCCACTCAGGCTTTTATCTCTGCAAAGCTGAGAAGCATGTACCATCTTGAAATTTAAAAAAAAAACCAAAACTGTACAAACTTGAAACTAACATGTCTGAAGTAGCGGGTGCCAACGACACCACCGACGGCACTGCTGATCAAAAGGAGGTGACAAACAACTTAGTTTCCGTTGGGTTGAGCATTTGCCGAAAGAAGTAAACGGGTTGAACTTTTACAGTCGAAAGCAACTCTTGAAAGCGTTGTCTTTCCCAAGCCAGTGCGGGAAGGAAGAGCGAGAGAAGGCAGGGAAACGTTAGTCCTATCGCTGGGGCACCCTCGGCTCGCACTGCACGGTACCCTGCAAAGTAACGCCGGACGGGTGACACGCTGGTCCTCCCCAAAGTTTACAATTTCCCTAGGAAGTGACTCTTCCCTCCCGGCGCCCCACAACCCCGGTCGGCACCGGAGCGATGAGGGCGAGAGAGCCAACTCCGAGCTCGCGCGGAGCAAGCGGTCGGGGACACAGCGGGACGCGGCCGAGTGTGTTTCACCTGCACGTTCCCTTTCTCTCCTTGTAGCTACCTCATCCCTGAACTCCCAGCTCCAGCAGCTCCAGCAGCTCCAGCAGCTCCAGCCGCCGCCGCCGCCGCCGCCCGCCGGCCAGCACCCGCCGCCCGGCCCGCAGGCGCCCCCGCAGCCCCCGCAGCCGCAGCCCCAGCCCGCCCCGCCCCAGCAGCAGCCTCCCGCCTCCCAGCAGCCGCCGGCTCCGCCAGCTCAGCCCCAGCAGCAGCCTCAGCCCCACCCCCACCCCCCGAGCCAGAACCAACCGTCTCCGACTCAGCAGAGCGCGAGCCCCCCTCAGAAAGCCAGCCAGTCTCCGGGACATGGCCTTCCGTCGCCGCTCACGCCACCCAATCCTCTGCAGGTATGCTCCCCGCCCCGCCCCGTGAGCTCCGGGGGACCTGTCCTCGGGGTCGCGCCGTCCCCCCGCCGCCCCCCACCCCCAGGCCGAGGGCCGGTCAGACTTAGCACCCAGGTCTGCAGCACCTAATTCGAATTGATCTCCTAGACGTAGGGAAGAGGAAGCAAATAGCAGGCGGCTGGGGATGCATGTAAAGGAAACAAATAGAAGCCCATTGATGTTGCCCTCCAATGGATAAATGTGTTCTGTTTCCTCCTGTGAGAGGCCGGCACTGTAAGTGCACTTGTAGCCTGTAATAATTCCATTTTATGATACTTTCTGAAGGCAGCAAAGATAGCATCCAATTAAAATTATTACCAGCACAGTTTTGTAGCCCCGTGGAGAACTGCATCTCCTGTCCATGAGGCATGGTGGTTATTTCTCTATATTATGAATACAACAGTGTCTTACCTTAAGTACTTTGTGCTCTTTTGTTTCTATTTTTCTAAAGACTCTCTGGGGTTAGGAGGGTAAAGAAATTCAGCCCCTGGTCTGTGTCCCAGATTCCAACCATTCCAACCACAGACTAACAATTCTCTAAAATTATGCAAACAGCCTCAACAAATCTGCATCTTTATAAAGTAATAAAGCTTCTATACATTGACTTTTTTTACCTTGAGGCCCAGGGCATCAAAAATAGATATTCAGGCTAACTACCAGAGCTTATCCTTAATCGACCATCATTCAGGAATACAGAAATTTAAAGTTCAGAAAGCCATTCTTAACTTAGATTCCTCTAAAATAAATTAGCTTCAGAATATAATGACTGTGGTGTCAACACCTCAGATCCAGAAATTAATAGCCCAGGTTTTGACTTACATAGTGATGTTTTCCCCAGTGAGATGACAGATGATTTAGTGCATTGGTGATACAGTGACAAAGTCCAACAAAGTGAGCAGCCCATACACTCATTTCAAATGCCAACTCAACCCCCTCCTTGACTCTGGGGCAGGCGACCCTCCCCTACCTAAGGACAATAGCCATGAGTCCCCAGGTCCTCAACAGCAAAGTATGCAAAGGCCACACTAGCTTGACACACAGAGAGGCCAGTGGATTTAAACTTAGCATTTGAGAACTGATTTTGTTTGTTGTCCCCTAACTTTGTTGCTATGAACTTGAATTCTCAATGGTGGCCCCAAGTTTTCCTGGAAATGAAACCATTTAGGTAAGATGAGTAATTGCATTTTCCCCGGCACTTGGGTCGTTGTTGCTTGGAAGGTGAACGTTCTTTTGAGTCGGGTTTGAATGTGTATTTTTTTTAAATCTTACAAGTGCGAGACAACATAATGCCTTTGACCTGGGACTGCCATGAACGCAGGCTATAAAAATCTAAAGTGTGCACTTGGCACCTACGGAGAAAATAGGTACAATCAAACTTACAAGATGCATGATTGCAGCCATCCTAATGTTTTTAGCATTTGGAATTCAACTCTATTATTCCAGAGAATGAGTTTAATGCTTTTTAGGAGCAGTTAAATTAGATGGACCTACACACCATATGATTAAACACTTCCTCTATGTGAGGCACCCAAATAGGAGAAATTACCAACGAAAAGAACTTGTGCTGCTCTGAGGGATGAAGTTACTTAGCTCAGTCCCCAGTTGTTGTATCCAGTCCAGTGTTCCTTACAGTAGAGCGACACTTTGAGCTCTGTGGACATCAGTCTTTTCTGAACAGTGTCAATATCTTATAAATCTCTATTGGCCACTGAAAATCAGATGTAGACAATCCATTTGAATGGCTGTTGATAGGACTTGTGGATGAGGTGACCGATCAGCCTCATGGAAATAAATTCCAACAGGAGAACTTCCAGAAGTCATTCAATGGTTTCCTATGAAAATCCAGGGGACCTGTTGCGTTTTGTGTTGTTTTTGCAAGAAATGAAGGCTGAGAGTCACATTTCTTTCTTTACAACCTTGAGAGAATATTCTTTTTTGCTATTAGGGTTTAAAAAAATTTTTTTTTAATGTGTATTTATTTTTGAGAGAGATGGAGACAGAATGCGTGTGGGTTAGGGACAGAGCAAGAGGGAGACGCAGAATCCGAAGCAGGCTCCAGGCTCCAAGCTGTCAGCACAGAGCCCGACAAACCCACCAGCTGTGAGATCATGACCTAAGCCGAAGTCAGACGCTCAACCAACTGAGCCACCCAGGCGCCCCTTTCCTATTGGGGTTTTAACTCATAAACTTAACAAATACATTGGTAAGGTAATACTCTTAACTTCTGTGGATCTAATGCATGACCACTGAAGGAATGATATAGTAAAACATTTTAAAATATTGCCAAGTAGATAGAGAACTAATTTTTAAGAAGAAAAAGGTTTTTTCCCCCCTTTACTATAGGCATGTGTAAAGAAAATGAAGAATTCCATGGTTTTGAAATACTGTTTTCTTTCTACACTAACTGAGGGGTTTTTGAGTTTGTGGAACATGAAATGTTTGAACTTTCTAAAAAGAAAACTTTAAGAGGAACTGCAAAGATATTTAACTCTCAAAGGTAATGATCTTTATGCACCAGAGTAAAGTGTTTTTGTCTGAAGATGATTAAAAGAACAAAGATCAACTAAAATCAGATATGACATTTTAAATTCTATTTTACAATTCTTTGTTTTCATGTGGGCTTTGTCCTTTTACATTGTTCAAACTCTGCTTGCGAGAGAGCAGTTTAGAACTAGGCAACTTAGGTTGTCAGGGAAAACCAGGAATTCAGAAGGTTTAAAAAACAATTTCGGAGAATAATAATTATTTCTACAAGTGTACAGAGGCTGTCACATCTTCAGAAAAATATAATAAATGTAAGTGGCTTGTGTCAGTCTAGTTGGGTGAGGTCATTTCTCGAGATGAAAATTAAAAAAAAAAAAAAAGTGAAGAGAGCTGGCAGGCTGTATCACTCTAGACTGAAACTCTCCAAATAGTTCTGGTCGAGTTTTGCTCTACTATTGCAATATAAGTTTTCCACCCTTTTACTCAATTCCATGAAATTGACTGCATTTACAAAACCAGGTTGTTGCTTCAAGACAGATAGGAGTCTTGAGTATTGTCACTTCAGAGCACTAATTTTTGGTTGCTCAGGGTTATAGGGGAGCTGGGTGTCTAGCGTGGGTACCAGAGCTGGCCCCTGGAGGGCTGTCTTTGGAATCTCTATGGGCACTCGAGAGCTACCCACCCACAAATTCATTCTCAGGAAGGATGAGGAGAGAATTTATACTTCTCAGGATAAATAAGAAAAGCAGACTTGGGTTTACAAAACACACCTATGAGTTGAATTTAATCCTTAGGTTCCAGGATAAATATCAATCCATACTTCTTACCTTTGCCCTAACCCATTGGCCCCGGGCTGTGCCAGAAGCTGAAACTAGACATACAGAATGGGTTGGGCAGGAGCAGATCAGAAACATAAATGGAAGCAACTTTGGGGAGGAAAATATAGGGTCTCATCATTCCTAGGTAGAAAAAACAATGTACGGTTTTAATTTCAACATATAATTTTGATCTGGATAAAGACCCTGTAAGCATAAGAATGGTGAAATACCTCCTTTCTGTGACCTTTGAGATGGCTTTTCTGGAGACCGTTCCTTGGGAGTCTGTATTTGCACTAGGGAAATTCTAAACGTTGTGTAAAAGCCCTGATGCGCGCATGCCCTTTCGTCAGTGATCTGGAGATAAGCCAGATGTGGTTGGAGCCTCGTCACAGTGCCATGGGAATAGGGGGGCTCCAGGGTTTGAGGTCTTACTCTCGTTCTGACCCTCCTCCAACTAGCTGACAACTTTGGACAAGTCACATTAGCTCTTTGGACTGCGTTTTCCTTGTCTGTTAAATGTGTGGTCTATATAATTTTTAAGATCCTTTTCAGGCCTGGGAGTCTATGGAAATGTTGGTAGGCCTGTAGAATAGTATTGGCTATTGAAAACTCGGTGGTCCTGAAGATTCTGTGAGTATTCTTCAAGGTCAGGTTAATTTCTTCCCACTCAGCTGGGTGGCAGAGTGGAAAGAAAGTGGGGACACACATAAGTGGGATAATGATAGCAGAAGCAGATTTTATCTTAGCCAGAGAGTCCAAATTAAAGTCAAGTTTTTATCCTCAGAGAGTCACCGCTGTAAACTGTGGTCCCAGATTGCTTTTCCACACCTATGCATTAGAGGAGCTTACGAAACCAAATGCTGCATTTAACCTTGGCCTTCTGCATGTCGTCTTGCATGGCAGGAGGCAGGATAATCTTTTCCCTTTCTTGTTGTATTGCACATTTTAATAAATAACAGAGGGAGAGAGAAATCCATGGAAGCAGTTAGGGGAGGGAAAGTTATCTATGCTTGTTGAGGAATGAGGGGCATGGTCACCTCCTCAGAGGTGAAGTTGCTCGAGAGATAGTATAAAATTGCTCTCGACCACGTGCATTTGCTAAGGGAAAGGTCTTGTTACCACTCAGGCACCCAGGAGTAAAACTGCATCCATTCCACCTCTGCTATGCAGTGGACACAGCCTCCTGATCTTCTCATGTGGGACGTTTTCCCACAAAACTTTCAACGCTAAGTTCCAAAGTGTGTGAGTGATAGAGGGTGGTATATTATCACCAAAGAGCCCAACCCCTTGAGAAGCAGTTAGAGGCACATGACTTTCATCCTTTGAAAGCAAATTGATCTCCAATGGCTTCTTCCTATAGAAAGGCTCAATGTAACACTGCATGTTAACTAACTGGAATTAAAATAAAAACTTTAAAAAAGAAAGGAAGGAAGGAAGAGAAAGAAAGAAAAAAGAAAAAAAGAAAAGAAGGAAGGAATAAAAAGGAAGGAAGGAAGAAGAAAGAAAGAAAGAAAGAAAGAAAGAAAGAAAGAAAGAAAGAGAGGAAGGAAGGAAGGAAGGAAGGAAGGAAGGAAGGAAGGAAAAGGGAGGGAGGGAGGGATGGAGGGAGAGGGGCTCAGCACCCTGGGCCAACCTCCTTTCCCCCCAGCAGTTAGTCTTCATTTAACCTGGAATGAGTTAAAACTTTGTGAGTCTAAGTTTTTTCATCTATAAAGCGAGGGGGTAAAATTAGACACTCTCTCGAGCTCCTTCTATTCTATTTGCAGTTTTATATCACAAACCTCTGAAACTGGGTTGGGTGACCCATGCCGGTGCAGAGGACAGAAACAATCTTTGTCCTCTCTGCTCATCCCAGGTTCTCAGTCTGGGCCCATAAACTAGACTCACAAACGACAGACTCACAGGAGAAAACCAAACAGGAGCTTATTAGCATGGGCGTCACCCTTGGGAGCACTCAGTGATGTGCAACTCAAAGGGGGTGGTTAGAACTGGGGTTTACGTAGCGGTGGGTAGCGTTTTCACAAAAGAACAACACATTCGTAGAGAAGGGACAAGACAAAGGAGAAGGACATTGGAAGTTCCAGGGATGGCAAGTTGTGAGAAAGCAAATATGTGAGGAATTGCCCAGCGGTATGGGCTGGTTTCAGCAAGATCTGTTATACAGATTCCTCAATTGCTGAAAAGGCTCTCCGGTTGTTCCCAGTCATCAACTGCCATCCTTCCTGGTAGAGAGGGAGGGGTGGGGCACGTCTTTACACATTTATGCCCTGCTTTTGGCAAATAGGGAATGTCAGAGAGCTTTTCTTATATCTACCTGTTTTTAGTTGCCTTCGGCTTGAAATAATCCTCATGCCGAAGTGACACGTTTGGGGGTGGCATATTCTGCTACCCTTTGCAGGCACATTCACCTCATAATCCCTTTGTGGCCTTGGTGATTCTAAAAGAACTCAGACATCTTCGCGCCTACACGGGGCTGAATCACTGTAGAATTCTCCTAACCTGGACCAAGACTAGGGTGAGGCAAGGGAGGCACTCAGATGCAAGATTCAAGCCGCCCCCCAAAAGGCAATTGTCAAGATAGATAATATTTTAGTGCAGTGTTTCAAAAAATCAAAATGAATGCCCAAATCCAAGACGAACTGAACATCAATTTTTTAGATACAGGATCAGTAACAGTCTCGAGTCGTATTGGAGTCTGAGGCAAGAGGAAAAAGTCAGTAATGCTGATTTTGTGGATCATGAATTTTCCACATTCGTTTTGATTCTTTTAAAATATCACATTAGGGGCGCCTGGGTGGCTCAGTCAGTGGAGCATCCAACCTCAACCTCAGCTCGGGTCATGATCTCGCAGTTCATGAGTTCGAGCCCTGTGTCAGGCTCTATGCTGCCACTCCAAGCCTGGAGCCTGATTCAGATTCGGTGTTGGCTTCCCTCTCTGCCCCTCCCCCACTCACACTGTGTCTCTGTCTCTCTCTCAAAAATAAACAAGTAAAAAAAAAAAAAAAGTTAAAAAAAATTCTTAATATCACGTTATTCATCTTGATTACTGTGTTTTGAAGCAAATCCTTAAACGTTGTGCCTGAGCTGAGTGTCTCACATCCCTCAACTTTAACCCTCACCGTTTGGGTTGAGCTGGCAGATATTTTCCAAGGCTGGTGGCATTCTGTCCACTGTAAATTCCATTCAGGTCTTGGATGCCGTTTTCTAGTTGAACTTGAAAATGGCATCAAATTTTGCACAATCCAAAAGCAAGCGTGTGTTTTACAGTGGATTGGGGCTTACCAAACTGCGTATATGCATGGATCTAATAAACCGATCATTGTGATTGAATTGAAAAGTGTTGACAGTCAATAATTGGTTTGGCTGACATTTTTCACCCAACTGATTTATGGTTTTATGAAATCCAGTAAGTTTGGTAAAAATGGTGGAAATATCACAGTGTAGGCAGCATCCTCCTAGAGCAACTCAGGCTGTGAGGACCTTTCAAAAATGGGAAGAGTCCACACAGTTGTGCATAAGACTTCCTCTCAGGCTAAAGAACCGAAAGAAAATTAATTATTATGGAGGACAAAACCCATCTAAACCCAGAGAATTATCATGGAGATTAAATACAACATACTGACGGAAAGGCTTTGTGTGTTATAAGTATGTTAAGCAGCTGTTGATTATACCGCAGATATGAAACAGTACGAATTTATTTCTGTGTATCCCATCGTCTGGTAAATTGAGGGTTCCATGCATTGTTCATCCATTCAGGAAGAGTTTGGGTGGGAAATGGGAGTCCCTTTACCCAACCGTACTCAGCACTGAATAAAATAAACAAAACATACTTATCCACATTCTCTGCAAGGGACAATTTTTCCTTTTATGAAAGAAAGAAAATCTCCTTAAAAAAAAAAAAAAAACAAAAAACCTCAGTTCAACATTACTGACATTTCAAAGAATTTATTACAAGCATTCGAGATCCGGGAGGAACAACAAAGTTTATATTGCTTTGAGAGTGGCAGGGGGAAAATTAGTTTACCAAGAATATACTTATATACTGCAGTGCTTCTTTGTCATTGTCTAGATTTACCATTTCTGTTACTGCTGGGTAGATTAGTCAAATCATGTAGAAAAGGGCTTAACAAAGCAGGCAGCGTGTTCACCCCACTGACTATGGAAGCTCACGTCAAGTAGCGACAGATAGGAAGGGTGCCAGACTCAAAGCGGGGTGGGGAGATTATTGCTGCATTTGAACGTGGCAAGCCGTAACTCCCCCCAAGGAAAGCAGTTCCTCTCCGATCATGACAGTGGGCGGATCTGAGGCTTGTCTGCCCTGCGCTCAGCAGTGAGACTGGAGCCACACACAATGTCCAGTCGCATCACCCTCTGTCGGATGTGACTCATAAGTGAATCTCAAAGTCTAGTTCAGAATAGTTATGAAAGAATTTTGCCTCCATGTGCATAGATGCAGGCTTTAGTGGCAATTTGAGACGTGCCGAATGTGCTGGCTGGCACTTCGCTCTGAATGAGCAAAATAACAGCTGGTATTTGTGTTAATGCAGTATTCTTGGGCTTGCATGATCAAGCGTTATTCCTCATATTTTAGCCCCAATTCATTTCCCACAGGTTTGGGATACATTTTCCACGGGCTTTTAAATTGACTTCCACAGGATAGACCTGCAAGTGAAGGTTCTCTGGGTTGTAAAGAAAGCACTTCTGTCATTATCTGCAAACATTTATCAAGCACCTGTGGTGTGCATGGTAGCCCCAGGAAAGGTCTGCAGAGCAATGTGGGGCCATAGAGAGAGCATGGTCTTTAGAAGCAAACAGACTTGAACTTGAATAAATGCTGGCTCTGCTGAGCACTTGGGTGAGGTCAGCCCATCGATTTCCTCATTGGCTGGAGGGATGATATGGGGACTAAATGAGATGGTTTCCATGAGAGGATCTAATTCACTTCCTGACAGTTAGCTGGCACTCAAAAAATACCAGAATCCTGCCTGCCTTTCTTCCTTTTTTGTCTACAGACATTATCATCCAAGGGAAACAGGAGACTCAACAGACCCACTCAAAGTTGAACAGAAAGCAAATAGTCACAGGAATATAAAAGTGCACATGTACACAATAACATTGCACACTGTACACTACGGAAAAAGCCACAGAAGCTAGAATGAGGCTCATAATTACACACAAGTTTTGCAGAGTTGAGTCAGAGAGGTGAGGGGGACTTCTGAGGAGGGGGACACAGCAGACGGAAGCGGGGACACCTGCAGCAAGGGCAAGCCTGCATGCAGGGGAGCAGGAAGAAAGAGAACTGTAGCAAAGTGCTTGTGTAATCTTAAAGAATTCTCACTTCAACCCGCAGAACCTCAGATTCTCCATCAATGTTATTAGGAACCAAAACTTTTTTTTTTCCTTCTAAATTCCCGAAGTTGTGGGTTTCAGTGTGTGGGTGAACAGGAAGAATCTTGGTGATCCCGGTTCTGCCACTAACTGGCTGCGTGACCTTGCACAATCACCTAATCTCTGGGACTCAGTTGTGTCACTTACTATATGAAAAATTTGTATTAGATGATCTTAAAGTCTTTTCTGGCTCCACATTCTATTTATGAAATAATACAAATAAGGTGGTTTGGATTACACAGAAAGAAAGAGCTATGTATGTACAATAACATAACCCACAACACATACACAACACTCAAGAAAGACTCCTGATAGTATGTGACCAATATATGCAGTATGTTTGGAAATTTACAAAGTGCATTTTAGAGACATGATTTCATGCTTTGGTCTCATGGAATGACGATTATCATTTATCGACTGTATCCGTGTATCTTATACTCTCTGAGTACTTCAGCCTCTCATTTCCTCCTCACAATAGCCCAGAAGAGGCAAAAATTATCTTCGTTCAAATGCAGGGCAAAGAGACTGTCAGAAAGCTGAAGGAACTTCCTCACCATTACTGTCAGACTTCAGAGCATTCTCCGTTTATATTGTTCTGCCTCTGCAATGTTCGTTTGGGTCGTTGTTGAGCTATATATTCTCATTTCCTTATTTGGCTGCCAACATTTTTGAAGGCAACATTTCCCGAAGTGCCTTTCATAAAACACCAGGCCAAAGAAATTGCATTGAAAATAGATTTCATGGTAGGTCAGATAGATAGATAGATAGATAGATAGGGACCATACCGTATGCCAGTCCTAAATACTTCTCAATGAATAGCAGGACACTGAAAGTTAAAATACATCCCACAGTAGAGATGTCTAGTCAACATTATCTAACCAAGAAATTCTCAAACTTACGTAACCACTGAACCTTTTTTTCTCACATAACACAAATTAATATCCCATGGAAAATCCCTCAGCAACCACTGCTCTATGGCTCCCTTCTCTAACTTAATACAGCGTCCACACAACTAAATTAACCTTGCATTTCCTTATGCAAGGAACATCTTGCAAAAATCCACAGACCAAATCCCATGGACTGGACAGTAGAGAAAAGAAAAATGGGGAAAGAGGGGAGAAAACACTCAAAAGCAAAGCAAGAGCAGGGAAAGCTGAAAGCAAGGATGGTCCTTACAGTTGGCAATGAGAAAAACCACCTGGGTCAAAAAATGAAGGGAAGGTCTGGCTGGCTTGCCCCTCATGGCAGCTGAGGTCTTGGGGGGCTTCTCCTTTAGCTGGGCCTCCCCTCTTCGTCTTCTTCACTGCCCATTATTTCTCCTGTTCACACATCACTGCACCTGGAACTGTGCTTCCCCGTACCAGGGCACAGAGAAGTGACAGGGTACCACTGGCCCCCATGGCCCCTGGCAACACCACGGAATCAACAGGACAGAGAGGATATGCACCCTCCTCACCACACTCCCGCCCTCCTGGCTCTTGACTGAGAAGTTTCCAGTGGTCAGTACCCTGACGACTTCATTCTCAGCCTCTGCATTTTAAGAGTGGTTGGAATCCAAACAGGTGAAGCCAGTCTGAAATCTGTATGGCAAGCCAGGTGTAAGGCCTCTAGAGCACCAGATTCCGAAACTCTCTGTCTGTGGGACATTCTCTCAGTAGTAATGCTCCCATCCTGGCTCGTTCTCTTCCTTCCTTCCTTCCTTCCTTTCTTTCTTTTTCTTTCTTTCTTTCTTTCTTTCTTTCTTTCTTTCTTTCTTTCTTTCTTTCTTTCTTTCTTTCTTTCTCTTTGTTCTTTTCAAATTGTTGTTTGTTTATTTTAATGTTTATTATTTATTTTTGAGAGACAGAGAGACACAGAGCAGGAGTGGGGGAGGGTTAGAAAGACATAGAATCCAAAGCTGTCAGCACAGAGCCTGACATGGGGCTCGAATTCATGAACCATAAGATCATGACCTGAGCCGAAGTCAGATGCTTTAACCAACTGAGCCACCCAGGCGCCCCTCAATTTTTTTTTTAAATTCTAGCTAGTTGACATACAGTGCAATATTGGTTTCAAGAGTAGAATTCAGTGATTCATCACTTACATACAACACCCAGTGCTCATCATGACAAATGCCCTCCTTAATACCCATCACCCATCTAGCCCATCCCCCACCCACCTCCCTCCATCAACCCTCAGTTTGTTCTCTATCTTTAAGAATCTCTTATGGTTTGTTTCCCCCGGCTCTTTTCTCATTTCCTATTTTAAAGAGAGAGAGAGTGAGCATACCTCAGAGGCACTGGTGTTTTCTTTCTCCTTCATCCTCCACTGTCGAGAACTAAATTGGGCATTCTGGCTTCAGTACAGAGACAAGACAGAGAAAGGCGCCATGTTGAGAATGGCAGTTCCAGAGAATTTTCTTTCGTGTGTAAGAGGAATCCACGTGGCAAAGCTTCAGGTGCTCTTTGGAGTGGCTGTCCATTGAAAGGACAATTCCGAGTCCTTGGCCACTCAGTGGGGATGCCTGTGAGGCCACGGATGAACCCCACAGTGGTGGGGGAGTGCCCTGCAGGTAGATGCTGACAGCTCTCTTCTAGGAACTAGTGGCTGTCATTCGAAGGCCCAGTTGGGCTCTGATCAATGCAACTTTCCAGCCCAACACATTTCGTCTGAACTGTCGTTTGACTGGGATCAGCCTGGCGCCAGCCACCACTTAGTTTTCTACACCAGAAGATACTTCACTGTCATAAAAGAGAAGTAAAGTCAGGGATCTCCTTCTTTTCTCAGCTGGGCTCCATATCCTCCCTGAGGCTGGCCGCTCTTTCCCGAGTTGAGCTCTGTGTCATTGCATTGTGAGGTTATGAATGTGGCATTTAAAGAGAACAAAGCAACACTGAAGGGTTCAGAGAGGAGAAGATTTCAGAGAAACCCTCTCACTTCCCCCAAGGAAAACTCCCCTGAGTCTGGTTGTCTTGGAAACTTGTATGTTGTAAATCAGGGGGAAAATAATCTTGTATGTCGGAGGTTCTAAAAATTAACAGTCCTTACAGTAATTACCACGTCCGGCATTCTGCACCTCATGGAAAGAATTTGACCAATCTTGAGCTAAAACCAAATGGTCCTTGGAAACAACCTGGACAAGGCAGACAGTTATTAGAGGCAGAAAGCAAAAATGGGGTATTTTCCAAGCTCCCTGAGTATAAATAGCTCAGTGAATACATTTTAAGCATCTTCAAGGCACAATCTGCATACCATTTTCATTGCTACTGAACATCCTTAAGTGATAAAGTAGGTATCTTCATACCAGAAAGGCAGGCCTCCATGTAATCAAATATTTTCTGGGCCACAGAGGCCCATTATCCCACTGCCTTGTCTGACCTCCCGCCCTCTTCTTGGCTCACCCAAGCCACATCCTCTCCAAACAGCTGCGGCCGTGCCCACACTGCATTTTGTTCAGTTCTTTGCGTTTTGATCAACTCCTTGCGTTCTTTTTTTAGGAGAACATTTACAAACTCAACGGCAAGGGTTCTCACCGTCAACTGCACATTGGGATTACCTGCAGAGTTTCTTTTTAAATCCCAAGGCCGAGGTCCCACCCAAAGATTCAGATTGGACTCTAGTGGGGCGGGTCACGGTTATCATCATTTTTTAAAGCTGTCCAAGTGGTTCCAATGTGGAGCCAGGGTTGAGGATAACTACCTATTGTCTTGTAAATAGGCTCACAATTATTCATTTCTAAAAGAGCAAATTCCTACCTCTTATTTATACAAAACGCTTTTTACATGCAGTGTTGGTTGCAGGAGCGGTGCTAACTTTTATTCTACAATATAATAAAACTAGGTCTTCGTTCCTAAAAAGATTGAGCTGGTGTGACTTCTGCCCTCCCCCTCCCCAGATTCACAGCCCACCAGGAAATGAAAACAACCATAAATGTACTTTGTTATCCACTGGAACCTCTTCCAGACTCTGAAGGTGGGTCATTAGCCAGTATTTGCAGAAAAATCTCACACCTTGTGATTCACCTCTGACACTCAAGATAGAATAGGAGAAATAAATAATCTTTTAACGCCCTCTGCAAATAAGAGTTTATGAGATGCCCAGTCTGATGCTAGATGGCGTCTTATCCAGTCTATACCTGGGCTTCTCAAGCTTTTATTTGCATATGAAGCCCCCTGGGATCTTGATAAATTTACATTCCAATTCAGGAGCTCTGGGGTAGAAAGCCGACTCCAGATTCTGCATTTCTAATGAGCTTCCAGGTATGGTCCAAAGCTCAACAAACCTTAGATGTCCCAATAGCTCACTTCACGGGTCAGAAAGTTACAGGTAAGGACCTCTAAGAGGCACGATGCAAACCAAGGTCTATCTGCCATAACACCTTGTCTACTGTGCTAAATCTGCCTCTTTTTAGTCTTTTTTTCATTGTGGGATTTTCCTCTGTTTAAAGAGATCTCATTTAAATCACGGAACGATTTCTTCCTTGCAGATGAAAACGGAGGTAAATTGCACAGTTGGAAGAAAGACTCTCACTGTCCCCTGTCTGGTCTTTCTTGTAGCTCCTGATTTAAGTTTCAGTCTTATCATTGCTCAAGAAACAGAAACTCTGCAGTTACAGGGGAGGATGGGGCCATACATTCTTCTCTTTATTTGGTAAATATACCAGTTTCGTGGAACTGTTTGTACCCAACTGAAACTCAAAGAGATTGAATGGTCTGTGACCACTGAGAAATCAGAGAAGTCAGGGAGTGTCGTTCCAGGTTTTAGGCCCAACATCGCCTGGCTATGTGACTATGAAGATCACTCCTTCCTGTGTTTCCATTGTCTGTTGTACAGCCATGGAAGCACAGCTGACACTGTCTGCTTCCGTTGTGTGTGGGGGGGCGGGGGGAGTCTTCTCTTACACCATCATTTCAAGACGCTTTTTCAGGAGCAAAAGCCAAGATACACATAAAACGGTAGCAAAATCATCCTCCAAGTGTAGAGTCCATACAGAATTAGAATGTCATTTTTTTACCTGCCGGAAGATCCTAGTGTGGTTTGTAGAAGTCCTCTACCCTCTTTTTCAGAAGTGTGAGAGCTGGCTACAAAATGACATTCGCAGGGGCACCTGGGTGGCTCAGTTGCTTGAGCATCCAACTCTTGATTTTGGCTCAAGCCATGATCCCAGGGTCAGGGGATTGAGCCCCACATCGGGCTCCACGCTGACTGTGGAGCCTGCTTAAGATTCTCTCTCTCTCTGGGGCGCCTGGGAGGCTCAGTCGGTTAAGCGTCCGACTTCAGCTCAGGTCATAATCTCATGGCTTGTGAGTTCGATCCCCACGTCAGGCTCTGTGCCCACAGCTCAGAGCCTGGAGCCTGCTTCAGATTCTGTGTCTCCTTCTCTCTCTGCCCCTCTCCACTCATGCTCTGTCTCTGTCTCTCAAAAATAAACATTAAAAAAATAAAAAAAATAAAAAAAAGATTCTCTCTGTTTCTCTCTCTTTCTCCCCCCCCCCTCCCCTCCCCGCCCACCCTGGCCCCTTCTCCCCTGCTTTAGTGCATGGTCTCTCTCTCTCTCCCTCAAAAAAAAAAAAAAAAAAAAAAAGTGACATTTATATTAAGCATCTTCTCTCCAGTCACATCTGCTTTCCAAAGTGGCCATTCCTGGGGCACCTGGGTGGCTCAGTCGGTTAAGCGTCCGACTTCAGCTCGGGTCACGATCTCACGGTCCGTGAGTTTGAGCCCCACGTCGGGCTCTGGGCCGATGGCTCAGAGCCTGGAGCCTGCTTCCAATTCTGTGTCTCCCTCTCTCTCTGCCCCTCCCCCGTTCATGCTCTGTCTCTCTCTGTCTCAAAAATAAATAAATGTTAAAAAAAAAAAAATTCAAAGTGGCCATTCCTGTTCGAATGGAGAATTTGCTTTGTGATAATTGGGATTGGTGCCATCATTGTGCAGCAATGTATTCTATATAAAATGCAACAAATGTCTTCAAGAACATCCACCCCTTTAAGGTTCTTGGCATGTTGTTTCGTGTATCCCGTAGGTAAGTGGGTGTGTAGACCCAGTAACCCAGGCAAATCCTTTACACTCGCCTAATGTCTGCCTGTAACAGATTGGACAGGCAGGTCTTTATGATCATAAGGCTTTAGGAAAAAATAATCTCATTCACATCTTCATCTTCAAAGGACAGGAGAAACCCAACAGAACTTGTACCCATATCAGTCACCAGGCTTAGGATCCATCATGGATTGACCTAAAAGAAAACAAATTGGGAAAATAAGGTCTTAACCCCCGTCAACCCAAGTCCAATATGTGGATGGATGTGTGTTTGCATTAAAGGGTTGGACTCTATGTGTATTATGTAACTTTTTTTTTTTTTTTTTGAACAATGAACACCTTTATTCCATGACCGAAGATAGGAGGGAGGAAGATTCGTTTGCCTTTCTGGCCTTGATTTTCCTCAGAACTCTAGCTCCTTGCCCCCTAGCACAGAGCCATCTGCTTGGCCATGCTGGCCTGGTCTTGAAGCCATGCATGGGAGCAGCTTGCCCTGCTGGGACTGGACCTCCAGAAGATGCTGATTTGGGCATTCTTTTTCCTGTCATCATATTTCTTCTGAATTTTCTTTGATCGTTTCTTGTAAAATCTCTTCCTCCTAGGGAGTCAGCTTGGCCCCCTTCTTGTGGCCCAGGGGCAGTGCATAGTGGGACTCATCCCACTGTCGGTACCGTGTGCTGTCGATGAGCACGATCCAGTTCTTTGCCCGGGTCTTTGTGTAGACCAGTTCATTGTTGGATGCGTCATAGACAACCTCAGTAATGCTTGTTTTGCATGTACAACATTCAGAGCCCCTGGAGAAGTAAGTCCCCCACACCCAGCCTCAAGCCAGGGGACTTCTTATTGCCTCCCTGAATGCAGACTGTGTGTATGCCGGTGGGGAGAAGGGGGACAATCTTATTGGGGGGGGGGGGGGGGGCTTCCCAGCTTATACTTCTGCTCCTTGTGGCAGGGCTTTCTCTCAACCCCATCTTGTGGCACTCAGGCCAGTTGTCCTGAGAAATGCCCATCGCTTGCGGTGCCCGCTGCAAAAAAGCTGTGATGTAGACTTTAAATCTTCATGGGGCGCCTGGGTGGTTCAGTCAGTTAAGAGTCCAACTTCTGCTTAGGTCATGATCTCCGGGTCCATGAGCTCAAGCCCTGCGTTGGGCTCTGTACTGACAGCTCAGAGCCTGGAGCCTGCTTCGGATTCTGTGTCTCCCTCTCTCTCTAACTCTCCCTAGCTCACACTCTGTCAACAACAAACGTTAAAAAAATTTTTTTAATCTTCAAAGTTACATGTATGTGTGCTCCATACTTGCGTGTATGTATAGTTGTGTTTATTGGTTATATATACACACAGGCACGTATTTAAAAAAATTTTTTTAGAAACACCCACTCAGGGATTCTGTAAAGTGTCCATTTATAGGGTTATCCGTGTAGTTTGGACAGATCAGCAAAGTGTGAGCACAGGGGCAGAAATGACATTGTCTGGGGTTTTCCTTTCTTGCCTTTTCTGCCTGGGACGTTTCCGAGAGAATGACTAAGCAGTGCCGGAGATTATGAATTTGCTTAAGTGTGAATGGCTGATTGCCGGGTGCAGCGCCCGGCCCTCCCCGAAGGTGATTGACTGGGGCTTCAGGTCCTCACACTTGATGCCCGGATTTGACTCGGAAAGTCTGCCAAGTCTTTTACTCGGAAATTTATCTTAATTAGATCTGAAAGACCTGCCACAGTAGAATAGTCACACCGATTAAAATGAAAAACAGGAGAAATTACTGATCAAATTAATCATAATGTCGGGTTACAGCTGTAGGTCTGATGTAATTTGCCACTCCAGTGAGTTACATCGGCCCGGCCCGGGAAAGGGAGCTGGCTTTACGCTGATCCGTAACACCCGCCCGCTCCAGGCGGCCCGGCAGGAGGCTGATTCCATTCATTTTCTTGGCTTGCTCTGACCTCCCTGCTGCTACTAGAAACAAATCAGGCACCAAACAAATGGAGGGGGGTGGGGTGGGGACGGTGAGTGGGGAGGTAAACGAGAAACATTCTCTTATCCCAGCGATTGTACGACTTCAAAATGGTGAGTCGTTTACAACTTGGCTGGGCAGGCTTGGGGCTTTGTTGCTCGTTGGGGTTTTCGCTTTTGTTTTTCGTTTCCACTTAACCTCATTTTAGTTTTACTTGTGGTGACCTGACATTGATTAGATGCAGAACGGGAATCAAAAGGTCAGAGGACAAAATCTTTGGCCCTAAGCAAAGAGGAAAAACCTTTAGAAAAATCTCCTTGCCAACATGGCTCTACAACTGGGGCATGGATTGAAATAATGTGAAGTGTCACAGCAGAGAGGAAGAAGCCCCGGCTGTAAGAGCTGATTGTCCCCACGAGGGTACAGTCCTGGTATTCTGATCTTTAAATTAACATCCCTTTATACCCTACCTTGTGTTAGGGCGGGGTTGGGGAGCAGTTGAGTAGGTGAGTAGGTGGAGTATACTATTTTTTTTTTTAAGAAAACAAGTCAGAGATTAGGCTCTTTTCAACAAATAGCCTTGACTCCGAGCTGTGATTCACTCAGTGTTCACAAAACATATCGCCCTATTAGCAATACAGAGAAGGCACCCTAAAGGACACCCCAGTCCAGACATTCTGTTGGCTATTCTCAGAAGTTAGAATTTAGGAGCAATGTAGGACTCCTTCCAATCAGTTCTGCTCTATCCCTAGCTGGGGGTGGGGGTGAGACTATGGGGGTTGGAGTCCTCTTAAAACAGAGGTGACTGGGAAGGTACAGAGAAAGGAAGCCTCCTTTCCATTCAGTGGCGATCAGATGACTCTGGAGCAGTAAGTTCTTCCTTTGTGAACATACGACGGGTTGTCCAAATCCCATTTAGTCATCCTGAGACCAGATGCTTATACCCTTTCATCTCCAGTGTGAAAAGGCCCCCATCCTTTCTTCATCCCACCGGGAATAAATCTGGTACCTTTTGTAAATGAGGGAGATAGGCAGTCACAGAAGATAAGGTGGCCTTGGCACTCAGGAGACCATGCCTTCTGGACCTTTCTATGGCTCTTTATGAAGATTTAGGTGGGACAGTGTGCCCAGACTGGGGAAGGATATAACAACCACGTTTTGAGTGGTTACTATATTGGCTTAGTTGTTTGTAACCAGATTTTTTTGAAGAAAATAATAATAGAGAATAGAAAATACCAGGGTATATCATACATAATGAAGCTATTTATTTTTTCTTGAAGCTTCTGTTTAAGTTATATATGTGTAGATATATGTATATTGTTATATATATACATATATATGTATGTATATATATATATATATATATATACATAGAGAGAGAGAGAGAGAGAGAGAGAGAGAGAGAGATTTGTCCATGTGCTTATTTGTGTGTGTATATGTGTGTGTGTGGGGGGGTATACACAGTAAAGCCTTGGTTTGTGAGCATAATTCATTCCGGAAACATGTTTGTAGTCCAAAGCACAAGTATGTCAAAGCAAATGTCAAGAACCAATGGCTCAGTTGTGATCATGTGACATTCAGCGTCATGCACTAACTCATACTGCAAGACCTCACTCGTTTATCAAGTTAAAATTTATTAGAAATCTTTGCTTGTCTTGCAGAACACTCGCAATCCAAGGTTTTACTGTATATATATATATATATATATATATATATATATATATTCTATGTATGTATGTGTGGGCTTGAGTTGTCAAGTGTATTTCTTACTATGGGACAAGGTCAGAAGAATTTGAAGAACCTTGCCCTGGAGTATCTAGCTCTTCAGGGAGGCAGAGGTGGGGAACCTTAGACATATGGTGGGTCACAAAGCAGCTTTATCAGAGTCCCAACATACTGAATGTGATGATGAGCTCCTAAACACTGAACACTATCCCCAACAGTCAAAAAGACCTAACCGGTTATGCCATTCACCACCACCACCCCCCCGCCCCGCCACACACACACACACACACACACACACACACACACACAATGCAGGGAAGGAACCTCAGCCTTCTACCCCCAGCCCTGTGGTTGAAAACTCACAAAGCATTCGTAGTTTAACCATCCTATTAAATGAGAAACTGAATAACATATTAAAAGCTCACAAAGCAGTCCCACCGAAAGTGAATAGATCACTGCAAAGAAAGAGTGAAAGCAGGAGAGAGAGCATGGTGGGAAGGAAGCAGGGCCTCACGCTGATTTGGGCTCTTGGAGCATTGATCAAGGGAAAAGCCTCATCCGGAGAGTTGCAGGTTGGCAGCCAGGTCCGTGGGCTCCGGTCAGAAAAATCGTGGGCTGGAGAGCTGCACATCAAGGGCTCCTGCAGTCTCTCTCTGTTGGTTGTCCCACCTGGTGTGACCCAGGCCAGAGCTAGCATCATCCTCACTGCCCTGGCCTTCCTTCCTCTCTTTTCTCCCTGTTCCAGTCCTCTCTGCAAACCCTGCCAAGCTAACCTGCCTAAAATAATACTTAATTGCATCCCCCTCACACAAAAAGCCCCCTTCTTAGCTTTCTTAGCCTGAGTGCTCTGTCCTGCCCTCTACCTGGTCTCCCACTGCCTGAAGGCCCCCCCCCGGCTCTGCTGGGGCTCTGCTGGGGCCCTGCACACCTGCCCTCTTCACCACTGCTCCTCATACTTCCCTGCCCTTCCTACTCCCTGCACGCTTGTCCAGCCCTAATAAGTGCTCTCCTCTTGGACTCACGGATTCGGCACTTAGCACGTGCCCTCCGAGTCTTTTTTTTTCTTACCCCATCTATGGACAAGTTTGTTATTTTACTTGAATTCTAAGCCCCTGAAGAACAGACACTGTGTCTCACACCTCTGTACATCCCAGGACTGTCTGTAATTGTTGTAAGTGGTGATGTCTCATTTCACAGTTATTCATTTCACAAATATGTAAGTGCCTGTTATCTGATGATCTTAAATTTGTCTGCAGAATTACTCGAAGATAACAATTACTACTGAAAGAAATGTTATGCATTTACTTTTATATTTAGAGCAATGCCTGGCACATAGTAAGGACTACAAAAACCTTAGATTTTGTTATGGTTATGATTTCTTTCTTTCTTTTTTTTTTTTTAGTGTATTTTTTTTTTAGTAATTTCTACACCCAACATGGGGCTCGAACTCACAACCTCGAGATCAAGAGTCGTGTGCTCTTCCAACTCAGCCATGATTTCTTTGAAATTGTTTTTTTAACACCATTATCCTTTGCACTATCTTCTGGCGGGCTTTGGGAAATGCAGAGCTTCATTTAGACTACTTCAAATCAGCCTCTTTCCTTTGGGAGGAGATGTACATCAGAGCAAGGACCACAGTTTTCTAATTAATCTTCTGTTTCTTTTCTCTCCCCCTCGTCCCAGCAACTCATGGTGGTTCTTGATATTTGGAGTATAATAGAGAGAGGAGCAGGCATTCTTAATATTTTATAGATCTGATTGATTTGTGAGTTAAATCGTATTTTCCAAAGCATGAAATATCATAAAACAGATAGACCCAAGGAAGATGAAAGGGAATCTCCCACCAAGAATGTAGCTCAGGCCCCCACCATTGGACACTGAAGACTCTTGCGTGACATGCTGTGCTGCTTCAACCCTCCCCCCCAGGGCAGACTCTCCCAGTAGAAAAATGATAATCTAGTTTATTTTTGAATATATTTTAAAATTTTTATCTATTTGTTTTGAGACAGAGCATGCACCAGCAGAGGAGGGGCAGAGAGAGGGAGAGAGAGAATCCCAAGCAGGCTCTGCACTGTCAGCGCAGAGCCCAACACGGGGCTCGAACTCACAAACCACGGGATCGTGACCTGAGCTGAAATCAAGAGTTGGTGGCTTAACTGTCTGAGCCACCCAGGTGCCTGGGTCTAGTTTAAAAAATAAAAGTAATTGTTGAGGCTTTAACACATACCGGGCACTGTGCGAAGTGTTTTTGTGTATGTTTTCCTACTTGGGCCCTGCAATCACTTATAGGAGTAAGGGAACCACGGCTCAGAGAAGCTGGTAACTCACCAGAAGCCCACAGCTTGTTAGAGGTGGAGCTGGGATGTAAGCCCAGACTGTCTGGCTCCAACCTGGGAGACCTCACATGCTCTTTTATGTGGGACGGTCTCTGTGTATGTCTGCTGTCCAGTGTAATTACTAATAGTGCCCATTTCATTCTCAGAATGGTCTTGGTTTGGGCAATAAATCATCCATGTCCCTTCCCCCAAGATATGCTCACTATGCTGCCTTCAACATTTATCCAAACTGCCTCTACCTGTTTTCACCTCACTAGGTGCCATTAAAGCTAAGACATTCGGACATCTTCTTAATTTGGTGAAAAGATGGAATCAGTCATTTTTAGAAACATATTGTGTTCTTTCTACTAGGCAACTTACCTAATAATTTTTCAGAATGTGATCCTATTTGAGTCAAGAGGATCCTTGGATGCGGGCCATAGGAGACACCTTCTTTTCCAAAGTGGGATTTGGAAAAACCTAACTGGGATGGTTCTTGGATCCTGACTGAGGTGATGGACACCATGCCAGCAGAATTATAATTTAGAACAGAGATTTACCACTGGTCCCAAAAAAGATGATGTTCGGTGAGGATACATGATGGGTAAAGATAATGCTCAACATATATTGTAAGGAGAGGACAAGAAATCACACACACACACACACACACACACAGAACTAATGATTTTTTAAAATCAAGGTGAATAAGAGTTAAAATGCAATGTCATTAAAAGGTTTGCAGCTGACATGGAGGAGAAGGGGCGCAAGGTTTCCTAAACAAGAGTGGGGCTCCAGGAGCTCCTGGGTGGCTCAGTCATTTGAGCGTCCAACTTGGGCTCAGGTCATGATCTCTCAATTTGTGAGTTCGAGCCCTGCATCAGGCTCTGTGCTGACAGCTCAGAGCCTGGAGCCTGCTTTGGATTCTATGTCTCCCTCTCTATCTGCCCCTCCCCTATTTGTGTGCGCACTCTCTCTCTCTCTCTCTCTGTCTCTCATAAATAAGCGTTAAAAAAATTTTTTTTAAAGAATGAAGGCTCCAGAGTACTGACTGCTCCAGCCTCTCTCCTTCTAGGTGGTCCCTGAGGGTGCTTCAGGGACGTCATGATTCCCAGATTGGCCACACATCAAAATCACATGACAAGGTTTCTGCAGCAAGTGTATCGTAAGAGAGAGAGAGAGAGACAAAGGGAGAGAGATTGAGATGAAGGTCTGGGAGACTGGACATGTAGATCAAAAGACACAGCAAAGAATTTCATTATGTGGACTTTATGTAGATCACATGTCAAACAAATGTAAAAAGGAAAAATAATGACGTTTATGAGATAATGGGAAATATGACTGTTGACAGGGTATCTGATAATATTTAGGGATTATTTTTAATATTTTTAGGTGTGATGGTGGTATGTAGTTATAGTTTTAGGAGGGTCTTTTGAAGATACATATCTTCCAAATTTTCCATATCTGGGATTTTTTTCTGAGATGATGTGGGAAGGAAGAAAATAATATTGGTGGAGGTTGTTGGCTAGGTATAGATAAAATTGACCATAAGTTGGTATTTATTGAAACTGGGTGGTAGGTCCATGGACATTAATTATAGCATTGTGTCTTCTTTTACATGTATTTAAATATTTCTAAAAGAAAAAAAGAAAGAAGTTTGGGGGGTTTTTTCTTTCATTTTTTAATGTTTATTTTTGAGAGGGTTGGGGAGGGACACAGAGAGGGGGACAGAGGATTCAAAGCAGGCTCTGTGCTGACAGCAGTAAGCCTGATGTGGGGCTCAAACCCACAAACCGTGAGATCATGAGCTGAGCCAAAGTCAGACTCTCAAACAACTGAGCCACCCAGGCACCCCAAAGAAAGAAGTTTTAGTCACCTGGGGATTCTTTAATAATATAGATTCCCCCCACCCAACCCAGAACTACAAAAATCAGGGGTGAAGTCAGTGATTCTGGTGATCAAGGAGGTTGAAGAACTCCATCCCTGTAGAATTGTAAACAGTTTCTTAGATCGGGATAAGTTAGCCAAGGCTCAGGACACTATACATACCAAAGATGGTTGATGGGTTGAGACACCGTATCTTAAGAAACTGAGGTTTTTCAAGTGAAAGATTGAATAAGTGAAGATGGTTGTTAATATCTGAGGAGTTGTAAAAAATAGAAAGGGAACTAGGAAACTAAAAATAGAAAAGATCTTTCCAATTCTCAAAAAGAAAAAAAAAAAAATGAAAGGCTTCCTCTTCAGTGAGGTAGATTGAATATGTGCATTTATCTCTACACCCCCCGCCCCAGGGGAGGGAATTCCACTAAAACGATACTGAAGGAAAATTTATTTTAATTGTATAAATCCAAAAAGGCAAAGAGAAGTGGAGAAAAGACAGCAGTGGACAAGCAATGTCAAACCAAATTTTGGAAAAGCAGGTGGAGGAGTTAACCAAGCTGAGAAAGCTAAACCTAGAGGAGCACAGCAAGAAGCTAGGCAACCCTGGAGACCCCAAAGCCTTGGGGGTTGCAGGCACCAGCTGCACGGAAGACAGGGTTGAGGGGGCATGTTGCTGAAAACAGGGACATTGGTTAATGACAGCATAATGAATGAATACTTAAACCCTCAGCTTCCTTCTCAATCCAAGAAGACAGGCAACTATCCCTCTAGCAGCTTTATGCGTGAGAAGCTAAACGAGAGACCCTCTAGACCTGGAGACATAAGTATGACTGTCTATGTGGCTGGGGATAGCTCCTTCCTGATGACCATGGTGTCAAGGGAAAGCCCACATCCTGAGTGATACAACCTGGCCTCATTGGGCCACTTACATCATACACAGGTGTTCAAGTATGTGGACATCTCACCACTCCCCACCTCAACCACCCTAGGTAATTGATGGTTTCTTCTCTGGAGAAACCTGACCACTAATCGAAGACAAAAGACTCAGTTATCAATATTGGGGATCTCCAACATCACCAGGTCTCTGCTTTATTTTTATATGTGAAAAGACAACAAAGAATGACTAAATATTTGAGAAATGTCTTTGTCTGAAATCAGAAACTAAAATGAGCCAGGGAGAGGGCAGACATTTGTTGGAAATAGAAGCAACAGAAGAAGAATAATTTTATAAAAATTTTTGAATTAATATCTTACAGAATATCCATTGAGACCATGCATCCACAAAACACATAACAGGTACAATACACAAGGAACCCTTCAAAATAATTCAGGGACTATTTAGATAATAATTTTAAAAATTATAGCAGAAATAAAAATTCAGTAGAAGGTTTAGAAAATAAAGAAAATATCTCAGAACGTAGAACAAAAGGAGAAAAAAGGAGAGAACAAATTAACAAAACAGGGAGAAAATACCAGATCTGTCCAGGAGATCTAACTTCTAACTGAGTACAAAACAAGAAAAAAAAAAAGAGAGAGAGAAAATTACTAAAGAATTAATTCCAGAAAATTTCCCAGACTTTAAGGATGTTACATCATTGAAAGTCTCACTGAATAAATAACCTAATGAATGAGTACTAAACAAAACACCTGTAACATATCATTATGAACATTTTTCCCAGGGAAAAGTGAGGGGGAGAACAGATAAAATACAAAGAATGAAGAATCAGAATACATTGGGTTCCCATAGCAATACTTGAAGCTGAAAGACAATAGAACAAAGCCTTCAAAATTGTAAGGGAAATGGTTTTCATCTTGCATTTTATATACTGCCAAGCTATCTATCAAATACAAGAATAAACTAAAGATTCAGATACAGAGTCTCTGGAAAACTTGTCTCAAATTGATCTGTCATGCATTCTTCATCAACTTTACTGGAATAAGTGTTCCACCAAAACGAGAGTAAACCAAAGAAGAGGAAAATTAGAGGTTTACCATCAAAAGGGGCAAAAAGGAACCCCCAGGCTGACAGTTACACCGTGGGCTTAAGAAAGCAACCAGTTCACCTTGTGGCAGGAATATTGAGGACTCTAGAAAGGATGTTGCTGGAGACAAGGCAGGGGATGGGAGGGGGTGCAGTGAAGAGAGCAGAAGAGAAACCAAGAGAGTACCTGGTATGGTTGACCTTATGGAAAATGGTGTTCAGAGAGGTTTTCCCATTATTGAAATGAGTTTGGGAAGAATTATGAATAGAAAGAAAGAACTAAGCAAACAGAAAAGCAATGACTAACTTTGGTAAGGGCAAAAACTTCTATAAGAAAAGAAGTGTAGTCACGGAATACCAAGAGGCTCCGAGGTAAACAGTCCCAAAAAGAAATTCTGATTAAATCGGAAACTCTGTTGGCAGAACAAGGGGAGGCAGGAGGAGGGGAAATAGGGAGTGGGTGCGAGAGCATTCAATCCTCATCTTCCACGTTGGAAGTCAACTGATAACACCCAAAATTGGCAAATTTAAGCTATTGTGTAGAAATATGGAGGTAAATAGTAAAAGGAACTTCTAAAAGACTTTGGAGGAGTGGCTCAGTCAGTTGAGCATATGACTCATGATTTCCACTCAAGTCATAATCTCACAGTTCATGGGATCCAGCCCCATATCCACGCTTTCAGCGTGGAGCCTGCTTGGGATTCTCTCTCCCTCTCTCTCTCTGCTCCTCCCCTGCTAGTGCTTTCTCATTCTCTCTCGAAATAAATAAACTTAAAAGAAAAAAACATTTTGGCAAACACGGAGAATTTGGTTTTAGGAGTAACAAGGCCTGAGTTATAGAAGTTCAGTTATATTTCAGTGTTGGACTTTCTACACTAAGACTTTGCGTGCTTATAGTTCCTTCTGCCTGGACACTTTTCCCTAAGGTATCCAGCTTGCTCCCTCACTTTATTCAGGTCTTGCTTTACATTTTACCTTATCAAGGAATCCTGCCTTCACCATCTTTATATAAAATTCCACCTCTGTTCCTTCATCATCCTTTGGAGGTCTTATCACTACCTGACATGTTCTGTATGTATTTGATGATTGGCTTGTGTGTTTTCTTCTTCCAACTAGAATGGAAATTTCATACTCACAAGGACTTTGTTCTTTTCATTGCAATAGCCCGGCCAACAGTGAAGAAGTGCCCACATTAGAACTAGGACCAGGGTACAAACTATAAAACAGAGTTTCCTAGGAGATGTGTGCACAGAAGGGTGTGCTGTAGGGTAAGCCAGTGAGACATCCCTCCCAGAGAAGAGGTAGCCACTTCACTGGTTCTCTTGTAGAGACACTGGACCAGAAAAGACTGGTGGTCCTGTCCAGTTCTAAGATTCTGTGGTCAGCCCTGAGAACAGAATGAAAGAAATGTACTTCTGCATAAAAACTGGGTATGAGAGGATTGATGCTTTTATCCCCAGCTAAACTAAACTTTTGGATGGACAATAGAGGAAATTTAAAATATCTTCTTGGCAGTGCTTTAAACACAAGCTATAAAGTTTTACTGCAGTGTGCTTGGTTTATTGCATCTGTGAGTATTATTTGTCTCTGTCCCGCAAGCCTTATACAGAACCTAGAACACGGTGCATATTTAATGTGGCGAAGTGAGTGCCATGAAATTCTCAGATGAGTTTATTCCTTGAGATGACTCCCATAAGAAAATGGATGATGTTGTTTCCGGGTTTACTTTGAGAGGAGAGACAAGGAAACTATAAAGTAAGAAGTCAACAGCATGGCAGGCGGTATATAAAGGATTTCCCGTTTGGCTTTAGAAACAGAGGTACCATTTCATTGCTGTTTGGCTTTCTCATTGGCCCCAACTGTTAGGCATGGTGTATAGAGGGAAACACCAGCTAACTCAAAAAGATACTCCTTCTGTGGATTTCTTATAGAAAAACCTTTGATTATAAAGCTTTGCATCTTGTAGGCTTTCCCACTAGAACTATAAACAGCCTTTGTATTAAAATATTTTTATATAAAACATCTGCTCTCAGCCCTAATTGGTGTAAATAGGAAAGATTGTTATATGCAGGTTTCAAGTACTTAAATTATCACATTCCTAGACCAAAGACACACAGAGGGAGAAATAGGAAAAAAAAAAAAAAGAGGAATGAAGTCTTCTTTTATCTTTTGGATTTCCAGTGCTTTCTGTAGTAGCCGATCAGGATGCTGTCAAAGGCACTGACGAGAGATTTCCCAAAGTTAATTTTTCTCATAATACAATAACCAAATTTGCTTTAACACTTGAAAAGGCCCATCCATACTAAAAAGAATCAGTTGCTTAATCCTAAAATTAAAGGTTATCGCATGCAAGAGAAAATAATTACATGCTCAAAGTATGGAAAAAAGAAAACTTTTTTTTAATATGTAGGTATTTGTATAATTAAAGACTAATCAAGCATGAAGGGCTGCTGACTAAACCAGAAAATGAGATTGTTGGCAAGCAATATTGTAATGTAAATGCCATTTTTGTTTAACTACTAAGAAGCTGGAGAAATGATATCCTGAACAGATTAAAAGCAAACAGCATTGATAATAAATATTTATCAGATTTCAAATGCAACACAGAGGATTTTTATATTTCACGTGAAGATTTGCCTGCAGGGAAGTTTTCAGGTACTTTTCAAGGGAGGAGTTAACATCCTTATTTAGAATTGCATTTCCAGATAGGATCTTTCTATGTTAAAGTACATATGAAATATTACCCAAGGCAAAGTGTCCCTTTTGAGATAATACTACCCTCAATGCCACTATTTACTAATTAGGATTTTGTTAATTAGTATTCGTTACTTAGTATTAGCCAAAGACTTCCTAATGAATATACTGAATGTATTCTTAGAGCTGAGTTACAAGCCACACACAGATGTTAACAAAATAGAGCATTAAATATAAATGATTTCTGTAAACTTCTAGGTACGTAAACTTTGAAGTCACGGATAAATGTTCTGAGACGTTCTACAACTAACTGTCAAATATTGCACAGTGCACTCATTTGTCAGGAGGATTAAATAACATAAGCAAAACACCTTTCAGGAAGTGGGACGTTAATAGTCACTCAGTGAATCTGAGTTTTGCTCCCTTTCTCCCCTCTCCTGTGTGGACTAGTTCAACCTAATCATTCCCATGTCTGTTCCCATAAAGACTGTGTTGCCTTTGGAGACCCTGCTAAGGCATCCAATTCTGCATTCTAAATACACATCGAGGGCATGACCAAATCTGATCCCTCAGCATTCTTGAGAGGCAAGAGTTCTGTAGGGTGGAGAGTCTGGGTTTTTCTCTTGGCGTGAATAAACGCAGAAATTCAACAGGAAAGAAAGAGCATACCACAAAGAGGCCAAAGATTTTAATCTAATGAAGCCCTCACTGTAAAACTTACTTTCCGTTTATACGTGGTGATTTCCTTGTGTTCAGCTATGCTCAGCCTGATTTGTGTTATAAATCAAGATTTACTGCATAAATGGAGGTGTGAGCTTCTTGACCTCCTGATAAAAATGTGAGTTAATTAATCAAAAGTAGCTTTTAAGATTCAAGTATTGTGCATTGTGCACAACAAGGATGCTGTTTTCTTTCCACCACAAAGCATAATTATAGATAAGTTTTCAGGAGAAGAGGCAAGACTGTCATTTTTTTACCTTCAAAAACGGTAGAAAATTCACTCTTCAGTTTCTAAATTAGAATCTGTCAGTTTGACTGCCTCTGTTTCTTTTGGGTGTACTGCATATGGTATGTGATCCAGAAAGTTGAAAGCTTGCAGACCTACTAAAATGCATTTGGGGATTTTCAGAAACAGATTATTGAGTGACAATATGATAGCCTTCAGGCTTGCTGCTAGAAATTTTTATTTAACTTATTTTCTCCCTAATGTGGCAGTAACATGTACCTATTTTCTGAAGATTGCAGAACACATCATCAAATGACAGTTCAAAAAAACATTTTAAAGTTTATTCTTTCCCTTTTTCTGTAACTTATTTGAGAGCCAGGAAGCAGCACTAAAAGAGGTGTTTCTCTTAGCACCTCTCTCCCTTCACACAGCCTGAAAGGGTCACCGTGAAATTGCCAGTTCTTGAGTCTGAAGAAAGAACATCCACAAATGTTTGGGCTCTGGTTTTAGAGAGGACCTGAGGTGATTTGCGGAAGCGAGTGGGTCAGGCAATGGGGAGGAACCCACAGAAAAAGTCTCTGTCCCTTAGAGACAGTGTGTCCCTCAGAGGTTGCCCATGGACAGAGCACCAGGCCACGCCGGAGAGGGCCAGACTCCCTTTCGGTGCCGTCCCCTGGTGGCAGTGTCTCAGAGCGTGTTAGCTCGCTCAGCCTACATTTCTTCAGCAGCCTTTGCCTCCCCCTGCCTGGAAATAGGAGCTCCCGTTTTGGTGAATCCAAACAAAATTATAACCTAGCCTTCAACAGCTCAAAAAAACACTCTCCACTAAAATACATCTTGAAGTTTCTGGTCCTGCCCAAAATTCAGAGAGCATGCATTTAGCCAATGCCTTTTTATTTCCTAGTGAAATCTATCGACTTCCAGGGGGAAAAAGGACAGTGGGGAGAGGAAGAGATGAAAATGTTTATTGCAACCCATGTAAGTGTTGAGTTGTCTGAGAAAGAACCTGCCCGGGTCACCTTGGTAGGCATCTCCCTTCTGGGCATGTCTGCTTGGAAGGAGAGCGAGACCGGAAAGATTCATGGAGTACCGAGATTCACAGAGGATTCTGGGGGCAAGCTGACCCAGGCCTTTTCATCTGGGGAACTTTTTTTCAGGTTCCTTGTTAGATTTCTGATGCCATTGGGATCCTTTGAGTCATGCATTCATTTATTCCACAACTATGCATTGAGCCTCCACACATGTCAAGCACTGTTCTTGGAGCTAGAGCAGGAATCAGGGGTGAGTAAAATTTAAAAAAAATCAAATGAACACTTAAATATATAGTATATTAAACATTGTTAGCTGCTGTGAGGGAATAATAAATGGGGTCAAAGGGAAAGAAAGTACTACAAAAGGCGTTCCTAATTGACATAAGTTAACCAGGAAAGGCATCTCTATTGGAACAGAGGTCTGTCGGGAGAGAACCTGCCAACATATGGAAAGAATGAGTTCCAGGGGAGGGACCAGTGCAGGGCCCTGAGGTAGGAGGATGCTGGGCAGATTCCAGAAAGAGCAAAAAGGGCAGCAAGACTGGAATTGGGTGAGCGAGAGGGAGAGTGGCAGCAGATGGGGTCATAGAAGATGCAGGGGCCAGATCATCTTGGATCTTGGATCTCATAGGCTACTGCCAGGACTTTAGCAATCACCTTGAATGACACAGGAAGCCCCATGGACCCTATGAAGAGAATAGGCTGTGGGGGCTCAAAAGCAGAAATGGGGAGCCCAGTTAGGAGACTACCATGATGACTTCACCAGGGTGATGATAGCTGGTACCAGGTGATGAGGTAGAGAGAGTGAGAGGTAATCAGACTGCATATATTTTGAAGGATGAGCTGACAGGATTTGCTAATGGACTGGCTTTGGTGTGGAAGAAAAAGAGAAGAGTCACAGTTGTGTCCAATGACCCTGACCTGTTGGAGCTCCCCGTGTACTGACATGGGGAGGACTACCCAATGAGCAGGTTCGGGGACATGTTTTGTTTTTAGAAAGTCAGTCTTGGGCAGGTTATGTTTGGGAGACTGCTGAATGTCTTGAAGGAAAGGCTGAGAAAGTAGGTGCATCTCAAGTTCTGAAGAGGGGTCCATGTTGGAGATAAATTTGGGAGTTCATGGGTGTACCACTGGGGTAAAGCCATAACCCTGAATCAGATCACCCAGAGAGTGGGCCCAGATTTTAAAAAATAGGTTCAAGCCATGGGCCCTGGAGGACCCTAACACTAAGAATTCCTGTGGAAGAAAACAAATCGGCCAAGGAGACTAAGAAGAGGTCAGTGAGGTAGGAAGGGCAGGGGCACCCAGAAGCCAAAGTAAATCAGTGCTTCTAAGAGGGAGTGATCAACTGTGCCAACTAGTTTGGGCGGATCGAGTGAGAGGGGGGCTTGAGAATTACCATTGGAGCTCACACCTGGAGGGAAGCAGTGCCCTTGACAAGAGCTTCTGTGAAGTGGTGATGAATTGGAGTGATTAAAGTAGATTTAAAAAAAAAATGGGAAGAAGAGGCGCCATCAAGAATAGACAATTCTTACCAGGCACCTGCTCCAAAAGGAAGCAGACAGGTGCACTTCCTGGAGGGGATGTGGGGTCCAGATAGGTCTGGTTTTTATATTTTAAGTTTCTCTATTTATTTTGAGAAAGGGAGTGTGTGTGTGCATGAGCAGGGAAGGGGTAGGGGGAGAGAGAGAGAATCCCAAGCAGGATCCATGTCTCCAGCACAGAGCCTGACACAGGGCTTGATCCCACAAACCATGAGATCGTGACCTGAGCCGAGATCAGGAGTTGGTTGCCTAACCGACTGAGGTGCTCAGGTGCCCCAAGATAGGTCTGCTTTTTAAAGATGGAAACTGAAACCTCATGTTTGTATGCAGATCGTAGTGACCCAGGAGAGGAGTGAGGTTTGATGAAACAAATCAGGGGTGTTCTTGAATAGGCAGGAAGCATGGGATCTGTTGCACTTAAAACATCAGGATACCACAGGACAATGTTGGCTATTCGTCACCCTCAAAGAAATAAGTTCTTCTTGAGAGCTGAGTTTACCCAGAAGAGCTAAGGGTTAAACCTTTTAGTGCCAGAACTATAAAACTTGTAAAATGTAAATCACTTAAAAGCATTTTACTCCCATCTCCTATCTTCTTAAACAAAGTATCATAGTAATAAAAATCTTCTAGTTGTATCAAGCCTCGTGGCTTACAAAGTACTTTCACAAACATTATCTCCTATTATCCACCAACATCTCAGTAAAATGGGCATTTCGCAGATTTGACAGATTGGTGAGATGGACAGTCACAGGGATGTGAATTGCCCAATGTGGCTGAAAGGGAACATAACAGCAACTTCCTGATGATGTCGGATCATTATTGTCAATACAGATTATATATGTTCCAGGAAGGCAAGACTCATGTGCGATATAAGAGAACATAATGAAGGATCAAACTGTGTGGACAGACAGCAAGGGCTCCCAGAGACCCAGAAAGGAGCCAGCTGAAGAGTGGAATGTCTGTGAGGACTTCTGGAAGTGATGGAACTTGAGTAGGGCTCCTAAATTCTAACAGATTTTAAAAGGGCAGGAAAAGCCAGGGGAAGCCAGTAAGCATGCTCCTTGACGCTTGCATTGGTAGTAGTTATTCATTTGGATGATCTCTATTTTGCTGCAGATAGCTACTGCTGCCTTGGTCAGTTGTTCTGTACTTCACTAGGCCATGGTGCCCAGATATGTGATCAAAGTTTGTGTATGTGTCTGTGAGAGTGTTTTTGGATGTGATTTGCTTTTAAATCGGTAGGCTTTTAGTGAAGCAGATTGCCTTCCACACTGTGGGGTGGGCCACATCCAAGCAGTTGAAGGCATGAATAGAACAAAACACTGACCTCCTCTGAGCAAGAGGGAATTCTGCAGCAGCCAGCCTTCCGACTTGAACTTCAACATCAGTTCTTTCCTAGGTCTCCAGCTTGCCAGCCCACCCTGCAGATTTTGGACTCATCAGCTTCTGTATTTGCATGAATCAACTCTGTAAAATGTATCTCTGTCCCTCTCTCTCTAGAGATACACACACACACACACACACACACACACACACACCCTATTGGTTCTGTTTTTCTGGAGAACCCTGACCAATAGTGTCCCTTTCTCATAAATTATATGAAGACATAAGAGGTACAGTTCCCCTCTGCAGAGTACAGACCTCCAAAAGGCTTTCCCATAAAACCAATATGATCAAAGACATTGCTGTATTTACCAGGGGAGAAGAAGCCAAAGTCTGAGGAATGGTCCTCAAAGAGCAGTCTGGGAGTAACCCAGACCCAGAGCATTTGAAGCCCCATCTTTCACCTGTCGCTGCTCTACCCAGACCCAGTACATCATTTATCACATCACACCTACAGGTGTTCCCTGTGGTTACCTTCTGTCATTTGACTCCACTGATAATTCCACCCAACACTCAATCAAGGTGGATGATTGGTCAAAGTAACCAGCTAGTTCAGACTCAACCACAGGCTCATTGCTATAGCGCAGGAACTGGCAGACATTTTATATAAAGGGCCAAATGGTAAATACTTTAGGCTTTGTAGGTTGAGGAAAATTGAGGATACTCTTCATGTACTTACATAACAAGAGTAAACAAATTTCCAAAAATTTCTTATTGATGAAATCCAAAATATAACAATAGTAACTGAGTAGAATTTTTAATATAGGTTATTGATGAGAAGAATAGAATTCTTTTTTTCCCCCTGTAGGAGGGTGTATTAGGGTTCTCCAGAAAAACAGAACCAATGGTCTATATGTTCATATGTATGGATATATGACTTATTTCAAGGAAATGGTTCATGTGACTATGGAGGCTGGCAAATCCAAAATTTGCAGAGATAATGCCCAGCTTGAGTCCAAAGACCAACAGGCAAGAGAACTCCCTCTTCCTCAGAGGAAGGTCAGCCTTTAGTTCTATTCAGGCCTTCAATTGATTGGAAGAGGCCCACCTACATTATGAAGGGAAGTCGGCTTTATTCAAAGGCCACTGATTTAAATGTTAATCATCTAGGGGCACTTGGGTAGCTCAGTTGGTTAAGCATCCGACTCTTGGTTTTGACTCAGGTCGCGAGCTCACAGTTCATGGGTTCGAGCTCCGAGTTGGGCTCTGTGCTGACAACACAGAACCTGCTTGGGATTCTCTCTCTCCCTCTCTCTCTCTCTGCCCCTCCCCTGCTTGTGCTCACTCTCTCTCTCTCTCTCTCCCTCCCTCCCTCTCAAAATAAATAAATAAACATTAAAAAACAAAATAAACATAAAGCATCTAAACACACCCTCACAGAAATATCCAGAATAATGTTTGACTGAATATCTGGGCACCCTGTGGCCTAGTCAAGTTGACACGTAAAATTAGCTGTCACAGGGGAATAATGTTCCACTAATTGGAGTTCAAAATTAATGTTCTTCCTCATCAAATCAATTGCAAATGTTCATCTATAAAAACCTTTCCTTGCCTGTGGGCCAAATTTGGCCTGTGAGCAGTAGTTTGCCAACGCTTGCTATGGAATAATATTTTAATGGTAATAATGATAGCAATACCCTCTAAAAAGAAAGGTAATGAGAGTCAGTGTAGTGAATAATAGTCAGGAGAGGAGGCTGAGGCCAGCCGGCCTGAGTTGGGATTCGGACTTCCTCACTTAGTAGCTGCATGATCTTAGGCACGCTGCTTAGCCCTTCTGTGCCTTTGGTTTCTCCTTTTCAAGATGCAAATGAAAGTATCAACCTGATGGGTTTCCTGTGGAGATTAAATTAGTTAGTTATCTGTAAACTCTTTAGAAACATGCCTGGGACATGGTGGGTGCCACCCAAATGCTAGAAGTGATGATGATGGTAGCAAGCTAATGAAAGGAGAAGATGAGAAATAAATCCCCGTGATACCGGGACATTGGGTGGCTTCCACAGGCTGGGAGTGGGGCTGGAAAACTGGTTAATTAATTTCTGAGACTGGCCAGCCCTACCAGCAGCCCAAATGTGCAACTTCCTCTCGAATTCCGAGCGCCAAGAGTCACGGTCTTGGGTTATAGTCCACTCATCAAGATTAGTAGCATTTCTTTTGCTCTGCAAACCCTACAGCCTTGGAGGAGTAAGGGCCAGGGGAGAAGCAGGGTGGAAGAATTTGGGCACTGACCCTCAGAAATGCTTCAGAACCCAGCACACGGAGAGATAGAGACCTGTCTACCTAGTCTTAGCTGTGAGTTTACTGGAGAAGCAATAATTTCACAAAGAGGTGGGGCATTGGTGTCCTTATTGAATAAAGAATAAGCTCCAGATTTACATTCATTGATTTCCTTTCCAGTTTCTATCTATGTGCATCATGTCGAATTTCTTCTTTATCCTAAAATGAAGCCACTGAAAAAGCAAATGTATCTATATCTGCACCCCTCTACTGCCACACCTTTGTGACGTGACCAGCTTATTCTAGACGTTAACTCTTAATTATACTCACTCCAGTTGTAGTCTTTCTTTAAAAGAAAGAAGAAGAAAGAATGGATTCTGAAAAACAAAAAGATCTAGCCTTATTGCTTTGATGGAGATTTGCCACCCATGACCCTTTAAATATTGAACTTGGACTATAAAAATATCACTTCTTATTGATCACATGGTTATTAAAGTCAGTCAGATGCTGAATTTATATGTCAAACACTTGTAATATTTCCTGTAAATATTAGGGCAAAGGGAAGAGATGATAATGCCACTGTGAAGAGTCACGCCAGATTTGTTCAACTTTACATAACTGAGAAATAATAAAACTGTCATCAGGGATCTCATCAGCTATGCCAAGCGCTTGTCAAAAGCTGGGGCGCCTCATTTATGCATGCGTAGGGGCTGAGCCCAGAAAACAGGCACCCGCGGGTACCCTGGAGAAGAATGGAGGGAAGAGCCATCCGTCGGCCGGTCCACCTGCGCTGGGCCTGCCCAGCACAGCATCTGACAGCTGCCGAGATTATACGGCAGACCCTGTGCACCAGCACCTGTGCATGCACTTGCCTTGAGCTCCAGTCTGCTAGGGGGTGCTGACCAGCTGTCTGGGTCTGGAGCAAAGCCTTAGAACTCAAGTCAGCGAATACCAATCACGGGTTGAAAGCAGATCTCAGATCCCCTCAGATTCTTAAAGTCCCGCCTAATGATATTCAAGAATGCTTTTGGGGAGAAGTCAGCCAGAGAGATCCTTAGATGTCCTGTTTTCCCCGAGACAACTTTCCATATAAGCAACGGGAAGGAACCACGAGTCAACCGCGGGGGTCATTGCTCTGGAGCCTTCGATTGCAGGCCCAGGGCAGGCCCGAGAACGGAGCAGTGTGTAGGCATTTCTAATGGCATTTTGATGTACATGCACAAAATTGATGTCGGAAGGATCATTGTAAAGTCCCAAACAGTGGAATATTGAGGACATTTTCAGGTGGCAGTCAGATTCTGGCTGGGTGAGCCCAGTATATTTTCTCATGTCATAGTTGATTAGGTTCACAGGGAAGTGGAAAGAGTAAAAAATTCTCTTATTACTGCAGCAATGCCGTCTCAG
The DNA here is from genome assembly GCF_024362965.1 of Panthera pardus. Lineage (NCBI taxonomy): Eukaryota > Metazoa > Chordata > Mammalia > Carnivora > Felidae > Panthera > Panthera pardus. Next base: position 74,310,945 of record NW_026527013.1, on the reverse strand, counting down.
CCTCTTTTCCCTTTGAATGCAACATTAGTTTTTGTCCAGAAGTCTAACTGCTTTCTACAGTTTGGGGAATTGTAAAGCAGAAACAATTTTCCCAGCCAGGCTGACCTTCACAGTAATGAGAAATGACTGGAATTTCTCTCTATTTCTCTAACATTTGGGGAGGGTTGGGAAGGCAGGGGGGTGGGGGGGGGGAAGAATATGCTTGTTTTACCTGATATTATGTTGTGGGCGTCCATTTGGCACTTTGAGCCTAATTTTTTTCCATTCGGGGGATTACATGGGCTGTTGCACCATCTGACCCAGCAGCCAGACCACAAGTGTATTGAGAAACGACAATAATGCACTTCAAACCTTTTGTCATCACAACAGAGGTGGCACTCTGTTTCAGCTATTAAATGAATAAATATTTTTCTCCTGGGGATGGCTATTTTCATTTATTCTCCAGCCCTTACGCAGGTGATGAGCAGTAGGGCTGGCAAATTCAACCTTCATTTAGGCCATGCCCCCAAGTCTCTGGTGCCCTTGGAGTCCCCACCCCCACCCCCGCCAGGCCCCTGGGCCTTCTAGTGGGTCTCCCCTGCTGAGCCAGCTGAGCTGAGCTGTGCTTCTTTCTGGATATTTCTTCCTCGTCTCTCTTGCTCACCACTGCCCTTGCCCTTTGCAGGATAGCAGAGTCAGTGAGCTCTCAGGCCAAGGCTAATGCTTCTTCCTTGGTTTTTAAACAATATCGGGGCGCCTGGGTGGCTCAGTCGGTTAAACATCTGACTCTTGATTTCGGCTCAGGTCATGATCTTGCGATTTGGGAGTTCAAGCCCCACATCGGGATCTGTGCTGACGGTGAGGAGCCTGCCTGAGATCCTCTCTCTCTCTCCCTCTCTGCACCTCCCCACCACCCCGCATGCTCTCTCTCAAAATAAATAAATAAACTTTAAAAAATGAATAAATAAAAAATATTTAACCTTCCCATTTAACTGAGGAAATGTGAAAAACCCCTGGAAGGGAAGGCAGAAGGTAAAATTTACCAACACAGCCCTCCCACCCCCCGCCACCCAGGAAAGTAGCCCTAAAGGAGAAGCATACCCAGAATTGTTACCCAGAGACATACCCAGAGTTGTCCTTCGTCTGAGTGTTCAGATCAGTATTTATGCCCTGGGGACACTTCAGCAGAGTCTTTTATGGGCGGGGGTGTTCTGTTGCTCCTCCCCCCGACCTCAAATTCTGTCCCTGCCCCCACCAGGTAGGCAGCAGATAATCACGGCTATACTGAATTTAGATCCTACTCTGCCACTCACTAGCTGTGTGGCCTTGGGCACACTACTTAAACTCTCTGAACCGGCTCCCTCATCTGTAAAATGGGGCTAGCACAGTACCTACCTGACAAGGCTTTTTTGTTTGAAGGGGAAAAAGACACGACTTAGCCTGACGCCTGCTGTGTGCCCTCAACACACTGTCGCTTGTATCATTGTCAACTCAAGTCAGTCTGCAGGTATGTTGGAAATCGAGGATTAATTTGCCTTATGGTATCAGACAAGACCACTATTAATCCATTCGGTAGTATGAGCTACAGAAGGATGCTACTGGATGTGATCGAGCCTGACGCTTTTTTTTTTTTTTTTTTCTGGATTGCTGTACCGCCTGAACCTTACATGAGCTAGGGAGGTGAGGGCTACGACTACCAGCAAAGCAGACAGAACAACTAAGTGTGGGAGGAGCGGCTGAGAGGGGACCCCACAGGAGGATGGGCAGAGGCAGGAGCATCGCAGCCAGCATGTTGTGGGTGCTGGAAGCTGTCCAGTCTCGGGGTCTCCAGATGGGCATTGCAGGGCTTTGCTCTGCCACCAGCTTGGCATCGAGCTTTCTGCCGAAGGGGAGGTGGTCTCTCCTGGGTCCTGGACCCGAACGCCACACTCATACGCTCTCATTTCACAGATTAGGAAAGTAAGACTCGGAGCATTTAAGAAACAAACCTAAGGCCACACAGGCCCAGTAATTAGATGATGTCGAAGAGACTCCTTCACCTCTGAATTTATGATCCACTTGAGTATTATTTGCTCTTTAAAATAGCGACAATCACAGGGGCACCTGGGTAGCCCGGTGAGTTAAGCGTCTGACTTCGGCTAAGGTCATGATCTCATGGCTTGTGGGTTCGAGCCCCGTGTCGGGCTCTGTGCTGACAGCTCGGAGTCTGGATCCCGCTTCAGAGTCTGTGTCTCCCTCTCTCTCTGCCCCTCCCCTGCTCACACTCTGTCTGACTCTCTCTCTCTCTCTCTCAAAAATAAATATTAAAAATTTTTTTAAATAGCAACAATCACCGTACGAAGGCCTCCAGGTCCTAGACTACATGTACACACTGACACTTCAAATACATGACAGTCTGTAGTGGACATAACTTTATTATTTAGTTTTAGCATTCTTTTAAATTTTATTTTAATAGCATTTTAATATATTTTAGTATTAGTATTGTTTAATATTCATTTAGTGTATTTACACATATATACTCATATATTTATTAACATTATTATATATACATTTATACTTAATTATAATAAATAAATGTATATTTATACAAATATGTCATTAATACATATAAATAAAATACACAATTTAATTAGTAAATTAAAGTGTTTGCCATGCCTAAGAGACCAATTCAAGGATTCCCTTCCTGGACCCACATCTCCAAGATTCACTGAGGCACGTGGACATTGCAGCTTTAGGGGAGGGACCCCCAGAACTTCATTAATGGCTCCAATTTGTGGTTCAGATGTCGGTAGCCAGCTCCCTGCTCCTGCCTCGCTGCATGAAGCTTGAGGCAAAGGATTCAGATATACTCGTGTTGCCATGTATGCCCATAGCTTCGAGACCTGAAAAAGATGGGTGTGAGCCCAGCAATTTCCCCAAAGAACCAGAGGTAGACTTGGGAGGAGGGCTTGGCAGGAAGGTGGAGACTTGTTAAAAAAAAAAAAAAAGCAAACACAGGGGGGCGGCTGGATGGCTCAGTCGGTGAAGCATCTGACTTCAGCTCAGGTGGTGCTCTTGAGGTTCGTGATCTCAAAGGTTCCGTGAGCTCGAGCCCCGAAGTCCCACGTCCAGCTCTGTGCTGACCTGCGTCGAGCCCGCTTCTGATGCGCTGTCTCCCTCTCTCTGCCCCTCCCCCACTCACACACATGCTCACAACATTAAAAAAAAAAAAAAAAGCAAGCACAGACACAAAAAACATATTAACTTATAAGTTAACTTTGTAATAACCTGCATTAAATCCACGAAAGGTAAGGGCCTTTAAGAAGAGATGGTTTAGCATTAGGGACTTTGTCTTCTCAAATTTTCCTTCTCTCTCTTGCTTGGAGCCTAATCTCTTGGCTAAATTTCCACCCGGCAATCTGTCCCTCAAGGAATCTGTGTCTCTCAAGAGACTTTGTGCCACTCATTGGCCCACTGATACAAGTGAGTACACGCAGCTCATCCACTGACCCAGGCTTCCTGGCATCTCACCGCTACCCTGGACGACAGTCTACCTCTCAGAATGATAAGAACATGTTCCAAGAGACAGACTCTGTCCCAGGAACATATGTGAGCAAAACCAGGGGTGCATGGATACACAGTTGTGTTCTTTCTCAGATTCATTCCCTTTTCTCTGTCCCCACTGCCACCGTCTTAGGTTACATCCAGGGTGTGATAGCTCCGGACTTTCTTTCCAGTCTCCCTGACCCCACGCTTCCCTGAGCCCCCTCCCAACACATCTCACAGACCAAGTCAGACTTCTGACACATGAGCGGTGGTGGCCAGCTCATGTCGGTGGCACAACGTGCCATCGTGTGGCATGACTTATGAAGTGGCACTATGTGGTGTATTGTGGCACGAGAGAGCAGATGACAGTCCTAACTCAGCCACTTACCCGAGGCCTTGTAAATCTGTTGCCATCATGGAGCCTCAGTTTCTTCTTCTGAAAAACGAGGAGCCCGCTATAGCTCATGTGAAAGACTCCTTCCTTCTCCAGCATTGTGACATTTATCCAAGAAAACCTGGGTTGTCACCCTTGCAACTGGGTCATTCAAGAAAGTGGCAGAAACTCTTCACATTCAAAGAGGACCAGTGTGAGATCCTTATTAGACTGTTTCTGATAATTTGAACGACTCAAGCCATTCTTGGCAATTAATACGAGCACGGAAATGTCTGATGTTCATTTTGTGACCGAATTATATAGTTACTCAAGATTTTCCCCTGTGGGGAAGATTAATTAAACATAGAAAATGCTAGAGGCAGATCAAGGAGGATGATCTTGTAATCATCCAAATGAAAAGAGATGGGGACTTTAACTAGGCCAACAGGAGTGGAAAGGAGGAGGCGAAGTGGACAGATCTTCAAAGTCAAAATGATAAGATTTAGTCATTGTTTGAAGCCGAGAAGTAAAGAAAGAAAGGAGCCAGGGGAGAACGAGTCAGGGATTGAGGAGATGGGGCTCTGTCTGGGGGAGGAAATGGAGCTCCGCCTTGAACAAGCTAGAGTTGAGGTGCTGTGCATCATTGCACGGAAACACACAGCAGACCTCTGGGATTTGTCTGGAGGCAGGCCAACCCGGAGCTGGAATCGTAGCTTTTGATACGGATTCTCAGGTGCTAAAATCTGTCTGGGGTGAGCATGGCTTTTGCTACCCTGTCAGTCCTCCATCAGTCACTGCCCTGCTTTTGTATTCTTGGTTTTATCGTCCCTATTGTGTTTTAGAAGTCCATGGAGCCCCTTAGCTGACCTTCCCCTTCGGTCCCCAAGCAACCGCCCTGGGCTCCTGTCCCCCTCTTGCAGCCAGTACCAATTTCAGCTCCTGTCCTCAAGTTCCAAACCTCCTGACTTAGATGGCAAGGAAGGAACATATGTATGTAGTTTGTTGTTTTTCTCTTCCGTGACCCACCACTAAATGCTCTTCAGGTAAAATTCTACCCAATATCTATAATCCTGCAGTGGAGCCAGACAGCTTACAAGCTCTGCTATTTCCCACAACAGTTACTATTGTTCTCCTTTAAAAAAAAAAAAAAAAATTTTTTAAAACAGAAAGAAATCCAGGGCCAGTTACCCTCCTAGTTCTACCATTCTGCCTCCCCTCCATATCAACCTAACACTAACGGCTCTGGTTTTCAGAGTGAACTGTGCACTTGGGTCAGTGTGTGCGAGGGTACTCCTTCTCAAAATGAAAGCCCTCGTCATTTTGAGGTAAAATGTCCTTCCAGACAGAGCTCTATGACTTTCTGAAAGAGGGCATTTATAGAGCCTCAAATAGATGAATCGTTTTCTTTCAAGCAGGGAAATGTATTTTACTCTTTTTGCTTCAACTGGGACTGAGCCCATTCATTTTACTTTTTATGCTCTCCTGTTTTATTTAGAAATGATCTATTCATCCCAACCCAATTGAAGAAGTAGAGATAACAGGGGAAAAAATTGTCATATTATTCACATGAGGAGTATAGATGTTCCCACTGAATATTTTCGTAGCTCCATTTAATTTGGGCTGTATAAACCTGGCCTACAAAATTCTCCTTTATTTGTTACACTTGAAGAAGGCAGCCTAATCCCTGGAGGGAATGAGACCCAGATTCTAATTGCAGCTGCTCCCGTGACCCTCGGACAAGTTGTTGAGCTTCAAGGATAATAGAATCTATTTTTTCAAGGTATTGAAGGTTTCGATGAGATGGTAAGCATCCGACATGTACGATGTTAAATGGTAAACATGGTCACATGTGGAAAGTCATATTGTGCACGAGTCTTTTTGCCTCTCTAGAACTGTTGACGTATGCTGCTCTGCTAACCTAACGGATAGCACACGATTTCACACCTGCGTTCTCAGTCCAGCCCTGCTTGTATTGCAAATTGCGGGGGGCTTTTCAACGAAAATACAGTAAGAACGTTGTCGGTGTGAGAGTGCTTGATGCTGGCCAAAAAAAAAAAAAAAAAATCGCCTCATTAAAAATCGAGTTCTTGGGGCGCCTGGGTGGCTCAGTCAGTTAAGTGTCTGACTTCGGTTCAGGTCGTGATCTCCCGGTTCGTGGGTTTGAGCCCCGTGTTGGGCTCTGTGCTGACGGCTCAGAACCTGGAGCCTGCTTCGGATTCCATGTCTCCCTCTACCCCTCCTCCCCTGCTCTCTCTCTTTCTCTCTCTCTCTCTCTTTCTCTCTCACACACACTCTCTCTCTCAAAAATAAATAAAAACACTTAAAAATTTTTTAAGTCAAGGTCTTTTGTACGTAACCATTTTTTATCATCGTATTAGCATTTACCTACTTCTGCGATAACTATCTGCACGGGGGCAAAGTGATGAAAGGTTGCCGGAGTGCCGTCCCCCGCCCTGTTGCTCCTAGAAGTTTCCCTCTCTTGGGCTCCCATCACTGTGATGTTAAGAAGTGTCTCTGATAGGATGGATTTCACAAGAGACTCCCAGATCTGGCTTCTTGGAACTATGTCCAGCAGAAATTCTACTCAGACTCAGACTTAGACCACTGGTTTCTGCAAGGGCCTCTGGGAGAAGCACCGTGTAACATTTGGGGCTTGGGCGGGCCCAGCGCTCTTTCATTACCTCATCCACCAAGTGAGGTAAAGATTGACCCACAGGGAAACCCACCCCATGCGTGGCCTGGAGAAGCACAATCGGCACTTGGGCCTCCTATCTCTTCCCATTATTTACAGCCTCACTGGGCTCTATCTCCCCCCCACCCCACACACGAAGTTTCTCCTGGAGCCACCTCTCACCAGTCCATCCAAAGTTACTTTCTTTTTTTTTTTTTTAATGTTTACTTATTTTTGAGAGACAGAGAGAGAGAGAGAGAGACCGAGCACGAGTCGGGGAGAGGCAGAGAGAAAGGGAGATACAGAATCCAAAGCAGGCTCCAGTCTCTGAGCCATCCACACAGAGCCTGATGTGGGGCTCCAACTCACCAACTACGAGATCATGACCCGAGCCAAAGTTGGACACTTAAGTGACTGAACACCCGGGTGCCCCCAAAGGTACTTTCAAGAGAACCCCAGGAAGGTCTTTTGTTACAGGTTGCAAAAGACTGATTTGGACTGATTTGTATGTATTAAATGTTTCTCTCCCTCAGGATATTTGCATGATGCTGGGGACTGGGCCCCTGTTCCAATTTAAACAGAAAAGTGACCTAATTATGAAATGGATTCTCCTAATCAGTTGATTAGACCCCTGATTTCCATTTATTAACCCAGCATATGTCTTTAGTGAAGTTATACAAACTCTTAGAACCTGTGTATATCTTTAGAAATCTCTTGAGCTGATAGCTATGTAATTCCAGATGGAGTGTAAGAAAAACAGATATTTCAGGGGAATACCTCTTTTCTTGGAAACTCCTCTGTCCAGCAACTTGACTCTTGGAAACAGTTGAGAACCAAGAGTCAAGCAGAAAATAATAATAATATAATAATACTAATAACTGTAAACTCTCTGTCAGAATATCCATGCATATCATCTGAAGGAGAGGGAAGACCTTAAACTCTCACCCAGATCCAGCCAGATTGTCTGTCTGGTTTCCAAAGCCACCGCAGATTATGAACAACATGCAGGAAGGGGTAGGCTGCTTTTAGAAACAGGCTCAGTGACAGCTGAGGAAAATGGCTCTATTAGGCACAGGAAGATACACACACATACAACCCAGAAGGCACAGCCTTTGGGGCCTGTGTGGGATGGAGGCAGAGGGAGTTCATATTCAGTAGCCGGGAGGAGAGCACCAGCTCTGAGTCCCAGGTCTGGGCCAGCAGGAGGAACCAAGGCAGGAGAGGAGACACGAGTGGGGGCCGCAGGTGAGGCAGGCGACACCACAGAGCCCAGGCAGAGGAGACCGAGCAATGCACCCAGGAATTCTCCAGACAGACATGCAGGCCCTGGGGGACTAAGAGACAAGAGTTCAGGACAGAGCTGTGCTCCCTTTGGAGGCTGGCAAGAGCAAAGCAGTGCCCAGACTGGAAGAACAGCACCTTGCAGGTCTCAGGGGAGGGACTGGAGCAAAAGAGCATGCGATGGTGACCCTGTTAGCAGGGCTTGGAGGAGGGCACAAATCGGAGTGGCTCTGAGTTCTGCAAGGGCTGAGTTCTCCAAACCGGGATCCTTACGTTCCCAGAAAGGACAGGACCTGGGGCGGAGAACCAGGCCAGGCACACTCCACTAATTGATTTTCATAATGATACCCTGGAGTCATCAAAAAAGAGAAATACCATGAAGCTTTGGAAGGTGCGAAAAATGTATTGGTATGAAAAGGTATGCATTATAGATAATGCAGTAAGAAAAAAAGTGAATAAAAAATTACCTTCACCCCAGAAGCACCTATATTATGCTCCTATTATTGTTAATATGTGCATCACCAGGGAGAAGTTCAGGAGGACAGACTTCCAGCTGTTGGCATCGTTATCTCTGGGATTGGGGTGGTTTTAATTTATGTCTTATTTGCTTGCTTCTATTTCACAATTTTCTACAACAAACAGGTGCCTGGAGTATAATAAAAGTGATAAAGGGTAAAAGAAGGTAGAGACATTGGCAATGCATTTTTTAATATTTCCACGTACAAGATTAAAAATGCTTTTAAAAATCCTCAGCCTAAACTCCCAGAGCTGTGCGGTGATTCATGCCTTTAGGAACCCCAGACAGCTGAGATTTTCCTGTGTCTTCCTCGGTCTACACCACCACTAACGGAGGATTTCTGTACCACCATCTCCTGCAGTATTTTAGCGTATTCTTCCAAGAAAGATGTTAAATTTCCTTTGACCTGAACAAAGACCTCTAATTAGATCCACCCACGGTGCAAACTCTTCAGCATTAACATCTATCTCTTTGATCTCTTTGGTCTTACCAGTAGAGTACTGAAATCAGCCTGGAGGCCACAGAAGTCACTCAGAGGTGTTTATGCTTTGACTGAAACCAAGAAGCATTACCAGAAGGTGTCCATAGTCCTAAACATACCAGTTGTTGCAGTGCTAGAACCCAAGCCCCTGAATATTAGCTGCCATTTCTACCTGCCAAAGCCACAGCGATTTCCAAATTGCTGTTGGGAAAGCTGCATGTACTTGAAGGAGTCAGTGCTTTCTGCACCTGTAAGAACCTTGCACGATCTCTCTGAATTTCAATTTCTTCATCTGTCAGTCGCCTACCTCTCAGCATCCCTGCTGTATGAGATCCCATGGAAATGCATCTTCAATTTTCCTCACCTGTTTCTGCAAGAGCTGAAAGATTTCATTCTATCACCTTCCCCTTAAATGCTTAATTTGAATATGATGAATGCACACACCCCCCCCCCCCCGCCAGATAGAGGTCTTGAAATACGTGATACATGACAAATCATTCAAACATAAGGAGCTCAAAGATTTTGGATCCAAAGGCTGATTCGATAATCTAAAGCACTGTCCAATTAGAGGTCAGGGAATAGGGGATAAATCCAAACTGGCCCCAGAGGTTCTCATTTGTTCCACTAACATCTGGAGAAAAGAATTTTATTGGTTGTGGCTCATAAAATAATAGATACTCCGTCCTTAAAGATACTTGCAATTGGGGGTGCCTGGGTGGCTCAGTCAGTTGAGCGTCTGACTTTGGCTCAGGTCATGATCTCACGGTTTGTGAGTCTGAGCCCCACGTCGGGCTCTGTGCTGACAGCTCAGAGCTTGGAGCCTGCTTTAGATTCTGTGTGTGTGTCTCTCTCTCTGCCCCTCTCCCACTCACACTCTGTTTCTCTCTCCTTCAAAAATAAATAAACATTAAAAAAAAAAAAAAAAAGAAAAACTTGCAATCGGTTCAGATCAAATGCTCCAGGGCTTGGGCAGACACCATGGGTGGGCTCTTTCCTTTTGCAAGAGCAGTGACAGATCGCCACGTTAGAAACCTTCAGCATTGTTAAAAAACTTCAGCAAGTTTTTTTTTTACAGTTTTTACAAAGCATGTTGCAACTCAAAGCATGCTCACGCTGGTGACTGAGTCTGAAGTCTATGGAAATGTAGGGTAACAAACGGGTTGAAAATGGAAGGGGTCATTTGGAGTCTGCAGTTTTGTGATTCTTTACCGAGGTAAAAACACTTGCCATGTGTGTTGGCTATAAACTAAAACAACTAATATCCAAAGAAGGATGCGTGCTTTTCAATCCCAATGCTTGTAAACAGACTTGTTTGTTTCTGCCTCAGGGCCTTTGCACTTGCTGTCTCTCATCTGCACAGTTCTGTGTATAGACATTTACATGGCTGGCTTCCTCTTGTCTCTAAACTCTTACCTCAAATTTTGTCTTCTCAGCAAGGTCTTTCCTGACTACTCTGTTGAAAGTACCCTATTGAAAGTTCCTCTATCACATTTTCCTGTTTTGCTTTTCCTTTGGCACTTTCCATACCTAAAATTATCTTGTCTGTTGCTTACCCATTTATGCCTGTCTTCCCGCAACCAGACTGCAGGCACCTTGACCTCTGTGTCGATCTTGCTCCTTACTGTACCTAGAACAATGCCAGGCACTGAGTAAATAATATACTGAATGGATGATTTCACTTAATTTCTCCTTTGTTTTGGCATTTCTGTTTCTGCCCTGTGGACCATATTTAGGCAAGATCCCTACCATATCTTAGCTGTATCCCCATAAATCTGGAATGGGAGCACATTATATTGGGTCAAGGTGATTCAGAACACATTTGGAAACTTTTCATTCTATAACAAATCCTTATAAGTAGAGGGATGAATTCAATCAGATAGTAATAGTTAAGTGTTTCTGGAGGCCACAATTTAGAAGATGTTGGTATCTGCATATATGTAATTTATATCCTGCCTGCTTTCAAAAGTGATCTGAGAGGGCGTATGATCAAAAACATATAATATTCAGAAGCAGAGTCAATAAAACAAACACCCAAATCCATGCAGAATAAAAGGACAAGAAGATACTAGATGTCAAGGCTAATATCGTTTCTATAATTGCTCATTAAACTTAAGCCAGGACCCCCTTAGGGTGAAGATGTGAAAGGAACCATGGTTTCTGTAAATCTCATATCCTTACAGTAGGAAGAGTTGAGTGTGTCACAAATGAGCCTCCTCCCTTTCATGTACTCATTCAGCAAACACACCTTGCTTGCCTGACAAGTCTATGTGCTCAGGGCCAGGAGTGCACGGAGGAAGTAAGAGTAAGGCAGGTGTCTGCCCTTGAGTTGCCCATGGTCCTGGGGGAAAGGGAGGGGGATCAGACATGGTGGTAATTAATTATAATAAGATAAAGACTGTATTAGAACCACATACAAAGTGATGTGGGGATAACAGAGCAGGGAGCAACTCATTCTGTAGGGACAAGCCTTGGAAGGGAAATCGTGTTGGCTCTGGGTGGGAAGGAGCTCACCAGGGATAGAGCAGTATTCCAGCCAGAGGTTTGAAGGTGTGGGAGCTTGCCAGGTTCTAGGAACACATTTTTCAGTGTGGCAGGGGACATGTGGGGGGCTCAGTCGGTTGGGCATCTGATTCTTCATTTCAGCTCAGGTCATGATCTCACAGTTTGTGGGTTCAAGCCCCACATTGGGCTCTGTGCTGACAGTGTGGAGCCTGCTTGAGATTCTCTCTCCCTCTCTCTCTGCCCCTCCTTCATTTGTGCTCTCTTACTCCTCTCTCAAAATAAATAAATAAACCGAAAAAAAAAAAAAAAAAGCCCAGTAACGGGGAGTCTGAGTGGCTCAGTCAGTTAAGTGTCCGACTTCAACTCAGGTCACGATCTCACAGTTCGTGGGTTCAAGCACCACATAGGGCTCTCTGCTGTCAGCACAGAGCCCACTTCAGATCTCTCTCTCTCTCTCTCTCTGCCCCTCTCCCACTCATGCTATCTCTGTGTCTCTCTCAAACATAAACATTAAAAAAAAATCCCAGCAATACTTGCACAATAGCTAATGCTTTTTAGAGCATTGACTGTGTACCTGGGTGTTGAAGTTCAGATGGATGCCACAAGGTGAATGCTTTTCATACTTCTCCTTGACACTAGAGGAAACCGAGGCTTGGGGAGGCTTGCTGTGGTCGATCCCGTGATGCCCCGCAGGGCCCCCTTCAACGGAAGGGATGTTGAGGACCCGTTGCCCTCACCGGCTGGGAGCAGTCTTGTCACACAGCCTTCAGCTCTCAGCAGCCCCTCCAGCATGCCCGTAGTTGCAGGAAACTTCTGCATCCAAAGCCTTGCCAGAGGCCATGCCCCTTCCAAGATGGCCCACATCCAGTGACCTATCCGTTTGAGAGTCCAAAGACCCAACTGTGGCCACTCTTATGGACCATTCTAGCTCCTAAGCTTCCTCATGGGGTTGGCGGAGACATCAGGCCCGTGCCACAGCTGGATTTCTCTGCTCACTCCTGTTTCCACTCCCCCCACCCCGACAAGGGTCAGTCTCAAAGGCAGTCAGTCCTTCACTAACAGGTTACCTGCCAAACTCTCAGACTTGGCTTCCTCTCCAAGGGTGGTGGAGCCTTGTTTAGAACCCAGACGATATGACTCCAGAGCTCAACCATTTTAGTCTAGCCCTGTGATGCCTGATGCAGAGTGGAGAGGAGAGCAGAATTGTCAATGTGAGCCAGATTGTGAACGCAAAGTGTCATCCCCAAGTGGTGAGATGTTATTCTAAGTCCAAGGGAGAACGAGCAAGGATTTTAAATGGGAGGGTGATATCCAAAAAAAAATTTTAATGTTATTTTTTAGAAAGAGAGGGACAGAGTGTGAGTAGGGGAGGGGCAGAGAGAGAGGGAGACACAGAATCCGAAGCAGGTTCCAGGCTCTGAGCTGTCAGCACAGAGCCCAACGCGGGGCTTGAACTCACAGACCATGAGATCATCACCTGAGCCGTAGTTGGACGCTTAACTGACTGGGCCACCCAGGCGCCCCTCCGAAAATGTTTTAAGATGGTCTCCATGGCAATAGCACAGGGACTGGACAGTGAGGGAAAAGGTCACCTTATCTCCATAATGGCCATGGTTGAGTCTCACCTTATTTACAATCCCTTCTTTAACTTTCTGGGGGAAAAATATGCAAACGAGAGCAGGCAGATTAGTGGCAGGATACATATGAACACACTTATCCTGTGCATAATCCTTACATACATGGTTGACTTCCAGTTTATCTTCAACACAAAATGGCCTTTGAAGGCATGGTCCATGGACCCGTTCAGATACAATTAGAATCGTCGATGCTGTGCTCCCCATGCTTCTCCTCTTTTCCGGGGCTCCTGACATCAGTCTTACAAGTGGAGCGGAAAGTCTAAGCTTGAGCACAGTTGTTCAGAGGAGCTGTGCGTCAGCCAGCTGGGAGCTCAAGCTGCCTGGGACCAGTCATGCCAAGAGGCTCCATTGAGCCCACATGTAGCACCTGCTGCTGGCGGAATGGGAAGCCATTGGACCCAACTCATCACCAGGAACCCAGGGTCACCTCAGTAGACAGCACCTTGCTTGTCTCTCCGCCTTGGGTTGTCTCCATGAGAAGGTACTCAGAATGTTTATGTTATTCCCAATCTACCCATCTCTGAACATACGCCACAATGGCAGAACTCATAGAAACCTGGCATGCATTTCCTGGTTTATGTAGCCAATAGTATGTACTTTCTACAATTCCATTATGGCTCTAACAAGTACATTACTATTTCCCTTTAAAGAACAGGGAGGGGATTGCTTTGGAATGCTGGCATAAGGTTGCGATGGGGGGGGGGGGGGCGCACATTTTATATCCATATGAACCTCCACAATGTTGAAGGCTCCTGTCTCCACACAACAGAACTGATCATCTGGGTACACTTACTTAGCTTTGTCTGTTTGGATACAGAAGAGTTTCTGCCAAAAGCAGTTTTCTTTGTTCGATATAATTGTTCTTAAGCGCTGTCTTGATAGTCAAGAGGCATGCTTTAATCAAACACTGATAGAGTCCTTTGAATGTCAGGCACTGAACTACGTGTAGAAGTCATAGAACAGATGTAAACTTCAGCTACTGCCCCAAATGTGCACTTCTGACATGTTCATCTGATTCCTAAAGCCGATCCTAATTCATAGGAGGAAAGCCAGGCCTTCTGCATCAAAAGCAGTCATCCAGTCCATCTAAAAGCCACTTTCATATCGTTTACTCATAAAATAAAAATAAAGGGACCCCCAAAGCAGTTATTTCTAGGAAATTATAATATCTCAGTTTATGACACCTCAAGGAAGGAGCAGAGTAGATGTTTTTCCAACCTTTTTTTAAAGCTTTTTTTTAATTAAAAAAATTTTTTTTCAATGTTTATTTTTGAGAGAGAGAGAGAGAGAGAGAGAGGGAGACACAGAATCTGAAGCAGGCTCCAGGCTCTGAGCTGTCAGCACAGAGCCCAACGCGGGGCTCAAACTCACAAACCGTGAGATCATGACCTGAGCCAAAGTCGGACACTGAACCGACTGAGCCATCCAGGCACCCTTTTGTCAACGCTTATATGAACAGGAATGGAGAGGCATTTGGGTGAGAGCAGGAACTGATCACACATACACATCTGTTTTCTTGGTGCAGGGTTTCCCTGCCTTGTGCAGCGCTCACATGGAAAACTTAACTACTCTAGGAACCGGGGAGGCAACTCCACAGACAGCCCCCTCCCCATCAGTAAAAGTCATCTCCTCGCTTCTGTTGTTTGAATGTCCTGTTGGTGTCCTTGTTTGATTGTCCAAATGATTTTTAAACAAAGAAAAGTTGGCTGTGGAATGACTCTCTTAATGGTGAATTGAATTCCCTGAACTTCGTCTTCCAAGAAAAACACAAACCAGAAAGGGGAGGGGGAGACCTTATTTTTCTGCCAAGTTCATATTCTATCTATTCTGTTAAATTAATGGCTGGCACATTAACCCCCTTTTACATTCAAAATCATTTTTACTTGAAATAACCTATTTTATAATGTATTCCATGATTACTATTTGAATACTATGTGACAAAGTTCATGAGAGGGAAATGCATTAAAAAATGTTTAGAAAATTATAGGATTGTCTCAAAAATTTTCTGAAATGGGATGCAATTTTCAGCACATTTCCTGGATTTACTTACCATAGTTTTATTGTTTTACTTTGGGCAATTTGCGGACATCTATATACATCAATTTACTGACTGTCCCCCCACCGCCCCCTCCTGGAGGTGTTTGTCACAGAGACCGACATCTGTGGTGGTCACAGCGGTGGTAACAATGGCTATGGGAAGGAGACTCGTGTCATTCATCCTCAGAAATCCAGAAGTCACTGTCTCCTATTACTTTTCTAAACACATAAGAGAATACTAAGGAGAAAGACAGTAATGCATGATTCTATCATGTCTTGAATAAGTTTACTTCCTGGAGCAGTGCCTGTACATGGTTTGGTTCTATCCTGACATGCTTCAAAACAACCTTGTCAATGACAAGTTCTAAAATATAAAATGGAGTCATTTTAGAGCCAGGCTTTTTAATTGTGAGAGTTCACTGTAATTTACAAGCACTGTATTTTGTGTTAAGGAAACTTTTTTTTCGGAACTTTGGGTACAGCCCAACCAACAGCTTTGAGTAACTTGCTTTTATTGTAATTGTGAGGTCGAGTAACCCATCTTTAGCTGCCAATATTCCTAAGGTTTCAAAACAATTGCTGTGGTTACAGAAACTAAAGAAAATAGAGTTCTAAACGTAAGTTGGTAAATTTGTTTAACACCAAAAAAACTTTTTTTTTCTGAACGCTATAATGTCCTGGATATATGAAAATATGTTTTTCTTGGTTTTGTTAACATGGAGGTTTTTAAAAACAAAATGAAAGCTTTGGTGGCCATTTCTACCCTCCCCCCCCCCACCCCGCCTCTGCTTAGCAATTATCTACTAGGGCACCACAATAGAAACTAATAAGAGTATTACTCTCAAGCTAGAATTAGGCAAGTGAGCCACAGATCAAGTTCAAAACCCATAGCCTTTAAAGTAGGTGTTCATGGACACACACAGCCCTACGGTATAATACAGAGAATCATCTTCCTGCGCTCCCTTCTTACAAGTTTCTTCTCTGACACATGTTAGCACTGCGTTCCATTCCATCCCGATCTCGTCTTTCTGGGATAGAAAAGGTGCTACTGCAGGTGATAATAGTGAGGACACCACCGTGCTCACTTAATGGTGATATTTCATCTAATAGTTCATTCAAAAATGTTACTATGCTGCCCACTTAATGCTAAGGCAGATGTGTTTGTGAATTCTCAAAGCGTGTGTGATCTCCAGGACTCTTTTTAAATCAATAAATTTTATCTTAACCAATCTGCATGAACATTAACAAAATTACCAGAGGGAATTTTGTTCTGGCCTAGATGGTTGGTGGAGCATCTGGATTTGGAACATAAAATCCTTCCTTTAGATACAGTTGATGAGACTAGCCAAGGTGGATTACAAGCTTATTCCATGGGGCCATTTGATAAATCTGTGCATAACTAAGTAATAACATCACCCAACGTTCTTCAGACTGCGTAACATAGAGCCCAAGTCCTAGGGATGTTAGTGGTGTTACATGCAAATGGGGCACTGTGATCAAATATTGGGAAACATAGACTTCACTAGGCTGAACAGGTTTCTTTACCTGTGGGCAATTTCCAGAACCTTTAACCTACCAAGATGCACTGTCCATCACCAAGAAGGAGATGCTTCATTCACTGTTTCCCAAATCCATTTGATTCCCAAACCTTTTATCCAGAGCAAATCTTAGGACCAGAGTTCCATTAAACACACTTTGGGAATTGCTGTAATTCTCAAGGGTTCTACCAAAATATCCTTGCTTCTAGCATTGTAGTGCCACAGCTAAAAATATGGTGCTCTAAAGAAAGACATAATGACTTCCACATTATTTTGGTAAATTCTTAGAAATTACATTTCCCTTATTACTTCATGGCTTTTTTCTAAAACAGAGAGAGAGAGAGAGAAAGAGAGAGAGAGAGAGAGATTAAATCACTATTTAATGTGATTTTTTTTCATTTTCTATTACTATATTTTAAGTGATATTTTCTACAAAATGACTACAGAATCACTTCTAAATTTAGATCTTTTCTCTTCTTTGTTTTTGTTTTTGTTTTTTTTTACTCTTGGCCATTTTGCTTTATTTTTCCTCCGTGTAATGCAATATAGAAGCATAAGGATATCAAGAACAGTAAAATGTGTTCTTATTTTTTTAAGTCATATACCAAACGGGAAGCAAACAGCACACATGTTTAATCTGAAAAATCGAACAAAGCATGAGTAAAACTTTCTACTATCGGGGGACACTGGGTCACTCCGTCTGTTAAGCTTCCGTTGACTTTGGCTCAGGTCATGATCTCATAGTTGTGAGATCAAGCCTGGTGTCAGCTCTGAACTGAGTATGGAGCCTGCTTAAGAATCTCTCTCTCCCTCCCTCTGCCCCTCCCCTACTCATGCACGTGCACACACTCTCTCTCTAAAGAAAAAAGAAAAGAAAAGAAAAGAAAAGAAAAGAAAAGAAAAGAAAAGAAAAGAAAACTTTCTACCATCGAGGCACAGAAATACATCCCCCCAAACCCAAGGAGTTTTGTACTAAAGTGAGTCTGACACTAATCCCCAGCAGCTGCCCGAGTTTCCTAGTGATGACCAGCCTTCCTTCCACAGTGGTTTTCTTCCACATTCGGGAAAAACTCGGACATACCAGTTCTTTGTCTTTGCACTTGTCCTTGAAAATCTTTGCTTGGTTTTCTTGCAGTAATCTATTAACTTCAGGTAATTAATTTTTTATTCAACCTCTGTTACAGATTTAAAATTCTATTGCTGTTCCCCATGATAGAACACTGTGGTTCCTCTGATGTATTGGAAAGGCCCGTGGCCCCCATCATTTTATTCCATCACCATAGAATTTTACTGTTTGAAGGAACCTTGGAGATCACATCATTCAGGGTTCCCAGGCTTCAGTATGCCTCCACTTCCTCTGAAGAGCTGTTAAAACCCAGATTGCCACTCCTACCTCAGAGGTTCTGAGTCAGCAGGTGGGGGGGATGAGGCCAAGAATTTGCATTTTTAGTAGTTTCCAGGTGGTGCTGACATTGCCAGTCCCAGGAGCCCTTGCGAGGAGCCGCTGTGCTAGAAAGCCCTTTCTTCCAGCCTACCCCAGAGAATCTGAACATTCCTGGAGCTAGCCTGAGACCCAAACCCGGCAGAGCTGTCAGGGAAGGGAGGAAATGGTGATTTCTCCAGGCCTGCGGGCAGCTGAAGGGATGATGGGTTGGTTGACCTCAGTGTTCATCAGGAGTATTCACAGGCAAGGCTAACTCCACGACACACGTCCTCAAAACTGCTGTGGCTTAACTGCCCATCGGAGACCGTTTTTGAGAACCACCGATCTAGCTCAACCTTCTCATTTTATGGGCAAGCAGATAGAGCTTGGACAGAGCAAGGAAGCACGCACAACCAGTCAGCTGCTGACTCAGGAGTGCCCGGGGACCCTGACTAACAGCGATTTCACATTCCCCTCTCCATCACTGGTTACCTAGTTCCTGCCTGTAAACGCAGGGCCAGACATTTCTCAACAGTTCCCACTATTGGCAAGAAATTTTTAAACATATTTTTCTCCTTGCTGATTGGGTAGATTGATTTCTTCAGTGACTTTCTGCCCTCTTCTCCCTACATGCGGAAAACTCTGACACAGCTTTGCCTTTGCTCTCGGTGAGATTAAGCTTTATGTTTTTTAACCCGTGTTCGGTTTTATTAATGGAAACTTCCCAAACGATCTATACAACAACTTTTTATATTTTCTTGGCTTACGGCTCCTACAGGTAGTGGTTCTTACTGTGGGCTTAATGTTTTTAGAACAACCTATAACCAATATATTTTGCGAGCGCAGAAGGATTTTATTTACCTCTGAGCATTCGGGCCGTGTTTTCTGCTTTCTCTTTCGTGTACTTACCTTCCTCTTTCTACAGAATCGTATTTCCTCTAATAATTTGGACCATTTGTTTTTCCTAATGGCAAAGTTCTCTTGCGCGCACGCGGCTGCAGCGCGGCTGATGTGGGTGTGGCCGCTGCTCTCGTGATGTGCGCATGTGCCATCTGCCAAAAACCTCTACTCTTTACAAGGAAGGGACCCTCATAGGGTTTAGCCTAGGGCTGCAAAAGGGCACCCACTTAAAGATGGGTGTGACGTGACCAAAACCAGCATTTTCTTCATCTCATAGTTTAAATTGGTAAATCTGACCCTTATTGTGAATTCAAGAAAGTAGATATTCTAAGATTCAATTGCAGACCAATAAATGGGTTGATTTATGCTGGTCCTTGGGGAAAAGTAATGCATGACCCAACTGTAGTATTGTTTTGTGGGAAGAAAAGCTCATCTTCTGACTAGCTTCTTGTACAATAGCTGTTCAGTGAGTATATTTTATGGGGCAAGCAAGCCATTATGCATAATAATAAAATTCAGTAACAGTTTAAACAGGCGCTTCATTTGCCAGTGGGTAGATAAAACCAAGATATTATGTGTCATATTTGTTACAAGCACATTTTAATAACCAATGTGGTTATTGGAAGGAAAGGAAGAAGAAACATATGATTTGTTCCTTATAAGTGATAAGTTTAACTTGATTTGGAGTTGATGAAAATTTTCTTGAGTTTCATTAGCAAAATCAGTATCTACCTATACAAAATATACATATTCGGGAGTAAAATAGCTCCAAAGTAAATACAGACTCTCATCTTCTCTGGGCAGAATGTCAGAGACCTGAAATCTTATCGATTAATGCAACCCGTATAATTAATTTATAAAATCACAGCTCAATCTCCACACAGGGACCCAGTCATGGATACCAAGGTGGATACATGGATACAGTTGATCACTTACAATCCATCTTTGTAATTTTTTGTAACAGGGAACCTTCTGTATTTTATCAAAATTCAATTGTTAATTTTTGGTCGGTCAGCAGTTGAGATTTCCCTTTATATAAAATATATGAAAGGATGTTATGATTCAATGACTATCAATTAGTGTTGTTTCCTGTGCTGCAAAGCCATTAAGGCTACTTCCACGATGTGGATGTGAATATTCAGGCACTTTTGTAGCGACAGTTTGCTGGGAAGTCACTAGGGAGATGAACGCTCTGTACCGTATGAACACACGCGTGCCCCGCACACACGTGCTCTCTAATGTAGACTTTCCTACCTTCTTTCTCTGCTTCAGAACCCAGCCCAGAACTTTCCTAACCCCATTTCCTGCCCTAACTGTCCTGTGGCCATTCAGAAGACACCAGGAACTCTAAGATGTTTCCATAACTTTGTACTTCTCTTCTCCAGTTGCCCTTCTTCTCCTATCTGCTTAATTGATCTGCCATTTATTCAGGATTGAGCTCCTATCAGTTATTTCCTGTGGCTTCCCTGATGCCTCTCTCTGTCCCCACTGAACTATCCAGTTGCCCAATATTCCCCCAGCTCGCTGAGCACACACCTATCCTGGCTCGTACCCATTGGTTCTCTCTCTCTTTTTTTTAAATTGAGGTATAATTGACATATAACATCATACTGTTTCAGGTGTATAATATAACGATTTGATATTTGTAGGTATTACAAAATCAGTCTAGTTAACATCCATCGCTACGCATAGTTACAAAATTCTTTTTCTCTTGTGATGGGGACTTTAAGATTTGCTCTCAGCAATTCTCAACTGTGCAACACCGTGTTATTAACTATAGTTGCCATGCCATTATATTCCATGGCTTACTTATCTCATAACTGGAAGTGTGTACCTTTTGATCCCTTTCACCCATTTGGCCCATACCACCCTTTGCTTCTGGCAACCACCAATCTATTCTCTGTATCTATGAGCTGGGCGGGGGGTTGGGGGGGTGGGGGGTTGTGGTTATTTTTGTTGTTCCACACATAAGTGAGATCATACAGTACTAGTCTTTGTATGACTTATTTCACATAGCATAATGCAACTTGAGGTCCATCTGTGTTGTTGCAAATGGTAAGATTGCATTATTTTTTATGGCTAAATAATATTATATATATATCATTATGTGTAAATAACATAGAGTGATATTAATATATATTAATGTTTTAATATCAATATTATATAATAAATATATATTTATTTGTTATATAATATTATTATATATTATACATATAATAATATATATAAAATCACAAGGGACATTTAGATTGTTTCCATATCTTGGCTATTATAAATAATGACTGCAGTGAACATGGGGGTGCAGATATCTTTACACGTTAGTGAGTGTTTTTGTATTCTTTGGATAAATACCCAGAAGTGGGATTGCTGGATCATATAGTAATTCTATTTTTAACTTTTTAAGGAGCCTCCATACTGTTTTCCACAGTGGCTAAACCAGTTTGCATTCCCACCAACAGTGCAGGAGGGTTCCCTTTTCGCCACATCCTTGTCAACATTTGCTACTTCTTGTCTTTTTGAAGATAGCCATCCTAACAGGTGTGAGCCATATCTCATTATGGTTTTGATTTGCACCATTGGCTCTTGATTTGTCTATGTCTCTGCCTCCCCCATACCTTAAAAGCTCTTTGGGGGAAAGACCATATCACTGTACCTGACGTATAGTTGATGCTCCATGTTTGCTGAGTCAGTGAATGTGAACTAGACTGTGTTCTGTGTGCAGTTACCCCGAGCCACACCCCTTCTCCAGTACAGGGCAGCCCCCTGCCCCTGTCCTTGCTCCGGCAGGCTCTAGTCTGACCCACTCTCAGCCAGTTCCACTCAGTCTCCCAAGTGACCATTGTGAACATCAGATCTGATCATCTCTCTCCACTCTTGCCTATAGAATGAAGGACAAACCCCTGAAAGTGACAGAGTCATCCCTCCATAATTCCATGCTTTACCTCATCTCTGCCACTTCTTTCTCCACTTCATGTTTCCAGAATATCCACGTGCCAATGTAGTGGCTCCACATCTACCAAACGCCACCTCTTGCCTCCATGCAGCTATCCTGCTATTGCCAGCGATTGAAGAGTTTTCTCCCCTTCCCACCTTTTTCCCAGTCAACTCCTCATCAGCCTTTAAAATTCAGTTCCCAAGTGGTCTGGTTGCCTGAGGCCTACTGAGGGCTCCTCACCTGAGTTCAGAACACCCCTTTATTATAGGACCACAGGTACAAGAGGTCAAAATCAATAGCTATGGATTAGACCGGAAGCCCCTTGAGAAAAGAGGGCTTGTGTCTGACTTACAAGAGGGGTCTGACTTACAGCCTGTACCATAGTCGCTGGGAAACATTTCATGAACAAAATTGTCCGGAGGCTCCCATGCTTCGTCTTCCTTTGAGCTGGGGACTACTGTAAGTAAATTAGGCACGGGCGGGGAAGGAGTGAGCTGTAGGTCCCCACAGCTACAAACCAGAATATTACCAACTATTGTACTGTGGCAGCAACTTATTCTTAAAAAAAAAAAAAAAAAGTATAGCCTTGCTTCATCACAGGAGTGCTCCCGACCACTTGTTTAAACTGGATGATAGAATAAAAAATACAGAAAGAGTAATTTTGAAATATCAACAAATTCACCTAACTAATGTGCCATGACAATAGGCAATTGGTAAGAGCAGCACTATTGTATGTAAGTAAGAAAATAGCATGAAACTCAATAAAGAGATAGATTTTCAGGTTATTAAATGGAGGACTAGACAGAAAAGGAAATGAGATGTGTAAGCTTGTGGTAACACAGTATTGGGCTGCATATACCTTGGATAAAATCTGATTTAGAGTTGGTATGTTTCCATAATGCCGACCTCTCTACTTCAAAATCAAATGCATTGGGTTGAGTTAAAGGCTAGCATTCCCCCCCTGCCCCCCCCCTTCAACTCTGGGCTTGACTATTTTATCAGTAAATTTAAAAATGAAGAAGAAATGCATCCCTTCAAAGAACTTCCTAGTAGTTTGCCACAAAATCACAGTATGCTGCCCACCCTTGTTTATTTCCTTCCTCTCCTCAAATGTCCCTGCTCCCTCCTTACAGATCTGTTGATCACCCTGCATTACCTGGACCCGGACCCTTTGCAAGATCTACCTTTTTCTCCAGAGTACTTCTAGAATATTCTCTAGGGCATGCATGTCTGCTCTCAGAGTCCCCTCTGTCCACCTGCAGTGATGTCCAGAGTTTGTGAAGCCATCTGAGTAGACCCTCACTTCTGCCTCTACATCCAGGGCCTCCAGGAGCCATAAGTCATCTAACTGCCCAAGTGGCCAGACACCTCCTGAAATCCCAGCACAGTGAGGCTGCACAAAGGAGAGTGTATCCCTCCTTAAGTGATCCACACCGTCACCTGGCCTCAAAGCAGCAATATTTATGCCCAGGGACAGATAAGTTCATACTCATCTGGGGAAACAGCCCTTTCTGTTCCCACCCATGCTGCTGTCTACATGGGCTTTGCTCTGTCTAGCTCATGAGGCTGGGCTGGGGATGTAGACTCGCAACAACCCTTCCATGTCCACCACCACAGCCCAATAATAAAAATAGAAAAGCTTCGTTCCCTGCCTCCTTATCCTGAAGCACCCAGGTAATATGAAACCTAAAGATTAAGCCCTCCCCCCGGCCCTACCCACACTCATTTCCAGGCATGCAATTTCCAGGGACATCTGGGGCTTGGGGTCCACGATGTCCAGGGAATCACTGGGCCTTCATCTTTAGATGCGGCCATTACTGAGTTTTATATCCTGGAGTATCCCAGGATTCCTTGCAGGAATCTGCCTGAGCTGCTGAGAGGAGGCCTAAAAGTGCTGACTCACAGGATGAAGTCACACATTAGGGATTATTCAAGACTCTCAGGATGGGGTCATCATGTCCTCTGAGGCTCTGGCCAGTCAGTTCTGTGTAGTGTGAAAGACTGTAAAGCGTGGTGCTGTATTGAAGAAGAAGAAGAAGAAAGAAGAAGAAGAAGAAGAAGAAGAACAACGAAGAGGACGAGGAGGAGGAGAAGGAGAAGAAGAGTTTAGACAAATTTGCCTGCCAAATTTTTACCCTTTTCTGTAAATATTAAAGGGCCAAACTCCCACCAAGGTCCTGGTCAGGCCTAGATATCCTCGACTCACCCCTTCCTATGTTCATTCAATAAATGTTGATTGAGGGCCCATTGGGGGCCCGGCACTGTTGACGGATTCAAAGCTAGAGCAGTGAACTAAAATCCATATTCGAGAGAGGAGGATAATGGGAATGAACAAATGAAAATATCAGGCCCTATTAGTGCTGTGAGGGAAGTTTTAAAAAACTTGATTGTGGGAAATTGCAAGTGTACACAAAAGTAAAGCAAGTAGTAGAACAAACCATGCATGTCTACCCCCAGCTTCCAGACGCTCAACCCGAGACCGCCTTCTCCACCCCATCTCTCTCCCCACCTCACCATGGATTATGTAGAAACATCCCCGACGTCCTATCGTCTCCTTATGCAGGTCTTGAAGTGAATCTCTGAAAGAAAGGCAGATAGGGTGGTCAAGGCAGGTGTCTCTAAGGGGTGACCTGGGAGAAGAGGTGTGCGAGTGGGAAAGAGAGATCCAGATGCAGACCTAGCAAATGTGAGCATGCTGACATCATTGAGGATCTGTGAAAGGACCAGTGTTACTGCCCTGTGGGAAGTGAGGGCCAGAGAGAGCCCAATCCTACAACAGCATGACCAGAAGTTCCTAGAAGGAATAAAAATTCCTACAACAAAACATATATAATGCTTCCTGGGTGCCAGAAATTCCTCCAGTGTTTTGTATATGGCAACTTGTGTGGTTTTTCACAACCCTGTGAAGTCATGGCCACTATTAATATTCCCATTTTACTGGGGCGCCTGGGTGGCTGAGTCAGTTGAGCATTCAACTCTTGGTTTCCACTCAGGTCCTGATCTCACAGTTCATGAGTTCGAACCCCACATCAGGCTCTGTGCTATCAGCTTGGGATTCTCTCTCTCTCTCTCAGCCCTGTTCATGCTGTATCTCAAAATGAATAAATAAACTAAATAAAAAATTCCCATTTTACTAAAACTGAAGAAACCTGAACACAGAAAATGTCTCCGTCCAGTCAGGCTGTACTAATGAAATACTGGGTGGCTTACAAACAACAGAAATTTATTTCTCACAGTTCTGGTGGCTGGCAAATCCAAGGGTGAGGCACCAGCATAGTCAGGTTCTGGCCAGAGCCTCTTTCTGGTTCACCTCGCCTTCTCACTGTGTCCTCACATGGTGGAAGGGGCTAGGGATGTCTATAAGATCTCTTTTATAAGGCATTAATCTCATTCATGAGGGCTCCCCCCCTTGTGATGTAAGCTCGTCCCAAAGGCCCCTCCTTCTAATACCATCATCTTTGGGGGTTAAGATTTCAGCATATGAAGGGAGGGGGCACAAAGCATACAGACTACAGTTACTCAGGCAATCTGGTTCCAGAATTCAACCTCTTAATCCCTTCAGGTAGAATGGCTCATCCATTGTCAGTCACATCTCTGTGCAACTCTGAGCAAGCATAGGTGAAAAGACTCAGAGCTGCTCATCCCAGGTCTCTTTGGACCCACCATGTCTCTCACCACCCCCCACCCCAGACTGCCACCCTCTCCAGGTCTGGATACTGCTCCTTACACAGCTCATCTCTTCCTGCTTCCCTTCCCTCCCCAACAATGTCTTTTTCCCTGTTTGACCCTAAGCCCCATGAGGGTAGGGAACATGTCATGTCAGTTTCCCCTCATACTGTGCCCACCACATGGTGGGCACTGAATCAATGTTTGCGGGAAGAAGACATTAATGAGTGAAAGGAAGTGATGTTTGCACTGTAGCGGGTAATGATAATGTTCCACCTGGGTCCCCTGGAATCCAATTTCCATGAGTTGCCTTTACACTTTTGTGGGGTTTTCAGCAACCAGCGCCTGCAGCTTTTCTCCCATCCCTCAGCCTCCAGTATGAGCTTTACCCCGAGAGCAAAGAACCAACAGTGCCAGGGATTAGATTTCCAACCCATCCTTGACCCCAGGGGCTGTCGACTAGGACTGTTGAGTGCCCAGTGAGAACATCCAACTCCCTTGCCTTGGGCTGGGACAGCTCTGAAGACTGACTCACACTCTACAGCCTCCCCGGGACGAGAATCCTTCCCTTCCCCATCCTGTTTCTGGGAAACCCAACTTCAAACATTAGGTCATTTAAAAAAACTCCTCTGTTAACAAATATGCCTGGAGATTAAAGGATTATTAAGAAGATACTATACTTGCAGTTTTGTCATAAAATAAAACTTATTCTAAAACTATCCTGGAATCAATGTGATTTTACACTGATGAACCAAAGATAGTTTAAGATGTTGTAGTGCCTGGGTCATTGCTGCAAACCTCAGGCACTTCAGCCGGAGACTTCCGGTGGGCAGAAAGTTGGATGGTCGGCAACTGGTCCATTGCCATCTCTGCAGGGAAATGGGCAGAAGATGAGTGGCAAAGCATGGCTCAATATTAAAACTCACAAAACTGATCTCGAACTGTTATGAGAGTTTTGTAACATAATAATCATGAGACCCATGGGGATAGCCTTGTAGGATAAAACCCACATCAAATAGGTTTTTGAGATAAATATGGCCACCTTCCAACATTTGTCTACTGGTATTTCCTTGACCTTTTAAGAGAAGACTTGAGGGTAATAAATGGAAGCACCGATTTGGCCAAAAGGGTCCCAAGGGACCAAGAGACACATTTTTCACGTCTACAGCTTAAGAAAAGTCAAGGACCTAATGCATGTAAATGAACTCGGAAAGCCACATTTGCCCTCCTGTTTCTAGGCAGCCGCTGCAAGTCACTTGGACCTTAAATGGGAAGCAACAGTGACAAATGCATTTATGAACATCCTCATTTAAAACAAATGGCGCCCTGGTTTCAGGGTTCTAAATTGAGAAGTTAGTAGCAAAAAGAGCTGCTCCAAAATCCATACTCTATGAAATCCACATAGCTCATGAGGAGAATGATAAAACTATAGATCATGGCCAATTATGCTTCAAGGAAAGGTTTTAAGCCTGCTGCATTCATAACTCCCTCTTGGAATAAAGGCATAAACATAGAACATAATGTCATAGCTAAGCTGCCTCATGCTGCTATATTTTTGTAAATAAGATTCATAAGAATAGAATACTGTAAGGGCACCTGGGTGACTCAGTCAGTTGAGGGTCCAACTCTTGATTTTGGCTCAGGTCATGATCCCAGGGTCATGGGATCAAGCTCCGTGTCAGGCTCTGAGATGAGTGTGGAACCTACTTGGGATTCTCTCTCTCTCTCTCTCTCTCTCTCTCTCTCTCTCTTTCTCTCTCTTTCCCTCTGCCCCCTCCCCTACTCATGTTCTCCCTCTCTCTCAAATAATTTTTTTTAATATTTAAAAAATTGAATGCCACGATCAGCAAACTTTTCATGAATAGTATCATGATTACTAATGCTCAGATTCAAGAAACCTGAATTCTTTACCGGGATGGAGGTTGTGAGTCTTTCAGAGAGAGAGAAGATAAAGCAAAGACACCCCTACACCATGTAGTGACGTAATTTATGCTGACATCTTTCTTCTTGGAGAGAGAGAGAAAGAGCCGCAAGCTTGACCTGAACTGAAATCATGACCTGAGCCGAAATCAAGAGTTGGACACTCAGCCAACTGAGCCCCTGTGGTAACATTTTTATGATGTCATATGTATGACATCATCTAAGAGTGCTCCTGGAAGAGACTCTAATTGAAGTTTTTCTTCTCATTGCCACCTCGTGTGTTCAGATAAAAAAGATGTATACAAAGCAGTGGAGATCTGGGAATATGGATTTTTTTCTCATTATGAAATGAGCACTAATATCCATATTGATGTATGGATGTAGATGTAAGCCATTGCAAATCCTTCACTGCCTTCACTCTCAAATCAGCAACTGTGGGATAGAGTCACTCACAATATTTTGACATGAAGCAGGAATTAAACACCAAAATGGGCGTCCTTGTGGAAACCTAACAAATGTTGTAAACTAAGAATGAGTCTGATATGCTAGAAAGAAGGTCTCCTCTCGCTGGTCTGCCGTGACCAACCCTGGCCTCACAGGCCAAACACTGCTTTCTCCATAAATTTCTCTATAAATAATCAAGTATGAGGAAGCCCAAGACAAGCAGGTAAAGTCAAGTTTTCCATTCTTCTTTTTGATGTCCTCCAGCCTGAAATCTTTTTAAGTGGCCTATTTGTCTTTTAAGTCATGAAACCTCCTCTAATAATCACGTTAGTTAGCTAGGAGCTTCCTTCAAGCTACTCTGTAAGAATAAGCAAAATAAAATCAGAAAATACAGTTAAAATATAAATATGGAGAACACAGTTGCCTGTGTCCACATTATTTCCAAAGGGAAAAGATATTTATAAAGGTGAGCTCTAATTCTGATACACTGATGAGTTCAAAATCTTCATGCACAATATGAACAGTGAGAATGATAGCTGACGTTTATTGAGAACTTAATATATGCCAACTGTTATTCTACAACTTTTGTATGTAGTAGCTCATTTCTTCCTCATTGTGACTCTGTGGATGGTACCTTCTTTACACCCATTTTACCCATGACACGATGAGACGTGGTTTACTTAGTCACAACCCAAGACAGTCTGGTTTCAAAGCCGGTGCCCTCCCCTGCATGCATGGATGGGCAGGGCTCTGAGCCCTTCCTTGCTGGTACAAAACTATTTTTAATAATTATTCTCTGTTATTTTATTCTCTAAAACGGGGGAGGCCAGGGGCCATCTTAATAAATTAGTGTTTCTTCGGGCACCTGGGTGGCTCAGTCGGTTGGGGGTCCGACTTTGGCTCAGGTCATGATCTCACAGTTCGTGAGTTCGAGCCTCGCTTCGCACTCTGTGCTGGCAGCTCAGAGCCTGGAGCCTGCGTCAGATTCTGTGTCTCCCTCCCTCTCTGTTCCTCCCCTGCTCATGCTCTCTCTCTCTCTCCTTCAAAAATAAATAAAAACATTTTTAAAAATTTTTTTAAAAATTAGTGTTTCTTCTCTTAGTAGGTTTTTTTTAGACTATCTATGAATTATACAACCATAGCTTGATGGATTCAAGTCCCAGAATCCATTTGGTAAAACAGCCAAGGATCTGCAAATCCTTGCTTTTGGAGCTTCCACATTTATAAACAAGCCTGCACTAGAATTCAGCATGACTTTCGAGTCAGTCTGTGGAAAATGCAAGTATGTAATACAATCAGACTTCATTTGGGCCATCCCTCTGCTGCTTAGGCACATTGGCAATGAAAGATCTGAACGCATAAACTTGGCAGCAACTTCAAAATATCCAGTTGGTCCTAGAATG
This sequence comes from Panthera pardus, assembly GCF_024362965.1. Classification (NCBI taxonomy): domain Eukaryota; kingdom Metazoa; phylum Chordata; class Mammalia; order Carnivora; family Felidae; genus Panthera; species Panthera pardus. The sequence continues at coordinate 74,281,713 of NW_026527013.1, read as the reverse complement.
CCAACGTGCTCATTATGTACATTTGTTGTGCCTGGGCTCCCCGCTGTCCAAATCTACCCTGAGTCTCCAATCAAGAAGAAGTGGTGATAGGAACACTGCTAATATGACATGACTGGGGACAATACAGAGTGACATGACCCGAGGTGATGAAGGAAACACTTATGGCTTCCCTCCCATTCCCTCCCCCTCCCTGCCACATATGTTGATGCATATTACATCCCTGCCTCGGCAGTCACGGGCAGAAAGGCCCAAAGATATTTATGAAGCTGTATCCATCAACAACTCCAATGGCCCACCTGAAATGCTGTCAACTTGCACACTGACTAGTACCCGCCGTCTGCACGCGCCACAACCCCTGGCCTTCAGTTCTAGCTCTACGTCCAGGGGCCAGCAAGGCATCTCCCCAGAGCCCCCAGGCCTTTCGCAAAGACCTAGGGATGCAGGGCAAGAAATAAGAGAGTCATCAAGTCGGCATTTGCTCCATTAAGAGGGAAAGGCAGCAAAGGGAGGAAACTAGGACCGGGATATAGAGGAAATAAACATTAAAAATCACCAAAATCTGTACATCTGTGGTTGCCGAAGCAACCTTCCAGAGAAGCACAAGGATACCCGTTCCTGGCCCTGTAACACAAAGGCTGAGAGCCTGCCCTTAAGTAGCCACTTTGTTTCTCATTCAGAACCATAGCTGACCCTTGATATAACGCCTGAATTTACAGCAAAGGTCCTTTACGTAGGACCATGGCCGAACAATACACTCACGTCCTAAATGGAAGGAATTCTCCAGTATCATATCCAGAGAGGACTTCCATAATTTCCTATTTGAATTTTTGATTGACCGAGGTGTTAGGGAAATGTCTTACAATTTCTAAAAATATTTTCTCGGGGCGCCTGGGTGGCTCCGTCGGTTAAGCGTCCGACTTCAGCTCAGGTCATGATCTCGCGGTCCATGAGTTTGAGCCCCGCGTCGCGCTCTGGGCTGATGGCTCAGAGCCTGGAGCCTGCTTCCGATTCTGTGTCTCCCTCTCTCTCTGCCCCTCCCCCGTTCATGCTCTGTCTCTCTGTCTCAAAAATAAATAAACGTTAAAAAAAAAATTTAAAACTATTTTCTCTTCGTTAAATACGAAGGATGGTCTGTCTTCTTCAGAAAACATTCTGCATGTCCTGATCTAAATTTTGCACCTGAAATTCAGGGACAAAATGGCCTCTTCAACACTAAAATCAAACTGCACGTGATTTAATTTTTCTTTGAGCTTAAGAAACTTATTTTGAGATCTGTCTGAACCTGGGGAATTTCATTATAATTTTAACTTTTATTGCATAAAAGAAGGGTAAACATAGCAGCTGGCACATGAACTGAGAATGGTGTACTAATAGGCTGTCTGTCCTTGCAGTTTGGGGAAGGTATTCCTAAAGAATCTTCTCACTTTGGGAGTGAAAACAGGTACACAGTACAAACTCTTTCCCTGAAGGTGGCTAAGCCAAAAGCAGGGAGAGTTTTCACTTAACTATTTGCCACGATTTGCCCCATCTACACTATAAAAGCAGGAAACCAAGAACAAGGCCAACCCGAATTTTAAATCCCATGGTGGTAATCTGGGATAAGACAGGGTTTCTTTTAGACTGATGAATGAGAATTTTTTTTCTCCTTAAAATGAAAATCACTCTTGTCTTTTAGGAGAGAGATAAAGGCAAAAGACACATAAAGTAATGAGCTTAAAATGGATTTTCACTTCTTAAAAAAAAAATCTGCTTCAGGTCAATGGGATTTCTGTAGAACCAGTTATGTGAAATTCGATTATAGATTAATAAAGAAACCAAAGAGATAAGGATATCACATTAATGGAAAAAGAATTATTAAATTCCTGTCCTTTTTTGATGTTTCCTCTGACAATTAGTATTCCCGTCCTCATCAGGTGATACAAAACTCTAGGCAAATGTCCAAAGGAATTAAGCAGTAAAATATGTTTTGAGGGAAAGAAAGAAGGAAGGAGGAAAAGAAAGAAAGAAGAGAGACTGAATTGAGAAAGTAAAGAAGAAAAGTAGAAAAAGAGTTTCTGGGACCTGCATTACGTATGGCATTAATTTTTTTCCCACCAAGTCTTAGTCTTGGCAGGCTTCCACTCAAATGCAGGAATTTCATGGATGTGGGAACGGGTGATGGAAAATGCATTATTATACACAACAATCGTTGTACTTGAGAGGAACTATATGGGGAAAAAATAACACCCTAGAATAAATACAAATGAAATTCATGTATCAAAACCAATACTGTGAAAATAGTTTAAATGTTTCTTGAATTTATATCTAGTCATTAACCTAAATGCAGATTTTAGTTCAGGCTACACTTTTGCCTCATGGTCAGAAGGCCTGAAAACCTGTGGCGTGGAAAATTGGCAGGATAAAGAATATTGAATTGGTCTCCATGGAAAAACAGGTTTTGGCAGCTATAACCTCCTCCTTGAGTGGGTTCCCCCCCAACCCAAGTCAAATTCTCCTCTCTCTTTCCTTGCCCCAGGAAAAAGACCAAGGGAAGACCATATATTAGCTTAGACAGCAAGCAGATAGATATCAACATGGCCATTCACCAAAGGACCTTCCTCATTGGCCTTGAACCCCATAGTCAGGGTGAGCCCCCCTGCCCACCCGCCCCGCTGAAAGTCTCAACCCTAAGCTCACCCTCTGAGAGCACAGAGGCTGGAGGTTTCTATTTCTACTGACTTTGGTTTCCTTCTTCCTTGAAGAAAGGGAGTGAGGCATCCATCTTACCCAATGACCCTAAAAGAAACTGCAATTCACAAACGAAAATGATAAATTTATTTGCAGAAATCCTTCACATCTGTCCCTCCCCTCCAATCCTGCTCCAAACCTACTTTAATCCACAACCAGTCTGCTTACCTCAAGGAAGGGAGACATTTCCCCAGGGTTTTATTTAGGCTAGGGGACAAAATCCAGGGACTTCTTCAAAGTCACTCGTCCACCTGGCAAGACTCTCACGGCCCGCTGCAACCACAAGGCCCACCTCACTCTCTCCTGGGGCTAGTCCTGAACCCAGTCTCCACTCTTTTCTTTCCAGCCTCCTTTCCAGCCACCCGCCCCCACCCCCACCCCCTACCCCGCCACCCCAAGAGCCCACAGCTTCAGAGCGAATGTTCACCAGGCTCCCTCTGGTGGGTTCCGGGCCCTTTGCATGAGCCAGTTGAGTGAGAACTTCTTCCCCCACATGAATGTTGTATCCTTGTGCTGTGCCTCTCTTGGTGGTTCACCCTGATCTTTTCTCTCTTTGCAGCTGGTTAATAATCCACTAACAAGTCAGGCTGCAGCGGCTGCAGCCGCCATGGGCTCCATAGCAAGCTCACAGGCCTTTGGCAATGCCCTCTCCAGCCTTCAGGGGGTCACGGGTCAACTAGTTACTAATGCACAAGGACAGGTGAGTGGGAGATGGGAACAAGAGTGAATCTTTATGGCAGATGGAACTCGGAAAGGGAATGAATTTCTTTTGCATGACAGTGATATGTAACCGCATCTATTCGAGGCAAATAAATAATGTTTACTAGCAATGTCAAGAATAGGAGAAGGGTTGGGAGGTGTTTCTATATTTTAGAAACAAGATTTTTTTTCCCCTTCCTCTAGAATGTCTTACGTTTTTATTTTGTTTTTATTTCTGTACAACGGTTCTTGTTCTGACCTTAACTGAAGGAAATACTTTTCGTGATGGGGCAGTCTTTAAAAAAAAAAAGTAAATTTTAAAAACAAAACTTCAGTTCTGCTTATGTATTTATTCTTTTTAAACTGGGACGGTGGGGGAAACTGGTAAGTTTCCTTCTCTAATTGCTCTAAGATTTCTAAACTAGTCCTAAGCAAGCCAATTTCTGACTAATATGGGGACCTGATGGAAAGAATCGGGCCGTCCTGTAAGAGAAACAAAGGAAAGGGGGAAGAAGCCTCTTGCTGATTCTCCTGGAAGCTCCTGGGAGTTTCTTGTATGCCTGCAGGCTTACTTCAGTCTGCCGGGGCCATCGAACCTTCCTCATGTCATGGGCAGCGTGACGGTTCCCTTACACCACTCGTGTGGCCACGTCGTGGTCCCCAGGACACTGACGAAGCTTCATATGAGGGCAGCTCCCCCTTTAAGACCCCAGTAAACCTGAAAGCTCCATGAAGAGCAAACTGGAGTTAAAGCTGAGGGGATCAGAAGTACCCTCCGTTCAAAGGCTTGGCACAGACCCTCGGTGGTTAGGGCACCTTCACCTCAACTGTGGCCGTTGCTGAGGGTGGAGGAGCAGGTAGAAGACGCTAGCATCATCTCCAGGATTTTTCCTCCCAGAGTTATTTTACGGATCCCTGCTTGGCCTGCTCTGTGGAGAACAGGAATTGCAGTGTCTTGAACCCTGTTTTTATTTTACATAAAGAGTAAACAGAGATGCATTATAAGCTAAACCGTCTCAATCTACGTCCCAGGGAAAAAAAGCTGACCTTGTTATATTTCCTGGGCGGGTGCAGGATTGTCCCGTCAGAACCCCGAGGGCTGAACGATGGAGCTTGTCAAAGAGCAGCCCCAGGTAATGAATCATCTTATCACAGGTGCACACCACACATATTAAAGGAGGGTTGTATGAACACGGTGCCCTCCACAGTCACCTTTCAATGTCGGCTTTAACCCTTGTTCCAATCCCTTTTCATCAAAGGATCATTTTATGCAGCCGGCTCTAAATGGAGGCTCTCAAAAGCCTATTAAGATTTCTGAACGGACAGGGTTTGGGTGTGGAGGAAAAGTTGGTTATAATATCTATAACTCACACTCAGATCAGGTCAGTCCTGGAAGCTGCTTCCTAGAGTTATGCCCCAAATGGAACACCCCAATTCATTCCTGCCAGGCAGCTGGCCCTTGAGATGTAAATTTTAAGAGGTCCAGATGGAAAGCATATCCACCGATGTGCATTTCCCCCTGATTTTTCTGTCCCAGTGTCCAAGTAAAATGTGCCACTGTGCCCCACCGCTTGAGAATTTGTGATGGAGAAAATGCTTTATTGCTTAGGAGTTATTAGGAGTGTATTCTTCCGGTGATTTAATGGCTGATCATTTTGCCAGTTACAAATCCATCCCCTTCCTAGGGGCTAGAGTTACAGCCTTTGCTCTGTTTGGCCTTTGCCGACTTCCATCCCAGGGGGGTAGCTCTCCCGGCCCGAGAGTTCCCACAGGAAAATGAGCTTTCAATTAAAACCTTGGTTCATACTCTGCGTATGTAGAAGAAGGCCCGATTTTATTTTAAAATTCTTCTGTTTTAGACACTGTGCTGATAGGTGATTTGATATGGTCCACAAATCTCCTAAAGTGGGAAAGGAAAAAAAAAAAGACCTACATTCACAGAGGAATCAATATTGCCCGCTCGTGATGTCTTGTCTGAGAGTTTTAGAAACATGCCCAATGGTACCATGTGCCAGAGACGACCAAGCTACTCCCATTTCCAAAGTAGATGAATTGGCCATGTTCCCGTAGTGCTGTGGGGGTTTTTTTTTTTTAATCTTTGTAATATAAACACAATCATCTTCCCAGAAAAAAAAGCATATGCCCTGCACTTCTTGATACAAAGATACTCATGTGAGCCTTATGAGGTGGCCAGATGGCACCAAAAAAGGAGGACAAAAATTATTTGGGGTGTGTGTGTGTGTGTGTGTGCACGCACGCGCGCTCCTTTTGCTTGTATTAATGTGGTACAGAAAAATAAGATCACGTTGGAATCAGGTTAATACAATTAGCCTTGCTCAAAAAGCCGTGTAAACTAGAATTACTTTATCCAGCCCATTTTCAATCCCTTAAAAATCTCCACAGAGCTTTCCCAGAAAAGGTACAAAGAGAAAACTCTTAATATATTTATAGATTCTTTCATTTGAGTTCTTGACATCAACTATTTGTTACATTGGAAAGTTTGCCCAGAAGAAATAACATTAAACTCTACACCTATGTTTGAAAAGCATGTTTTATGCCACTGATACTTTGGGGAGGTCGGGCTGTCGAGGTGGCACAAAATACCCTGATTCTTGCTCTCCGCTGCTAAGATTTTCTTGGCTACCTGGAAGCCAAGAGAGGATTAGCCGGGAAAGAGCCCTCACTGAATTCGGATCTGCCTGAGATACGGTTTAAGCTCCCCTTTCTTCTCATTTTGGACCTGGGAGAAATCAATGACTTAACTTCCCTAAACTAGAGCCTCATCCTCAAAGCTCTAAGGTAGCCCCTGTGAGGAGGCCTGTGCCAGTGGCGATTCTAGATTCCAGGTCTTCCCACTCAGTGAGGTGGGCACCCTCCCCACACAGGGAGACATGTCCCAATCCCAAAAAGAAGAAAGCCCACCCCCTGGGACTTGCAGCTTGGTTTCCTTGTCTTGGAATCTGATTGTTTCTATTTACTAGATTTCAGTGCATTTAAAGGGAAGGGAAATCTCCATTTATTTATGGTCTTTCATTTCCTGTTCTTTGGTTTATTTATCTTAATTTTTTAAGTTTATTTTGAGAGAGAGAGCATGCAAACAAGGGAGGGGCAGAGAGAGAGAGAATGGGAGAGAGAGAATCCCAAGCAGGCTCCACACTGTCAGCACAGAGCCCAACTCGGGGCTCGAACTCATGAATTGTGAGATCACGGCTTGAGCTGAAATCAAGAGTCAGACGCTTAACTGACTGAGCCACCCACCCTGGTGCCCCTGCTTTTTTAAAAACCAGTAGTTATCAGTTCATTCTCTTACCTTTCTGACTCTGCCATTCATTTTCAGTTAATACAGAAGTCAGATATTATTCCAGAGAGTGATTAATTCTAACAGAAATTCTGCATTCTAAAGTCACAAAACACTTATCTTACCCAGGAATGTTATAGTATTTTAAAATTATATCATACCCAACTTCATCCTGAAGGAGCAAGTTCCCTATTGGTGATTGGCGATCATGAAATTTATCATGACTATCACAGTGCTGAGAATAACATTCTAGGGCTGTTTGCTTACCAAATCAGGAACTCATGTGAGTGTGGAAGCCAGACAATGAGATGAGCACCAACTATAGACTTGTTTGAACCCCAAGTCAGCCAGTAACTAACAAGCTCTGTGACCTTCAGTAAATTACTTGAGCTCTCTGAACTTCAGTTTCACCATAAAATAAGGATAGATATAAAATCTGAGTCCCTAGATTATGAAGATTAGATGAGGTAAGGTGTATAAAAAGCCTACCATGGTCCATGAGTATACAGTTAAAGACTCATACTAATAAGTGGCTGCAATAATTATCATCATCTTCATCATCATCATCATCGTGGTTTAGAGTCTTGTCTAGCATTTTCTGGAAACCTATCTTTGGTTTGGGTATATATAGCAAGAAGTAGTACAGCATACAGGCAAGAAGAATGGGTTCTAGAACCAAACAGCCATTCATCGGCTGTTGGACCTCGGGCAATTGACTTACCCTCTCTCGTGCCTCAGTTTCCTCGTCTGAAAAATGGGGATCAAAATGGAAGCAGCTTCTAGGATTTAAGAGCTTAGCATGTAGTCAGGCACACAGTCGTCATTCAATAATGCCAACACTCAGTATATGCTATCTGTGATTATTAGTCTAGGTGCGATATGGTTGCAGTTCACACTGAGTGTGCTCGCTGTGTGTGTGAGGAGTTTGAGAATGTGAGAATCTCAGCAGAGTAAAACATCAAGGTACTTTAGGGAAATCTTATCCTTACCCTGGATAGTTCAGTAGGGGGCGTGCGTGTGTGTGTGTGTGTGTGTGTGTGTTCTTAACACTCATTCAGTGGGTATGTTCAGGATTTGGCAAGTAGATTTCCCATCGATTTGTTCAGCTCTAGAATTGGCTTCCCTTGTGCCCCTGGCAATATCTCCTTATTGGCATTATTGCAGAAAAGTAAAAGCAAATGAAATTTCATTTTATCCTGGGGCTAAGGAAAAGCATTTTACATTTTAACTGAAGCTCAGAATGTTTCCTGATGAAATTAGTTCTGGACCGCTGTGAAATTTTCTTAAGTGGCACCAAGCCAAGCCAAAGTCCCTCCCTCCCTTCCTTAAAGAGCCAGTCAAGTAAAACAAACAAACAAACAAACAAACAAACAAACATTACTTTTCCTAATGTATAGAAAGAAGAAAAAATTAAAAGCACTTGCCCATTCAATTCAGTACCCAAGAATACACATAGCATTATATGAATAAATAATGGCTGAGCAGAACACTTTAGCCAGACGGAAGGATTTGCAGTAGGTAGGAGCTGCCTCCTAAGAGGAACACAGGCCAAAATGGAAGAAAAGCAGTCTGCTGACACAATAGTAGCCTATGCATCGTACCTTAAAAAGGACACCCTTGAATGTGCAAAACCACGGAGGGTGAGTTGCTTGTATTCAGCAGCCCTGGGCTGGAGGAGGGCAGGTGGCGAGGCAGGAATGTCACCAAGTACTGTGTTTGTGCACATCGACATTCTAATATCCTGACCTTCAAATATGTGAAAAACATTGTCTTAGAATTGAAGAAACATGATGCGTACTTATGTTGGGGAATTCCTCTGAATTCGAATAATCAAAAGCTAAAGAACATCTCTCGAAGACGGTAGAGCAGCTAAGACCATGGGCTTGGAAGGAAACAGGTCTGATTGGAACACATTTCTAGCTATGTGGTCTTGGGGGTCTTGGGTAAGTTATGGAACTTTACCGAGCCTCTGTTTTCCTCATCAGTGAAATGGGAGTGATAAGATGTGTCACATACATTGTTGTGGGGTTAAACATGACAGTAGCAGGAAATGTGTTCAGCACAGTGCCTGATATGTCTTAAGTATTTAATAAATTACATGAATGTATCAATAAATCAATGCTATAGCTTTTTAGAATGAAAAGCTGGCAATGGAGCCTGAACTATGGGTTGCTAAAGGAATTCAACACCTAATTTAAATAGAAAGATGAGAATCTTTTAGAGAGAATCACTACACGTTGAATGGAAATGAAGCTATAATAAATGCAAATCTCAGCCAAAGAATTGAGATATAATGAATTTATTCAGTAAGTGTCCATTGAACTTCTCTGTGGGTTTTATTAGATCTGTGCAGGAGAACAAATAAAACCATAGCTGCCCACGTTTGTAAAACTAATTTCAAACCCTGTGCCAAGGAGATAAAGTGTGCAACTTTGACAATGTGACCAGAGCAAATGAGGTACATTAGACACATCCAGCTAAAGCCATTTGATCAGGAATTTAGGGAGTTTTGCACATACTCTTTTACTCTATTTTTTATAATGAACCACATTAAATGTATAAAAAAGCGAAAAAATAACTTTTTACCAAAAAAAATTTCAAAAGGATCGTTGCTCAACCACATTAACGTAAGATTAACATAAATGTTAAGATATTAACATTTTTCCGCATAAGCTTCAGCCCTCTTGCTTATTTTTAAAAGAAATAAAGGGATAAAGCTGAGACCTTGGCACTCTCCCCGCCCCCCACTTCCCAAGGTGATACTGTGATAGCATTGGTAATTCGTTTAATGTAAGTTTTGTATCTTTACTAAAAAATTATATCTTTTTTAAAAGGTACAAAATCATATGTACAGAATACCATTTTTAATACAAACAGTACAGCATATTGCTTACACATTTTGCATAACTAAGAATCAAACATGGTTTGTTGAAAATACAGGGTAGGTGTCTGCATATTCTTCCCCAAATATAAACAGAACAATCTATTTAGGTAATGGTTTTGGCCATGTTTTTAAACCCAAACTCAAAACAGTCTGACAAAGGATTTTATTTTCTCCTTTGCAAATATCACTATACAAAGTCTTAAAAAGTGTAAAAATTCAATCACATGCACTGGAATACACTTCAAATAAGCTTCTTTTTTTTTTTTTTTTTTTGTCGCATTTTTTAACACTTTTTAAATCAGCTCTTTCTAGAGACTCGGAAAGAAATGTTCATGGGGTTAGTAATATTATAAGAATTTTACCCTGGCTTCATCTCAGTAATAAAGATGAAACAGTAGCAACAATAAACAACCTCGATCTTTCTACTAACATATCAAATTTCCCCTTTGAGCCCAATTGAGAGCTTTATTTCCTCATTTCGGAAGAGGCCATTGCATTAAAGCAGCGTCTCCCTAAGTGTGCGCCTTGGAAATGAACGAGCCCTTGGAGACGGCGCACAAACCAGGGTTCACCGGGCTGGACGCCGGGTGGCGCCGCGCCCCTGGCGCCGCCGCTGATGTGTTCGGATGGGGCCGGGCAATTCTGTTGTGACGCGCCGCGGACCCCCTTTAACTTTTCCTGATCCTGCTTTCCCCAGACTTCCTGTCCGCAACATTTAGTAGAGTTGACGTCGGCAAAGCGCACTTCGGGAAATGCTGCGGGAAGTCACTTCCTATCCACGCTTTGGATCGTGTGATAATGATTTAAATCGGAAAGGAGCCCCCTCCTGGGATTTGCGCGCTGAGGTCCGGAGGGCGCGCACACACCTGGGAGCGCGTTTGCGGGGAGCAGGTGGACAGCGCGGCTCTGCCCCCGGGGCTGTGCTGGCAGCGCTAGGCCAGTCCCCCGGCTCCCGCTGGGACGCTCTCCCCCGAGCGACAGGTCAGGGCTGGAGTGGAGGGTGCCGGTTGGGTGGGGGGGGGTGGGGGGGGTGGGGGGGGGGGGGGAGGGAGTGACCCGAGGCCTGGCCCTCGGGTCCTGGGTCCTCGCCCTTCTGAGGAGTGGGGCTCCCTGGACGGTAAACGGCGCTAATGAGCCCTGATGGCCCAGGGCTCCGCAGTGATTTCGCGGGAGGTGAATTTGATGGGAAGCCTCGCTTCTGGCGCGGCTCGGCTGCTGACACGTAGGACGTAACCGGGTCTCAGAGCCGGTCAACGCCAGCAGCAGAAGCGCGCTCTGTCCCTCATCATGACAGCCAAATGTTCAGCCCAGACCTTAGCTGCCCTACCAGAGGTCGCTCCTCCCGCCGCCCCGCGCTCTCCTTCTTGCCCCCATTTTTAAAATGAAAGGGTTAATCCCGTTAATGCCATCAACCCAAAGAGTTGGCCAACTTGAAGAACTAAAAATAAAGCACCCTCTGAACTCTTTCTCCCTACTCACCACGCCTCAGGGCAACCTGTCCTGTGCAATTAAAGGGGTGGCCAAAAATACACAATTAAAAAAAATAAAATCTCAGTTTAGGAGATTTTCCCTGCAGAATGAGTCAGGAGAGAACCAAGCTCTCTCTTATCTAAAGCAGAATTTTGGATTGTGGTACTGTTGCTTCCTCCCACCCCACCCCCCCCCCCCCCCCCGGTCTCTAACCCCTACATTAAAAAAAAAAAAATCTTCATCTATGAGTATTTCGTTTTCCTGGGAATACGGAAATGTGTCCTTGTGTAGGCTCCTCAGTAGAGACTGGGCACATCCTTTGTGGCTAAATAGGAAAGAGGCCAGTTAACTAACGCAGCAACCTAATTAACAGCTGTAATTCTAAACAGGTAACAGTTACCAACCACATGCCATGCACAGAGGGCGCCCTCAGAGCTCCTCTGACTTCTCACATCTTGGTTTCACTAGCGTGGTGAAACAAAATACTACCACCTAATGCTCATGTAGCTTGTTTCAGTGTGTGAAGTTCTAGACCCATGTGAGTTCTTAGAAGAGCCCCAGGTTTAGCGGAACATTCCTTCAGGCTAAGTGGTTTCTAGAAAAAGAATCATGGAATCGATGACGTCTCCCAGGCACTGAGCCTTCACCATGGGGCTGGTATCATCTGTGATCCTGCCAGAGCACTTGACCGTAGTTTGATTACCCTAGCTGTGCACAGGAGCACACTTTTGGGGTGACGCCGCTAGGAACTGGGCAGAACTGACATCCGAGCCCAGAGTCCACACCCATCCTCCCACACCACCCTCACTTGCTTGCGTTTAAAGACCTAGGTTCATTTCCTGGATGTTCTCTTAGATAGGTCACAAACTCGCGAAACGTCGTCACTCCATCTCCAAATGAGAACTGTAATTCTTGCCCTATCAACCTCGAAGATCTCTCTTGAAGGTATATAAACACATACACTTGAAAACTATTAAAAGTTATACACCTTGCCAAAATATGTTCTTTTAATCAATATTCTCACCATTACTATTTTTGCTGATCAAAGGAACTGGAGAACTAGGTTCAGGGAAGTCTCTGATAGAGCAATGAGACAATCTTGATTAAAAAAAAAAAAAAAAGACCTCAGGTCTCCACTTTATCTTGCTGGGGAAAAATCAACCTCAAGGCATCAAGGTCTGGGGGACTAGAGGCCACCTGCCTTCCAGCGTGGCATTCTAGCCATGAGGGAAGAGTGGGTTCTCACCAAAGTGAGCTTTTCTGAGCCAAACAGGAAAATCTGTCTCAGTGACTCTTCAGTTGGGGTTTTTGTAGTATCACACAGCAAAATGATTTTGGAATTGAGGAATTTCCCAAAGTGACAAGGCCTTCTACATTTCTATATCCTTCCCTTTGGAAGCTATCCTTCTAAAGAAGTAAGCCCTTCCAAAGAAAAAGAGAACTATCTAATACTGTATTATGAGTCTAAGAAACCACTGATGTTATGTTATACCATCAATTTAAGAACAGCTTTTTCTGAATGGAAGAAAATACTACCACTTTTTTTTATGTTTATTTTTTGAGAGAGAGAGAGAGGGAGGGAGGGAGAGAGAGTGTGCGTGCATGAGATGGGAGGGACAGAGAGAGAGGGAGACACAGGATCCAATGCAGGCTCCCCACTGTCAGTGCTGAGCCCGCCAGATGCAGGGCCCAAACCCCAACCATGAGATCTTGACCTGAGCCGAATTCAGGAGTCAGACACTTAACAGACTGAGCCACCCAGGCACCCCCAAAATACTACCACCTTAGGCAGATATATCAGTTGTTAGGGCAACCTAATTTCACAAATATTAAAAATAGGAAAAAGATGTGGGAGTCCTATAATTGAGGAAATATGTTATTTATTTGATAAATAACCTTAACCAAATCCAGTGTCAAAAAGACTGTACTGTGGGCTGTACAGTAACAAGTCAAGGATGGAAGTGAAAACTATTTATGTCTCAGTTTTCCCAACTAGAGAATGAAAATTAGACTTGATTTGGGGCTGAGGATAAGGAAAGAGGCAGTACTGAATTTTGACCCAGCTTCCCTAGAGCAACACTAACTTTTTTAGCAAACAATTTTTATGGTTAAGCAGAACATTATTAGAGAGGGACAACCTTCCATTCACATGTGAGATGCATTCAACCTCTAAATAAATGTCCACTGGACTGTTTAATACACCATATGCCCAAAGATGCACCCCAACTTTCTTGTTGACATTATGCATTCTTCTTCTGGTTTGTTTTTTTTTTAATTTTTTTAGTCTTTATTTTTGAGAGAGAGAGAGACAGAGCATGAGCAGGGGAGGAACAGAGAGAGAGACACAGAATCCAAAGCAGGCTCCAGACTCTGAGCTGTCATGTCAGCACAGACCCCAACGTGGGGCTCAAACTCATGAGCCGTGAGATCATGACCTAAGCCAAAGTCGGATGTTTAACCAACTGAAGCACCCAGATGCTTCATCATGATGCATTCTTCTTAGATACGTGGGCAACATTCCTCAATCATACACCAATAAGGGAGAAATGAGAAATAGATCAGAAATAGGTAAGAATGGAAAAGTCACAACTCAGAACAGCAAGAGGAGCCAGGTTCAAGTTCAAACATACAGAAGTAGGCCTTGGCACAATCCAATTGAACTTAATGCATTAGCCATAGAACGTTGCTCCGAACTGCTGTTCGTCTCCTCCACTAACCTTGTCCATCTTATAAAAATAACAATAGAAGTAGATCCTAAGAAGACGTCGTAAGTTGGAGGACACAGAATGACAGTAAAGTCAGGATGGGATACAACTTAGAAGTGAATGGCCTCAATCACGCCCCACGCCAAGGGCACACACACAAAAACACATTACACATTCCCTTGCTCTGCCACTTGTCAATAGATATTCACAACCGCCCAGTCTCTCAGAGTTACAGAGGTGGACAGTGCGAAGGTCCACATGCTCACGTGGAAGGCACCCGCGGTCAACGGCACAGGCGTTGAAGTTAGACACCAACCCCAAGCAAGGCAGCTAGCCTTCCTCGGCTGTGGTTCTCACTTCCACGCACTGACGACGTATCTTTCCCTCAGGGTTATTAGAGGGATTAGTGCTAATGGTAATAAAATTCATAAATTCCTGCTGTCGATTGCACACTTTCTGCATACCAAAGAGTGCTTAGCATTCGATATATTATTTCATATCACCATTGCACAGCCATGGAATATGGTTTATCCCTATTGTACAGATTAAGAAACTTCTAAGAGCACCCAGCTGGAAATGGCAGGATCCAAACTCAGTTGTGTCTGATACCAGAGATCGCTCTCAGTCACTGTGCTCTAAAAATAGTTTAAAACTTTTTGCTTCCGTCACTGATGTATCCCAAGTGGCTAGAATAACACCTGGCCTACATTAAGCATAGACACAGTAATAAAATCTGTGGAGGAAATGAATAGAGCATTTCATATACGCTAATATGCTATTCAATAAGCACCTCACATACATTCATCATTTCATTTCATTCTTACACTGATCGTGCACCATTATCTCTAAAGGAAACAGGGGTTCAGAAAAGTTAACCAGCTTCCCGGGCCACCCACTTAGCAAGGGGGAGAGTCTGGACTCGAGGCCACACGCGGCTGCTTCGAAGCGGGGCTTTCCTCTGAGTGAAACTGCTCTCAGCCTCACGGAAATAAGTGCCTAATACCGTGCCTGCCATATAGCAGCCTTTCCGTAAAGATCACGTGCTCCTCACCTCTCTATATTTTAATCCACTTAGGGTGGCTGATCTAAGGTAGAGTCTGTTTATTATATTGAAGTTTTATATGGAAATGCTTTTAAGGATCCAGTGTTACTGTACCTGATGAAAATGGCATTGTCTACTTACTTAACTTTCTTCAGTTTTCCAAACCACTAATGTTTCAGCATTGTTGGAAAGAGTAAAAGTAATAAAGGATGTTAAATGCTTGGCACAGCCCTGGCGCTTAGTGAGAAGCAAGCGAGGCCCGCCTCTCCCGTCTCACTCCCTTGACCACGTGCGTCTTAGAAGCCATGGTCACTCCGGCATGTAGAGGGCTAGGCTGACGATTTTGAGTCTGATGCCCACACCATTCGTAACAGGTGAAGCCAGCTCCCTTGGCTGGGCGATGACTAGTTTGCCTCTCTAACGTGATTGTGTGGCTGCTGGACACGTAGCATCCACTTTTCCTTTTAAGAAAACGTTGCACTTCATTTCATCAAAAGGCAGGGCCACCAGAGTATTACCCGCTGGGTTCATTTAACTATGTTCGTTTCCTTGATGCTCTAGAATAAAAAGCATTTCCATCTACCTTCAATAAATCTGCAGGTGATGTTAGCAAGCTCTCCCAGGCAACCAAAAGGAAGAGATGGAGTGATGTGTGCAGCCAGAAAAAACAAAAATCTGTTTCAAATTCACATGGAGTTTGAGGGTTTGATTGCAAGTGGATTTTAATGTAGGATTTTTCAGTATCATTGAATTATAAAAGAACTATTTTAATTTTTTAATATAAAGAGTAACATCCTTAAGACGAAGGGAACTTAAATCAATTACATTTAAAAGGTGATATTCATGGAGTGCCTGGGTGAATCAGTGGGTTAGGCTTCTGGCTCTTGATCTCAGATCAGGTCATGATCTCTTGGTTTGTGAGTTTGAGCCCCACATTGGGCTCTGCGCTGAGAGGGCAGAGCCTACTTGGGTTCTCTCTCTCCCTCTGTTTCTGCCCTGCTTGCGCTCTAAATCTCCCTCTCAGAATAAAAAAATAAACATTAAAAAAATAAATAAAAAATAAAAGGAGATTTGCAAATTACTTAGGTGAACACAAAAGGAAGTGACATGCATTCTGAGAGCTCATTTTGATTTTTTGAGATCACAAAATCATATACATTTAAAAATATTATTTATTTATGTTTTTATTTGAGAGAGAGAGAGAGAGAGAGACAAAGCGAGCGGGGAAGGGCAGAGATAGAGACACAGAATCTGAAGCAGGTTCCAGGCTCCGAGCTGTTAGCACAGAGCCCAACACAGGGCTCGAACTCACAAACTGTGAGATCGTCACCTCAGCCGAAGTTGGATGCTCAATCAACTGAGCCACCCAGATGCCCCTACATTTAAAAATATTTTTAAAAGTCGAGTTCCTGCTCCTCTCAGCTCACACAGCGATAGGACAGTAGAAATGGGGATAGTGTTGATGGTTTTAAGTATCTAGATTTGTTCCTGCTATCTAGAACCTAGATGAATCAGAAAGTACTAAGGACTTATCCTTCTCAGAAGGCAGATCCGATACCAAGACCATTGCTAAAAATGCCCTAAATTTTTTAGAGAAGTTAAGTAGATTATCTTATAGCTAGGGATTAATAGTTTTGTGACTAAATGCCTCAATTGTTCTTCAATGTAGGCGTCACTATACCAACTTCTATATTGTTTAACAATATATATGTATAGTTTGCATATGATTTCATCTGGCATACAGAATATGTGAAATGTATTTCTGATAAGGCTATCCTTCAAAGTAGCTTTTGAAATTAAAAATTCCAAAATTCATACTGCTGGTATAAATTCTAACATTTTTAAGAATTTTTTTAGAGAGAGAGAATGCACGAGCAGGGGAGAAGGGCAGAGGGAAAGAGAAAGAATCCCAAGCAGACTCCCCACTCAGTGCCAGGCCTGACATGGGGCCCATTCCCATGACCCTGGGATCATGACCTGAGCCAAAATCAAGAGTCGGAGGCTTAAACCGACTGAGCCACCCAGGGACCCCTAAATTATAAACTATTGAGCTTAGAACAGGTCAGTTGAAAAATCAGTAGAGTGGTGGTTTATTCACAATGATAAATTACATTTTTCCAGGACCAAGTGTGAGGTGCTAGAGTCCACACACACACACACACACATCACACACACACACACACATCTAAAATAGGAAGCCCAGAACTATGAGACACCACCATAGGATGAGTTCAGTGGCCCTTTCTAATTACATCTATTCAAACCTGCCTGCTGGTTAGGGGTAAGAAGGCAGACTGGTCACCTCTGAAAATGAGGATGCCATTTTATGAGAAAAATTCATCAGCATCATTCTAATGAGTTATGGTCTTTGTTGTGAGAAATGAGAAATGCCATGGTCTCACCCTAAAGAACACTAAAAAAGCATTACAAAGAAGAAATTGAAAAAGTAATATATGTTACGGTGATGAGAACAACTTCTTTTCTGATTGAACAGATAGATAAATATTGCAAGCAAAGATCAAAATACATTTAATTTTGCCACAACAATGGATATTTTCTTCACAAAAAGCTTATGAATCATCCTGGACTCATGGACCCCGGACGGGGATAAACAGATGCATCTTTAATGACTCTTGGAGTGGTTTCATTTCCCACCCTTCTTTTTTTTTAGATGCTTATTTTGTTGTTTATATTAATTGAAATTTAGTTTTGCAGGCTGAATGCCCCACAGCACTAGGTGATTCTAAATATGAGCAGCACTTTCTTGAGCAATTGCCAAACCTTTCCTTCACCAGTTTCAACTGTTCCAAAGAACCTAGAATATTGGAGACCACTGGTCCCCGATTGAGGGTTTTTTTTGTTCTCATTGCTATTGCTTTCTTTTTTCCCCCCCCTCCCATCTGGGAAGAAATATAAACTATACAGTTCATAGGTCTGGGGCTTCATTTAGGGATGTTTACTAAAGCTTCTAAGGACCAAGGCTGAGTCACACTGAAAGGTGTTCTCCCAAGCAATAAATAACATTAATCTGATTTAGTCCCTTAATCTGGCATCGGCAGGCAGAAGCAGAAATACTTCCCCACACGCTAGGTGTTTTTTGCTGGTATTAAAACTTACAGTCTTAGGCAAAGCCATATAAAATCTTGCAAAAGTTGGCCTTTCTGCAAAATGATGGCTTCACGACAGTTATGATCCTCTTTTGACTGTCCCTTTTGAAGGGATAGATAATGTTTTAGGAATTCCTTAGTGTTGGCAGCTGCAAAGAAATAAATAGTAGTCAGAGTTTAATTTGTAGTCATTAGGGGACAAGGGGAAGCGATCGTGAAAGAACAGATGTTTCCAGTTCATCCTTAAGAATTCGTCTCTGCTATCTGTCACGTGGAACATCCTGCAGGACAAACATACTGACTCTTAAAACAGAATTGTAAAACCTCTTCAGAGACCTGGAAATTGGAGCATTACATCACATTCACCAACATTTCCATTTCCTACCATTGACAATAAAGTGAGAGGCCACAAACTGAAACCAAGGCCACAATGGCTTGACGGCAGTTGCTTTTGTAGGAGATGTCACGCGTGCCCTTGTTACAAATTCGCCATGGATTGAACCATGCGTTTTTTAAAATTCCAATGAGGATTCTATAGATAGGAAAGTTGTACCACATTCTTAGACGAAGAGGGAGGGAGCTTTGTGAGAGCGCGGTGGAACTGAGCCCTCGTTTACCACAAAATGAATTCATCCGGATCCTGGTAGTGGAATCAAGACGGCAGATATCTTACGATTGTGCTGTGGCCCTTGAGGAGGAACATCGTTCTATGCAAACAGAAGGTCACTCCCCACCGTGTGCCTGTCATTCTTACTCTCCAGTGGGAAACCAGCAGTTTCAGTGTATGTTCTTGGGGACCAGAGGTCCCGATGGATCTACTTCGACCTATTCCCCTGATTGCCACCTGACTTCTTCAGGCATTAAAACCAGCAAATCACTTTACAATCAAAGTGATTTTATTTTGGGGCCCCTGGGTGGCTCAGTCAGTTAAGCGTCCGACTTCGGCTCAGGTCATGATCTCGCGGTCCGTGGGTTCGAGCCCCGCGTCGGGCTCTGTGCTGACAGCTCAGAGCCTGGAGCCCGCTTCGGATTCTGTGTCTCCCTCTCTCTGCCTCTCCCCTGTTCATGCTCTGTCTCTCTCTGTCTCAAAAATAAATAAACGTTAAAAAAAATTTTTTTTAATTAAAAAAAAGTGATTTTATTTTATTTTTTTCCAATACATGAAATTCAAAGTGATTTTAAAACAAAATTTAGGGTCATCAGATATTTTTCAGACTCCCCAAAGCTAGAATAGTGCCCGGCACAGAGTGGGCACTCATTAGTGGGATGTAGAAATCAAATTTTAATAATATTGGCCTTCTTCTAAGATTAAACAAAAACACCTGCTACTTTTCAGGAGGAAATAAAAACCACTTGCAATGAAGGGTGAATTCAGCTGTCCAGTGAGCATGCAAATAGTCAGTCCTCAAAAGCAGGGACCACGGGAGATCACCTCAAGCCACTGATAACTGCAGCTGTTTTCCCAGAAGGAGAAAAGAGCTTGCAGGACTCATCAATGGCAGGGGCTTTAGCATTATATAATTGGTGCCATCTTGACCGTCCCGCCCACTGGGAACCTGGGCTTTCTTCCTCATTGGCAGGTTGCTGGTGCCAGAGGCAGCAAGATTTACAGAACGTTCTTGTTAATCCAAAAAGAAAGGATTTTCACAAATTCAGATGGCTGGGTGATATCCCGGTCTTCTACCTGACAACAGGTGGTATGACCTAGTGCTGGGCACACAGCGGGCCCCCGAAACGATTTGCAGAGTGTGCGAGTGAGTGAGCGAGTGGATATGTAAGGGATCAGTTTGTGCATGAAGCAAATCCATGAATAAAACAACACCCTTAATTTTGAAGCCATTCAGAGTAAAGCAGAAATGTTCAATTGCCTGGCTTTTCCAGACAAAGTTGAAGAGCTTTTATCCCTTTGCTAGAATCATCTACAGTTACCCCCCATACTCCACTCTTTTTGACAGTGAATGTGGCCAATATGTCTGTATTATCTCTTCATACAAATATACTTTCAATATGTAAAATATTAATATTTGTATGAACACCCAAACTCATTTACTCAAAGCCTTTGAGTATATACTAACCATAAGTGATAAATTTCCAAGGAATGGTCATGAACTAAAGTGGCAAGTTCTCTGTCCATTTCCAAAAGAATCTCTCCAAATTTCACTTCCCTTGCCTAAGGAAAATGGCATCTAGTGCTGAAGAGTCTTTTTATTTGGGCTTTTCTGGGAGAACCTTTTCTGTATCACTGGGTATTTCTTTCCAGTCATAGATAAAGCCAGTCCACTTTTGATTCCACATCATGCTCAATCAAACCTTGAGCTAATATCTTGCAAAATTGACTCTCTCCTCTTTTGTCTTCCTCATGCCTCCTTCTAGTTAAGTAAACGTAGAGTGGTAGAGGAAAAACAACACCATGGAGAAATAAAGAACTCCCAAAGAATCCAGAGCTTACCTATATCTATCATTTAGTAGAGTAGAATAAATCTATCATGCAGATACAATTTGAAAACTTGGGTTGAAGGTGGACACCTATACTAAGTTCGAGAAAAGGATTCATTTCCTGGACACTGAGCCCTGCCCACCAGTCACTGCAGGAATAATCCATACTGGCAATTCCAATGACTCCACTTAGTTCTTATCTCAACATACGATCATCTTGTGTACGTTTAATTTAGTCTTTTGATTATACTCTGGATCAAAATTAGTATTCTGTCAATGTTTCCTAATGCTTGAGTGGGAACCCAAATAAAAGAGAAATAGAAAATGTCACATTTAGAGGTGCCTAGGTGACTCAGTTGGTTAAGCATCCACCTTTGGCTCAGGTCATGATCTCACGGTCTGTGGGTTTGAGCCCCGCGTCGGGCTCTGTGCTGACAGCTCAGAGCCCAGAGCCTGCTTCCGATTCTGTGTCTCCCCTTCACTGTCCCTCCCCTGCTCACACTCTGTGTGTGTCTCTCTCTGTCTCAAAAATAAATAAACTTACAAAAAATTGTAATGCCACATTTACAGTAAAATATGCAAGAACAGGTATTACAATGCATCTTAAAATGAAAAATTCACAACAACAACAACAAAAAACCCCACCACACCTGCATTCAGAGTATGGAGTGTGCCAGATTCAGTTGTAGTGTTACTATAATAGGAACTGTCAACAGTTCAGAACGTGGCTGAGGCTGCTAACTTCGTTTTGCCAAAGGACTCAAGAAGGATTCAGGTCCAATAAGAATGATCATTGTATCAACTGAGTTGACTCTTACCTGGGAGACCTGTCAGCTTTCTGAGATGTGGAGTTTCTTCCACAATGTTTGCTGCTACTGGGCCGCATAACCAGGGTTCCGGCCGTGCTCTATAAGCAAATCATTCCTATAAGACATCTTTGGAATTGACATGATTTTTCCTGTCTTAGATCATTAGGATCGAGTGGGATCCTTTTCCCCCCTGCCTTATCATTTGGAATTGGAAAACAAAGGCCTAGCCATTAGATTTCTTCTGTCTTCACAATTAAAGACAGTGTTTGAGAGTGGGCTTGGGAGTTTGGGGTCGGCTTGTGCTAATTAAAGAGAAGAGAACAAATGGAGACCCATAATGCACATCTTTATCGTACCTTATAAATACCGCTGATCACTGATGAGAATAATCTTGCTAAGATACTGCCAAAAGACTATGTCAAAACTCCTCCTGACTCTTCTGACCTTCCCTTGTGTTTGGTATATTACTGTTTTCTCCTTTGGTGGGCACTGGATTTCCCTGTGGTTGTTTTTAGGTTTTCAAAAGCTTCAGTAGAATTTCAGCAGCAAAGGCCTGGCAATAGTTTCCATTTTCAAGTGGGTGGAAACTTCCACACTTAATGTTACACCTAGAGGCAACTACCTCCCCGAACTAAACTGAATTCATAGTTTATGGGAAAGTGTCTATTCTGCTCACAATTTTAAATCCTCCCGTGAGTAGCTTGATAAATCCTCTCTTCTCTCCCAAATCTCTTTCTTGCCTTCATTTCTCCTTTCCCTTCCAAGCATTCTTAGTTAACAAAGTCCTGTGTCCCCTAATTACTCACCCTTAATGGTTAAGGTAAAGGCAGTTCGTATCTTTACCTGTTTTTAAAATTATAGATAGGAATGGCTTAGAAAATACTCGCTAGTAGTCATGATTAAGTCGTGTTTATTTTTTTTTAAGTTTATTTCGAGAGAGAAAGAGAGAGTGCGTGCATATGCACAAGTGAGGGAGGGGCAGAGAAAGTGGGAAAAAGAGAGAGAGAGAGAGAGAGAGAATCCCAAGCAGACTCTGCACTGTCATTGCAGAGCCTGACATGGGGCTTGAACTCACAAACCATAAGATCATGACCTGAGCCAAAGTCAATGCTCAACCAACTGAGCCACCCGGCCGTCCCAGGTCATGTTCAATTTATACAAAACCACTTAACCATGGGCCCTAAATGCTAAAACTGGAAGAAAACCAAAGAGACAGTACATTCTTCTCACACGTGCCCCTCACACATTCAGGGCTGAGATAGCCTGAAAGGGTGGGAGAGCAGGATCTCTTCGTCACATGATTGACGGTATCCACCCCCTTCCCACAAAGTTGGGGAAAGAGGACAGAACGATATAAGCATCAGAACCTCTCACTGTCTCTGTCAACCTTCTCAGTGGCCACAGGCCATCCTGTCCCCTTGGATTTACATGCAGGCTCTTGCCCCACTACTTCTCTTAGGCACTCAGGGAAACGCAGTCTTCTACGGTGACTGTAATCTGGTCCCTCTGTCTTTCCCTGTTGGAATGATTCTCCTCTCTTCAGCTGGCTCTGTTCCTGACAGGCTGAGGTGGGAAGCAGACAGATGGACATAAAAATGGCCTTTTTTTAAGTGAACTGTCATGAGAAGGCCTCTGCTCTCTGGGCCAACAGATGGCTCAAGCCAGCAGTCTCGTGAGGTCTTCTGAGGCCCAGCTGGAACCTTCCAAGGGCACATGGCTATAGGCAATGTGTTTTCCTCCAGCTGCACACTCCCCTGTCAGGGATTAGTTTTCTCCAGTCCACTCTTCGAGGCTATCTCTGATGCTGTCCCAGTACATGTTCCCCAGGGGGTCCTGCAGGACAGGATTTTAAATGGCTCAGACCGGTGATAACGGGTCCAGGGAAATACTCACACGTCTTTGCCTGCTCTCGGTGGGAGGATAGCAAGTGCCAATGCAGCACAGCCCTCTCTCTCTGTAGCTCTCTCTGTGTTTCTCTCTGTCTCTGTCTCTCTCTCATCCCTCTCCTTTCTCTTCCTTCCTCTTCCTCACTCTTCTTTTTCTCTCTTCCCTTCTCTGCTCAAAAGCACAGCCTCTCACCTTTAGAATCCTCAGGTGTATGTTCCCCAAACGTGAGGGGACAATATTTACTCAGCCACCTTCGTTAACCTGGAGGTGAGAAGAAACTCCCCATGCCCCATGCCCGGGAGTGAGGAAGACACGCAGGATTTCCAAACTTTTCTGCGTCTGTCCTCTGAGATCTGGAATTGTCTGGCTGGTTTTCAGCATACTAGTCTGGTCCCTCCTTGAGAATGCAACATCTACTGAACGTTGGTGCTTCTATGGAAACTTCCAACTTAGCATTCTATTAAACTACTGTCTTCTGTTCTTCATGATAAACTGCTTTCATGGTGAAATCAATATGCAGAAAAATACAAAGGAGCTTACACAAATTAGTGCAAATGCCAGGAGTTACCACACAGGCACGTAAGCAAAATCAAGTTGTGAATGAACATTTATCGAACACCTATTTGGTCAGTCAAGTAGTATACGGTGATTTGTGTACATTACCCTATTTAGTCCTCATAATACCCTCACAAAGTGGACATTATTATTCTCATTTAACAGATGACTATCCTGAGGTTCTAGGAGGTGAAGTAATTTACCAACAATATCCCGCTGGTTAGTGGCAAAGCCTGGGCTTGAACCTGGCCAGTGGGGAATTTTATTCCTCTATATGCATATCCTAAATTTTATTAAGGACATTACCTTCAATGGCTATTAAGATTTTAGAGGAGAGGATTGTTTTTATTGCTGTCATTGCTATCTTTGCAGCATCAGGTTTCATGCAAATTATCCTTCTCTTAATGTGACTGAATGATCCTGACACCTCAAATTCTTCACTCTTGTCTGAGTGTGTTTCCAAAGTTGAAAACCAATAGTAGAGCATCCAGGAGGGATCCTAATCCTAACTGACAGTGGGAAACAGTGGGTAGGTGGGTCTTCCCAGGGGTGGAGCACCTCTCAATACCCATAACACAAGTGTCCAAATGTACACCTTAAATTCTTTTTCAGAGTTGTTCATTAAAGAATTACGTGTCAGCCTTTTTTTTTTCACATCGGTCTAAGATAATTTGTCTCACATCCTGGACTTCAACGATGCCACCTTGAGACACATTGCCATTCCCTATGCCCATACCCAAGCCAGACATTGTTAATCACTGGTGATGCTGGTTTTTTCCTGAACCTTAGAACCTTCAGAGTTCGAGGAAGCCATGGCCAACTGATTGGCGTTGCCTGCAAGATTAAATCCAATTGTCTTTGGTTGAAGTGTCTTCCTCTACTGAAGCTCATCGGCTTCCCTTCATGCCTTTCTCATTCTCTGGTTCAGGTTCTCTGCTAAAGCTCCTCTCAACATCCACACCTCTCTTTTTCCCCATCTTGGACAGAACCAAATGCCGGGAGGCATGAGTTTGCATCTTGGAAAAATCAATTTTGTTTGGGGAATCATTGTATTCTCCTACTTGTCCTGGAATCAGCATCCTAACCAGAGCTGCCAGAATAATTCTAAGTGGGTTTAACCTTACAACAGGAGCACAGTGAGACTAAACTCAATGTGTTGTATAAAGACAAAACCATCCCTTAAAGAAAGAGACAGAATGGCTGTTGCCAGTCCAGAAAGAAGGGGAAGATGATGGGCTGTTTCCGTCCTGGTGATCGCTCACACCAGCTCCCTCGCTCTCCGGTGCTCTTTGTTCAATGCTGGTGTTAACAAAAGCCTCTTGACCAAAAAGTGCTGAGGTTACACAAATATTTGGCAAAGGATTGTCTCTGCTGATGGATTGGAGATGCTGAGAAAGTCACCGATTTACAACGTTGACGGATTTCCTCTTCTTAAAGATATGAGCAACAAAATTACTTGTCAATTTGACATCTGCAAACACATTCTCCGTCGCAGAGTTTAACAGCGTGTCATAGACAATTACAACATGTGGCCCATCAGACGACTTGTCTGGGTGCCCGGGGCTTCTGTGATTCCACCCTCAGCTGCTGCTGATGACACTACATGCGGGCAGCGAATAAATTCAGGGCATGTTACCCTCCATCAGTTCAAATCCATCCCTACTGAGTACCTCAGCCAACCTGAAGTCCATAAGGGCACGGTAATGTAACGCAGTGACCCTGAATTGCTGAGATTTGCTACAGTCCCAAGATCATCTTTATGATGGCTAAAGTCAGAATTGTGGCTGAATTAACAACAGTCACTGTTGTGTGTAAGCCACCCCAATTTTTATGGAAACAGGGATACACGTGCTGTTTTACACCAGTGGCCATCTTAACGATATTTTTTAGGTGGTCTTGTGACACAGGCTTTATTCTCAGTTTTGGTTTATGCTCCCAACTCCTCTAAGGAGAAAGCCAAGGGGACATGAGCAGCAACCACCAAATAAGTCCCCTGTCAGAGAGGGCAGAACTCCTTTAGGTCAAAAGTTATCATTCCAGTACCAGTAAGGGCCTCGGCCTGGTTAGAGCATTCATCAGAGATGAGTCATTACTGTGAGAGCAGGGGCAAAGACATCGGGGATCATCGCAAACGATGCCTGAGCTGTTTGCTGTGGGATTGATGGGGCAATAACTTCACTCACAAATTTCTAATGTTGCAACCTAGGCATAAAGTAGGCCATGCTTTTTGAATTGAGGTGGAAGTCCACGAATCCAGCCACCCCCACGTCAAGGATTCATGGGGGCATTTTGCGTCGCACTTGGACACCTATGATAGCAGCGTGGCAACTGATCTGTGGTCCGTAGTCTCTCGTCACTTCAGTCCATTCTCTCCACACCTTTGTGTTCCTCCCCACCCCTCAAAAACCATCACTGAAGCCCCTGACCCAGGAACTGGACCCTTTCCTGGCAACCTGTCCCTGCTCCACTGTTTCAACCCTCTTGCTTGAAAACTAGTCAATGCCTTATCCCCCAAGTTTCTCACCTCCAGCTGGTCTCTTGTTTGGAGTAGGTTCTCCACTTTGCCAAATCCCACCCAACCCTCAAGACTCTGCCCCACCCCCATTTCTTCCATCAGGTCTTCCGACCAACCTCATCGTTCTTCCTCTGATATCACTCATTCATTCCTAATAGTTCTTTGAGCACCCACCAGAAGGATATATAGACTCTTTTTTTTAAATATTTTTTTATGTTTATTTTCATTTTTGAGAGAGACAGAGACAGAGACAGAGCGTGAGTAGGGGAGGGGCAGAGAGACAGAGGGAGACATAGAATCCGAAGCAGGTTCCAGGCTCCGAGCTGTCAGCACAGAGCCCGATGTGGGGCTTGAACTCACGAACCATGAGATCAATGATCTGAGCCAAAGTCAGACGCTTAACAGACTGAGATTAACGCTAACGTGCCCCAAGAGTTTCTTTTTTTTCTTACTTTATTGATTTATTTTGAGAGAGAGAGAGAGAGAGAGAGCGCTCAGGGAGGGACACAGAAAGAGGGAAACAGAGAATCCCAAGCAGGCTCCACGCTGTCAGCGCAGAGCCCAACCCACAGCTTGAACTCACGAACAGTGAGATTATGACCTGAACCAAAATCAAGAGTCAGATGCTTCACCGACTGAGCCACCCAGGTGCCCCCTGGATACAGAGATTCTTATTGGATAGTCCCTGCCACTTTGTGGCACATATCATTTCTCTGTCGAATTGTTAGAATCTTGGCATGTGATGTACCTGTCTTCTTGCTTCCTCCTCTGCCCCCAACTGTATCTTCTTGGTGTCCTCCATGGTGTATGACACCACACTCTAGGTAGAGAAGGGTCCACACCTGTTAGTTTGTGCCACCAGAGTCTTCAGCATCTGCTAGGAGAGCTGGAAGTTCTCTTGTGCAATTGATGCCTTGCTCAGGAGTCGCAGCCTGCTGGCCTCGTTGGCTCAGTGACACATCCTTCCATCAGGAAATCCTTACCACTGGAAGCCAGAAGCTCAAACTCGAAAGGCTGGTCTTAGGGCCTCGCGTGTCTCAGAAGCATCCTCTCTCTCTTTGCCCTCGAGTCAGAGCTCCCCTAACACCAAACATCAGTTTTAATTTCCGGATTCACTTGGCATATGTGCAGATATGGATATTTCCCTTGACTAGCAAAAGGCCTTTAATTTAAAGTACAATTTCTACAAGTAAAATCGCCAGTTTTGGGCAAGGGCCAAAAGCCTCACACCATGGCTGCTTAGGCGTCTCTGGCTTCCTTATGGAGATCTCTCTGGAGTCAGGATCCCAGGTGGCATCTGGGTGAGATCTGTGGAAACGCCGAGAGGAATCGGAGCCAACCCAAGCAGAATAGGCACGTCTGGGAATTTTTAGACGACACAGTGTGTGATCCTCTCTACCCACCACGAATGGGAGATAGTTAAAATCAGCATGTGGTAGTGCACTGGGGAATATTAGAAAACTCACCATGACGGGGCACCTGGGTGGCTCAGTTGGTTAAGCGTCTGACTCTTGATTTTGGCCCAGGTCATGATCTCACGGTTAGTGGGTTGGAGCCCCTCAGAGGGCTCTGTGCTGACAGTGTGGTGCCTGCTTGGGATTCTCTCTCTCCCCCTCCCCTGCTCATATGCTCTCTCTCTCTCTTTTTCAAAATAAATAAACTTAGGGGAAAACTCCCACAATGCACTGCCAAGTTTTTGACATGCTGAGATGGTCGCCCCAGCGCCCCTGCAAGGGGAACAAAAACGAGAAACCCATGGCTTCACAGAACGCTGCCCACCCCCGCCCCCCACCTGGCAGCCAAACCCTCCTTATTAAAGGTCCTCGCAGTCATGCAGTTCCAGATCCCTCTGGCTCGGCCACTAGTGTGCCCTACCCTCAGCAAGTGATGCTGGGGCTCACGAGAGAGAGGAGCCGGTGGGGAGGAGACGCCAGTGACACCATGTTTTAGTAATGTCGAACACGGTACTGGGAGCGAGGCTGCACTCAGGGGAAAGGCTGGGGGAGTCGTTTGCATTCGCCTTTCTTCTTTCCACCAGGAAAGCAGGCAAAGCGGCTCATTACCGCGAGGCGAGCACAGACTGGTGTCAATCTTCTCGGGGCACAATGCCTCCCAGCCTCTGTGTGCTCTGCAGCTGTCAGGTGCCGCGCCTCGCTCCCAAGCCTTCTCCCGGCTTAGATGCACACTGGCTCCTCAACACGGTGACATCCTGCCTAAAATAGAACCCATAGCCCTGCCCCCTGAATGGAAGCATCCGGCTTCCACAGGCCTTCCAGCGAGGCCGATCCCGTGGGGTGGGGCTTCTCAGGCCTAAGACACGGGGAAGCCAGAGGGGACAGGTGAGCACAGGTGAGGGACAGGGGGCCTGTTCCCCAGGCCTCCCGACACTGCCCGTGGGGTCAGAGGAACAGCCTGTGAATCCTGAGCTGCTCAGAGCAAGACCACTCATCAAGAAAGCACTCATGTGCTCTAAAGGACTGATGCGGACCTGACCTTGCAGCACTGATAGGGCGCGTTCAGGGCCATGCTGCGGGCGGGACGTTGCAGGTGCTACGCTCAGTGAGACTCTGGAGCTGCAGGCTCCCCAGGGACCTGCACACCTCTCTCGCTCTCGAAGTACCTACTGGATCTTCACTGGCAGTAAGACAACTGCCACCGATACTTAGGATTCACACAGCGGCTCCGGTAGTGCCGCCCCACAGGGGCTTTGGTGGTGGGAACAACGGCCAGTGGGGAGGGGCAGTTTCTCCGTCATCATCTCGGTCACTGAACGGTGCGGGCTTGTGGCTCTTCCTGGGTCCTCGCTGCATCCGGGATCCCGAAGGTAGCTGAGTCTAGACACCATTCATTCCGAAGACATTTACTGAGAACCTATGTCCAAAGCCCTCTTGGAGTACAGTGTGGGCAGGAAACAGAATCATTTATAAACTCAGACCACAGGCAGCCTATTGCCTGGAGGAAAATTGCAAACGGTACACAGTGCCCTCCCTGACAAGCGGGTCCCCTCCCGTGTCCTCCATGTGGTGGGCGCCAGGTGACATAATGGAAGACCAAGCATCCGGGGGTCAGCCGGACCTGGACTCCAGCTCTGTCACTTACAAACTCTTCCATCAGGTGACAGGTAGCCTCCGTGGTCTTATCCACTTAAAGGGGGCGGGACTGATGCCCACTTCATAGCTGTTGTAAGAATGTGGAATGAATGAAACCATATACATGAGAGCACTTCCTGGGACAGTATTATTAATATGTCCTGGTGGCCCCCAGGCCACGTTACCACAGTTCACATCTGGGAGGGGACCCTGGAAGGTGACTCAAAAGATCCTGTGCTGTGCAGGAGGAAGCATCCAACCGCCGGTTCCGTGACTCCCCCAGGAGAGTCCATAAGCTGGGGAAACATCGATCATATTTTCGTTTTGCAAGGATTAAATTTGTCCCTAGCAACACACAACTGTGATCTACGTTTCCAGGCCTCAGAGACGCGCTGCACATTTGCTGCCCTGCCCGCTGCTCCCTTTGTCCTTAGCACAGTGACTGGGTCCAGCCGGGCCCCTCCTGCTGGACACTCCACACCATCCCTTCACTGAAGCCAGAAGCTACCAGATGCAACAAGAAACCTCTGCCACCGGCCACCGGAGCCTTGAAACTCTAACCCTGAGGGCCCAGTGTCAAACCCATTGTTTCAAATGCACGTTTTCAAAATTTCTGTCCTCAGTTGTCATGTCAACTCTATCTTAAGAGTTTCAAACATTTGTTTATGATTCCAGTTCTCTCAAGCCTTCAGAAAGCTGAGGCTCTTGGACTGAGCTGGTAGGCGGCACAGCTGGCAATGGAATCCTGTCTCCCTGACCCCAGAACCTGGGCTCTTGACCATCATGAGCACCAGGATGCCGACGCCCCAGTTCCGGTTGGGATGTCAGGGACTTTGAGCGAGGAGCAGGGTGTTGGTAGAATAGAGGAGAGTGAGGCAGAGGAAAGGGTGTGTGTTTGAGGTGCTCCTGTGGGTTAGGGAATGTGGCTCCCCAGTCAGACGAGGGCCTTGGTTGCCATGAGATGTCCATCTTCTATCTGGTTCTAAGAC
Source organism: Panthera pardus (assembly GCF_024362965.1). Taxonomy (NCBI): domain Eukaryota; kingdom Metazoa; phylum Chordata; class Mammalia; order Carnivora; family Felidae; genus Panthera; species Panthera pardus. Next base: position 74,251,501 of record NW_026527013.1, on the reverse strand, counting down.
AAAGTAGACATCTTGCTGCCCCTGGCAGAAATCCCAGGTTTATGCCCTCACTGCAGCTTGATTTTACTTTTAATAAGATGCTTCCCCCTCCCTTCTCATGCACTTCACTCGTGTGCTCATCCCTCCCGCAGACGCTCATGCCCTGCACTGGCTTCCCTACCCACATCTCCAGATGTGTTCACAGTCTCTGAATTTGCTCTCAGGAGCCACCTGCAGAAAGCAGGGCGTGAATCGTCTTCGGTTGCATGCGCAGACTCAGGGCAGAGCCCAGCGCCTCACCTTTGGGCCTGTCTCTTGCAGATTATTGGGACCATACCTCTGATGCCGAACCCGGGGCCATCGAGCCAAGCAGCGAGTGGCACTCAAGGCCTGCAAGTGCAGCCCATCACCCCCCAGCTCCTGACCAACGCCCAGGGCCAGATCATTGCCACGGTCATCGGGAACCAGATCCTGCCAGTGATCAACACCCAGGGCATCACGCTCTCACCCATCAAGCCCGGCCAGCAGGTAACCGCTCCACATCTCCTTCCCACTCATCTTCTGTTTGGTCTCAGTCAATGGAAGAGTCATTTTTAAATCACAAAATATGGAATCCCTGATCCTACCATCTCAATGATTTTAAAAGGCAAGGCGCTCTTTTTTCATCCTTAGTGAATATGGGTAAGGACTAAGTAGCTCTCTAATCTGAAAATACAAATCTGTTAAATTATAAACAGAGACAGTGGCCTAAAATTCAATAGGGATGTGTTCTTGCTTGGACATTTGTGATACGTAATTTTCAGTTTTTAAAAGGGGTCAAGAAGGAGCCAAGACCATTTATGTCCTAACTGTAAATGAAAAAAAAAAATCACTCCATCGTGCACTAAAGCAGAGAACGTCCTGTAACAGGACAGGTGTGTACAATACACAGAAGTGGGAGTGACACACAGCTTTGTCCAAAGAGTTTTGAGTTCTCACAGAGAAAATGGTTTGGGGAGTGACTATCGATGGACAAAGACGGAGTAGGAGTTACCCAGGTAAATAATGGGATCACAACATTCCAGGCCACGGGAACAGCAGGCCCAAAGGCAGGAAAAGATGAAGGAGGATAGAGGTTGGGAGACAGAAGAAAGGCTCATGTGATTGGAGCACAGGAGCAGGCTGAGGGCAGTCATGGAAAGGGCTCCATGATCAAGCTGAAGAGGATGGCCTTTGTCTCTGTGTGATCTTGAACACATCATGCACCGTCGTTGTGCCCCCCGTTTCCTCATCTGTAAAATGGACATAACCGGTACCTATCTCACAGAGCATTTTGTGAGGACTAAATGAATCAACATAGTGGTTAGTGCCTGGCCCACCATGAGCACTTACATAGTCACGAGGATGGTGATGATCATTTACCCTGCAGCCCCGGGAATCTGTCCAAGGTATTTAAAGAGAGGAATGATATGCTCAGCTTTATTTTTCAAGAAGACAACTCTGGTAGCAGATGGAGGTTGAGCTGTAGTGATGAAACGTCTATTGCAAACAAGCCACTTAGGAGGCGACAGCAAAACACAAAGAAGAATTTATGAAAGCACGTACTGGTAGCTGAAATAAGGGTCTGGATTATAGTAGCGCCCGGGACAGCATCTGAGAGTCACGAGTGCATACATTGTAGCTGAAAACAAATCCAACATCCAGAGAAACCATGACAAGAGAAGGAAGATAAGGAGAGCATGAGGGGCAAGAGAAGAAAGAAAGACAAAGCAAAGGAGTCACTTTGGGAGACATCAGCTTTTAAGGTAGGGAAGATGGAGGGAGAGGTAGAAAAGGTGGCTGAAAAAGCAGGAGAGGAATCCGAGCGTAACAATCTAGCATCCAAGAGCGTTTAAAAAGTAGGCAGTGGTCGCAGTGTCGAATGCTACAGGGATGAAATCAGGCAAAGTAACGGAGATACCTTAATCCCTCTGTATCTTTGTTGTACCATTTTAAAGTCTGAATCCACTCTATTTGAAACATTTTGAAACAAGCAGCTGGGGGAGTGAAGAAGCACAAGTTGGGCAAGGCTAAGATCCAGATGTGCAGTTGGAGGATGCGCTAACAAAAGAAAGGTGGTGGGAGGGGAAGACGAATACTCCCAGTGGGTGCAAGACTGAGTAGATGGCCTTGGGAGTTGTTGGAAAACCGTACAATGCAAAGCATCGAGCAAGGAAATAAAATTCAAAGGAAAAAGGAAAGAGAAAGCACTGATAAATTCTTCATCATTCATCTGCAACAAAGTAAAAGTCTCTCTCCAGAGACCTCGGCCATTTGGCTTCTGATCCAACCACAGGTACATCCCGTTCTTGGTGGCACTCAAAGGTTATGCTTGGAAAATCCATTTGCTTGTTCAATAAAGATTTTTAAAAATCTGTTGATATATATAGTTATGGACCACCTACTATTTGTCAGGCACCATACCTGGAAGCTGGGCTGGTCGACATAACAGATAACATGAGCCTTTCCTTCATGGAGTTCATGATCTAGCGAGGAAGATGGACATTCATCAAAGACTCGCACAAATATGTACCTAAGATCCACAGTAAGTGCCATGAGAGAGTAGCAAGGGGATCTATGAGCGTGTCTGGCAAGGAGACCTCGTCCACTGAGGGGCAAACACCAGGAAAAACCAAGCCAGGTGTGAACTCACTTCCCAGAGACAGAGACTCTGGTCTCATGCCCTTTGGTTCTGCCTCCAAATCTAAATCACTGCTGGGCGGAAGTGGGGGCAAGTTTCCCAACCCCCCCTTTTTCCTCAGCTTAACCACAGGCACTGGTACAGTCCCTGCCAAATATATCACTGAGAACTTCCTTCCCTTCTCCCCACTCCCGAGATCTCTCAGCTAGTTTATTTATTTTACATAACATCTACAAGGTGCCATTGGATCCTCTACCTTCTACATAGGTCCCCAGATAAGCCAAGAACCTCTACATTTTATTGGCTTTTTAAGACCTATTTCTATCTGTTCAAAACTATGCTAAAGTTATCTCTAGGGGGAGAAAGGAGATTGGCCTCTTTTCATACAATCTGCTAACAACTATTCCTGTCAGCAAAGCCAAGTTGTAAATTGCCACGAAGGTGATGAATTAATTATAAATCATTAACATTTAATACAAAGTAGCTCTCATCCTCACCTTGGATGTCAGAGGAGAGTGTTTCAGTGATAGACTCTACCAGTTACATACAATTGCAGCCCTAGATTTGAGGCAATGCAGTTTTAATCCAGGAGAAGGACATAGCCAAGAAATGGCAAATGATGGCGCCATTCCTCCACTCCTTGCCCAAAGTAAATGTCATTGATCCCTTGCCACAGTCCCTCTCATGAGCACAGATGCACCTCAGGAACATTCTCACACCACACCTGTTGGTCCCTAGAACAAACTTCATTTTCGCTATGGGATCATCTTGTCCTCTGCTGGTCTAACCACCATGACCATCTTCTTCACTGTAGAATTGGAGACCTAGCCATTGGGAAGAAACAGCCAGGCCCTTGTGTGTGGAGGGGATGCCTTGCAAATCCAATTTGTATCAGTTACAACCAACATCCCAGAGATCCGGACTGTCCTCGACGTACATACACATGCCTCCCTCATGTATGTGCATATGGAGAGAACACATGAGCACAGCTGGAAAAGAGTGACATCCGAACCGTCCGGAATCTCCCCAAGTCACCGCAGGCACTCCCCGGGCAAGTGCCAGTGGTCTAGTCTAATCCCAGAAAGATCAAGGGAACCAATGGTCAACCTGGTCAGAAATATCAGGAAATGGTAGAAATAAATGCAGGACTACTACTCTTTCTTCTTGGCATCAGCTCTGAAACAATTTGAAACACCTTGGAGCATATAGTAAAGTTAACAAGTTGGGTGAATTGACAGGAGGTGCACTAGTCTGAGTCCTGGATGTAAAAGCTGGGATTCTGAGGATAGCAGATCATAAAATGCCCAAGAGTCCAAAAGTAAAAAGCTCAGAGCTGGAGGTATAAGGATAGTGGTCTTCAATTTTTTCTTTAAATATAACCCTTTACATTGAAGAAATATAATACAGACAACCACTAAAAAATAAAGGATTTCTATCATACAGTAGAGAAGTTTCTCAATTTATTTTTTCATGTGATTTATGACAAATGCTTGATCTCACAAGAGCATGGTTCCAACAGTAAAATACGCCATAAATTACAGGAACAGAAAGTTCCCTGACTCAACACTCAGAAGGGAGTTCACTTCAGTGGAGTGAAGCACACGGCCCTTGGACCAGACAACCTGGGGTGATCTGTTTTAATTTAATAAAAATAATTGCATCTTCAATTTCATTTTAACATCTGCCTACCATTAACTAAAGGAACCTGAAGATCTAAGAGTCGCCCATCAACTGCTCCTGATCATGCTTTATTCCAATGATAAAAGATTGAGATCCTGCAAAGTGACCATCTGAAATGCAAACAAAATATTTTTTAAAAATATACCAAGATTCGACAGCCCTACATATAACCTTCACAGAATCACATCAGAGATTCTTGGGGAGCAGTTCAAGAAAATAAAATTCAGAAAAAGACTAGATAAAAGAAGAGACAGAAAGATGGAAGTATGTTTCTGTGCATAAAAAAAAAAGAAACTACTTAATACAAATATTTGGTGGAGCTTGAAAGTAACCTTTTGTTCCCTCCATGGGACCCAGCAGCGCTGGTGAATTATGGTAAACTCTCCCACCAAAGGGAGAGTGTCCCAGATCCCCCAGGTTGCCCTTCCTACCCTGTGACCATGAACTCATAACTTCTCCATAAGCAGCACAGACGTCATTTTTGTGTATATTTATTCTTCCCTTGACTAAATTCCAGCAGAAAGTAGTGGGAGACATTTGAAAGAAAAAAACAATATTGCAATTTGGAAAATCAAAGCAGGGAAATTTTCCAGAAATTAAATGCCATAGCTATAATGCTTGGAGACTGCCATCTATGAAAACACTCAATTTCTCCTCAAAAAGTAATCTTGGTGTTAACAGGAAACCAAAAGAAAGTAATTCATTTAAATTGACTCCCTGAGGCACTTGGGTGGCTCAGTTGGTTAAGCATCCGACTTCAGCTCAGGTCATGATCTCTCAGTTCGAGGGTTCGAGTCCCACGTCGGGCTCTGTGTTGACAGCTCAGAACCTGGAGCCTGCTTTGGATTCTGTGTCTCCCTCTCTCTACACCCCTTCCCTACTCATGCTCTGTCTCTCTCTCAAAAATAAATAAACATAAAAAAATTTGTTAATAAAAATAAAATAAATTGACTCCCCAGAATGCCATCTGATTATCCAAATCCATCCATTTTTTTTCCCAAGTAAATACAACATGTACTCCCTTACCTGTTTTTGAAAATCAACCACTCTTCCTAGCCCCTGCCTGAATCCGTGGTTCCCAATTTTTTTTTCTTGGAACCACCCAGAATGAGACATAAATGAGGCATTTCCACCTACCAGGGTGGCATTTTCCTAGATGGATGAAATGCGTATCAGTGACTCCAACACAAAACAGCCCTTTGACCTTCCACCCACACAACTGGGCATCTCGTCCTTCTGGTCTCCCCTTGTCACTCCCTGTCAAGCCCAGCCAACAAGCTCTCTGCACATGCTGTGCCCTGGCCTGGAATGCCTTTCCCACCTTCTCCCTCTGGAGAGCTCCAGCCACCATCCCTCCATCCAGGATGCCTCCTTCTCGAAGCTTCCCTGCATTGTTCCCTCAGCTCTGCTTTCCCCCTGCTCTATTCATTTTCATCAGCTGTGCTGTCATTAGGACTCTGTACCTGAAAGGCAGGAGCCAGAATGGCGGCCTCATTCCAGACTCTGCCCGTGGTGGGTGCTCAGTCAATTGTGTTAGGTTTAATTGCTGCCCAATTAATGGAGTTTTCCTCTCCAGCATCCCAGAGCCATGCTTCCAGAGTGGCCCAGCTCGGGCCCTTCTGTGCCTTTCCAATTCCGTGTGTTCTGTCAGTTTCCAGTATGTTCCACGTTAACGCCTCTAGGCAAACTTGAGAAGAGCTTCCACACAGCACTGCCTTCTCTATTCATCTCTCTCCAGAATGTCAGCACCTTCCTCTGGCAGCACTCTCTCACCTTATTATCTCAACTACATCTAGTCCCTCATTTGCTGCCCTGCTCTGTCTCTGAAGAGCCCCGGTTGTGTGTCTCAGGCTTGTTTTAGGACCATGGTGGCCTTCCCTGCCTGTGTCTGGATGTCTCCCCTAAATCTTGCCCCCATCCTGCCCTCCACACCTCCTCCCAGCCTCACAGGGCCTGGTGTGAGGGACGCTGCTATCAGCCCTCTTTCTTGAGCCCACTGTACTCAACTCTCTTGCAGACAGGAAGTGTCTGAAGGAGTCTAATATCTGGGCTTCTTCCTGCTTAGGTTAAAGAGCTGTTTCAAGGTCACAGAGAGAACTAGAAGGAAAATCCAGAGAGTCTCCAGGACCCTACCAAAAGGATAGCTCCCTTTTTGCTTTTTTCAAACTTTCCAAAAGATAATTCAAATCTCCACTGAATGTCAGGTTTCAGGCCCTCAAAATGTTTCAAGTTAGCCTGACCTGATGTAAACCCTAAATCTTCGCACATCTAACACCGGAGCTCCTGTCCTACCCACAGTAGAGTGAGCTCCTCAGTAACAGGCATACATTACGTCCTCCTCGTCCTTGAAGGTTCTTACTAAATCTGGGCTCTGGCTTCTCTTCCCTGGACATAATAAATCCACTTCCTTTACCCTTTTTTGAAGAGAAGCTCCTTCCAAAACCTCGTGTGGTCCCCCAACCATCAGCATCACCTGGGAACTTGTTAGAAATGCAAATTCTTGAGCCCCATCCCAGACAGAATGCATCAGACACTCTGGGCGAGGATGGGGGCACATGATCTGTGTTTTAACAGCCCTTCCAGGTGATTCTGACAAAGCTAAATCTTGAGACCCACTGACTTAATTTCTCTTCAAACTATTATAAGGTACACAGCACACACTTGGAAAAGTGCCAACCAGCGTGGGGAGGGAGAATCATGATGTCCCCCTACATGCTCTCGCTTCTGCCAGAACCCTTGGGGTTCTGTTCACGTTCTCATTGTACCACATGGGGATTTAGCCTGTGGTTCATTATGGCTCCCTCCCATTTGTAAAAGGCCAGACCTGCTCCATTTTGCCTTGGCGTAATTGGAGAGATTTTCTTTCCCCCAAGTTAATCTCTATTTAATCCCATTTGAATTTTACTGTTTATATGCATTCATTTTTCCAACTTGTCTAGCACATTCTACACTTCATTCCATTTTCCAAGACACTTGTCACCTCCACTTATTTTTATGGCAATTGTGGATTTAATTAGAAGGTGCTTTATTCCAGGAACTAAAACGTTATTGAGGATAGACTGTGCAACACATGGAAGCTATATGGGGACCAGTGGCACAGAAAACAAGAAAGTCTGGGAAGCGTGCTTATACTTGAATTTACTTTTGCTGAATACATTAAACACCCAGCAATTCCAACCAACACAAACAAACCCACAAAGGCCGCCTCTGAAAGGCAACAGGAATCCTGTTCTTTCCTGTGTGTCATTTCCTGTGCAAGATGGACGTTCCTTCCTCATTCCCCGGGTAATGCAAAGCCCCGGGCTAATATCAACTGCCCCCTTCCCTCTCCTTTTTTGTTGAGTCTGTGCTCTCAGCCTGTATGAGACTGCTTGGGCTGCCATAACAAAGGGCCACAGAGAGAGAGGGTGAAATTTATGGTCTCACGGCTCTGGAAGCTAGAAGCCCAAGGTCACTCCGTCAGCACAGATGCCTTCTCCTGAGGCCTCTCTCCTTGGCTTGCAGGTGTCCTTTAGCATCCTGTGTCCTCACATGGGCTTCCCTGTATACCAGTCTGTGTCCTAATCTCTTCTTTTAAGGACACCAGTCACACTGGATGAAGCCCTGCCCTACTGACCTCATTTTAAGTTAATTACCTCGTTGAAGAACTGATCTCCAATTATAGTCACATTCTGAGATACTGGAGGTTAGGACTTTAGCACATGAATTTGGGGTGGGACACATTTCAGCCCATAACACAGCCTACTTACATCTGACTTACATACAGCTCAATAAAAGGCAAGAAAGTGATTATTGGAACTTAGATGGAAATAAATTCCAGCCCCTTTAGGCAGTGAAGTGAGGGTAAAGTGAATATATAGAAAATATGGTCAGATGAACATGATACTGACTGAGTAAAGTAACTTTCGGGTACTACAGATAAGCGGGACTGATCAGGCAAAGGACAGTCTGTAGGCAACTCCACTTGAGATGTGCCCCAAACTACACCAAAATCATCATGCTCTCGCCACCTATGACTACCATGTTTCCTTTAAAAAATATGACATTTTAAATACTTCGGGACGTGTAGAAAAGAATCCTGAACTCAACAAATACATTGTCATATTGAACAAAACAGATATGTTCAAAATGATAGATCACCGTCTACATTTGCGCTGATCAGCTCTCCCGGTGTGGTTCACCGTGACCAATTTGAGCACATCTCATTTGCTTCCACGCCGCCCAGCTAGAGCTGCCTGCTGTCTCCCTGACTCATCACTGTCTGCAGTGGTAGACAGTAGGGTGGCCGCGTGCCTACAGGAAGGAGGGCTGGTGCGTGGGTCAGACTTCCTTGGCTTCAAAGCCCGCTTATACCTGCCGTATGACCCCAGGTAGGCCATGCGGCCTTTTTAAGTCTATTGCTTCTTCTGTAATGACAACACCGATACCGAATGAAGAGGGCTAATGCCAAGATTTAAAAGTATATGCAAAGACACGTGAGAAGTATCCCATAAATGGTAGCCATATGGTATCCATATAGTCAGACTCTCAAGAGCAAGACAATAGAACCAAACATTGGCCTTCATGAAAGCTTCTTACGTTTCCCTTTCTCTCCAGGAAGGGAAAGGAATAGTTTTTCCTTCAGGCTTCTAGCTTGTCCCTAATTCCCTGCACTTTCTTTTGGGAAACTATTCCAATGTTTTTTTTAAACTATTCCAATTTTTATGGCCAGTCATGTTTGAGGCATTTATACACCTATTTCTTTTGCCAATTATGCGCTACAAGTAATGCATGATTTTCAGATTTAAGTCAGTGTCTGAAAAACAACATCATTAAATCTCATTAAATAACATTTTTCTAATGCTGCGTATGTAAAGTCCATTAAAGTTTTATATTGAATCCCAGAGTTGTTTCATGAAGTGGCTTAAATCTCTGCTTTCCCTTTTCTTATTTGATACACATAGTTTAACCACAATATTTCTAAAGATTAATGCATCAAAATCACTAAACTAAGAATATCACAGATAAGGTTATTTTTTGGTCACTTACCTGGAAGAATTACAATTTTAGGGATGGGAAGTAACAGAGGTGGTCCCTCTACCATCCTCTTTTTCTGAGGGAAGAAGTTGTAAAAGAGGGTCAATCTCTGGGCTCATTTTGGTATGTACAAAAGGCTATCCTATCTGGACTTACAGGTGATTCTAATTTTTTTTTAATGTGTATTTATTTTTGAGAGAGAGAGGGAGCAGGGGAGGGGCAGAGAGAGAGACACAGAATCTAAAGCAGGCTCCAGGCTCTGAGCTGTCAGCACAGAGCCCAACACGGGGCTCGAACCCATGAATGATGAGGTTGTGACCTGAGCCGAAGTTGGACGCTTAACCGACTGAGCCACCCAGGACCCCCATGGGCTTACAAGTGATTCTAGAATTAACAGATACATGTTTACACTGGCCACTGGAATGAGATATGTGGGTTCCATTAAAGACGTTACTGCTTATATAATCTTGATTCTTGACAAGTAAGAACTTTTCAGGATTTTTATTAGTTTTTCCATACTGTCTGGTTGAACTTTGGAGGGAAAACAGAACCCCGGTGTCTTTTAAAAGTGCTTATTTACTTTGGAAGAAATATATCTTTGTTAGATTCTTAGATATCTTAGATTCATCTCATTCTCTGTGTGGGCATAGAACGAGCTTTTAAAAGAACTATTTAATTTTCTTCCTGAATTTCTTCTCCTGCATAGCTTAATGCATAAGCCCTAGTCAAAAAAGAAGCTTTTTGACTCCTTCGTGAGATTGCAGCCCACTAATTTTTTTCTCTCTGAGTTGTGCCTGAGAAAGAAAAAAATTAATTGATTATTGTCTTACCCAGTTCCTTGATGGTGCTTTACCACACCCAGGGCCAATAAAATATTGATGGAATGGTAAAGACAGAAGACTATCTCATGATTCAGTGACTCAAAACTGTGAAAAGCTTTTGTCAAGTAACAATATTTGGAAAGCAACTCAATAAGTTAGAAGGGGTAGACTGACATGCAAATATCCATCACATTTTATTAAGCAAATTAAAAATAGATTTCATCTTTAATATGTGTCCCTACAGAATAAAAGTTACTGGATTCAATTGTTGATTATGTGCTCAGCAGATTGGCTAATTACTTTGGGCAGATGCTTGATGCATATTAATTTGGGTTCCATGTCAATTATGACTATCTTTGTTCACAATCCAGTCTCCACTTAGCACAATTCAGTAACAATAAGGATGTTCACTTGAAATGTAACTGCAAGCAATTCTGATGGGGGACAGAATGGCATCGTGGAAAGAGCCATGAGCTATGAGTGATAGCCTGGATTCTAATGTGTTCCAGACCCCATGATCTTGGGCCAGGCATTTACTCCTCATCTTCGTGCTAGGCATAGCTGCTGCATAGGGATGTCATGTGAATCCAGGGAGCCAGAGCATCACCATGAGGGACCAGAAGGGGAAATAGCTCTTTAGGCACATGTCCAAAGTAGCACCTTAGTAACAGTTCTTTGAAGGTAACACATTAACTGATGGTTACAAACACATTAGGGGATTTAAAAGACTGACAAATCCCAAGCGTTGGCAAGGATATAGAGCAGCTGGAATTTTCATATATTGCTTGTGGGAATATGATGTGCTACAACCATTGGAAATCAGGTTGGTGCTTTCTTTAAAAAGTTCAACATGTATGTATAGTATGAGGCGATAACTTCCATAGTTCCACTCCTAGGTATTTACATAAGAGAAACGAAAACACAAGTATGCACAAAGACTTGTACATAAATGTTTATGACCGCTTTATTCATAATAGCCCCAAACTGGCAACAACACAAATGTCCATCCACAGATGAATGGATAAAGAACTTGTGGCAGAGACATCCATATAAATATAGATACATACACTACCAATATATACTATACCTACTACTCGGTGATACGAAGAGACAATGCTGCTGACACATGCAATGAAATGAACCTTAAAAACAGTATCCAAGCAAAAAAAGCCAGGTTTAAAAAAAAAAGGGTACATACTGTATGATCCCATTTTTAGAATCATGCCAAATGAGTCCGTTGTGACAGAAAGTGGGACAGTGGTTGTCTAGAACTGGGCACTGGGGGGAAACTGATTGCAAAGGGGATTAGGGAACTTTACGGAACGATTGGATGGAAGGTTCTATATCTTGATGTGATGGTGGTTTTACAGATGTACCTATTTGATAAAACTCATCAATCTGTATGCTTGAAATGGGCAAATTTCATCATGTATAAATTAGATCTTGATAAAATTGAATGAAAAACTGAATGCACACAGACACACACACACACACACACACACACACAGGGAAAGCAGTGACAAATGTCAATCTGAAATGTCCCAGGCTGGCTATCAGATACTGAGAAGGCGGTCGAAGATTGGGGCCTGACCTGATTCTACTCCCAGCCTGACTTCCTTTTATAAAAACTCTGCTACACTTCCGTGCATGTGATGATGGCCATGAAGGCAGTTTGTAAACCAAGAAGTGCTATCTCCCACCACAAAGAGGGCAGTGGCTGAGGCTGATGGTACACCTGTCTAGGATCTTGAGCTGCCCTGAGTGTCTGCTTTCTAGGAGGCAACACCCGCAAGGAGAGAGACCCCTCCTGGGTCTCCAAGGGGACCTGGTACCTGCAATCATTTCCCTTTCCTCTAACCTTCCTCTCCTCCGCTGGACTTCTCTCACTGCTCAGAACCACCGGCCTTTGATGAGCTGTAAAGGAGTCATGAATAAATGGACATAAAGACAGCCTTTCTCCAGGCACACTAAATTCTGAAAATTAGGTTAATTCTTGCTTGTGGCCTTGTGACTAAAAGCTTGAGCCCCAGGGTCAGGCTTCATGTGTCCAGATACCAGCTCCTCCACACCTACTGGATGAATGTATAAAAACCCTTTAACCTCTCAGAGCTCCGGCTTCTTTGTCTGCAAAAGAGAGGTCAAAACAACACCCACTTCACAGGCTGATATGAGCAAGGGCATGAAAGTCCTTAACACAGGGTGGCATGGAGTAAGAAAGTGACAACTGAAAGCTACAAATATTACTAGATATTTTTGTCCTGGCCGCCCTAGCTTCTCTCAGTTTCCTATAGGACATCAGAGAACGTTTTTCCCAGCCAGACTCTTTGATCCGGGGGAGCAGAAAGTCCCCGTAGTCAGTTCACACTCAGCCTAAATGGGAACTTTCCTAAAAATACCAGTTATGTAAGACAAAATGGTTGAGCGCAGCCACACCTTTAAGACCAAGTTCCACACTCCGAGGTCATTGTGAGCATTGTATTTCATCCGTACATACTTGAGAAAGAAACCTGTCAAGTGCTCTGTAATTGTGTGAACAGGCAAAAAGAGTCCAGCCACACGCCTTGGTCGAGAAATGTAGAAAATTGGGTGCTCCAGCAAGCCAAGTAGGGAATTAATAATATATTTAAGATTACTAATAAAATGCCTGTCAAGCAAGCAGCAACATATTATATACAAAAAAAAAAAATCCTGCCTGTTGTGTGGAGTTTACACTGTTCCTGAGAAGTATATATTCTTGGAAATAACAATTCAACCCCAGACGAAACTTCTATTCCCTGGCATTTCCACCCCCCCCTCTGATTTTTCACTCATGTGTGTATTTTTTTTACATCCCCCCCTCCCATGTAGCTCCACCAACCCTCCCAGACGTCAGTGGGTCAAGCAGCCTCCCAAAGCAGCCTTCTGCACCTGGCTCACAGCCAAGCATCCATGTCTCAAAGCCCAGTCCGGCAGGCTTCCTCTTCTTCCTCCTCATCCTCCTCTTCTTCAGCTTTGAGCGTGGGCCAGTTAGTCAGCAGTAAGTATCCTTTCTGGCTCGGTTAAATCATGGTGGCCTTCTTGTTGCCTATCTGCAATGCCTTCCGTTTTCTTTCTCTCTCTCTCTCTCTCTCTCTCTCTCTCTCGGTCCCCTCCTTCTTTCTCTCTGCCCCCCTCCCTCCCTCCGTCCCTCCCTCTTTCTCTTGCTCTTTCAACATCAAAGAGGAATTTCCTGGCCCTCCTAGGCCAATGCTGGAATAAGGTCCATGCCCGGGGCCAGAGGGCTCCCCCAAAGCACACCCACCTCGATGTGCACACGTAGGGGCTGATTTCCACCTCAAGTGCTTTCTGATGTGCTGAGTCAGTCCTGCCACTTCAGAAGGGAGAAACTGATCAGCTTGCAGGGCGTGAGCCACAGAGCTCAGAACTGAAATAACCAACAACAGGCGCTCAGCCAGCAGGTCAAGCTGCTTTTCTGTGTGTTTGAAGTCCCCTGCCATCCTATTTGTAGGTGTCAGAGGAAATAAAAGAGAGCGTGCCTGTGGGCGGGCGGGTGTGTGTGCACACTGAACTGGCTCCAGTGGCATGTGGGGGAAGCTGCATGGACCAGAATCGGATGAGAAATCTCTGAACAACCATTCATAAAATAAGCCTGCAAGTCGGCTTCCACATATATACATATAATTTTTAGAAATGGTATTTGGCCCCAGGTAAAGACGGCGTATGGATCACATGCAAATCGAAACTTACTAAGATGAAAGGGACCATGGCCCGATTTGATGTTAGATGTTCACCTTTCGTGCAATTTTTACTCATATATTAAAAAATCACAGAATGCACACTTAGATTATAATTCTCCAGGAGCCGAAAATCTAGTAATTATAGGTTTAAAGGGCTAAAGCACTGCATAGACATCTGTGCATAAAATAAGGACACATGTGAGTATCTGTGTTTGGTCAAGTGTCATAAATGACTTGTCATAATAGGAACAGTGGGGATCCTCACATATCATGTGTAATGCAAAGCAAAATAGAGGGTTTCCATGCCCTCCCCATACAAGCAATCCTTCCCCCCCCAAAAAAGAATATATGTATGAATATATGTATGTATATGCATACATATATATATATATATTCAATTATATGGATGATTATATGGAGAATTATATGGAGGAGAAAATGAGGAATTATGGGGAGATATTAAAATGCCCAGGAACTTCAGGGGACTAGCCTGGAGGCTCTTGGTCTCAAATATGGGTCAACATCAAACAGAGTTTCGGGATACACACAGAGTTTACCATCAACCAGTTATTTTTAAATATTTAAATATACAAACGCTGTCGTTTGGGCCAGAAACTCCAGTCTTACTTGAATAAAATCATAGATACAATTAATCTAATTATAGCCAGATTTTCCCCAATAAAGACACTCCTCATCACAGTGTTGCCAGACAAGATTTCAGCGTCATTCAAAGTCGATATTCCACCTAAGTTTACGCAAAATACTCTATTTGTAAATAGCATCAAGGTCATAACTTTAGGATAGGCTATTAATCTTTGGTCCTGAAAGAAAAAGAACTGAGACCAAACATCTTCTAGAGAAGAAATACGTTAAATATGATACAGTAAAGTACAAACCACCCCACAAATACAGGATTTTACACAATGTAGACAGTCACATTAGAAGACTAGAGAGGTGAACGAATGGATGAACAAACAGACAGATGGATGGATGACTCTGGATTCTCTCTAGTCACTTGTCTCAAACTGGGAGGGAAAGGATTAGCCTTTTTCAGAAACCAGTAATAGAGCTACTTCATGGGACAGATGGAATTTCAGTTGTACAGTTGCCAATGGGACATGTAAGTTCTAGGTGTATAAGTGACCCATATTACATATCTTGATATGAAATATAAAGAATGGAAATAGAGACTCCTTTGCCATAGGCAGTTGAGGCAGGAAACTCCAAACTCATATGCAGAGCCTAAATGATGAGTCTTCTCTGGCAGATATATGAGAGGCTCAGTAACGGGTTTACAATTGCTATGGATTTTGAGCACGTTGTCTAATTAATTTCTTTCTGTCTCAAAACCCAACTACACAATGAATGATACACGGAGCATTTCTCTAATGCTGATTACCCCAGGAAATCTCTGTTTAAGACTTCATTTGTAAAGTAGGGCTTTCCAAGCACTTTCAACACTCTGAACTTCATTTTAATATTCATAACGAGGTAATAGAAATCCTCATTTTCAGATCTTGTAACTGACATCAAATAGATCCTGAAACTACAACCCATCTTGGCCATCTACTGTCAGAGGGACCACATTCAGTCTTGGTTGTAAGACTGTGGCACTTGGTGTGACCAATCCAATGGGTGGCATGGCCAGGATGATAACCCAAATAGTCTGACTCAATGGGCCATACACATGCTATACAGTACAGCTGCCTTAAAAAATAAGATGTTTACACATAAATTTTATCCAGTGAAATTTGAACGACAATATATATCCGATCACCTAAATAGTCTTCAAATAACTTTTAAAAAGCCTGGACCCATGCCTCATAATTGAAGCACAGGCTTTTCCCTAAGCTAGACATTATGCATATTTTGAAATTTATATTCAAGCATGAACTACCCATTTTAAATTACTTTTGTCTGAGATGAAACTTCACCAAATCTGCAGATAGGATAATTTGGGAAGACCCAACCCCGTTCAGATGTAGTTGTTATGCAGGTTAAATTACAGGAGAATAAAAGGGTGTTTTAATCAGAGGCTGTCAACTTAAATATAAAAACATGTATTGAGCACCATGTATATACCAAGCACAGCAATAGAAATCAAGAAAGCAAAAATAAGCAAGATGTGCTCCCTGCACTGAGGGAGGTCATGAACTGGTAACAAAGAAATGCAGGTACAATAAAGATAAATGAAAGCTACAATCGACGCGTGAATAGGGACTATGGCAATATAATAGAGAGTTAACTAAGTTTTAGAGGTTGAGACAGAACAGAAGGACTTGCTAGAGTTAATAATCCTTGAATTGAGTTTGATGGTTAATCAGCAAATCCCTCCAAGAGATTAGGGCCATTGTATGAACCAAGTCAAACTGGATTTGAACCTATGGTCAAAACCTTGGTCAATGAACCCTCCCACATCACGGTCAAAGATTGTCACCATAGTGCTGGCAACTTGCCATTGTTCTAGATAAAACAGAACCAAAAATCACCCAAAAATCTTCCCCACTCTAGGCAAAAGAATACAGAGTGAATGCCTTAGCAATGATCACAGGATCTTCGTGTGCAAAGAACACCACATCTGAGCTCAGAACATCTGCACAGTATCTGTTCGCGGGACCTATACAGCTTATCCTGTGTTAAACCTTGCTTGTTCTCCACAGTCATCAGATGTAAATACAGTCTATAAGCAGGGCTTTTGAAAAGTCTAACAGAGTCAAACAAATGACTTGACAAATGTCCCAAATTGGCTCAAGATTTACACAATACTGTTTAAAAATAGGTACATTTCGGTCTTTTTATTCTTTGCTGAGTTTGGTTTTGTTTTGTTTTACAGTACACATGTTTTGAAGCCCTGGCCTGCAAACTTGATTTTTAGACAGCAAAGGACTACGGGCTAATCCCATAAAAAAATAAACCATAAAGGGAACATAAGGACGTATGGTGATGGCTTGTAGGCACCCCTGATTCCCATGATCACAATTCACACCATTTTCCACAATGAAGTCACCATATTGCATATTAAACTGTTCCCCCACATTACCTTGCACATTCTCAAATGGTTTATTTCTCAGAAATATTTGGTAAATATGCCCATTATCCGCTGTGAGAATAATATTAAGAACCAGATGGATGTTTACATAAGACAGTTAATTCATACTTGGCAGCTTCTTTAAAGTTGCATATCTTGTATATAAAAATCCCACAAGCAGAGGTTGTGAAAGCATGATGCTGATGGATGGTGGCTGTTCAACCCAGTCAGCAGCCCCTTTCGCTGATGTCCACATTAACTGGTGGAGGGAGCTAAAGTTTAAAAGCAAAACAAAACATCTCTGCTGGTCCATCCTTAGCACTCAGTTCAGTATGGACCCAGTGACCCTACAACCAGGGTCTGCAGAACAGGTCTGTTTTCACCCAATTTACATTTAGTTCCCATAAAAATCTTGTGCTCTTCAGCCTTTGCATCCCAGATTCGATTTGGGAAACATCATCATTACACTTAGGAATCACTGCCAATTTTCAATGCCAGTTTATTCTCAATCTCTAGGCCAGTTAATCTCTATAGAGGTTAATCTTCTGGCTCCTCCATAGCAAAGGGTGAGACTCAGGGTGGACCCTGGCAATTACTACTGTTGCTTTTTGACCCTGTACTTAATATATTGGGTTGACTCAACCCAAGCAAACTTCTTTTTTTTTTAATTTGTTTTTACATTTATTTATGTAAATTTTGAGAGACAGAGAGACAGAGAGAGCACAACTGGGGAGGGGCAGAGAGAGAAGGAGACAGAATCCAAAGCAGGCTCCAGGCTCTGGGCTGTCGGCACAGAGCCCGACGTGGGGCTCGAACTCACGGACCGCGAGATCATGACGTGAGCCGAAGTCGGACGCTTATCCTACTGAGCCACTCAGGCGCCCCAAACCTGAGCCAACTTCTATGAAAGGTTCCTCTTCCTCTTCAGTGCAGAGAAGGCCCAGACTGAGTTGCTCGAGTGCTGAATCCACCTGGGAGGGATCTGAGAGGCCCCTCAGAGGGGTGGCCATCAAGGTGGCCTCAGATTCATCCTTGAAATTAACCCAACCTCTTAGGGCCAGGGGACTAGACGAGGGAAAGCCAGACCTATCCCAGGATGGAATGTCAGCCTCTGAGCCAGGCTGACAGCTGAAGTGACATTCCAGGGAAGCTTCCATTTACCACATTCCTCTTGTTTTCCCTTCTCAAATAGAAAAGTATATACCCCTTAAGGAAGGTGAACTGTTCCAACGGTGGACCAGGGGGTGGGAATCCTCAAGAGTTTAAGATAGAAACTTTAGGATCCAAAAAAAAAATCCTTTTTTTTATTAATTCAAGACACCTTACAGACACCATCTAGTGAATTCTCCCAAAGTGTGAAAACAAGTCCCACATTTTTGTCCCAGGGTGGCCCCTCCTTTGGATGGGGAGACCTTCATAGACTTGACCCATGGAAAAAAACTGTAATAATTTATTTTACCATCTGATTTTATGGGTAAGAACAGTAATACGGAGAAAATCAGGTAGCCCATCTCCAGCAATTAACAAAGTACACAAACAAGGAGATAACTGATTTCCTCTCCCTGGGCCTTTATCCAACAGACCATCATGCAGTTTCAATTTCACCATTCCTAGCTCATCAGCCCTAGAAGTAGAACCAGAAAAAGACTAGAGTGGAAATGTGTGTGACAGAAGGAAGGAGCTCAGCCTCCTGGTGTAATGAGAGCGTGTTTGGAGCCCCATGGAAGACACTGGGCTCGGCGGGGCAGGTGCTCACGTCTCTGAGCTTTACAGCGAAGGTTTTGAGAATCGGCACAACGTCGCTCGGGGCCCAGGAGCAAGAGTTCATAGCTTTCTGTTCAACTCCGGTCATTGGCAGTAATCTGGCACACACATAGATTTAGTTGCCGGTCTCAAGGAACCAGTAAAGAAACATAAGCATGAAAGGCAGCAGGGGAAGGGAAGAAATAAGATAGAATGCATTTACATAAAATTGCAACCCAAGTCACAAACCTGCCCGGCACCACCAAGCTAAATCTGGTGTTGGCCCAGGGCCAGGGGCTGAAGCTCCATACTCTTGCCGGTTAAAGGCCCGCCCCTCACGTGCTGCCTCACTCCATTGATTCCTGTCCATCTAAAGATGGAGCCAATATAGGGCAACAAATATACTTCCCACAAGGACTACTTAGCTTTGCTCAGGGGAAAACTCTTCTCTCTAACTCCAGACTACACTAAATGGTGGGGGGGGGGGGTGTCAGGGGAGCGCGAGGATGGGGCACCTACCCAGGGGCCCCCCCTCACAGGGCTTTTGTGGCTGGTCACTCTTACACAGGTGGGACGGTAGTGGCATCTGGTGAATAATGATGGTAAAGGGGTCAAGAGAAGATAGCTGTGTGCAGAGGGCAAGATGCCCAGATGCGGGCAGGCCAGAAACAGAGAGAAGGCCCCTGTCTGTGGGCTCCGTGGATCCCCTGCATCAGAATCACCTGTGGTACTTGTTCAACATGCATGTCCTGGGCCCCATCAGGTGACCCCTAGTCACCTTTTAAGAAAAGCATCATCCTAAAGGTCACATTGTTACAAGGAAAGTTTCCAGCTTCCTATTTTCCACCCTTGGTTTTGAACCTTCACTTCCCACCCTATTTAAATATAAAAATGAATATTTATTTTTGAGAAGGTGAGGGGGGGGCTGCAAGTGGGGGAGGGGCAGACGGAGACGGGGACAGAGGATCCAAAATGGGCTCTGCACTCACAGCAGAGAGCTCCATGCGGGGCTAGAACTCACAAACCAGGAGATTGTGACCTGAGCCGAAATTAAAGTTGGTCGCTTAACCAACTGAGCCACCCAGGGACCTCCCCCCGTTCCAGCATTTGTGCTTTTCTGTCCTAGTTGCCCTCCTTCCTCCGTGGACCGTTAATATCACAGATATACTGCACATCTGTTCTGTTTATGTACCACGGCCCTTGGGGCGGCCACAACTATTGTCCAATCTAAGACTCTTCCACCTTCCCCCCACCCCCACGCCAGAACCAATTTCCACCCTGCTGGGAATGCACACTCTAAACGCAGCAGAGTCACAAAACCGGCTGAGCCAGGCAGCAGGTCTAAGGAGGGCTGCAGATGAGGAGGAGGGGCTCTCAGGGCAGCCAGAACCAGTTCTAGCTGACTGTTCCCAAGTTAAGTGCAAAGGGAGACCGGAGCAGCCAAACTTCTATTCAAATGAACATAAACCATAGAGGTGTTTTTTTTTTTTCTTTAGCAATCTCCCAATGTTTAAATGTTGGCAATTCCAAAAAACCGTAAGCTCTAGGAAAGCTGAGTTTGATGTGCAAGCTGCTCATTTGCAACTTCTGCTCTAGGAATGTTTAAATGAAGAAATGAGAGAAGAGGCTCCAGGCTGCTGGGTGTGTGGACTTGGCTTCCCAGAGTCCTTAGCAAACCCTCGGAGTCGCTCCAGGCTGCGGTGCTGATGGGACTTAAGATCCAGAGGGCAGCCTCTCCCGAGGACAACCCAAACAAGCCTTTTCTTTAACCAGGGAGAAAAAGCAAGATTTGTATAGTCACCCTCTGCCCCTGCCCAGGGACATAGATCCTCAATGTCCTACACTGAAAATGTTCTCCGCTCCTAGCACGAGCTCCCCAGCCCATAAAGGCCAATGCTCTTGCCTGCATTCTGTGCCCACCTCCCCAGAATATGGCCCCTTCATTCTCTGAAAGCTGCCCATTGGGCATGACCCAGATGAATCCTCCCTCCTACCACCTCTCCCTTCTCTGTAAATTCTGCGGCAGGGGTCACACCAATAGTTCTTGATTATACTCAGCCTGGTCTTTTTCTCCAATTGTTTCTCATTCATAATATTAAGTCCCAACCCCCTACAGACTATAAAGTCCTTAGAGACCGCAACTCCCCTCCTGCTTCTCTAGCTCCCTCTTAACACTCATTAGGACTCCCAGGAGTCACTTAAGAAATACTTAGAGACTGTCCATCGTGCTTGTACCTTGTACCACTTTTCAATCTTTCCTTGAACAAAATTATGACGAACAACACGTAAAAATTCTACAGGGGTTTTTCAAATGTGAACATAAAGAAGGTACGGTGCATACCTATATTGCTGATTCTATCGACAGAGTCCATTTCCCCTGTAATGACCATCTGTACCCAAAGCTCCAAGCCCCCCGCAGATATTAGCATGTTTATTTAAAAGTCTTTGAAAAATTGGCCCTTGAAATGCAAATGTTTATTTCTCTTCATGAGAACAGGAGTTTCTGTAGCCCTGAGCCCAGAAGACTAATCTAGTCCACCACAGTCCCTTGACAAGTGCTTGAATTTACTGAAATTGATGGATTATTGTGCAGAAAGAGGAAGAGAAAAACTTTTCACCTAAGTCCAAGGAATGAGGTGGAGAACAATAGAGTCAGCTGGCGGGGAGAGTGGCTTCGCTCCAGGCAGGATCGAGCAGCACTTTGAAATCTTCCCCTATCCCCAACCCATGCTGTCTCCAGCCTGGCGTTCGCTTTCATTTATCATTTATCTGGGGATCAGTAGCGGGAAGGGGGTGTTCGTTCTCCAGCTGTTGTGTCATTTCCCTTGATAAGTCCTAAATTGACCGCGTTCTCTGGTACCAAAGGAGTCTTCTTGCAGTAGGCATTTTTTATCATGTGCCCTTTTAAGGGACAAAGGCATCATGTCAGTAAACTGCTATCGGAGAACAAAAAAAAGATAATATTCGTCTCACAGCTTCATAAGCATGGTCTTCTGAGGGGCTAATGTGAACATAAGAAATTAGACAGCATTACCATCTGTTAGCCTGACAGCAGTGGTGATCCGGTGAAGGAAAAACACAAAATACTATTTTTTCCAAGGGCAATTTTTAGCCCTAAAGAATCCAATTAAGACATTTCAAATTGAAGCCTTTCCATGTTTATAGTTTCACACAATATTTGAACATCTTTATGGGCAAAATGGAGTTGCATCCCATAGCTAGTACCTTCCTGCCCTGACTGTTACTTGTGAACCCCAAGGGAGCATGCTCTTGTATTGTGAAAGCGGCGGTGTGAGCTTCCCGGGGTATTTTTCCAGGCAAGAAACATCCGAAGGATGATTTGTGGAGGTGTGATGGCTCGAAGATGGGATCTTGGGTGCCTCACATGGGACACACAGGGAACACTGGACAATGTTGGTTTCCCCACCACTCTGCTATCAAAGAGAGCCACTTTCTTAGAAGCCGTGATAAACAGATATTACTTGGATGTGTGTTGACGTATTGATCCTATTTTTAAAAACATCTCCACAGATCCTCAAACGGCAGCGGGTGAGGTGGATGGGGTTAATCTGGAGGAGATCCGAGAATTTGCCAAAGCTTTTAAAATCCGGCGCCTGTCCCTTGGCCTGACCCAGACTCAGGTGGGACAGGCTCTCAGTGCTACAGAGGGCCCCGCGTACAGCCAGTCGGCCATCTGCAGGTAACCCGTGCCCACATGCTGTCACCTCTCCTGGCCGGCCTGGGCCTCGTTTGTCCTCATGGCTCAGCTTTTCTTCTTCGGGTGGGCAGAGCTGGAGGGGTAGAGTATGGGGACTGAGTTTGGGGCGCTTACATGTTGGAACTGGTGACACTGATGGAAACGAAGGTGCTGAAGCAGATTTGGGGTCCTGGCTTGATAACTCCTGTCAACTCACAAAGAAGGCGGTCTCATTGGAAGTACCCCACCTCGGGCCAGGAGCTTCCTTCTGGACCTCCCCACCCTCCTGTGAGGCTGAGAGCCACGGTCTCCTGTCTGCAGACAGGCGTCCTGAGCGAATGTCATAAAGCTGCCGTTCCCACCATTTCTGCCCAGGGATGGCTCTCAGGATTCTTCCAAGAAAATACACCTTAAAAAGAAAATTAACTGTCTCATGACCGCCGAGGAATGCAGTAGCATTGCCTTCCCAGACACAACTCTAAAAGCACATTTTTCAAAGAAGCCGCTGCTTTACGTGGCGCAGGCAGGGGTAGTGAGAATCTGGCCTCACCTGTCCCCACCCCTCCAAAATAAATACATACATAAATGACAAGCATCCAGCCTTGGTTGTGTTCAAGTTGATCTGGGTCAAGCCGCCAGAAGCAGACCCCGTGCATGCATGTGTGTGTCGCGCTAATCCCATGTTTATGCATGAGGTAACAAAGGCACTTCTGTAAGAGCTTTTTCCTCTTGGGCAATGCCTTATGAGTCCTCCTCCATCAGGAAAAGCCAAGAAACCAACTCTAAACTCATTTAAGTGGATTTTGTTCTTGGTGATCCATGAAATGCTGTCTTTTTATCTGCTCTTTATACTTTTAATGTATTCCCCAAAGGACGGAAGTGTACTTTTCCTGCAGTTTAAGACTAAGGTTATAAATAACATCAGTATGGGGTAGTAGCTTGCAGCTCACATTTTGCTCAATGATTTTCCATAAAACCCATTGATTGTTGTTAAATACAAAAAGCGCCATAGGATCCTCTCACTTCTATGGTCTCCCCTACTGTTTTTTCTTATAAGATACCTCCCTGTAGAAAATAACCTTTATTCAGTCTATACAAGGATACTACTACTGCTGGGAAATTTGTTTCAAGGCTTGTATATGTTATTCCAAACAACATGTACAGAAACATCAACACTAACAAGCAGCATCAATGATATGAATACTGTGGCTCCCTGTCGGGAAACATTAATTTTGTTTCATCTTGACGGCCCCGCGATAAAGGCAGCTACAGGTTTTTAAGTTGTTGCAATTTGTTATTTTTGCTAACGTCCTCTTTGGCTTATTTTTAGTCCTAAAACGTGATTTCCTTTTATTGGTTTAAGTGCCATCTAATGTTTTCCACCAGAGCACATAGTGTGCCTAGGGCATTCCCAATCAAATACGTTGATTTCTAAAGTCTTCCCCAGGGGAAGCCAAGAAAGTCATGGCTGATGAAAAAGAGAGAGACAGACCTCTGGAATTCACTGGATAACAGAATATGTCAGATGCCTTGACTTTACAGCCTTTCTCTAGCTCCTAGTGTTTTGGTGAGCCAGTTCTAGAAGCTAACTACCAAGAGAAAAAAAATGAAAGTCTTGAAAGAGACCATGATCTAACATTGGAACAATTCAGGTTCATTTTAAGAGGTGGGAAGGAATCTGCATTTGAGCCTGCTCACCCAGGTGTCACTTACGAGCTACACTGACTCCCAGGCATGGCTTTGATGAGCCCCTCCTGGTCACAGACACAGAGGAGGAAACACCACCAACACACTGGGCACCCCAGGTGTGTCCCTGCATCCCAAATGCAAGCTTTATCCCTAGAGCCTGTTGTCATGCCATCAAGAGTTTAAACTCTGGGGCTTTCATGGTGAATGATGGTAAAATGTGGTATGTGGCAAATTACCACGGCAATTGGAGCTCCGGGGGGAGCGTGCCTCAGGGGCCAAGCTCATTAAATGATATTAGATGATTAGTTCCTTTTACATTAAAAGCAAAACGTACCTCTTCCCCCTTTGATCAGTAGTGGAAGTTGGTTGGTGTTTTTTTGTTTTGTTTTGTTTTGTTTTTTAAATAAATAAATAACTCCTCGAACCATACATGGAAGGCCATGCTATGGAAATCCAATTAAACCTTGACACTGTTTGCCTGCTATCACAATATCTAAAATTCACTGTCAAAGATAAGATTATGGCCCATAAAAGAAGACTATCCTTTTGTTTTCTTCTGCAAGCGTCCTTATAGAACATACTCCGGCCAACGCAGGTTCATTTTAGCTCTATGAGAACAGACTATTGTAATAAGATGGGCTCTGCAGTCAGACGGTTGTCTTTCAACACACTGACCACTTAAAAAGAGTGTAGCCAGAGAGGATCCAAGAGAGGATCTGTGTATCCCAAGTTGTCATGCTGGAGGGCTGTGAATTTGGATGTAGAACAAACAAGCAAATAAAAGCAAGTGGTCCTTTGGTATATTTCATTGAGAGTGAGTCTGATTTGCCACCATGATGACCTCTTAAAACACTCTATATAATTTCATCCAAGATGCTTCCCATTTTTTAAAAATCAGTGTAGCAGAGGAGTGCTGATGGCAGTTGATACATAGAAGAGCTCATTTACAGAAAATGATATCATTCAAGTACAGTGTGCAGATATCCCACATTAAACACAGCTTGATGCCCTGGTGCAAAAGCACACCATTACACTGGACAGCGTTCAAAAGGCACGACGTGGCCTTAGCACATCCGGGGAGGGGGGTGTTGGTAGCAATTACAAGGTGTCCGGCTGTTTGAGTCCAACAGTAAAGTAGCCATGGGCTGTGTTTCACCTGAAAGGGGCACTTGTTGTTAACTTACATATGGTGCAAATTGTTGGTTACCTGAGACAGAGAAGGGGCGAGGGGAAGGGAGAGACAGAGAGAGAGAGAGAGAGAGAGAGAGAGATTAAAATAAGACATACGCAGAGATGAAAAGAAAGCCATAAAAGAAACGCCTTCCAGTTGCCATCACCGACTATGGTAAGGAACAGCTATAACATTTGCCTAACCGAGTCGGTGGGAGGAGTTTAAGGAAAATGAAACGTGAAACCTAAAAAGAATCATTTCAAATGGAAGGCCACGGCAGCTGTCGTCTCGGATGCCGCTGCCTGGTGTTCATTTTTGCCTTGAGGATTCTGAGGAGGGGGAAATGCGGCCGGCACGATCCGCGTGAAAGCTCAGCTGTCCAGGGTGCACGGGGGGAAAAAGATCTGCGAGTTGTGTCTGTTCCCATCATGATGGCTCGTGTGTCCTGTGGTCTGCACCCTTCCTCACCCCCATCCGCGTGGCTGTGCGGGCTGCATGGGGGCATGAAGCATGCGGGGAGGGGGGCGCGCTGGCTTGAGCGGGGTCGGCTACTTGAGCTGGCTGCTAATCTGGAGTGAATTCGCTCTGCCAGGCAGTCAGGCAGGCAGGCAGGCAGGAGGCCCACCCTGGCAGAGGACTCAGTGTAAGACTGTTCTTTCTCAATTCTCCCCCCAGACACACCATCCTGAGAAGCCACTTTTTCCTACCACAGGAAGCCCAAGAGAACACTATAGCTAGCAGTCTGACAGCCAAACTGAACCCTGGCCTTTTGTATCCTGCCAGGTTTGAAAAGCTGGACATCACCCCTAAAAGTGCCCAGAAGATCAAGCCGGTGCTTGAGCGGTGGATGGCTGAGGCTGAGGCCCGCCATCGAGCAGGTATGCAGAACCTGACCGAGTTTATCGGGAGCGAACCGTCCAAAAAGCGCAAGCGGCGCACCTCCTTCACACCCCAGGCCCTTGAGATCCTCAATGCCCACTTTGAGAAGAACACACACCCCTCTGGGCAGGAAATGACCGAAATTGCCGAGAAGCTGAACTATGACCGGGAGGTAGTTAGAGTTTGGTTCTGCAATAAGAGGCAAGCCCTGAAGAACACAATTAAACGCTTAAAACAGCACGAGCCGGCCACGGCCGTCCCTCTGGAGCCCTTAACAGACTCTCTGGAAGAAAACTCCTAAAGAGACGCCCGCCCAGAATCAGAAGCAAAACCCACAGAAACGAAACTCCACCCTTTGGACTCCACAGACCATAATTGAGAATAATAATTAATAATAATAACAATAAATTGAAAATAAAATTGAAAACTAGCTCCAGTCATCACCCTTGTAAGTAAAGGACTAAGGAGACTACCAAGTGGACGGAATGGTTTATACGTGTCCGTTGGTTTTCCAAAAAGAAAAAAAAAACAATTTTTGAAAATTTTTAAACAAGGCACACACCGCGCCGCAGGTGTGTGCGGTAGGATAGTCCCCTCCCCCACCCATCTCCCCCCAAAGCCAATTTTTTAACGGACTTAAAGCAAACCAAATAACCACATACCTTTTTCTGTACATTATGAAAATGTGAACACATTTTAAGGAAAAAGAAAAACAACTAAACCAAAAAAAAAAACAAAACACAAAAAAACAAAAACAGAAACAAAAACAAAAAAACAAACAAAAAAAAACCAACAAAAACTTTTATCTGTTCAAAGCGAATACAAGCCTGCCACCTGGAGGAGGGACTAGGGACTGCATTCTTTCAGGTTCTAAGTGCTGATTTCACTATGAAACCTATTAACCAAAGTCAGAAACACGGCATTGCAAACGCGATCGTTGGTCTACTCTTCTCTGCGTGTAAAGTTGCGTTAGGAATTTTTACATTTGTACTTAAAGGAAAAATAAGAAGCCTGATTTCTCCCATCTTACCCATCTCTGTCCCCACCTGTGGTGTGGGTGCCATCGTTGAAGCCATTATGTGAGGCTCACTGTTGGTTTTCATTGGGGGTGGGGCGTTCTTTTCTCTTTTTGTTTGTGGGGTTTTTTTGGGGGGGGGGAGGGGGCGACATCCTGGATCGTGTGCCAAAGCATTCATTGCTTTCTTCTCACTATGACTTGCGGGTTTGAGAAAAGAAAATGGAGCCCGCATTTCTCATTTTTCCTCCATTTCTCCATCTCCCTCACATGTGGCCTCCAGGGTCTGCTGGAGGGCCACAGAGTGGGAACCGTGTCCTTTCCACTCAGATCCCGGTGAAATGCAGGAGAGACTCCAAAATAACGAGGGCTTTGCTCGATGAACTGTCAACACTGGCATAAGCTATAATTGTACTCACTGTCCACACCAGAGCTTGGGATTTTTCTCAGTCTGTTGGCCACGTACATGGAGACCTGACCAAAACCAATTTTGTAATATAAACATAAACTGCACATTTGGTTCAATACTTACATCTATGTTATGCTTCTGTGCAAAGCAATTTCTCTCAGAGGTCTGATAGCCAAAGAAATGTCTCAAGATTTCAGTCAAAACACACACATAGCATGCACACACCCATATGCACACACACAAAGAAAACAGGCCAAAAAGAAAGGGATCGTGACTGGATCATTAAAGGCCATCATGTATCCTGTAAATCCCATCTTTTCTGCTACTATTTTCATTCCAGTAGGGATGGCAGACTCTTTTCGGGGGGGGGAGCAGTTGTTCCTGGGATATACAAATAGAGCGGAAAGTTAGAAGACAAATTTAAACAATTGGAATTGGGGGCTGGGTTCTTGAGGGGAAAAGAAGTTGTAGCAATCAAGTGCCTCCACTAGAAGGAAAAAAATCTAGAAGCGGCTTGTCTAACACAGCAGAATAGCCTTCACCATTAGAGCTAGGGGATTATTTCATTTTTCAAAATAACTTACTCAAAAGATCGGTGGGCCGAAATAACCTAGTAGGCCAGAAGGAAAGGGTGAGAGGCGAGGATGGCTGGACAGGTGGACACCCGGATCCCGCAGGTATAGGCAAAATGTGTTCAGTCAAAGGAGCTGGCAAAGAGAACCACCGATGTGCACACCATCTAGATGCAAATGTTCCTGAATAGTTAATTACTAATCACACTCATGTGCTCTGTAGAAGTAAATTATGAAAGAAAAAAAAAACCCTCAAGTTGCCCGACTGAAGAGAAATGTTATCTTCTTTCCCTAACACACTCCCTCCCCCGTGGAAGTTTGAGTTTCTTCTGTCAGCCCCTCGGCTGGTGATGTCAGTGCAATGGTATGAGCGTCTCCACCCCACCCCCCTCCCAGACGGCTCATGATTCACGCAGCAGTCAGGAGGCCACCAGCAAGGAAACTCAGAAAGAAATCCCGCAAGTGGCATCATTCGCCTGTGAAGGTGTTTCCACTGGACCAGTCTGATGCTAACTGGACCACGGCTAATGGACCACGGCTAACTTGATCTTCAATGCCAACGACATCACGGCACCCATTTCGCCACCACCAAATCCACCGCACAAACACCAACAACCCAGAAATCCAAAAACGTATCAATTAAACAGATTTTGTATTCTCCTAGGACCTGCTCCAAATTCCGTCAAGAAAAGCTCCCCAGGAAGAGAAGTTAACAAGAGGACATATAACGGATGCTAAATGTGTAAACATATGCCAGCAGCTGCTGCATAAGGCCTGCTCCGTTCGGAGATCTATAATTGGGAGGGGATAACTAGGACAGTGAAAATAAAAAATAAAAGTGATCTTCCAGAGTGGAATAAAAAAGAAATATATTCATCCCACAGTCGTAAAACCATTCATGTGCAGTGATTTTTTTTATAGTTTTATAATTTTGTATTGTTTTATAAATTATTTATAAGGTGTTGTAATGCTTCTTATATTAATTTTTTACAGATGAATTTTTTGCTACAAGGCATAAAAAGGTGCCTGAACAAATTCTTAGGAATATAAATTATATTGTGTGACTTGTAAGTCTTCGGGACCTCACCTACTGCTTAATTTTTATTATGACATTTCTTATTTCCACTTGTAAACAACTTCATATGCCAACAGCACTTAAGCGTCTTTTATGTTCCCATGAACTGAAGGTTAAGGTTGCCACTAACAAAAAATAAAAGCCACTCCAGGCACATGTGATTGTATTCCAAGCTTCAATATTTTTCTTACATATTCCTAAATCACGGTCAGCTTCATTTCCTTCATGGTTTGATGAGAACGAAAAATGACCAATGTTATATTTCACACTTGTTTGTGGGCTTTTTTCTTCTTTTTCAACCAAAAAAAACATTTTGAACCGCTGAGAGTTTTAATTGCATTTGCAAGGTTTTGGTTTCTATATGTTGTAATCACACCATACACACGCACACACACACAACACACACACACACCCCCCACAAAAGAGAGAACAAAACAGCAAAAGGAGCTAGGAAAAAAGAAAACCAAGTAGAGGCGTATCAAAGAACTCAAGCTATAACCAAAAAGAAATTGTAAAATGCCTTTGCTCATCTTCTCTACGCTGGACCAAAGCTCAGTATTTGTAGGTATATGCACATTGTATAGATATGGCTTAAATGTTGCTGACAATCTTGCAATACTAAACTGTTCCTATTTTAAGAAAAAAAAAAGAAATACAAACTGTTCATCAATGTTTTACCTCAGCACTCTACTTGTACCCAGTTAATGACCAAGCTTAAAAAAAAATGGAGAAAAAGGAAATTGATTTTCATTTCAATGTTTGACTGTAAAATCTGTTTGGATAACATTTTGTAATGAGCTTTTCGTCACGTGGTTTGCTTGTCTTCAACTTGAAATTATGTGAGGCACATTTGTTTATTTGTTGTTAAGAAAGTGATTTTTTTTTGTTTTTGTCCTACGTGCTGTGATCTAGACTGGTCACCAGGGTCACTGATGAGGCACCACAGAGAGCTGCCTCTCCATGCGTGGGGCAGGCAGCAGGAAGGAGGGCAGGAAAACCAACTGGGTTGTTTTGAAAAAATCATCATGATGAGAAGTTGACATGATGGACTTGTGACCAAGAAGCCAAACTGGATATTTAAAAGCTCCTTACTTGCTCTGACATTGAAACCAAAGCTGATTTATCTGCACAGGTTGCTTAATGTTTAAAAAAAAAAAAAAAAAAAAAAAAAACCTGACGAAACTGTACTTAATCTAGAGCAATATCTGTATGGTCAGTAAAGCTGCACTTTGTGTATTTCTTAACAGCTTCAGATCTGTCACTTTTAATTTGTACCATAAAAAATAAAGAATTGTTTGACATGAGCTTCTAGGCTAAGCGTGTCTTCAACTCAGATATGTCATTTAAATTGCAAGCATGTAAATGAGCGTGTGTTGTAATGGTAGCTGTTAAGAAGAGGAAGGGAATCCAGGCAGACCGGTTAATGTCATGATTGTTTCAACTTTCCAATAAAATACTAGATAAATTAGGACTCCGTTGGTTGCAGGTTACAGAAATCCAACTTAAACTTGCAGAAACAAAAAGAGATCATGCTGTTTTGACCCGACCAGGAGCACAGCTGGATACAGTGGTTCCAAGCAGCTCATCGGCTTGCCCTGCTCGGCTTCCTTCTCCGACGGAGACCCCAGATGTTGAGTCTTGTGCGCCTGTCTCTAAATGAGGAGTTGTGCTGGGGAATGAGGTACTTGAATCGGCCACTCAGGGTCACAGACCCTTCCTGTCTATTGGCGGGGGGGGGGGGGGGGTCCATGTGATAACAACCCTGCAGGACCCCAAGGATGAAGGAGGAAGTCTCCACAAGACCCTGAAGACAGAAGACGGAAACTATATAGTAGGCAGACAAAACCCGCAGCCACCCCAGTCTCCTACTAACACCCAGCTGTGTGTCATGTATTATAGAGGATTCTGCTCTTAAGCAATGTCTGTCAGTGCATGTTCTAGAAAATTTTGGCATTTAGAATATGCTCCTGATTCAGTTTAACGTGAATTAATGTTGTTTTGTAATTTACTAAATCAAAAGGAAGGTGGGTATATCTTGTCAAAATACCAGCTAAAAAAAATATTTTTAATTAGAATCACAATCTGCATATCTTTAATGACCTTCAGCAAACATTTCTTATGCTACATGGAGGTCCATACATCAACTTCATCTTGTGATTGATAGAAGTGCTTCAGGGCAAGCAAAAGAACCAAAAATCGGAGTGTCCGTACATTATAAATAGGCAAGGAAAGTGGCCAGGAAGCTCCGAGATGGATTTTTAAGAGGAGCAAAAAAAATGCTGATACTTCTGCCTTCGTGGGCAGTGAAAGACAAAATATAGTCGTTGTCAAGCTTTCTTTCCATTTAAAATACTCTAAAAATACTCTGAGCAAAGGTCGTGCCTATAATTAAGCCTATTATTATAAAATATGTTTGATAATATACCTTTAAAAAGATAGCCATCTCAACTATACTCAAATTAAAAATAAAATATGTCAAAGAGGTACCTGGACTTCCATCTTCATTACAGCATTATTCACAGTAGCCAAGATATAAAAATAAATGGGGTTGTCTTTTGTTCATTATAGAAATGCTTAATATACTGAAGGGACACAATTATTTCAACTGTCACAATAAAAATCTACTAGTTTCCACCTACCAACATTGGCACGTTCGGCAAAGTTGGGTTCTACCGTCATGCTGGGCCGAAGAGAAAGACCAGGAAAATATCAACTTAAAAAGTCATAATTGTCTCCATGCTTAATAAGGACATTCCAGCACCAATAATACAATATTTGGGCAACAACCACTGATATAAATATAATTTCTTTGTAACTATATATCTGAATCACTTTATTAATATACTTTACCTATTATAAGTCTTATAATAAAACCTAATAAAATAGAAAACAAAAAGATGAACATAAAATAAGATCCCCACCACTTACATTCAGTCATTCCATACTCCACAAATACCTGCTAAACACTTCCTATGTGCCAGAAACTTTTTGTTGTGGACACGCAGAAATAAACAAAATGAATCCTTGTCTTTAAGAAACTTAGAATCACTCCAGGTTTCTTGTGTTGTAATATTTCACAAATAAATTTCAGAATCTAAATGATGAAACACAGTTCTGAAGCTGATTTGAAACCAGTAAATGAACGGGCAGAAATAGCCCGAGTTCCAAGACAATCACCAATACCCGTTTTAAAAGGCTCCAAAGGCTGTCCCAATACAATTTTCCACTAAGCCAACCATATACGTGTCATCTGTTCAGCGGCAAGTGTAGCAGGACAATAGTTGATGAAGTTAATCAAAAATCCGTAGTTGGAAAGAGTTCAGGAGCAAGCTGTCACAAAGCAGATGAAACCAGCTCCTCATTAACTCACACAGGTCTGGGTTCCTTCTCCATCATTCCTCCCTTTGAAAGGAGTCTAAGCAAACAGCCCTTGAGAACCTTTCTGCTTATCGGCACTACCAAGAGAAAGCCATGGTCAAGGGAAAAAGAAGACACCTGTGGAGGTTTTCTATGTATTAGGTGAAAATCTATCTAGAACATATGAAACATCACTGTGTTTTCTTAAAGCGGATTGTGGACATAATTTACATTCTTCTTTATGGGCTCTCTCCATCTATCTTCATCTATCTCCACTTATTTTGTTTTGTTTTGTTTTGTTTTGTTTTGTTTATTTATTTTGAGAGAGAGAAAGAGCATGTGTGCTCACACATGAGCCGGGGAGAGGCAGAGAGAGAAGGAGAGAGAGAATCCCAAGCAGATTCTTCACTGTTAGCACAGAGCCCGAAGTGGGGCTTCATTTCACAGTTTGGGAGATCATGATCTGAGCCCAAATCAAGAGCCAGACGCTCAACCAACTGAGCCACCCAAGCGCCCCTTTATCCTTGTTAATGGCTCCACCCATCAGCGATCCAAAGCAGAGGTCTAGAAGTCATCCTTGACCCCTGTACACACCCACATACACATCTCCAAGTCACCACAAATCCTGGCAATTGTGCCTCATGAATTCCTTTTGACTCTGTTAACCCGAAAATGAGGAGCCACAGTAAGAGGCAAACGAGCACTTATTTGGCATCAAAGAATTGCAATTCAGGGAGAAAAGATTCAGGTGGAAACCCAAATAGCGTCCTGCTTGTAGGATGGAAGGAAGCAAGGGGTTATCATAAGGAGAAGGAAGAGGGACAGTTACATGAGTTGAGGGGGAGAGAAAGCTTTTCTATAGGTGTTAACAGGCTAAGCTGCTCTGGGTTAAACACTCTGTCTTCAGAAAGTCCACAACCATCAGCCTTGTGATCAGGAGGTCCATACTCGCACCGACTTCTCAAGCAATTGTTTAAACAATTGCCGTTTTCAATGAGAAAGAATGAAATATGGCCCTTTGTAGCAACGTGGATGGAACTGGAGAGTGTTATGCTAAGTGAAATAAGCCATACAGGGAAAGACAGATACCATATGTTTTCACTCTTATGTGGATCCTGAGAAACTTAACAGAAACCCATAGGGGAGGGGAAGAAAAAAAAAAGAGGTTAGAGTGGGAGAGAGCCAAAGCATAAGAGACTCTTAAAAACTGAGAACAAACTGAGGGTTGATGGGGGGTGGGAGGGAGGGGAGGGTGGGTGATGGGTATTGAGGAGGGCACCTTTTGGGATGAGCACTTGGTGTTGTATGGAAACCAATTTGACAATAAATTTCATATATTGGAAAAAATAAAAAAATAAAAATAAACAATTGCCGTTTTGCCCAGTCCAAACAAAGACAGGTAAGACCATTTCTCTGCAGCCGCCACTCCTGGTTTGTTTTTTTGTTTTTTTGTTTTTTTTTTTTTTTTATTTATTTTTGGGACAGAGAGAGACAGAGCATGAACAGGGGAGGGGCAGAGAGAGAGGGAGACACAGAATCGGAAGCAGGCTCCAGGCTCTGAGCCATCAGCCCAGAGCCCGACGCGGGGCTCGAACTCACGGACCGCGAGATCGTGACCTGGCTGAAGTCGGACGCTTAACCGACTGCGCCACCCAGGAGCCCCTCCTGGTCTGTTTTTAAATGGCTGCAGTCATGTCAGTTTTCCACACTCTGTCTCCTGGTCTCCATCCCCTACTGCCACTACTTAGTTCAAACCTGCCCACCTCTCACCTGGACCACCTTGACATGCTCCTCCTGGTCTCTCTACCCATCCTATACTTGCCCCCCAAGATATCATTCTAAAAGGCCAACGTGAACCTATTTCTCTCTTAAAATCTTCCCTATGCTAACCATTGCCTTCTGAATGAACATGAAACTCCAGCACAGCTGGCCCTTTCATGACCTGGCCCTTATTTACTTCTTTAGCCTCACCTCTCATCAATTCTCAAACCAAACTTCCTAAAATTTCTTCGCTACCCAAGGAACATTCTGTGCTTCTGCTTGGGACATCCATCCACTGCACTGTTAACCTATCCAACTTCTACCCATTCTTTAAGGCTCAATTCTGTTCAATTCCACAAAATTGCTACTGGATTTCCACCATGTGCCAGGCACTGGGCTGCTTTCAGCGTACGTGTACTGAGCTTGCATGTTTATCGGTCACCACTTACATGTTACAAAATCACTGCCACAGACCTCTGAATGACCTACGGATTTGGCTTACCTGTGGACTTGGAGTTTGGCAATATATTCTTTTAGCCAGTTGTCATTTGTATGTGG
Source organism: Panthera pardus (assembly GCF_024362965.1). Taxonomy (NCBI): domain Eukaryota; kingdom Metazoa; phylum Chordata; class Mammalia; order Carnivora; family Felidae; genus Panthera; species Panthera pardus. Next base: position 74,216,676 of record NW_026527013.1, on the reverse strand, counting down.
CAGACGTTCCTGTAACGGTAATTTTATATCTGTATAATTTTTAAAGTTCTTTCATGTACAGCAGTCCCCCCCCTTATGCACAAGGGAGATGGTCCAAGACCCCCAGTGGATACCTGAAGCTATGGACAGTACTGAACCCTATATATACTCTGTCTTTTCCTATAATACACAGTGATGATAAAGTTTAATGTACAAACTAGGCACAGTAAGAGATTAGTAACGATAACTAATAATAAAGAGGAACAATTATAGCAATATGCTGTAATAAAAGTTATATGAATGTGGTCTCTCTCTCAAAATGTCTTACTGTACGGTACACATCCTTCTTCTTGTGATGAGGAGACCTGATCAAATGCCTAGTGATGAGATGATGTGAGGTGAACGACGTAGGCATTGTGACACAGCATTGAGCTACTACTGATTTTCTGAAGATACATCAGAAGGAAGATCATCTGCTTCCAGGCTGGTTAACCATGGGTAACGGAAACCACGAAAAGCGACACCATGGATAAGAGGGGACTACTGTACTTTTTTTTTTATTTGCTCCTAACATAAGCCCTTGGACGTGTAGGAGTTTCTATTTTAGAGATGAGAACTAAGTATCATAAAATTAATGGGCTTGACCAAGAACTCAGAGTTCATGAGTACGGCTGGCATTTAAATATATTAGGAATTAGAGTATTCACCGAGGTGGATACACATTGAACTCCTGTGAAATGGTGTCTGATGCCTGTCTAAAGTACAGTATTTGACATATGGTATAGTTCAGGAAAGGCTGCTGTTGAAGATAAATTCCAATTATCTAATTACCAAGTCCACCATGATTTAGGTGAATGTAGCCTGAAAGATTCCTGCTTGGCAGAAATAGTAAAAGATACATAAATGGAAGTTAGAAATGACTGTATATGTCATACGATTCCAACATCACCAAGAGTCACGGGCTCCTCGTAAAAATACAGACTTCCAATTGTTCCAAAGGCAGATGGGTTGAAACCAACTGAAAAGCAAAAGAGAAAGTTTCTAAATCCTTCAGGTTGTTTGACTAATCTCATCAGCAAGTGAAGAACATGAAATAAGCGTAGAAACAGGAAGCTGGCCTGGACCAGCAAGTCCACTCCAGAATTTTTCTTTGATACTCCCATGTCACCCTTAAGAATTTTGGTTGTGCTCCCAACTGTCAAGTGCTTCTAGCTTCAGCAGACCTGATGGGTTGTCATTTAGGAACAAGGCCCACTCTCTTCATTGCTTTATTTGTACTAGTACAGTCTGGCATCTGTGTGGCAGCCTTTGTATGTGTCAGTGGGCTTCATTATCAAGGTCATTAGGGCATTACCTCTGAATATGGTGATGTTTCTAGAATGTTTGGCTATTTGCACACAGGCGATGGTAAGGAAGCCAGTATAATTACACAGATCCAGAACTGAAGTAGCTTCAAAACCTGAACTTCAGTGAAAGAGTAAGAGACCCACATGCAATAACATTAGTAATGAACCATATTACTGATGCCCCTTCCAGATGCTCTTATTATGATGCTGGATAAAAGCAGAAAGGAGACAGGCATGTCTTAGATTCCTACTATATGTATGTATTACGTCCTCATTTCCAAATTGCGCCCTCTTATCTGAGATTTGCAGCCTTGCCTACACTTACTTATGCTACTAATAAATGTTCTCATAGAGGAAGATCCATCAAGACTTACTTACATCCCAACTGACTAAACTCTCCAACTAATGCCTCATCGAAGTGGATCACTGGGCCTCAGATGAGTCTACTTTGGATCCTGTGGTTCTGGTCACTTAGACCACATCGTGACTACAGACAAAGGAAGAGAGATCAATTGGGAAACATTTTTGCTTGGTTTTGCTTTCAGTTTTTCTTGCTGACACCTTGTATTTTATAAGTAATCTGTGTTTGTGGAAGAAAAATCAGAAAATCCCAAGAAACAAAGAGTTTCCATTGTCAGCATATTATAGTTCAACTGTTTATCTTTTTATTGGTCTATTTTAACATTTATGAGCTGCCTAATGTGATTATCTTGAACTACAGAGACAGAGGGCAAATCAGGAAATCAAAAATGGAACTCATGTAGCTTGAAATCCCATCTCTATGAAGCACCACAGCTGCATGAGTCGCCCAAACTCAGGAATTATTCTCCCAAAATTTTCGTTAGACCCATCACACAGCTCACCTTAGAGGAAAACACAACAGCCCCCTGGTTGTCCAGGAGATGTGATGCCTGAGACTGTTTCCACACAGGCTTTACTAACCAGGCAAGAGGTACTAGTGAAGAAAAGTAGGTTCTAGTCATGGAGACATGCATCCCCAGGTATTGGCAGGACTGTAGTGCCGAACATCATGAATTCCTTCTTAGGTTGAGAACTTCTGCCTTACGTTAAAAAAAAAAAAAAAAAAAAAAAATGGTTTCCTCTCCATATAAGTCCAAACCATATCAACACTTTGGGTGACCATATCACGTTCACATCAAACATTATACACACGCGCCCAATGGAGAACCAGTCTAGGCTATAACAGCACAGAAAGATAACTTAAACCCATCAAACCCATTCCCTGCCATCTAATTTGACAACACACACCCCAACACACACACATCAAATATAAGATACTACTAGTTTTTCCCTTTTGGAGAAAAGAAAACTAAAGCAGAGAGAGGCTGTCTCAAGCCCTAAGTCTCACGGCTAGTCACTGGAACAATGAAGATAAGAGACCAGGTCTGTCTAGGCTTTAAGGCCTACTTGTCAAGGCCGTACTGAAATATCCTCCAAGCCCACCAACAAAATTCAGGTTCTCCCGAACCTAGATGCCCATGGAATGCGTGGGCATACCTTTTGTGACACTTCTGTTTCTTCCCAGCATGATTTTCCCTCCCAATGCCTGCCACCATGTCTTTTTTTGCCCTTCCAGTTTCATGGTGAAAAAACACAGCAGGATCACCCACATTGCAAGAACAAACCCTGGGGCTGACAGTGCACTTCCTTCAGCCCCCAATGCTCACCACCAGTGTCCACCTCAGACCTCTCAGAGAGAGGAGGCACACGGCCAGCCTGAGAGACGATGAATGCCCTAAATACCAACAGATGTTGAACTTTTTCAGCCAAACTACGATAAATCATACCAAAATGGCCCAGCCTTCCTCTCCAGACCTGAGCAGAGAGAGATGGGAAGGATGGTTTGGAGGCCTGCTGATGATAAATGTCTACTTTGGTTACACATCAGGGGGGCATTTTGAAGGGAATGCTGTTAAGAACAACAGGCATGAACAGACTTCCCTTTAATATTGGTGATTAAACAAAATACTACTCATTTGGTTCTCATTCATATGTTGCTTTTCACGAGAATTACAGTTATAATAGAGGTCATAAACTCAAATATTTACAGTGCTGAGAAGTAAAGTGTATGAGTAAAATGAACCCAGGAGAACAGTATAAGAAGAAGGATAAAAAGGAACTGACACTTGGCTTCAATGTCAGGGACGATACGATGTGGTATGGAGTGTGGTGGGCTGGAGAACACGTGCCTTATCTAAAGGACGTAACCTTGCCTCAGCTCTGGCCTCTCATCACTGTGTGGGAAAGCAGGACCAGCATCGGCAGTCCTTCCAGTTTTTCCAGAAAAGCTGAAAGCCCTTATTTTTATGTGAATTATCCTAACTTATAAATGTCAGCAACAATTTTTTTTTAATTTAAATATATAGGGACCAAGCAAAATCTATCTAAACACTCTTGGGTTTTGGCCTCTGAATATAATAACTAGACAACTCATAAATTATGAAATCCGGGAACTTGCTGCTCATTATTTAAGTAATCTGGTGATATGTTCACCTGCCCAACACTGTGATTGCAGAAACAGTGCCCCATTCATTTTTTAATATCAAGTACCTACACTGAATATACACTAAGTGCTCAACGAACATTGATTGAGGTCAAGTACAATATCACCACCAAGCTGATCCTTTAGTGGCTATGGTCCTTGGGGACCCCCATGTTACACGGGGAAAACAAAAGGTACTGGCCTGTGATATATGGGAAATGTATTGACCTGATGTCTCCCAGCACCTGGCATCTCAAGCCCAGCTCAGTGTCTTCCCTAATTCTCTTCTAATTCAGTTTCCTTCCCCAACTTTATAATACCAGTGCCATCAGCGTTTATAATAAGGTCTTTATCAAGAAAAGGAGGAGGGAGGACCTGCACATTTTACTATGATGGATTGAAAACACTGATACACTTGTTGGTGTATTTAGACCATTCATATATAAAGGAATTATTGATGTAGTTAGATTAATATTTACCATATTTGTAACGGCTTCTATTCATTGCCCTTGTTCCTTGTTTCTTTTCTTGTCTTCCCCTCCCCTTTTTTTTTTCTGCCTTCACTGGTTTACTTGAGCATCTTATATGATTCCCTTTCTCCCCTGTGTCAGCATATCAATTATACTTCTTTATTTATTTTTTTAGTGGTTGCCCTAGAGTTTGCAGTACACATTTACAATTAACCCAAGTCCACTTTCAAATGATGGCATACTGCCTCCTGGAGCTGTCCAAGTATTCTCGAACAGAATATTCCCTATCCTTCCTTGCTGTTCCTTATAATATTGCTGTCATTCACTCACATGTAAGCTGTAATGACTAAATACATTGTCATTATTATTTTGAACCAACTATTATCTGTTAGATCAACTAAGAATAAGAAACACAGGGGCGCCTGGGTGGCTCAATCAGTTAAGCATCTGACTTCAGCTCAGGTCACAATCTCATGGTACATGAGTTTGAGCCCCGTATCAGGCTGTCTGCTGTCAGCACAGAGCCTGCTTTGGGTCCTCTGTTCCCCTCTCTCTGCCTCTCCCTTGCTCACTCTCTCTCTCTCTCTCTTTCAAAAATAAATAAACATTTTTTTAAAGAAAGGAAATACTTAAAAAAAAAAAAAAAAAAAAGAGTAAGCCTGGGTGGCTTAGTCAGTTGAGTGCCTGGCACTTGATTTCAAGTCTTGTCATGATCTCATGGTCATGAGGTCAAGCCCAACATCAGGTTCTGTACTGAGATGGAACCTTCTTAAGATTCTCTCTCTTTCTCTCCCTTTCCCCCTCCCCTGCTTGTATGCGTGTGTGTTCTCTGTCTCTAAAATTAAAAAAAAAGAATAAGAAAAACGAAATGTTTCATCTTACCACCATTTGTTCCTTCTATAATGCCCTTGCTTTATGTAGACCTTTGTCTCTGACCTATATTAAATTCCTTCTCTCAGAAGAATTATTTCCACATCTCTTTCAGCACAGGTCTCTTGACAACGAACTCCCTCCATTTTTTGTTGTCTGAGAAAGTCTGTGTTTCTTCTTCGCTTTTGAAAGATAATTTCACTGGATACAGAATTCTAGGTTGGTGGCCTCTGTCTTCCAACACTTTAAATATTTCACTCCACTTGCTTCTTGCTTGCGTTATCTGAAGAGAAGTCTGATGTACAAGTGAGGGGTTTTCTTCTCTATTTGTAATGCTCTTTGTAATATCGCTTTCATTTCAAAAGGGAAGGTTATATAATAGTATTAAATAATCTTAAGGGATTTAAATAGTTCTTTCAAAAATTTTTAAAAAATTTTATAAAGGTTATTAGAGCTAGAAAAATCATAATAGAAGGGAAGAGTTGATTGAACTTTCTAAAAATTATTTTGGGTTCATAAGGTAAAAATGCAGAGAACCAAATCCAAGGCTCCTAAAGCCACCTTCTTATCCCTGAGGATGATAGTCACGTCACATTGAACTTCAGGCTACAATAAAACCACAGAACACTGCCACATAATGTACCGATAAATGAAATACTTCCACCATGTGAAAATATTTGTGTTTTCAATCCAAATGGAGCATTTTACCAGCGTACCTGCTTCATTGCGTCTCATTGGTTTGGGCCCACATCTCGGCCCACCAAGGTATTTCTCCCCATGATTCTGCCATTTAACAAAAATACTTGCTTGCTCTCAAAGTCTGAGGCCAGCTTTTTGGAGATTCTAAGTGGATGCCTTCGGCCACAAGTTGCAGAAATCACCTCTGCTTTCTTAGATAAAAAGAGGGGATTCATAGAGAGGGAATTAAGACCTCAGAGAATGGACGTGTGCCTGGGTGATCCGGAGAGGAAAATGTACCGGATCTGTCTCTTGAGGACTAAGAAATGGAAAGCACAACTATCTTTTTGTAGCACCAGCCTCTCTAAACATACTTTCTCCACCATTCTTGGATGTCATCACCCAGAACTCTGATGTTGCCTCTATCTTGAATGAACGCTAAAATACCTTTGTCTTGTTTGGATTTGCTCAAGAGAGTAGCTAATAGGTCAGAACTCTGCCTCATGACTGAAAGCCAGGGGGTGGGGAGAGAAAAAGCCTTAGGCTTTTTACTATCAAGAGTGAGAGGCCAGGCCCCACACACTACACCATGAAAACAACACACCATGGGGAATCCCCCCAGTTGAGCAGTTAGGATTGGACACTGGAAAGTCAGATAAATATCAAAGTTCACCATAAATAGGGTATTTTTATTTCAACAAGTATTTTGGAATAACACAGAGCAGAATTGATATTCAGAGGCTCTCTACCACGGCAGGTAGAACTGTGGATCATAATCAGCCTCTGTTCTGAGTGGCTTGCGTTGTAAAATACTTTGAATATCATCCTGATGCCATCCTGTACATAAAGCTATATGAAGCAGATTGAGCGAAATAAGATGGGTGACAGTGTTAGGTAATATAATTTTAGGTCAAATAGAAAGATGCGATTAATAAGTAATGAGACCACTTTGCTGGTGTGGTTTCTAAATGAGCTCCAAGGACAATTCCAAAGGAGGAGCCCAGAGGTTTTTGATCTTTGGCAGCAGCAGGAGAATAAGGAGGCTATGGCGAGGGATAGTCTGGTTTTTGCTGCGTTTGTTTTTTGTATGTAAATGCTGCTCTTTTTAAGGTCCCAGGATAAATGTAGCCATATTTCTTTTTCGAATCTTTCCTGCACAAAGAAAATATGACTGACCAACTGTTCTTAGTCATGAGCTTTGCAAAGAACCATGATAAGCAACTTGGTCCAAGAAAGGGACTAAACGAAGCATTTCTTTCTAGGGGAGTCAAGGTGTTCAAATCACCTGACATCCACACCAGTGAGAGACAGTTGCAAGGAAAGGCATCACAATGAGTAACACGAGTACGCATTCAACGGACCAAAAGGATCAACATAAAGAGGAAAAAACAAACGGGACTCACAAGGTAAAATTTTTAAAAACCAAATTTTAGATGTTAGGGCTGAGAAAACAAACCACCGGGGCCAGAGAAAGTCCCTGCTGGAGACAGCCCTGTCTGTTCACTAAACCCTTTTGGTTTTCATCTGCTTGGCTCTGAACACCCAGAGAGAGGCCTCTGTCTGCAGACCTCTCCCCACACCCCACTCCCCCACGTGAGAAGTTGGATCCATCATAACTGAAGTTTCCCTCATTCCGAGGAGGCCCATTATTCTTTGCTGTACTTTTAACGACGGTCAATAACTTGTCCCTTTTCCTTCCGTTATTATATTCCTCAGTATTTATAGACGCATCAGTGGTTTCTTTCCTTCAAAATGTGCATATTCAATTCCCTCAATCCCAGCTGACTGCAAAATGCATGATTTTGAAAAGAGTAGGGAGGAGAGGGAGAAACGAGGGTCATCTTTATGATCCTTTGCATATCCCCAGTTTATCAATGTCTCCTCAATAATGTGGAAGGCCAAGCTGGACCAGGCATTTAGTGCTTTAAGTGGGCACATCTACCAGCCCTCCCTACATATTGATCAGCTGATTGATTTTTAAGATTTATAGAAATGCACTCACTGCCAAGGTCTCTGGGCACCTCTATGACAGTAACATTAAGCAACATAAAGAGGTAGATGTTCCTTGTCCCAAAGGTTTCCTCTTGCCACTCAAGAGGCTTTTTTTTTAATGCACATTAAAAGGTAGACTTGATGCCATGCACTGAAGGTCGTCTGAACAAGGTTTGCTCAGAAAGCAAAAGGAAAAAGTTTTCTCAGCCCTGGAAAGCACCTGTTCAGCAGCAGCAGCTCTTTTTTGTTTGGGTCCCGTTGTCCTTCCTGGATGTCCTGGACGTCCTAATGGACAGGCCTCAAGACTCCCGCACACAAGTGACCACCACTTCCTTGCCAGTGACAACCTTAGCCCCACTTTGTTTTCTCATCTCCTAGATAAAAATTGGCGAGATTCTCAATCACTGAACTGCCGCTCCCCATTTCCCAAAAGCACCCAATCGAGAATGAGCCTCACTTCCTTAAACCCTCCCTGACATCACTCCGCACAAACCCAAGTCCTATAGCAAGTCTCCCCTGACTCCTCGTCCCCAGACACCCACCCGTGGTGCCCCTACTATGCGGTTTCCCTTGCTGCTGCTGCTGCTGCTGCTGCTGCAGCAAGGGAATGGAGTGAATTTTGTTAGACTATAGGAGTGTTTCTGGTGGCTTTTGATGGATAGGCTTTGGCAGTACCTGGAAGTGAGGCGCCACCATAATAAATACTTTAAAAAGTACCCCTGGTGGGGGGGGGGGGCGCTGAGTGGCTCAGTAGGTTAAGCGTCCGACTCTTGGTTTCGGCTCAGGTCATGATCTCACGGTTCCATGAGTTTGAGCCCCACATTGGGCTCTGCGCTGATGGTGCAGAACCTGCTTGTGATTTTCTCTCTCCCTCTCTCTCTGCCTCTTTCTCTCTCCATCTCTCAAAATAAACAAATAAATTTATAATTTAAAAAGTATATATCACTGGCTAATAAGTAATTAGTGCATTGAGGAACCGGTTATTGGAGGCTACGAAGATGATACACGGCATGAGGTGGTGAACCATGGGTAAAATGTCACCTGTGATTGCTTGGAAGGTAAATAATGTTCTTCATGGACTTGCAGCTCTAGGGAGATGGTTGGAAAACAGAGCATTAGTAGACGTGTTGGCTGTTGCTGGCAGCTGTTGACAAGGTACCAGAAGAAAAAGATAAGTTCAGGAAAGTATCTGCAGGGTGCCAGTAAGAATGAGACAGGTAAGAGTCTGGAAATTCAGGGACTTGTAGGCTGAAAGAAGAAAGCCATTCAACCCCAACTGGGAAAAGAGAAAAGTGAGGTGGCCTCTGACTAATAAGGGCAAATAAGACTCAGCCTTTTAAAGTTTTTTTTTCATTATTTTTTTAACGTTTATTCATTTTTGAAAGAGAGAAAGAGACAGCACAAGCAGGGGAGGGGCAGAGAGAGAGAGACATGGAATCCAAAGCAGGCGCTAGGCTCTAAGCTGTCAGCACAGAGCCCAACGGGGGGCTCTAACTCATGAACCGTGAGATCATGACCTGAGCCTCATGACCTGAGCCGAAGTCGGACACTTCGGCCAACTGAGCCACCCAGGCACCCCTTTAAAGGGTCACTACTATGAACCATTGTTAAAAACTTTAAGGGCACCTGGGTGGCTCAGTTGGCTGGGAGTCCAACTTCAGCTCAGGTCATGGTCTCACTGTCCCGAGTTCCAGCCCCATGTCCAGCTCTGTGCTGATAGTTCAGAGCCTGGAGCCTGTTTCAGATTCTGTGTCTCCCTCTCTGTCTCTGCCCCTCCTCCACTCGTGCTCTGTCTCTCTGTCTCTCTCAAAAATAAATAAACATTAAAAAAATTTTACAACCTTTGAATGGGTTCAAGCATCTCAGAGGAAAGGTTCAACCAAGGGTGTGGTGTGCAGAAAATCCTTTCTGTTAGAATATCTCAGTCCATAGAGACAAAGTGTGGATCTTCCATCCACACCTGACAAACTCAAGGGGCTGGACTGTTAGGATGAGCGAAAGAAAGAACTGGAGTGGGGACAAAAAGGCAAAGAATTACAGAAAATCTAAGAAGTGTGCCTAGAAAAGACTTGTGGGCGTGGCTCATGGAACTGAGAGGAATCAACTAGATCAAGGGTCGGCAAACTTCTACAAAAGGACATACAGGAAATAGATCCGGTCTTGTAGGCCATATTGTCTCTGTTACAACTATGTAATTCTGCTGTTGTAGGGTCAAAGCAGCCATAGACAACATGTGAATGTCTCTGTTCCAATAAAACTTTGTTAACAAAAACAAGGGGTGGCCTGGACTTGGCCCATCAGCCATAGTTTGCTGACCCCTGAACTCGGTAAGCTTGGAAGTCATTGTACAGCTAAGGAAACCACAGCTGAGATTAGAGAAGTCTGTTATTGGGGCACCAGGGTGGCTCAGTCGGTTAACCGTCCAACTTTGGCTCAGGATATGACCTCACGGTTGGTGAGTTTGAGCCCCGCATTGGGCTCTGTGCTGACAGCTCAGAGCCTGGAGCCTGCTTCAGATTCTATGTCCTCCTCTCTCTCTGGCCCTTCCCCTCTCGAGCTCTGTCTCTCTTTCTCTCTCTCAAAAGTAAATAAACATTAAAAAATTAAAAAAAAAAAAAAGGAAGAAAAGTCTGTTATTGACTATTTGAAACATAAAACAACTCTATCCTTATTGCTGTTCCAGAGTTCTGCCCGGGGCCCTTTCCTCTCATTTTATATTCCCTCCCTGGTGAGCCCAATCCAAAGCTCCTCTAGTTTCAAGAAACAGTTACGCATTTGAGCTATACTGATTTCAAAAAGGGGGAATTAATTACAAGGGGCACAAGCTTTGTTACTTATTACAAGCACTTGGAAAACCGGGCAGCTAGCTACTCAATAAATCTCTTCTTTCCCCCATCTCTCAGTGTCTCTCTCTCTCTCTCTCTCTCTCTCTCTCTCTCTCAGCCAGCTTTCCATGTTCCTCTGTGAATATGCCAGCCTATGATCTTGGTGGTCTAACCAACTACGGCTGAGGAAGCACAGTTAGCATCACCCAGACTTGGATTCTGGACTTTACCCATGATGGTGAGGCAGTTTAGTGGGGGTCAGGGTAGAAGGGAAGGGACCAGGCTGGGTACATAGTGCTGCAAGTATCCTACGAGGCCACATGACCTTTCCTGATGTAGGTCCTCTCTACCACTCAACCTCATGCATCATGACTCTTGTGCAATCTTTCATGCCCCAGACATCCTGCACTCATCTTGCCACCCTCTTTCTCTCTTATCTTCCAGCCTTCACCTGAGCTCCTCCCTTGCCTGGGAGCACATTTTCCTCTCAGTGGCTAACTCCTTCTTGCTTACCTCATCTCCAGGTAGGTGGAATTTCCTCCAACCAATCTTCCAAAATAAAGTTAAATGAGTCTCCTCTGTACTCCCCTGCCTTCTGGATCATCGGAGCAGTTAGCACGCTATACTACATACTGACCTACCTTTCCAACAAGCCCATCAACTTTTCAAGGGCTACTTTCCCAGAACTTGTGCCTGTACCTGCCTGGCACATCATCAGTGATCAATAGATGCTTGCTAAACACATAACCCTACCAACTCCCCAGATTCCCCTTCTTTCTTGGTGCCACCCTGCTGACCTTCCCAATCCATCATTCCAACAACGATGTCACAAACTTTCTCAGTCCCCTCACGCTCTGGATCACCACGCCCTACCAGGCCTGCTCATCCTCAACCCTGATTCAATTCAAACCTTTCTTTTCTTCCTGGGCAGCCCAATGCTGCTGGAAAAATTACAGGCAGATGCTGGATGCTACCATTTCAATCTAAAGTCTCTAGTCTCCGTGGAGAAATGAGTGGAATTTTGTAACTTTCAGCTATTTTGCAACTTTCCTTAGTCTGGCACGTTTTCCAGCCTCTAGGCTGCTGTCCTAAAATTTTCTTGGCATGGATTTTGACTTAAGTCTTATTTTCTGGCTGCCATGTTCTGGGCTGCATGGACATATTGGGGGAGCTAAGACAAGACGGTTCTGTGAGGTCTGCTGACATGGGGACTCAGGTTGTGTCCATGGCAGGGTGTGAGACTATTCAGTAGGGTGAGGCGAAAGACAGTGGGATCTACAGGTGCCTTCAAGATCCAATTCAAGATTCAAGGCACAGTGATGTTGACCTAGTAACAGATCCTTAGCCAGTAGAGCATTCTAGGGATTCTGAGAACAGCGAGGTGGCTATCATTCAGATGTATGCTTAAGCCAGCTCCTGAATACTTGTCTGAATACAAGCAAGAAAGAAATAAAAATGGGGAAATATGGCGGTACAGCAGCAGCCACCTGCTGGGGCCACTGGTGGAAACCCACGGTGCCCAGGGGCATTACAGAAAACCCCGACAGAGTGAACATGTCCCTGAGCACATAAAAGATGCTCTGTAACCCCTGAAATAGTTGTGGGGCTCTTTGAGGGGCTTCTGGGTCTAATGAAAAAGGGGATGTGGAGCTGGAGTGACCCAGGTGACCCCACCTCTGGGTGCTGCATTTGCCTCTTCCATACAGGCCATGAGATATAGTCTTCCACAATTTCTTACCTCATTTCCAAACACTAAGCCCAGATTCTGCACCTGCATTCCTGCAACAGGAATGACAGAAATGAGAGGGAGAGAACAGGCTAGAGCACCCATCAGGGGTTGGAGGGCGTGCTGATGAAAAAGAACAAAGGTCGAGTGAGCAGATCTGAGTTGAGGGAGCCTGATCTCAGGGAAACTGAAAGAAAATCCAAACTCATTCTAAACCACCATTGTCTTCCTTTAAAAATGGTTCCTTCTCAGTAATCTTTGTGTTTTCTGGGGCACCTGGATGGCTCAGTTGATTAAGTGTCTAGCCCCTGGTTTCGGCTCAGGTCATGATCTCACAGTTCATGGGATCAAGCCCCATGTCAGGCTCCACGCTCACAGCAAGGAGCCTGCTTGGGATTCTCTCCCTCTCTCCCCCTGCCTCCCTTGTATGTGCTTGCTGTCTCTCTCTCTCTTTCTCAAAATAAATAAATAAATAAAGCATTTAAAAAATTATAAATAATAATCTTTGTATTTCCAGTGACAGGTGCAAGTGCCCAACCCCTAATAAAAGCAAGATGAATAAATGAATGAACAAGTAGATAAATTAATGACTCCCCTAGCTATGGAGACTTGATGTCTCCTAGAGAAAAGAGATTTGAGAATGATAGACTTCATAGCTAAACTAATATTGGCCCACGGACTTCATCTGGATCCACGAATATAGATACAGGAGATGGTGTCTGTCTTCAGCACAGAGGCTCAGAACTCTGAGGAGAAGGAAAACTTACTCAAATTCAAGCCGTGGCCACATCAACACCTCACCATGTATTAATCACATGGCCCACCCAGAAAAGCCATACCTGCCATGGCCCTCTAGCGTGAGGGCTGAGGGCTGAAAGGGAGAGGAAGCAGCAAGGAAAACAGAAGAAGCAGCCAGCTCCACAAACACGAAACCAAGCCACGGTGGCAGCTTCAGTTTGGAAGGGACAGATGACTTCATCTGAGCTGAGGTCCAACTCAGGAAGGGAGAGGGTGTTTTACTTGCCATGATCTTGTCTGAATCCCTTTAAGAGTGAACTGTTGGATCAAAATATATTCCCAGTGTGTGGTTTTCCTGGGCCTGGATGTAAAATGAACTAGGGTTCTTCTTAAGCCATGGCAGGAAAAAAAAAAAAAAAAAAAAGGCTTGGTATGGAAATGCAATAAACTTAAAAGCAGTGGGTCCATTACTTTTTCTCTTAAGAGTGACATTTATCAATAAATATCAGCTTATACCTGGCCTAGACATGTGATATGTAACCATACATGTCACATTTGCAGTGAGAAAGTTCACTGACCAAAATAAAATAAAATAAAACAAAAAATAAAGGAAATCATGCAAATTAAATATTTTCATTATTAGATTTCATTTTCCAGCTGTTTTAACTTAATAGAATTTTTTTCCTTAATTTCAGACTACATCATGCCTTTTGGCTGAACGATGATTATCTTTCCAGCCCAGTGGCCTTTTTCTGTCAATGGCAATTAAATCCACAAAGATGATTTGCTTTCTAACCGTTTAAGGTTCTCGTGTTTCCATCGCGCATCAGAAATTTTGCTCAAGCCAACCAAATTTTGTTAGGTAAATTTTATTTAATAAGACAGGATCCAAATCCCCAAATTAAAATGCAAACATTTTAGGGGCTTGCTAACTACAAGGTGTTTTATTGTGTGATTACTATTATAGGACTTTATACATAGTGAAAAGCTGAAAACCAGATCTTTTGGTCTGTTCTTTTTTGTTTTCTTAAAATTGTTTTTTAATATTTATTCATTTTTGAAAGACAGAAAGAGACAGAGCACAAGCAGGGGTGGGGTGGAGAGAGAGGGGGACACAGAGTCCAAAGCAGGCTCCAGGCTCTGAGCTGTCAGGACAGGGCCAGACACAGAGCTGGAACTCACAAGCTGTGAGATCATGACCTGAGCTGAAGTCGGACACTTAAGCTTAACCAAGTGAGCCACCAGGTGTCCCTCTGTTTTGTTTTCTTAAAGTGTATTTTCTGAGCTCATGTCTCTCTTTGTTCCCATGTAAACATCCGCAAAATTTTTTTAATGTTTGGTACGATTGTGTGACTACATATTTTTTGCATAGGATTTTAAATTTCTATATTTCAAATGATCATTAACTACCACTTAGTGAGCACAGATGAATCTTTTAAAGTGAACAAAACAGATCCTGAGGCTATTTAGGAAAAAAAGAAAACGCATTTTAAAGTTCTTTTCAAACCATAAAAATAAATAGCCAAATCAGAATAAAATACAAAGCTTTGATTCTTCCTTTTTTCATTTTTTCTAAGCTATGTAAATCAACTCTATGTACTGATATACTTTAAATGGGTTTTAAGATCTTAAAACCCAAACTTTCATTCCTCTGACAATGAGATTATATTCATTGAAAACACACACAATCCAATTGATCCCAAACTTTAATATAGAATGTCATGTTTTTCCTACTTGATTTTGAAGAGTTTTGGGGGTTTTTGTTTTGTTTTTTGAGAGAGAGAAAGCACTCATGCACGAGTGAGGGTGTCGGGGGAAGACGGAGGAGAGAGGGAGAATCTCATGCAGGCTCAGTGCAGAGCCCAACACAAGGCTGGATTTCATGACTGTGGAATCATGACCCGAGCTGAAACCAAGAGTCAGACGCTCAACGGACTGAGCCACTTAGGCGCCCCCCCCCCCCCCCCCGCACTACTTGATTTTATTTAGCGGTCTAAATGCAACAGGATTCTACCAATGACCAATGAGGAGCACTTCATGCGAGTGTTCAGAGTGAGGTCTTGAAGTCAAATTGTCTCTGTCCTAAATGCCCCCTATGCCCACAGAAGGAATCTAGCCAACTGGAACTGAAATATAGTTTTTCTTCATCTTACTTTAAGAGATGCCTACATCTTAGGCAATCATAGCTCTCTGTTTGGATTTTTGTATTTTATCTGATTATAAGGCCTCCTCCTGTGTGCCACAATAGAAGTTTTGGCAAAACTAATAAGCTATAATAAAAAATAATAGCTGTTATGTATTAACTTCCTGCCAGGAACTGAACTAAGTACTTCACCAAAAGATTGCGTGTGTGTGTGTGTGTGTGCACGTGTGCACGCACTTCTGGGTATTTAGTTTTCACGACAATGAAAGAAGCTTTATTACCTCCATTATAAAGATGAGAAAAATAAAGCTTAGCAAGTTTAAGTAAGTTACCCAAAAAAATGTCGGTGGTAGAAATTAAACCCATGCCTATCTAATAGTCCATGCCCAGAATCTGTCCCCCAAAGATCCACATTGTATTTGTTGTAAAGTCATTTAAATTTTTTTTTAATGTTTATTTATTTTTGAGAGAGAGAGAGACAGAACATGAGTGTGGGAGGGGCAGAGAAGGAGGGAGACACAGAATCCGAAGCAGGCTCCAGGCTCTGAGCTGTCAGCACAGAGCCCAACACGGGGCTCAAACTCACGAACCATGCCATCATGACCTGAGGTGAAGTCAGCTGCTTAACCAACTGAGCCACCCAGGCGCCCCTGTAAACTCATTCTTAAACTGCTTCTCATCTGAGAACATGGGCCTCCATTCCCAGAATCATGTGTGTAAGGTCTCCATCCATTCTACTGGAAACACAGAGCAAAACTTAAACTTACGAGTTTCAGAAGCTTCTAGAATTTCTCAACATGGAGGTCTACCTGGGCAATGAAGATTACACGTCATATGTGTTCTCTGACAATCACTCATACCTGGGAGTCAAGGGAAAAGAAATAAAATAATAATAACCAGTGCTTACAGCCCTGCAAAACACTACTCCCACCTTGTAGGCTCAGAGGAATCATTAGCTATTCTCGCTGTTTTGGCAACTGATTCCAAACACTGCTCAAACCACAAATATAATAAAAGTTTACCGTCTTTTGAGAATCAGAAAGTGGTTTCACTCAAATCTAAATACCTTTATTGCAGTAGAATCACTGATATGTTTGTTTGTTTTTTAAGGGAGAAAGTTTGAAATTTGTAGTCATGGAAAGGTCTGTTTCTCTCCGTATGGCACTTGCGTGTAATAGAGCACTCTGTGATTATACACAGTGAAGGGCGTTAGAGCACTTCACTAATGTACAGACCCACGTTGATTTAAAAAAAAAAAAAAGAGTTAAAAGGAAGAAAAAAGTGCCACTATTTCAACCAAGCAGAAGTCTTCTTTAATTTGTAAGAAAGAAAAAGAATTCTTCCTTAAAACAACATCTGTGTAAAGCTGTTGAAATGTGCCATTTCAACCACTGTTTCAAATACAAGGGATTTTATGTGACCATTTGTTACAACCTGTAGTTTAACCACCTCAAAACTCATTCTAAACTGTTTACTTGCTCAAATAACATTTGATCTATTTTTTTTTTAATGTTTATTCATTTTTGAGAGACACAGAGAGACAGATCACGAGCAGGGGAGGGGCAGACAGAGAGGGAGCCACAGAATCAGAAGCAGGCTCCAGGCTCTGAGCTGCCAGCACAGAGCCCTACACAGGGCTTGAACTCACGAACCTCGAAATCATGACCTGAGCCAAAGTCAGACGCTTAACCGAATGAGCCACCCAGGTGCCCCTTGATCTATTTTTTTAATTGAACATTGTGTTGCTAAACTGAAACAAACAAACAAAAAGACAAGAGTATCAGGCATAGTGATTAAAACTTTCTTTCATTGTTAAGACAAGGCAGAGGTGAGAGAGCTAGACCATCTCCCACACTGAAGGCACAAAGACAGGAAGATGGAATCTCCGAGAATTTCCAAAATAGTAATTGATATATCTTGCCCATTTTTGAAAATTGAGAATTTTCAAAAAACTATTAAATACGAATTCATATATTTATTTCTCATTTGTGGAACACACGGAAACAGCTTCTTTGATAATATAAGAAAGGAAAAAGCAAAAAAACGAATTTCTAAAAGTCATAAATATTAGTGATAGCTTTTTCTCAACAGTTTGGAAATTTGGATTTCTAATAGGGAAAAAAACATGACCTGAAATAATTTAAGACAAAGTCCATTTTGGGGGTGCCTGGATAGATCCATCGGTTAAGTCCAACTTTTGGGTTCAGCTCAGGTCATGATCTCACGGTTCATGAGATAGAGCTATGCATCGGGTTCTGCACTGACAGTACAGAGCCTACTTAGGATTCTTTCTCTCCCTCTCTCTCTGCCCCTCCCCCACTCACACTCTTTCTCTCTCAAAAATAAACATTAAAAAAAAAAAGGCAAAGTCCATTTTCACTTCTTATCATCAACCAAAGGAGTGTTCTCTAGGATCACAAGTGCATTCTGATTTATGATGGAAACAATAGATTATCAATAATAATGTTACCAATTAGTAAAATCAACCCTAAGCCAATACTTTACTAAATGCTTTATATTAATAATCCCGTTTAATTTAATTCTCTCTTTACATATGAAGAAACATGCTCATGAGGGTCACAGCAGCAGAGGGAACACAATGTGCTGGTAAGGCCATCTTTTTGGTTTCTTTAAGATGTGTAGTCGGCCTAGTAGTGTAATTTTATGGCTGACACAGGCAGTAACAACCAATGGGGAGAAAGAAAGAAGGCTCGAATCTAATAGGCAGGATGGCCACTCTTCAAAGAGTAGCATGGTCATGGCCAACCATGTGTCACATTTTATAAGATCTCCAGGTCAGCGAGAAACAACTGATACTGCGGAAACGCCAGGAAGTGAAAATTTCCCACAATTCCCTTATTTACATTCCCTCCTTCTTCTTCGATTAGGGCACTTGGGATTGCTTTCAGACAAACTGTCCATGAGGTCTAGGCCATTCAGTCCTTCACTCACTCCAGTGGGACTATCTGTTCACCTTCTTTCCACCACTTATATAACCCACTATCTATAACCCACTTCCTCCAGGACCCAGCTCTCAGCTTCCAAAAAGCCCCCTCTGACCTGCTATTTCCCCTGCTGAGCCCTCTTCACTTCCCTCTTTCATCCCGGTGCTTGGAATCTTGCTTCCCCAACCAGAACTAAGTTCTTCAAGGACCAAAATTCTACTTCTATTTCTTCTGTCACTCCAGGTACCTGCTAAATTAATGGACCAATGATAATTTTATTCTCATTCAGGTTGGAGATGTGGAGTGCAGAGGCTCTGACTTTCAAACCACACTAATCTATTAGGATACCCATGACTCAGGGACTCATTATACTGCTTAATGTATTATTCAGTTTATTGATTATATTTTCCATCTGTAATAAATGTGTCCTCTTCCAAAAAAAATCTCTCTGTAAGAATAAGATAACTCAACTTCACTTAAAACCTGCCATTGGTTTCTGTGAGCTACTTAAGCACTTCCTTTTTATTATGAGCTCAGAGCAGGAGTCCATCAAAATTCTTATCTATGAATGAACGTTCCTAACTGTATCACTCTGGATTTTGACACGTCTCACTAAGTAATCCTTCCTACCCATCTGTATTCATTTGGCTAACCTATGCTGTGATATCAAATAAACCCTGATTTCTTGGTGGTTTGTAATGTAAATTAGGTTTTGCTCATACAAGTCCTTGTTGTGGAGAGCAAAGTTCTCCTCTACCCAGTCACCATGGCAGTGGAAGAGGGCAGATGGAGGAGGGATGATTGCCCCCACATAAGAGTGACTCATGTCTCTTCTGCTCAATAATCCATTGGTCGGAACTGGTCACATGGTCCCAACCCACTTGCAAGGCAATATGGAAAATGACGAGAAGTACCCAGACATTAAGTAAGCATTTATTAACTGTCTATGTCACACCATCCTTCAAGGCCCAACTTAAACGTTTTCTCTTCCACAAAGTTCTTTCTGATCTTCCTCAAAGTCCCAACATCCCATAGGCCCACATCCATGCCTTTCATAGTTTATAGTCTCTGCCACAGGTGGAGTGTGCTTGTTTTTCCACACTTTCCAAACCACAAGCTCCTTGAAGTAGGGGGGCTATGTCATATTCAGCTCTTTAAGGCCCCTTTTATAAACCCAGCACAGCTCACGAATCTTTGCTGAGTTCACAAGAATCAAATAGGGACCGAGCAGTATGGAAATCTAAATGCACCTTTGAGAAAACAGAGGGGAAAAAAGGAACAGAAAAGTTTATTGAAATTCAGAAGCAAAAGCCCCTCTTCAGAAAATCCTTCCTCATTTTCTCATGTTTCGTGGGCACAGCAAGATGGCATCATTTGAAAACACTGGCCATGACTGAACGATATATTAAAAATTTCTTTTATATTGGCAGCTTAAAAAAAAATGTTCCTTTGAACAGTCTCAGCAAGGCAAAGCTCTCTCTCCCAACACTTCTTTAAAAGTTAGAAGGCAGCTTTCTGCCCATTCCAAATCGCCAGAAGTAAAGTATCAAGTCATAAATGCCCCCCAGTGACTGACTGGGCTAGCTGGTGTGGGGTTTTTCCCTTCTACTTTGCAGAAAGAAAAGACAGTAAAACTTCCTTCAGTGAGCTGCCAAGGTGCTCCCAGGCCATTGTGCAGAATCATTGTCAGGTTAAATTAGGGAGTACAGACTCCATGAGTGTAAAAAAATCAATACTTGATGGAAGATTGCTCCCCGGAAAATCTGTTTTGATTCCAGGATTAATTCACAACCAAAGGCTTCTGCAAAATGACATGCCATTAGTCAGAAAATGAACACATTCTATCCTTGAAATTGGATGGAAATATGTCAGCTGATTGACCCATTCATTCTCCTCACTCTCTGGGCAGAAAGAGTGGGTGTGGTAGCAATGTGAATTAGTGCCCCAAACCTGGTCCATTTTCAAAACAGGGTAAAAAAATATTTTTTTTTAAAGTCCAGTGTGAATTGGGAGTAGTCTCCAGGCCATTGTTGGAGAGCTATTGCAAATGTGTTTCGTCAAGGCAAATGCATTTGTCTGGAAGGCCCAACTCTCCTGAGTTTTCTAAGTCTCAGAATAAACCCTACTAAGAATCTTAAAATAAAACAAAGATTTTCCCCCAAAAGCAGTGACCTGCAATATTAATGACAATGTAATGTCTTTGTCACACACAAAGTAACAGTCCTCCCTCTCCTGTCTGTCAGGTTTCTTCAGCTAAAAACTTTTGCAAGAGGCAAGTTCCAACTCTTCATTTGTGCTAATGTCTTTGGTCTTCAGGGCCTTTCCTGACTTGTGCAGTTAAATCTGCGGCAGGGATGAATTTCATTCCATAGACTCGAATACACATAGATATCATTCGCTTTATTTCCCTCCCATAAAATTAAATCTGATTCCAAGGCCATCAGCATTAGAAATGTCTCTCCGTGCCCAGGGTGATGAAAGGCTCCAGGAGCTTTGACAGAATAAAGGTGCAGGGACACCCTTCTGTTCCTCTGTCCATACGGATCACCACAGAGAGCTTCAGAGTCCTCGAAAGCGGGTGGTTCTATTTCACTTAAAGACAGAAAACCTTGCCAACCTTGGAGTTCCAAGGCTGACCATCAGGATTCCCAATCCTCCCAGCTTTCTGCCATCTTCCCTACAAGACACCCACCTCTCTCCTCCCCCTTGAGCGCCCTCCATCAGCTCATCGCTGCAAAACCAACAGAAAGACAAGGGGTTGCTTTCAAACAACGAAGCTTTCCATTCTGCTTGGCTAGGTTTTTGGAATGGGACAGGAAAAATTAAAGGAAGGTGAAGCCCACTGAGGATGTCAGTAATGCCGGCATTCACAGACACACCTTGAAGGACTGATGGTGTCCGTGGCATCTCCACCAAAGCTCCGTGCCCCTGCCCCTGCCCCTGCCCACGACACAGGCTCATCTCCCAGGGCAAAAGGACATTTTCATCTGCTTGCTGATGTACCCTGGGCCCGCACTGTGGCCGCTAACAGTGTCAAACATGCTGAATGTGTGGAACAGGAGGGGGGTCATGACATTAGATGTTTGTATTCATTTTGCTGGGAGAGGAATCACCAAGGTGAAGCTCACCTCCTTCTTTGAACGCCTTTCCCTGCAAAAACCAAAGACAAAGGCGGCAGCCACACAGCTAACAACCAGGCAGCGGAAACAGTCCTGGCAGGGGAGGACCTCGGGGCTCAGCCTCATCACCCATGGTGACTCCATTAGAATCCTCTTATTCGGAAGTAGGGAGAGATGGCGGGAGGCTGTCTCGCAACCCGCATTTAAAAAAAAAAGAAAAGCTTCAAAACTGCTGTGCTGTCTCCGGTCCTCCAGATGCTCCTGAGAGCGCCGTGTTATTCCAGCCTAACAGCTCGCTCTCCGGACGACAGCCCATGTTGACAATACTCACTGTTCAGAGAAAAAGAGGACCTCTGAGAATCAAACAGATGCTAGCACCCAACGGATGGCACACGGCCCGCAGTCCCACATAAGGCATCTGATTTCCATATTTCAATTTGCTACAGCAGCCGGAGCCCTTGGGGCCCCCAAATTAGTGACCCCGGGTACAATTATGATAGCATGAATCTGCACTCTTTAAAAAGGTGGGGATGATTCTACAGCTGAATAAATAAACTAGATGACTAAGCAAAGCTACGTGAGAACGCTTCCCCACCCCTGCCTTGCAACTGGGAAGAGGGAAGTCACATTAAACACCAACGTGTTCTAATAGCACATGGTAATCGTGTTTATTCTTGTGCACAGTTACACGTATGCTAGGACTAACACAAAATAAATATAAGACTTCTGAGCAAATGAAAAGAGAACCCTCGATATCTAGCCTCTCTGGATGTGAGAGAACAGTTACAACAGAAGTGGAGACCATAGTCTCTGAAATCTTTCCCCAAGCAAATGAAGATTGAAGAAGTTGGCATTGTAACTGATTATACCAAAGTATTTTCGTTTTCATACAGGATCCTCAATACCAGGGCTCAGAAAGTCTCTCTTTTAGGGGTGCCTGAGTGGCTCAGTCAGGCATGTCTGACTCTTGGTTTCAGCTCAGGTCCTGATCTTGCGGTTCATGAGTTCAAGCCCCACATTGGGCTCCATTCTGACAGCGAGGGGCCGGCTTGAGATTCTTTCTCCCTCTCTCTGCCCCTTCCCTGCTTTCTTGCTCTCTCACTCTCTCTTTCTCTCTCTCTGTCAAAATAAATAAACTTAAGAGTCTCTCTTTTATTTCTACTCCAGAACATCACCTTCCCACATTCTAGAAACATAGCTAGCCCTAGCACAGCAAAATGTAAGGACTGAATAAAGAATCTGAAAACTTAAATTCTTCGGTCAGGCCATCCACTGGCTCCAGAATTCGAAAGTCTTCTACAACATACAGGACTTCTCTGAACAACAGGTGATTAGGAAGATTTTTTAGACCATGGTCTCAGAGCTCCTGGTATTCCCTTCTGCAAACACACTGATGATGTGGTATTTGTATATGCATTGAGGGAGAGGTGTTTGAAGTAAGTCCTGTGGGGTCTCCAATGTGGTCAATCTTGAAAAGTAAATGGTCACTTAAAACAATGATTATATCCCCTCTGACTTTGTCAGCTCTAAGGTAACTTGATGCCAAACTTCTCGGTTGACTAGTAATGTTTGCGGGCAGCCTAAATAACAGTGCTTACACATATGCTTTGTTTCTATTAAACCAAACCAGTCTCAAAAAAACGTCAAAAGGGAAAGAAGATATTCAAGATATATCTTCAACTAATTCAAAAGAGTCTCCTCAATCACTCTAAAAGGAATGAATTCTTTCCAAAGTATATAGTGAGAAGGTGCAAGTTTTAGGACTCGCAAGGTGAAAGGATGTGTCTTAAGAAACTCCTTGCCCACTCTTGAGTAATGAGTGCCCCAATATGTCCTATGGAAAAGTCACTGATTTATTTGAATCACGTTTTCTGGTCTGGAGTTTCATGTTAAGCACTGTTTTATAATGGGTTACAAAGGTGTAAGCTCTAAAAGGGGAGAACAGGAAGAATAGCACAAAGCCAAAACTCCATGAGGAGAACCCATCAACCCACCCACCTTTCCTTTGCTGGCCACACTCAGATAGTCGGGGATCATGGAGGCCACCAGAGAGCTACCACAGAGCCCGCTGTGCATGCACCAGCCAGTCTACACAAGACACACAGACACACAGACACACAGACACACACGTGCACACACACACACACACACACACACACACACACAGACACCACTCTATGATGCTTTCTCAGCTGTGGAAACCAGTCACACAACTGATGTCAGAACTGAATTCCACATTGTCCCAATCCTGGCACATCACTCCAACCTCTATTTTGACTCAGAGAGTTCTACCTCTTCTAATTCACTCAACTCCTTTCCCTTTGCCAGTGTCCTTTCCCTTCCCTCCATCTCAATAGCACCAGGCACACTGACATACACTGTTCCTTGCGGCCTTTGCTGGAAGTGGAAGCATGAAGCACTAGGGAGGCTTAATGTTTGGAATCAAACTGAACTGGGATCAAGATCTGATTGGGAGACCCCTGGAAGAGTTACCTAAGCGTGCTTAGCTTAACTTTCTGGCCCGTGAGCCATCTGAGACGTCTTGATTCAAAAGGATGGACTTGAATGCTGCTTCATGGTAGATGCTCAGGACATCCTAACCCCCCACCCCCTGCACTTTGAGCCCTTCTCCACATCCTCCCAACCATACGGTGAGCTCCTGAAATGGAGTGACTACTTCTCTCATTGGGCACTTCTAAGGGAGCATGGTGTGAGTTGAAGTGAATGATAATGCATTCAAATCCAAGCTCTCCCGCCCATCCGCCATTCCTTTCCCTACCTGTGAAAGTTTGAACAAGTTACCGGGTCTCTTAAGTCCCAACTTCCTCAACAAGCCAGGTTGAAATAATAGTCATCTCACAGGGTTGATGTGACAACCAATGACATATAAGTACCTAGCACATTACAGGTGCTTGATAGGTGTTCCATAAAAGAATCACCTTTTTCCTAATAAATGTTCTTTGATTTTGACAGGCTGTGTCTAGGTAATGCTTCTGTCTGCTCCTCAGTACAGAGAGGGATGGGATTCGGTCTTCCAGTCTTGGGTCAAAACTTCTTCCAAAACATCATCTCTCTTCATTCATTTAACACTGAAGCTTCCTGACCCAGAAGAGAGCAACTTGACAGTGTATACAACAGTCCAAACCAAACTGCTAGAGCAATTCATTGAGTCAAGAAAGAGTTAATTTCAGGACTTAGCATGAATCTCCATTTTTCACTTTCTCTTCTCCCGAGACTCATCCTCTTTAGAGGACGCAACAAGGAAGGAAAAAACTTTCCAGAAAGATCATTCATCTATTCATCATGCTAGGCACTGAGAAAGATGTCGAGATTTATTTAAAAGGCAAAGAAGGCTGGATTATGAAATTCCATAAAGAAAACCTTGAGTAAGATCTTACCACCAAACCAAAGTTCCCTGAAGAAGCCAGGACAGCAAAACTTTGAACAGTGATCGGATTTCAGTTTTGAAGTTCATTTAGGCATTTCTTAAAAGAATTAGTTTGTGGGCTCTTCCACTTTGTCTAATAAAGGACAATGAACTTTATGTGACTTTCCATCAGACTTTGCAGATGTCATTCGCAGGAGTTAATGACTTTTTTTCTCTTCGATTTCACCTCGCAAGAGAAAACAGAGCTGCACTGGAGTTTTCCTATAGCAGGGTGACTGGTCAATACCTTGCTACTTGCTCTGTCAATGCCATCAAAATATTGTTTAATAATTTAGGAACAACATGTAATTTTCTTCCCTAGCAAGAGCAAATTAGGCACTTACTAAATAATTGACAAAAAATACTTAATTCTAGGGATGTCTTGAGGATTTGCTGTTATTCAAAAAGAGTTTAGAATAAAATTTTCCTTCAACTGTTCAACATGTTACTCTTATTTTCATGTCTGGTCATGAAAACTATATCAGAGTTTGGTCCCCCTCCCACCCACACACACACCCTGATTTCTTTACCTGAAAGTGGTCTACAATATCTGTAGAGGGTGTATATGTGCTGCCTATGGTCAAGATCACTGGGAAAAAGTGGGCTGGGGCTTGAATGAGGTTAGACAAAGCCCCTCTTCTTTAGGCCTATCCCAACTAGGGTCACAAATGCAAGATACCAAGAAGTTTTGATCCTTAGAGCTTTAATCTCAACTAATGAGATGCTGTTACCAAGGACACTCAGGCTTGGAATCCCTTTCTCCTGGCCACCTGCCAAAGCAGGAGCTTCCTCATCATTGGGCTGTCAGGCTGAGATCTATCCATGCAGTCAAGCTCTCTCTTGAACATCCCATTTGCAGGACTCTGAGGCATCTCACTTAACTACTGAAATGCCCTGAGTAGACTCACAATTCATAGGACAGCATATTAACCTATAACTTTATAAGTTAAAATGGTAGGGAAAGAGTAGTACCAGGTGTTCTGTTCCTATTTCAACAGTCACTTCCCACAATGTTCTCTTCTCAGTGTACTCTCCCAAAAGGACAAGTCTTGGAATAATGTTTTAAATTAATCAAACAAGAGGGTTCCCTTTCCCTCCTCCTCCGCCGCCCCATTTTCTCTTTCTAGTATTTCCCCATTGGCCTAATATCAAGGGAATGGAGGAGAGCGCCAGCCCATCTCTCTGATACCACCCTCTCCCCACCTGACTCCTGACCATCACAGCTTCTCTAGGAGTTGACATTTTCTTCAATGCCCATCATGTGCTGAGCACTGTTCTGGCCCCATGAGCAGCATGAGTGAGGGGTTGCTCAGAATCCTCAAACCCTGGTTCAGTTATAGCGACCCAAAAGTTATCTGGGTTTTTCTAGGCACTTCCTTTATGGATGGTGATACACACAACCAGAATTTCAGCAGAGGATGATGGCCTACCAATGCCTAGCTCTTTTTCTATAGGGTGTCATGACCAAATACACACATTACAGCAATCGAGATAACTAAAGAGTAGTTTAACCTTTTCTTGAATCTCTCAAGGAAAATTAACACTCAATAGCACTTCTTTAAAAGTCCTGTTCTTTTTTCCGCTTATTCTCACACATCCTATGCCCTTTGAAAGCACTCACTCTATACACCTCCTTGTCTCAACTCCAAAGTCGTCTTGGGACCTGCCCCCATCCATGCAGGCTTTGGCTTTTGCTCCTTCCCCTTCCCTCCCAACCCCAGTCTGATCTCTTTCCACCCCATCTCAAAAGCCTGTGAAGCTGGCTGGCAAAAAACAAAAAACAAAAACAGAAAACAGCATAGGGCAACAAATATAAAGCTTACATTCTAGTGAGGATATACAGAAAATAAATAAATGAGCAGTAAACAAAAACTATCAGATACAGTGTGTTTTTTGATTAATATAGTGCCACAAAGAAAGGAGGAGATGGTAACGTGAAAAGAAGAGCTTGGGGTGGAGGGACCAGGGTCACATGGATTAGGAAGCTGGGAAAGACATTTCCGAAGATGTGTGGACTAAGCAACAAGAGAAAGCTGGTCTTGCAAACATCAGAGAGAAATGTTTTCCCAGAAAAGGCAATGGCTAGAGCAACATCCCGAAAGTGAAAATAAGCTTGGCATGATTGTTCTGGTGCAGCAGAGGCAGGGAGGGGTGCCGAAAACTAATTTATGGAACAGCTGCCTATTACCTCCCCCTGAAGCCTGAACATGGCTGAGGTGGAGTCCCTGGAAAAGGGGACTGCAGTAGACCTGCAGACCAACACTCTCTTCCCCACCCTGTAGAGGGACTATCCTACCCAACCCATTGAACTCAGGTGGGGGTCACATGACTAGTTGGGGGCTGATGATGTGTGAAGCTTCCAGGCAAAAGCTTTTAGGGCCAAATTACACGTCATCAAATCCTTTCTCTCTCCCCCCTGCCAGGACACCAACAGTGTTCCAGGAAATGACAGCTCTCTTAGATGGTCCTGGAATGAGGGAGGCAATGATGAAGAGAAATACCTTGGCCAACCCACTATGGCAGTAATACAAGCAAGAAGTGAACCTTTGTGGCTTGAATCACTGTATCGGGGGGTTATGTTACTACAGCATAATTTTGCCCAGCCTGATACAGAGTCCTTGGGAAATATCCTAAAACTACTCCAGTTCTAAATAAAAGCAGTTATCCACAGGCCCCTGGGTGGCTCAGTTGGTTAAGCATCTGACTGTTGATTTCGGCTCAGGCCACGATCTCACAGTTCATGGGTTTGAGCCCCGTGTTGGGCTCTGCGCTGAGAGTGTGGAGTCTGCTTGGGATTCTCTCTCTCCCTCTCTCTCTGCTCCTCCCCTACTCTCTCTCCCTCTTTCAAAAATAAATAAGCATTTTTTTAAAAAGTAGTTACCCAACTGGCCTCCCAGAACATCTCCCAATACCCAGCCACGATATCTCTGAGAATTCTCAGGGGCTACTGCATGTGGCTCATTGAGGAGACTACCATGAGTTACTTTCCTTTCTCTCTTCCTCTGTGTCTCCCCCACTCCATTCAAGACTTCCTCTGTTATTCTGACAGCCCTCTGTCAGAGGGACGCCATTCCTGCCTGCGAACACTGTAGCTCCCTATTTCCACCACCACTTCCCACCAGGGTCTCTGTACTGGCTATTGTTCAGGATTTTGAGACACAGGTGAGAAGACTACCTCTCTTCTTTCTTTGTGTGTTACTCTGTTAGAAGAATCTGAGAACAGCATTACCTGTGTCTTAGAAATTTTAGTGGAGCTGGCTCTTGTGGTTGTTATTTTTTTTTATGTTTATGTATTTATTTGGAGGGAAAGAGAAAGCAGGGAAGGGGGTAGAGAGAGAAGAGAGAGAGAGAATCCCAAGCAGATTCCATGCTATCAGCACAGAGCCCAATGTGGGGCTTGATCTCTCAAACTGTGAAATCGTGACCTGAGCCAAAATCAAGAGTCAGGCGCTTAACTGGCTGAGCCACCCAGGCACCCCTCTTGTGGTTATTTGTAGCTTCCCACCCTCCTTGCCCTTCATGGGACTGAGCCAGAAGGCAGAGCCAAGAGCCGGGCAGGAGGCCTGACTCAGATCTGCTCCCCCCTCACAAGGGAAGTTTCATCCCTTCCAGAAGGCTTGTTAGTTCCTCCTACAAATAGTATTCTAGGAAGCCTACTCCGCTAGAGGAGAACCCCCAGAGGGGATGAGAACTCAGGCACCTAAGAGCTTAGCCTCCCAGATCTTCCACTATGGGAGCATATGGACCCAAAGACCCAGATGCTGTGCTCTGAAATCCATCACAGTGTTTGCCAAGGCCACACTTCCCTTGGGCGCTCCAGCCGACAACTTAGCACCGCAGCTAATTCCTAGGTAGGCCTCTCCTAGGAGATTCAGGGACCCCCTAAAGAACAGCTTTGGCTCAAGGGCACCCACAGAGCCGAGCTAAACTTTGCTTAGACTGCAAGGAGGTCTAGGACATTTGCATACAACCATCCCTCCTTCTCTTCTTCCCACAGGATCAGATTTTCCCTGTGGTCTGACGGCTCCCTCATCTTCAACCAGCTCCTTTCCTGCCTTCTCTCTCACACGATTCCCCTAGTAAGTCATCCTACTTTTAATCCTGTCTTGACATCTGCTTCTCATCAGAACTCAGACTAATACACCCTGCTACACGACTAAATATTTAGTGACAGAAGTTGAATTATCTATCAGGTAGGGGAAGCATAGCAATGTTGTGAGTTTGAAACTCTCCAACTAATTAAAAAAAAAAAACGGCAATCATTATTCTGGAGAAACAGATACTGCAACTGGAAGAAAACCTTTAATAACAGAATAAATGTAGATTAAAACAATAGCAAGATATCCTTTTCCCCTTTCAAATTGGCAAAAATGAAAAAATATATATGTATATATCATTCAGCTATGAATACAGGTGACTCTCCAAGGCCACTGCCCTTCACACAGAGACTCAAAAATCCAGGCATCATCATCTGGAACATAAAGCCTCAAAAAACAGCAGAAAAGGAAGAGAAAGCTGGAGGTTTTCACATCAGCAATTAAATGCTTTGGCTGGAAAATTACACAAGTCACTTCTATTCACAGTGCATTAGCCAGAATCAGTCACATGGACCCACCTACCTATAGGGAGGGAAATATCCATCTGTGTGCCCTAAAAGAAGAGAACTAGACCTGAGTGAGCATTAGACAACCCTATTAGAATATTTAGATTGTATTTTATGTAATGGTTTAAAGAAATTGCTTTTTCCCCAACTAAAATGTTCGTCCTTGATCTATACAATGGTCTTTATAATTTCTTCCTGATACTTTTATTCAGCCTCATAGAATAGCATTTTTTTAAATTTTGATAAAGAGAGAGAGTATAAGAAGGGGAGGAGCAGAGAGAGAGGGAGAGAGAAAATCCTAAGCAGGCTCTGGGGTGTCAGTGCAGAGTCCTACTCGGGGTGTGATCTCACAAACCGTGAGATTGTGACCTGAGCCAAAATCAAGAGTCAGACGCTTAACCAGCTGAACCACCCAGGTGCCTTCAAATAGCATTTTATAGCAAAGATCCAAGTTTCCAGGATTTTGGAATAGCTACTCATCTTCTGAATTGATGGAGCCTGAAGAGGTACATCAAAATTTAAGTCATTCTAAGCTTGAAACAGTGAAGAGACAACAGTGACTGTCACTGTTAATGTATGTTTTGGGTATTTTGGCTCTTTTAAACATGGAAATTAGCCCTCACTCCTGTGTTCCCCCAGAATCATCTAGGAACAACCAAAGGAAAACCACAGGATTAAAAACCTAAACCAGGAAGGGCAGGATCACCCACTGAATATCTGTAGGTCTTCTTGCTGTAGAATCCAACTAAGAGCTAAAGGCATTTTGATGGTCAGGCAAGTGTAGTAAGTAGTCAATTAAGCAACGTAACTAGGTCTCTATTCTCCTGATTTTGACTAGAACCTTTAGTATGCCAATAGACGTTATGAATTTCATAATGAGAACATTCTATGGAGCGTTTGTCACACTTCCTTGATCTTGGAAAAGTCTTGACATATTGAGAAATCCTAACCTTTGGCATAACACGGCTGAGGAAAGCTGGCCCCGAAGAGAGTACTGTGGGACGCTGGTTCTCCTCCATAGTCTTCCCCCACATGGCCTCAGTGGCGTTGTTAGCAGCATCACAGGCTATGAGCTAAAAGCCCACACAGGTTTTGTGATGGTGAATTGTCCTCCATGCTTCAGTTTTTCCTAGGTACCTGGCAAACACCTCTCTCCCCTCAGTTCCCAGCTGGTTCGCCCAGGCTGGACCACATCCACGTCCACATAGGGATCACTGAGCTGACTTGTTCCACTCCACACCACTCATTCTGAAGGAGCTGACGTGTGCTAGATGGTGCGTGTCTCTGGGTTGAGTCCCAGCCACACCGATGACAGTCTCCTCAAAGCGAAACTCTCAGAGCTGATCTTGGATCAATGTTGCAAGATCACTTAACATCAGGCTGAAGGTTAAAAGTAGGGTGTGCCCGTGGATAAATGGGCCATTTATGAGATCGATTCACAAAGAGATTCAAACATCCCAAACTTCAGATCCATACCCAAAGCCCACACACTACTCAGGTATCTATCATTCTCAGCCGGCTGATCATCTATTTCCATGGCAACAGTTTGGCAAACCTGGAGCGGTGCTGACAAGGAGCCATTGTCAGAGAGGTGACTCCTACAGAGAATACGTCTTTGAGAGAGCTGGACTTACCAGAACCCGAAGCTTCTCCGGAGAGTTTACAGTCTCTATTAACCACCACCTGTTTGTCTTCAAATCACTATCACTAAACAAATAAATTTGCCAGGACACGATACATATTTTTAAATTTGAATATAAATACCGAGCTACGTCCTTCATCTGTGTGCTTATCTAGGTTATAATCTTGTGTAAAGAGGATGCAGGCGTGGAGACCAGAGTCCTCATCGCTAACTTGGAAAGCTGGCCACCCCTCGGCACCCCCGTTTCCTAGTCTACAAAGCTTAGGGCCTCGCAAGCACTCCGGCCGCCTCACAGGGGCCACACATAAGAAGCACACCCATGTTTCACAAGTGTGTATGTGATTCCCCGGCCCCCAGGAGCTGTTCCAAACACAACGTTTTTATTTGTTTATAAAGCTTTACGAATGGGGGGAGACAACGCAGGTTAAATGGAAGGAAAATGCACGAAGTTTCTCTCTTCTACCTCTTATCCTACCCAGAAAAAAAAAAAAAAAACATATGAAATTACTAGCCTAACACAGAGTTGGAGCCATGTGCCCCTGCAAAGGCAGCTGGTGTGTGGAAAGTCATTTCTTAATGACACGGATCTAGCAGAGGGTGCCACAGTGGGGTGAAGGCCTGGAGACTCTTACCTTCTGGCTGCTGTAGGAGCTGCAGAAAAGAATTGGTAATCTCCAAAAGGAAAGAAAAAGTTATAAAAATAAAGTTACCATTGCAAGAGGGCCGAATGAAATATCTTAGGTAAACAGGCCTTTGAGTGTGGACAACAAGGACATGTCCGAGAGGAATGACCAACTCCACGATGCTACACAGACCTGCTCCCCAACACGCAGGATTGCTATTACCCTCCTGCCCCCCCCCGCCACACACACACACACACACACACACGTGCACACACTCACTTGTGCTCACACTCATACACACATGCTTGCTCACACTCATGTTCACTTAGCCTCATACTCACACACATTTGCTCGTACTCACACATCCAAACACACACGTACTCACTCACTCCCGCGTCCCGCCCCTGCTTCCAACAGACCTGAGCAGGACAGACGTCACATCAAGCCACATTCAAAATAGTTTCAAAACCAAGTTCCAGACTCTTCCCTTGGAGTCGCTTGACGTGGCTACATAAAACATCTTCTGTGCTATGGAAGTGCCTGGAGACACCAGAGCCTTCACATTTGGGCAATAGGTACAGTGTCAGATAAAACAACAACAACAATCCAGATGGTTCAGCTAATAGAGTCACAGCAGTAAGCCCTATATCCTACCAGGGGCACCACGGTTACCAAGAGAGAAGTAACAGCCTCAGGGTGAAGCAAGGCTCTGGCTGTTTTCCACTAGGAAAACCTCCATGGAGCTGAATGTTCTTCACTTCAGAAAATTGCTCAACAAAAACAAGTGAAGACGGGAGAGGAACAGAGGTGGGGAAGGGGAGCTGTTGGCCACAGAAGGGGTTAGAAAATCATCAAAGACAGCTGACGCACAGAGGTAGAGACACGGAAGCCATTTATCTGCCTAGTAAGGAGGGACACCCATTACCCACCCATACCCAGTACTGCTGGAGGATGTGCCAACATTTTCTAGAGTTACAAAAGTAAAACTTCCGTAACTTTCATACTGTCTATCACGGCGGAAACTGGAAAGCTTGTGTGATGTCATACATCTTCACTTACTTTTTTTTTTTTTTTTTTTTTTTTTTAACGTTTATTTATTTTTGAGACAGAGAGAGACAGAGCATGAACGGGGGAGGGGCAGAGAGAGAGGGAGACACAGAATCAGAAGTAGGCTCCAGGCTCTGAGCCATCAGCCCAGAGCCCAACGTGGGGCTCAAACTCACCGACCACGAGATCGTGACCTGGGCTGAAGTCGGACGTCTAACTGACTGAGCCACCCAGGCGCCCCTTCACTTACTTTTTAATTGAGGTATAGTTATAATAGGAAGTTCATTCACAAGTAGTATAGATGGGACATGATTCTCGAAAGGAGGAACAGGAATTAATAGTTAAGTCTCTCTTGCCACAGAGGCGTGAATGAATAGTGATGCATGCATCTTGCATGCCGACGTCACGCCTCACTTTACATTATTTTCCCTACCCTCGTTTCCTAAGCCCGGATCCTAATGGCTTTTCTAACACTGTATTTTGTATTTATTGTTGCTGGTCACATTTAAATTATTCTTAAAGGCTTGAACCATATTGCTTATACTTATTTGTGGCTTAAAACAGACTGCTCAATCCCTTCTGGTTAACCTTGGTTATATTCCAGAAGGGTACAGTGAATGTCCATTCATGACGCCACTAAGTCCGCTGCCAGAGGAAATATGACAGTGTTTCTCAAAGGACAGGTCCTGGACCAGCAGCCTGGGCGTCACCTGAGAACTTAACACAGATGCAAATTCTCAGCTGCCCCCTGCCCAGACCTAGTTCTTTGGTTTTCTATCTCTGCATAACAAATTACCACCAATGAAGCAGTTTCAAACCACACATGTGTGTTATCTCAGTTTTTTGTGGATTAGGAGGTAGGGTTAGCTGGGTCCCCCGGTTCAGGGTCTCACCAGGCTAAAATCGAGGTGTTGTGAGGGGCTGTGATCTCACCTGAAGCTTGGAGTCCTTTTCCAAGTTCACTGGTTGTTGAGAAGATTCAGTTCCTTGCCTTCTTGCTGGCCATCAGCTGGGGGCCATTCCAACTCGTAGAAGCTGTCTGCTATTCCCTGCCAGGCAGCCTTTTCCAGACACAGCAGTTTGCCTCCTCAAGGCAGCAGGAGATCTCCCTAGCTTTGAATCTCTCCAGTCTGGTGAGACAAAGTCATGGATAAGGTAACATCATGATGAGTGTCTCACCACCTTTGCCATATAACATAACCTAGTCAAGGGAGTGACATCTCACTATACTCACAGGCCCTGCCTAGACTGAAGGGCAGGGGTTTACACACGGGGTGCAAGCTGGAGGGCCCTCTCAGAACTCTACTTGCCTCACCATGGAATCAGAATCACCAATCTGAGATCCCAGATGGTTTCCCCATGCCTCCCCACTCTTCAGCATAAACTGAGAAATTTAAGGATTTGTGCCAAATGAATGCCTATTTAGTCCTTCAAAAGAAGCTTTCCTCCACGAAAATATTCAGCTACCTTGAGTTTCTCAGGTACATCCCACTCTATGTGGGAAATCAGACTCTTCATCCTGATGGCTGAAAGACCAGATCAATCATGGGGTTAATTATACAGATCACTTTCCTGGCTCCTGTAGGCATAAAGATTATAGATGGCCCCATATTTATGTAGCCATTGTTAAAAATTCAACGGCAACATTTATTTCAATGAACTCCTTTGGCTATGTGTTCAACAAATGAACTAAGGGACTACATAAAACATTATCCCTATTAGTTCAAATTTTCTGACTCCTTAAAAGCTTCCCGTGACTGAAGGAAAAATGCATCTGTCATACATCCCCTGCCATTACAAATACATTCATTAAAATACAAATAGCACAATAGGGCACCTGGGTGGCTCAGTTGGTTAAGCGTCCAACTCTTTTTCTTTTTTAATTTTTGTTCATTTTTGAAAGACAGAGTATGAGTGGAGGAGGAGCAGAGAGAGAGGGAAACACAGAATCCAAAGCAGGCTCCAGGCTGTGAGCTGTCAGCACAGAGCCCAATGTGGGGCTTGAACCCACGAACTCCGAGATCATGACCAGAGCCAAAGTCGGACACTTAACCGACTGAGCCACCCAGGCGCCCCAAGCATCCAACTCTTGATTTCGGCTCAGGTCATGATCTCACAGTTTACGGATTCCAGCGCCACGTCAGGCTCTGTGCTGACAGCTCAGAGCTTGGAGCCTGCTTCGGATTCTGTGTCTCCCTCTCTCTCTGCCCTTCCCCGCTCATGCTTTGTCTCTCCCTCCCTCTCCAAAATAGATAAAACATTAAAACAAAATATGAACAGGGTGACAGTAAGTGAGCACTGGTGTTTGCACACACAGGCGCATTGAATATGGAGATTTTTTAAAAGATTTTTTTAATGTTTATTTATTTATATTTAGAGAGAGAGAGAGAGAGAGAGAGAGAGGCAAGCAGGGGAGGGGCAGAGAGACAGGGAGAGAGAGAATCCCAAGCAGGCTCCATGCACTGTCAGCACAGAGCCTGATGTGGGGCTCGATCTCACCAAATGTGAGATCAAGACCTGAGCTGAAACCAAGAGTCAGATGCTTAATGACTGAGCCACCCCAGGCGCCCCGAATGTGGACACTTTTTTAATAACACATTATGTTTAAGACTTTACAGGTTTTTTTTAAATGTTTACTTATTTATTCTGAGAAAGAGAGAGAGAGAGTGAGCAGGGGAGGGGCAGAGAGAGAGGGAGAGAATCCCAAGTAGGCTCTGCACTGACAGCACGGAGCCTGATGCTGGGCCTGAACCCACCAACTGTGAGATCATGACCTGAGCCAAAACCAAGAGTCCGACCCTTAAACTACTGAGCCACCTAGGCGCCCTAAGACTTTATAGTTATTAACAGACCCGGATGGTGTATACAAACTATCAAAATGCCCCTTAGATGGCAATCAATGTCTTAAATGTTTTCTGAGAACCTTCTAATCCTGAGCGCACACTGCTGCTGGGCACTGTCTGTGGAGAGGAGCTGGGGCCTCTGCCCTGTTGGAGTCTGAGTGGACAGGAAGGAGGCTGATGTTCCTGGGAGTCGTCGATAAGTCGCTGCCCAATTTCCAGCCCCAAATCTCGTCCCAGACCCAGGTGGTTTTGTAGTACAACACTAATCCACATTAGTTTCATACTAATTCATATTCGATACCACATCTTTCCCACAATATCCTCAGGGAGGAGAGCTCAGAGTTTACTGACAGACAAGGAAGTCATCTCTGAAAGGAGAATAAAAGATGCTCTTTTCAACACCGTCTGCAGTGGCTTTGCCCAGACACCACACAAGCCTGGGTGGCATCATCTTTCCCGGCTGACCGGGTGGCGTGCCTGTGCCCACGCTGTGGTTATTGAGCCGCGTGCACTTAGGGAAGGTGGCTGGTGGTACCCACCCCTGGAGAACGCACACAGGGTGCTGTCACTGCCCTGTCGCCTGGTATAATGGCATCTCTTTGTAATCACCAGATAGTAAGTTGTGTCAACAGAAGCCGTTGTGCAAAAGAGTGAAAGGGCTCACTCTGCTAAAAATAACAGCCTGAGGCATCACCAGGAGAGAAGTGTCTCTGCCTATTGTCCCGATGGTTAGGATAGGGTCCCCCCCCCCCATCCTACTGTTTGTCCTTGAAAATTCACTCTGAGAGGAGACCCACAGGCTCCTGTCTATAAGGACTGGAGAGACGGGGACTCTTGTGGGGAGCAGAAGCACCGAACAACACAGGCCCCAGTGAGGTGGGGTAACACGAGCCAAACAGAGAATGGAACATCTTCCTCTTTATCAGAAAGGGAAGTACCAGTACGGACTAGGGAAGGGGAATCCTTACACTCATTTTGTCCATGAGATATTGATACCCACAGAGATTGCACCACAGCAAATCATTCGTGCCAAGAATCACACTTTGGTTTCCAAATACTGAGTTCATTTTTCTTTTTTTTTTCTTTAAGTGTATTTATTTATTTTGACAGAGAGAGACTACGAGCAAGAGAGGGGGAGAAAAAGAGAATCCCAAGCAGGCTCTGCATGGTCAGTGCGGAGCCCAATGCGGGGCTCGAACTCACGAACCATGAGATCATAACTGGATCTGAAATCAAGAGTCAGATGCTTAACCAACTGAGTCACCCAGGTGCCCCCTCAGTTTGTTTTTCTATATGATTTTCCCATCTTAAATCTTATCATAGTAACTAAACTTAGTGTGGTAATCATTTTGTAATACATGCATATATCAAATCATTGTGTTGTACACCTTAAGCTTATACAATGCCATCTGTTAATTAAACTAATGGGGCGGAACTCTCTTAGACTTCAGCCTACCTGAGCACATGTTTATAGAATCCTTTTGAGGCCTTGAGTGAAAGATACCACAGAAGTGTGAAGTAATATATGTTTTCCTATAGGAGCACCTGGGTGGCTTAGTTGAGCATCCGACTTCAGCTCAGGTCATGGTCTCACGGTTCATAAGTTCAAGTCCCACATGGGGCTCGCTGCTGTCAGCACGGAGCCCACTTTGGATCTTCTCTGCCACTCCCCTGCTCATGCTCTCTCTTTCTCTCTCAAATATACATAAAACATTTTTTAAAAATATGTTTTCCTATAGAATCATTGGTTGTCGTTAGGAAGAGAAGTTTATCTTAATCCTATTTCTTACCTTAGAATCAACTCCTGAAAAAGCTAATAACATTCCTTCTCTGGTCCTACTGCTTCCAGAGGCTGAATTCAATTAGCAGCAAAATGTCTAAATCACGGTTCCAAAGAATGCTGAGATAAACGGAACCAATACAGAAGATCCAGGAGAAAACGCTGTTCTTTGTTGGCCAAGGAATGAGCTGCTGTCTGGGTTATACTAAGCAAAAAAATTAAAATTAAACTAAAGGGGCACCTGGGTGGCTCAGTTTGTTAAGAGTCGGACCCCGGCTCAGGTCATGATCTCACAGCTCGTGAGTTCTAGCCCTGCGTCGGGCTCTGTGCTGACAGCTCAGAGCCTGGAGCTTCCTTCCTCTCTCTTTGCCCCTCCCGCACTTGTGTGTGCTCTCTCACTCTCTCTCTCTCTCTGTCTCTCTCTCTCTCTCAAAAATAAATAAACATTTTTAAAAATTGAAAAAATAAAATTAAGTTAAAGATGCCGAGACAGGGCTCCCTTCCTGCCACCTTCCCCTCTCCCTTGTCTCACAGAGGACCTTGAAACAAGGAGGAAGTGTGGTAGGGAGAGAAGAATAAGTCATTTCAAGTCAACAACTCTGCTCCTGGTGCTACTGTATTCAGGGTTCACCCCATGTGGGAGGTTCGATGCTCAGCCTCCCTCCTGAGAGCCAGAGAAGAGCCTGAGCAGAAAACGACAGCATCTGCACACCGTATGTGGATACCAGGCCAGATCGGGCCAGACAAGCTGGTGAATTACTTGGTTCAAAAGTAATGTGCAAAGTAATGTCCCTTGGTGACACGCACATTCCTTTAAGGAAGTGCCTGCCCATAACCACGCCGCAAGGATGCACGTCAACCAAGCCATCAGCAACATGTTTCTCTCTGGGTCTGCGCTTTTTGTGGACTAGACTTCAGAAAAGAGAGCACTGATGGTGGAGATGTCAGATTTCCCTCCTTCCCCATCTCACCCCCAAAGTCACTTCCCACAGACCCTCCAGGACCTCCCAGGGCACCTTCTTTCTGTGCACCTGACTCCTTCCAGAATATTTGTCATTCTTTAACCTGGTAGCCTCTGTTTTTCAGGCTGCTGGCATTTCCATTTCCTTGTAGCACAGCTTTTTTACTTCACCGCCTGCTCTTCTCCTTTCTGGCCCCTCGAAAGCTCAATGGAAGGCACTTATTCCCATTTTTAAATCTACAGTCTCTGTTCTGAGATTTTATTTTCCTGGTAACGGCCCTAGCAAAAAACACTTCTGAGCACGTTGGGGACTCCTAGGAAAGGAGGGTTGCATGAAATAATAAAGCCCGAGCTGGTGGGAATTCTGATCCCGGTCACCCTGCCATGTGTGGGCACGGAGAGATGAAACTGCTTTTGCCTAGTCTGCTCCCGGGGGAAGGAGTTTCAGGGGACCTTGTCTTCTTCTCTTGCTACCCTTGCCCAATCAACATTCCTGGGTACCTCCAATGGTGAGAGCAGGACTGAAGCCACTCCAAAAAGCAATTTCATGTGAGATTTGTTTTCATTTTCCTTTAGAAAAACTGTGACTATTTTTTGCCACTGGAGACCTCAGGAAAGTTACCATGTGCTCCGTAGCTTTAGGGAGCGTCAACTCTCCACGGAAGGGACCGAGACAATGTGATGGGGGGCAATCCTTAGCGTCAGCTGGTAACGGGACACAGTAGGGGCAACGCTGGCCCTTCTTTCCTTTAACCCACCGGTTAAACGAAGAGCATGGCCCTGGTCTCAGTCCCAGGTAAGAGCGCGGAGTAGTTCCAAGTTCAGTCCTCTAACGCCACCTGGTGTTAACTTCTCTAATCACTCTTTATCCAATTCAATGAAAAATCCCTTTATAAATTTCTTTTTAAAAGTGCTAACTTCACAAAAGTCTGATGAACACAGCGCCAAGTTCACGTGTGTGGGTAACGCTCAGAGGAAAGGACGTTAGCATTGCTGTTCACTTGGTGACTCAACAGGGCATGGCACCCGTAACCACTAGAGCAAGCTTGTTTTCCTTGTCATGGCTGTTATACCAAAAGAACTCAAAAGATGGGGGTTTAAGAGAATTTGTAGTGTCTATGATATAGTAGCTCCTGAAAATTATCAATGAATTGCCTTTTATGAGCCACAAATAACAGTTACTTGAAAATCTAACAAATACAGTTTTATTATTAAAGAGATGGTGACTTGAGTAAGTAAAATCCTAAAGGCAAGCTTTCCCTAATTGAATTTTATCCCTAACAAAAGGTCTTTCAAAATATCAAGTTTGTTTCTTTCCTCAGTTGAGAATACCCCTGTAAAACAGGGATGTTAGTAGCCATCCTTCCCTGAGAAAAGACAATAAAGAAGCTCTGATAGTTTCAGAATTACCTCAGGGCCTTGATGTTATCAGTCTGAAAATAAAACATAAACACCTACTCCAAACTCAGGGTGTACCTTCAAGCTGATATACGGGTTTTATCATTGTACGTTTTCCTAAAATTGAGCGCATGCATGGCAAAACGCATATATTGAAGCCAGACTGCATTACACATGCAAATTTACTTTATAAGTGACTACACGTTTGCAAACTCTTGCATTTAACCCGCCCCCAAGGACTCAAGGTCTGAAAGAAATTAATGAGGGCTCTGTCTATTTCATAATGAGAAATACATCATCTGAAAAAAAGTCCTCCAGGGGTATATTGTTCTGTATTGGAGGGGGCAAGCTAAGAAGGAATCGTCTAAACAAGAATGAATGTAATCCAAACAACTTTGGAGCACTTCCTGCCTGCCAGCACTGTTCTCGGTGTTTAACATGTGTCTCCCACGTGATCTTCCCCAAACCTGATAAGATGGATTCTTGTGATTCTTTGTCACAAATTAGCTCTTACACAATTGATGATAGAGAGTGGGGTTTGTAACACATGATGCCAGCCCACGCCTGATTCTTCCCAGCACGCTAATACCTTAAAGTGATCAGAGACAAACGTTCTCACAGTCAAAGAGGAGGCTTAGCAATAAATAGAGACTTGGGGAAAAAGGGGAGGAAGTATCAAACTGCCATTCTTTACTGCAAGTGAAGCCTGGTTTCGAGGCTTCAGAACCACTAGGTTTTCCACCATGTTGGTCCATTTGGGAATCATGCTAGTACTTTCATTATGATTGGTACTCTTTCATTAGCACTCTGATTACAGAATCCCGTAGGTTTTATTTGGGATGCCCATCAGCCCTGTTACTTTTAGTGCATGATTTTGCAAAACGTGGGTTTTTTTAGGAATGCGTGAATGGCATACATCATCATTCCCATTTTACAGCTAAGAGAACTGAGGCATCAAGCATTGAACTAACAGTCTTTCCAAAATCACACAGCAATTACACGATGAAGTCACAGTTGACACCCACTTTGACTGCAGATTCTTATTTTCTAGCCCCTAAATGTGAAATTTTAAATGAATATTAACATATGTGGTAGTTTTTAAATATGTCCACAGATTCGTTTATTCTCCTCTCTTCAAAAGGTAGAACGTGGTCCCCACTACTCCCTTGAGTGTGGGCCGGACTTCACTCGTTCTACCCAATAAAATATGGCAGAAGGGGGGTGTGCGGCTACCTGGAAGACAGTGTGCTTGGACTACGTTAAAGTTCAAAGTTTTCTTGCTGCAACCAATACCATTAAGAATGTGAATAGGATAGGGGCGCCTGGGTGGCTCAGTCGGTTAAGCGGCTGACTTCAGCTCAAGTCACGATCTCGTGGTCCGTGAGTTCGAGCCCCGAGTCGGGCTCTGCACTGATGGCTCAGAGCCTGCAGCCTGCTTCCGATTCTGTGTCTCCCTCTCTCTCTGCCCCTCCCCGTTCATGCTCTGTCTCTCTCTGTCTCAAAAATAAATAAAACGTTGAAAAAAAAATTAAAAAAAAAAAGAATGTGAATAGGTTATATGAGGACTTTAAGAGACAAAACAGATGAACGTAAGGGAAGGGAAGCAAAAAGAATATAAAAACAGGGAGGGGGACAAAACATAAGAGACTCTTAAACATGGAGAACGAACAGGGGGTTGCTGGAAGGGTGGTAGGACGGGGGGTGGGCTAAATGGGTAAGGGGCATTAGGAATCTACTCCTGAAATCACTGTTGCATGATATGCCAACTAACTAGGATGTAGATTTAAAAATTAACTAATTAGGGGCGCCTGGGTGGCTCGGTCGGTTAAGCGGCCAACTTCGGCTCAGGTCATGATCTCACGGTCTGTGAGTTCGAGCCCCGCGTCGGGCTCTGTGCTGACAGCTTAGAGCCTGGTGCCTATTTCAGATTCTGTGTCTCCCTCTCTCTGACCCTCCCCCGTTCATGCTCTGTCTCTCTCTGTCTCAAAAATAAATAAACGTTAAAAAAAAAATTAAAATAATAATAATAATAATTAACTAATTAATTTAAAAAATAAATTTTATCCATTTAAAAAAAGAGAATGTGAACAGGATAAAATATTTGCAATTCATATATCTGATAAGGAACTTGTATCCAGGATATATAATTATTTAAAAAAAAAATTCATACAACTCAATAACAAAAAGAACAGCCCAAATTTATAAATGGGCAAAGAATTTGAGGATACATTTCTCATGAGAAATGGCCCGTACACACATTAAAAGTTGTTTAACGTCATTAATCGTGAGAGAAATGTAAATCAAAACCACTGGTTCATGCCCATAGGATGGCTATACTGAAAACCACAGCTCATAAGTATTGCCCAAGGGTATGAAAAATTGGAACCCTCATACACTGCTGATGGGAATATAAAATGGTGCAGCCACTTTGGAAAACAGGCAGTTCCCCAAAATGTTAAACATAGAGTTACCATATGACCCAGCAATTCCTCCCCCATATATATACCCAAGAGAAGTGAAAATAAATGTCCGCAACAAAAAGATGTACATAAATGTTCCCAGCAGCATAAGCCTTTCAGCCCCAAAGTACAAACAACCCAATGTCCATCATCTGATGCATGGATAAACCAAATGTTATGCATTTAATGAATATTATTCAGCAGTAAAAAGAAAATACTTATCAGAGGAGGACTAAATAAAGGAAAAGTTCTGCAAAATCCAAGGGAAGAGGGCTCCAGAGACATTGGGCTTTGTATTGCCTAAGCCAACTGGGGCTTCTTTGTCATGGATCTGGAATAATGGATGTAAAAGGCAGCACTACCCTCTGACCAGGGAAACCGAGTCACAGGCCTCACTCGCTGGGTGTCAGATGAGTTCCAAGACAAGGAACTAACTTCGCCCTTGCAGAACTGGGAGTCTGTGAGCTCTCCCTGGACCAAAGTGGCTACTGTTCTGACATGGGCATCCTTCACCGGGGCCACTCACTGAGCACAGGGTCTGACACTGACCCAGAGGGAGGGATGTCTCCAGAGGGGAAAAAATCCAGATGTGGTTTCAGCCTGTCCAGTCATGAGAACTCAGCCCTTACCTTGACTGATTCTGACAACAAAAATAAGTCAGATATGGGGTACCTGGGTGGTTCAGTCAGCTAAGCGTCCGACACTTGATTTCGACTCAGGTCATGATCTCACAGTTTGTGGGATGGAGTCTGACATCAGGCTCTGCACTGATAGCACAGAGCCTCATTGGGATTCTCTCTCTCTCTCTCTCTCTCTCTCTCTCTCTGGCTCTCTTTCTGTCTCTCAAAATAAATAAATAAACATTTTTAAAAAATACATCAGATGAGAACAGTAGGCCTGCTTCTTAAATACCCCTTAATGTTCTGGGTACTGCGCAATGTGGGGTTCCGGATGTTTTTGCTTTTTAATAAAGAGGCATATAAAAAAAAGAGATAGAGAAAATATTAAGAAAATGCTACAACATGGATGACCCTTGAAAACATTTTCACAAGTGAAAGAGGTCAGACACAAAAGGCCACATATTGTATGATTCCATTTATACAAAATGTCCCAACAGGCAAGTTTATAGAGACCAAAGGGTGATAGTGGTGGCCAGGGAAGTGGGAAGAGGAGAGAATGGGGAGTGACTGCTTTCTGTTTGGAGTACTGAAAAGTTCTGGAACCAGGTAGTAGTGACTGCGAATATCCTAAAACACTGAATTGTATACTTTAAATGGGTGAGTTGTATGGTAGGTGAATAATATCTCAAAAAGCTATCTTTTTAAAAAGGATGGATGTAAAAGGCAACACTACAGTCTGACCAGGAAAACTGAGTCACAGATCTCATTCGCTGGAAGTCAGATGAGTTCCAAGACAAGGAACTAACCTTGCCCACAATAACAGTGTGATGTCTGCCCTGCTCCTGCTCTCTTTCCTATGCATAGTGTGACATCACTCTCTCCTTCCCCTGTGGGGAAGCCTGCTGCCATGCTGGAAAAAGTTCACATGGCAGGGAACCAAGGCCTCTAGTCAATAGCCATAGGAGTTGTCTTGAAAGCAGATCTTTCCATCCGAGCCAGGCCTTCAGGTGAC
Organism: Panthera pardus; assembly: GCF_024362965.1. Taxonomy (NCBI): domain Eukaryota; kingdom Metazoa; phylum Chordata; class Mammalia; order Carnivora; family Felidae; genus Panthera; species Panthera pardus. The sequence continues at coordinate 74,172,927 of NW_026527013.1, read as the reverse complement.
TGAAGCCCTGATTGAGATCTTGACTGTAACCTTATGAGATACTCTGAGCCTGAACCAGCAGCTGAGACATTCCTAGGGGCCCCCGCCCTTCACACCACGTGAGATGATAAATTAAGTTTGCTGCTGTAGGCTGCTAAGTTTTGGGGTAATTTGTTACACAACAGTAGACGCACAGGCTTACCCCCAATTTTATTGCACTTCACAGATTGTACTTCACAGATACCATGTTTTTTATAAGATGAAAGTTTCTGGCAACCCTACATGAAGCAAATATGTCAGCACCCTTTTTCCAACAACGTTTGCTCACTTTGTCTCTATGTCACATTTTGGTAATTCTCGTAGTATTTCAGACTTTTTAATTATTATTACTTATTATATTTCTGATGGTGATCTGTGATCACATTATAACTTGCTGAAAGCTCAGATGGTGGCTAGTATTTTTCAGCAATAAAGTATTTTTTTAATGTTTATTTATTTTTTGAGAGAGAGAAAGAGAACATGGGTGAGGGGCAGAGAGAGGGAGACAGAGGATCTGAAGCGGGCTCTGCACTGACAGCAAGGACCCTGATGCAGGGCTCGAACTCACGAACTGTGGGATCATGACCTAAGCCAAAGTCGGACACTCAACCAACTGAGCCACCCAGGTGCCCCAGCAGTGAAGTATTTTTAATTGAGGTATGTACATTGTTCTTTTAGACACAATGCTAGTATTGCACACTTAAGTGACTGCAGTGTAGTGCACACCTAACTTTTATACGCACTGGGAAACCAAAAAGTTCATTTGACTTGCTCTATGGCAATAATCACTTTATTGCAGTGGTCTGGAACTGAACCCACAGAATCTCCAAAGGATGACTGTGTTCTGAAGTGAAAAAAGCAAGTAGCACAACATCGTGCACACTATGATTCCTTTTCTTGTTCAAAATATATCTATGCATATGTAGGAAAAAATCACAGGCAATCACTACCTCTAGGTCGACAGATTATTTGTATTTTTTTCCTTTTAACTTCTCTTTATTTTCCAACTTTCCATAATGAATCTTTTGTGAGAAAAAGCAATTGATGTTACTTTTAATTTTTTTTTAGATTAAATGGAGGGCAGGGTGGGGAAAGACTTTTTTCCTGAAGTAGAGTTGACACACAGGGGGACATTCATTTCAGGTGTATGACAGTGAGTCCACTACTCTGTACCTTATGTTATGCTCACTATAAGCATAGCACCTTCTGTCACCACACAACACTATTACAGCACCATTTTCTATGCTCCCTATGCTGCACTTCTCATGACTTATTCATTCCATGACAGGAAGCCTGTACCTCCCACACCCTTTCACCCATTTTGCCCATCCTCTCACCTCCGGCAACCACCAGTTTGTTCTCTGTATTTATGGGTCTGTTTCTTTTTGTTTGTCCATTTGTTTTGTTTTTTAGATTCCACATATGAGCGAAATCATACGGTATTTGTCTTTCTCTGTCTGACTTATTTCACCGGCCCTCTAGGTCAGCCATGTTGCCCTAGATGGCAAGATGTCCTTCCTTTCACGGCTAAACAATATTCCATTGTGGGGACAGACTTTGACAATAAGTCAGGCGGGAGATGAGGACTTGGGCCAAAGCAAGACTGGTGTGCAACAAAGAAAATACAAGCGATGTTTTGAAAGAGGAGAGAAGGTCATGAACGACCTAAGTCAGGTGATGAAAGGACAGGGGGAAATCAGGTCTATACAGATTAAGTCACCCTGTGTTGTGATTTACAATCTTAGGAACACTTGTCATCACCTAGGGCTGGAGGAAGGCTGTGACTTTGAATGTACTCCATCTGTGGCATCACTACTGTTTATTAAAGATTTTCTTAACAATTTTTTAAGTATTCATTTATTATTTTTGAGAGAGAGTGCAAGCAGGGGAGGGGCGGAGAGAGCGGGAGACAGAGAATCTGCAGTGGCTCTGTGCTGACAGCGTAGAGCCCAATGCGGGGCTGGAACTCACGAACTGTGAGGTCACATCCTGAATGCAAGTCCCACACTCAACCGACAGAGCCACCCAGGCGCCCCTTAAACATTTCCTAGGTGCCGGCAGTGAGTTCCACATTCAAGTATAATTCTTGGTTATTCCTCACAACTTTTCCTGTAAGTATTCTTTCCACGTTTTAGAGTAGAAAGGAGGAAACTGTGTTCAGAGAGGTCAAGTGACTTGTTCAAAGCGGCACAGCTACTTACTTGCAGAGTATGGCCTGAGTCTGGCAAAGGCAGCAGACTGTCCCTCCAGCGTCTCCCAGGGAAGAGCTGTGCTGAAGGCAGCGTGATGCTTCTCTGTGCCCCAGAAATTTGGGGGAGCTGGAAGGAGCCAGCCACAAGTTCTGCTGCTAACAGTGCCACTGTCTTCTGGAAAGGGCTTTCTGACACCAACTGGAACTATTGCAGCATCAATAACCCAAAGCCACGGGCACTGGCAGGCTGTAAATAATTTAAAAGTATAAACTAGGTCCATCCCTATTACTGGGAACCAGTTAGACTCTAATTCCTCTTCTATTTGTTAAAATGGATGGGGCACCTGGGTGGCTCAGTTGGTTGGGCGTCTGACTTCGGCTCAAGTCATGATCTTGCGATTCGTGAGTTTGAGCCCCGCATTGGGCTCTGTGCTGACAGCTCAGAGTCTGAGCCTGCTTCGGATTCTGTGTCTCCCTCTCTCTCTGACCCTCCCGTGTTCACGTTCTGTCTCTGTCTCAAAAATAAATAAACGTTTAAAAATAAATAAATAAATAAATAAAATGGAGCCACATGTTTAAATAAAGACTATGACTAACAAGAATAGAAAGAATAGCTCAGGTAAACATTTCGTTAAGTTTTAAAACCACTCTCACATGGTGGCCACCGAGGTTCAAGCCCAGGGGTGGGGGGTTGTGGGTCTGGTGCGGGTTTGCCACACTGGTGTTTTTCTCCACTTCTGCTCACATGAAGGAAGCCGGCAATTGTTCGGTGACAGGAAACAAGGAAACAACAGTGCTTCTAAACAGCAGACTCTGGAATCCAGTCTGCGGGAATATTCCACAGAAGAATAGGAGCCTCACCAAGTGGTAGGAACATGTTAAATAAATAATGGTTTCCAGAAACAGGAGACCAAGAAACAGACGTTTCTCGGGCTCTTGGAGATGTTTACGAGAATATGAGTAGAAGAGAAATAGAGATGCTTTCTACCATGCTTCCCTTATTCTGGATGAAAGGCCAAGAAGAAAAATGACAGGGAAGACGAGAAATGAGAAGGATCCTGAAAGAGCCCTGGGGAAGGGACGTGCGCGGGGAGAGGGCCCCAGCTGGGGTGCAGCCCCCAGGAAGCGAGAACAAAGATGAAGGAAGGAAGTAAAGAAAAGAAGGAGGGGGGTAAGCGAGGAGGAGGATGAGAGTCCCTGAGCTCGCACCAGGACCCCAGAGAGCCCTTCACACCTGAAGAAAGAGGGACTTTCTCCAAGAAGCCTTTATTTACACTTTCCCCTTAGATCCACATTTCCCTCAGGGAATTTCTGAGAAGGGGGAAAAAGCCTCCGGTTGTCAGCAAACACCAGGAGTTTTGAGAAGGATGCTCTTAATTAGAGTGAACAGCAAGTCTTGCGCTATGGGCCGGCTTCTCCCTGTGATTCTACACCCACACTCACACACTCACACCTCTCCTTTGGACACCCCCAACCCACGCTGTCAGGGTCTTCCCGCCCTGCCCTGTGCTTTGTCCACAGTGGACCGACCACCTGGGGCCTTACCTTCCTCAGGAGCCATGCCCAGCGCCTTGGGATTCCAATACCGCTCCCTCCAGAATATGTGTTCGTCCTGTGTACTCTCCTAGAGAAGCAGTTTAAGATTTGACTTAAACTTATTTACTTACTTAGCCTAAGTAACCTAAACTTACTTAAAATCCAAAAGAAAAATCGAGTTGATTATATATCACGTTTCAAAAGAAAACTTGTAGGGCACCTGGGGGTTCAGTCAGTTAAGCGTCTGACTCTTGATTTCAGCTCAGGTCATGATCTCATGGTTCGTGAGACTGAGCCCTGAATCCCCACATAGTGCTGAGAACACAGAGCCTGCCTGGGATTTTCTCTCTCTCTCTGCCCCTCCCCTCCTCTCAAAATAAACTTTTTTTAAAAAGAAAACTAGAGGAAAGAAGGAAGAACAGAAGAAGGGAAAGAGAGAGAGAAATATATAAACCTTGCTAAGAGCCTGCAGGATGCAAATACTATGCTAAGTGTCTTAACCCATTTGGGCTGCTGTAACAAATACCATAGACTGGGTAGCTTATAGACAAGCGAAATTTATTTCTTACAGTTTGGGAGGCTGGGAAGGGGTGAGAACTCCCTGGGGCCCCTTTCATAGGGGCATTAATCCCATCCATGAGGGCTCCAGCCTCATAACCTAATGACATCCCAAGGCCCCACCTCCTAATGCCCATCACCTTAGGGGTTAGGGTTTCAACATAGGAATTGTGCGGGGACACAAACGTTCAGACCATTGCACTAAGTATTCTACATTTGTCCCCTCATGTATTCCTCAGAATAATATAAGGAGGTCTTTTTTGAAGATAAGGAAACATTAGATCATATCCAAAAGCCACAGTTAACTCAGAACCAGATTCGAATCAGATATTCCAGGCTCTGAGTATGAAATTGAGAAATGTGTGTGATGGAAGAGAGGTTCCTAAGTGGAAACCTTACTGAGCACAGCGCCCCCTGGGGGCAGTTAGAGGAGTATGTGGCCGCTCTGGCCTCTCACTGAAGAACAAGCTCCCAACTTCAGCCATGTTTGATTTTGCCTCATTCACAGACTCCATTTTGTTCCCTATTCTTGTTTGACTTCTTTCCTTATGTTTGTACGCTAACCAGTCCTATTTCGCGTATTCTTCAAAGCCTTCGCAAATCTCTGCAAAAAAAGAAATAATTAAAATTTGTTTAAAAAATTCCCTTTAAAAAACATAAACTAATTAAAAAGAAATGTACTGACAATGTAGAGTCCAAATTCCCCTGGATCAGGGTGGCCCAATTGCAATGACAGTGGATGGAGTACCCAGTTGATGGGTCTGAGTTGTGAGAGGGACCTAAGCCTGGCTCCATTTCTCCAAATCACACTTGATCTGCCATTGGTTTCCTGAATGAGCATGGCCAGATGGTCAGTTGTTACTCTGCAAAGTGTGATAATAGCACTCCCCCCCACAAGGTGTTCTAGAAAGGTTTTGAAGTGCTTGGGTGAAAAGAACCATAATATAATTTTTTTTTTTGGAGTGGAGGGGATGTCAATACCCTTTTTTCATCACACCCTTTTTTCAGTAACCTTTTAAGAGCAGCTGATGTGTGTTGTAATCCAAAGCTGCTGACTCGGAATGAAAAATTGGTCACTGAAAGTACTTCAAGGTTTTTTAAAAAACAGCTAAAAGAGCCCATCCAAGAGCTCGCTTCTGAGTCCCAGGGAGGCCCCCAGATTTTCTCTTGCAGGAGAGATCTTCCTCACTGCACCCTAGCAGTAAGGCTGTCTGAGCATGAACAGGCCTGGAGCAGTGGAATAGGCCTGGGTTCAAATCCTGACTCCACCACTAACCAGCTACCTGATCTTGGGCAAATTATTTTCACACCCTGGCCTCTGTTTCCTTATCTACAATGGAAATAATAACAGTTACCCCCGCCCCCCAGACTTTGTCACTAGGATTAAACCAGATATCTATATCTAGATATCATGTGCCCAGTAAATGTGAGTTGCTGCTCTCAACAGGATGAGCAGCAGCTGGGGTATCATCTCTCAGGTATTCATCTTGTCTCTTCCACAGGTCCTTTCCCAGAGCAGACACAACCGAGGTTTTGGTGGGGAAGGGGTTCATTTTGGATCTGGTAGAATGTGTTGGGAACTTCATGTTATTGACAGAAAACCTTTCCAAGTCACCTCCTCCTCTAGCCACTGCCAGGGATGTGACATTATTCTCCTTGAAGCCCCTACCAATTACCCCCCAATACTTTTGAGGCACGCTTCATCTTCCTGTCTGCAGGATTCAATCAGGCCACTGTCCTACATGGAAACTAAGGGCAAGACTCCACACAGCTGGAAGTCCAGAAGCTATGTCATCTCTGTCAGAGAAGACCGGAATTAACCACTTGGAACTTCCTCCTCTGCCTCTGGGTTTCTGCTCTTCAGAGAATGTGGGTCCTTGTTATGGGATTTAGGAGACAGCAGAATTAGGAGGGAAACTGGGGAAAAGATTGATATTTGTACAAGTATGTGACCATGGCTGCCCCTAGGGTATGTGGGGCCCAGACAAATATATAAACAATCATATATAAGCAATTAAAGTCACCAAAATCTTCATACTAGCACATCTGGTGGCCCAATTTCAGGTGATCCCATGAAAGAAATACAAGTCAGCAGGAGCTATACAATCTCCAGACCACCCTCCTGGAACTAGGTCTGGGTCCTGGTCCCAATCCTGGAACAACGTCACAGGCACAAGGCTCGGATCTTCTGGAGCATCTGGTCAACCCTATACGAGCAGTAGAGGATGGAAGAAAGTCCTAAAGGGGAGAAATAGGCACCAGAGCCCACATGGGTCCTGCAACAGGGTCCAGGAGTCCCACCTGGATGGCACTGCTGACTCCTGCCTATCTCCAGCATTGGACAGGGAATAAGAAAAGTTCAAGGAAGGCACTCAAACAGCAGAGTCTTCTGAGGCACAGGGCTGGGCCAGATCTCAGGACAGGACTGCATTTGATACCAGAGCCTCTGCGAAAGTTTTCCTGAGTCAGGTTCAAAAGGAACAGTGCCTCCTTCCTCTTGGTGTGTGGACATTGTGGGGTTCTCGTAAATTCTAGACCAGACAGTCTTTCTCTTAAAGTTACTCCTGTCTCTCAAGGACTATAGCTGTGGACTAGAAGGTCCTAGTGCTATTACCATGAACTAGTTGCCCTATTAGCAACATGGCAGATAGAGATAAAAACAATTAAGATTGAATCGAGGACAAGGGCAAGCCAACTCAATTCTATCAGGAACTACTTGCAAATTCATTGTTTTTGCTTGGGAAGTTATAAGCCTGGACTCCTCCACAGGCCTGCCCCTCACATTTGCAGGCCTAGGGCAACAGTACACATGGAAGCCCCTGGCCCACAACCCACCCATTTCTCTTTTCTCTCTGCTAGCTCTACTCAGATCATAAAAGACCTTTTCCGTATGCATATGGACATCCCAGCTCACCCAGCCTATTTCTGTCTCCCCTGACCCCTGCCAAACCACCACTCCTTGGCCACCCTTTGGGTACACAGGTGGTATAATTAGCCCTCACTCAAAAGGACAGACCTGGGAAAGACATTTATATTGACCTTAGCATTGGGGCAAGGAATTCTGGTGTCCCTGGTACCTAGAATATGGTTTTGAAGTAGGGGGGCATGGACTGTAGGTGGACACACCACTTGGGCTCCTGGACCTCTCATCCCCTGGGAAAGGCACAGACGGAGAAGGGCCAGAGCCAGTCCCATGAAAGCTAAAGCCAGAGCAGAGGCCCACCTGCCTGGGTCTAAGGGTAATCCACCCCAGCATATGATTTCCAGACCCATACCCCAACCCCTACTTCACTTTTCAGTTTCTACTTCCTCAACCTCCTTCGGCCCACTCCCCAACTGCTGCTTTTCACTCATGCATAAGAATTCCTAGTTCCTGTTTTTGAGTCATCCTGGATCTGACCTTGAAGCTAGTGTTATACAAAAAAGGAGATATTACATCTTTTTTAAAAGTCTACAGAACCTGAATATTTATGATACACCGCATCAAGATCTCCTAGCAAAGAAATGTAATTCTTGTCACCCATGGCTACTGAAAAATGACTTTCTGGATACACTAGTGGCACTTTTTATCTTTCATAGGCTGACAGATAATGGGATTGCAAGTTTCAAGCAGTAATCTCCTCATCTTATTGTGATTTCTGGGGGGGGGGGGGGGGGGGGGGAGACGATGTAGTTGAGCTCTATAGAGGACCGAACAGACAAGCAAAATAACACTCTGCCACAGGAAGTTCCCATAGTGGAAGAGATCTGAGTTCCCTTATACTCTTTCCAGGGGAACTGACATTGTTCCATTTTGTGATTAAGGACACCAGTGAAGAAGCAGAAAAGCAGCTATGAGATTTGCTCCAGAAATCAAATCCAGAACCCAAGTTCTTCCACATTATGTGATATCGCAATATAATTTCTTTGAAAAACTGATCTGATCTTTCTTCTTTGAAGTCACACATGCTTTCCATGTAATTTCCTTACGGTGGTGTGGCATAATAAAAAATATTGAGCCTTTGTCACAGTTTCTGGTACTTGGGTCCTAAAACCCTTGGAATCTCCAAAGCAATGAGAGTCTTTTGCATGCTAATAAGAGGACTGGCTGTTGGGGTCCCCTGGATCACTCCAGGATGGGGACCAGTCTCCAGAATGACCAAGCCTTGATTAGAAGCTAGGAACTTTCAGCCCTACCCTCAAACTCCAGGAAGGGGAGAGGGACTGGAGACTGAGTCAATGATTTAATCATTTGTGTGTATGTAGTGAAGGCTCCATAAAACCCGTAAATGGCAGGGTTCATAGAGTATGTGGGTTGGTGAGCATATCCCTGTGCTGGTTTGGTGGTGTACCCCAACTCCCTGTAACAGAAGCTCCTGTGCTTAAGACCCCCTCAGACCTCATCCTATATACCTCTTCATCTGGCTATTCATTTGTATCCTTTATAACATCCTTTATAATAAATCAATAAATGTAAGTAAAATATGTTCCCGAGTTCTGTGAGCCAGTCTACCATATTACCAAACCTAAGGAGGGGGGGTCATGGGACCCCCCCCCCCATTTATAGCTGGTAGGTGAGAATTATGGGAGGCCCAGGACTAATGACTGACACATGAAGTGGGAGGCAGTATTGTAGGACGGAGCCTTTAGCCTGCAGGGTCTGCACTAATGCAAAGTAGTATCAGAATTGAATGGAATCATTGAACACCAAGTTGGTGTCTGGAGAACCAAAGAATGGTTGTTGGTGTACAAAACAGCCCAGAGTGGTTATCTGGCACTGCCCTTTATTATGGTCATTTGTGTTGGTTTTTTCCTATTAGTTGTATTTTCTTTGAGAACCCAAACTGGGTGTTATTCGTATTTGTATTTCTTACAACACCTAGCACAGAGCCTAGCCCACAATAAAAGATGAATAGACAACGTTGAACGGGTTCCAATTTGTTGTGTTGATTGCTCCTCAGATCTTTATGATCACACACATTTAGGAAGGCTGAGCTGGGCTGGGCTGGGCTATGTATGGCTTATAGTGACAAGGCACTGAATCATGGCATTCACCAAGGACATGTCTCTCAAACCTTCTTACCAGCCTGCTGACTTGCCTGGACCCCCATACTTACCCCTGTTCTGTGACCACATCAGCAACTTGTCGCAGCTCCAGTTTCAGAGACTTTCCTCAAATACACGTATTTGTAGATCAATTACAATTGATCAGGAGAAAAAAGAAGAATGAGCATTCAGCCTTTGACATTTTTACTCTAGAGTCTCTTACAGCTGAACTTGAATGACAAGTTCAGTCTGTCCTTAGGGAATGAAACCCTTCCTCCTTCACCTCACCTCCATCAAATCCTTAACAATAGCTATAAAACAGAAGACTCAGATCCCTAGCAGATCTCTAGGTAGGCTGGGGCAGGAGCAGGGAGCAGATTTTAACTGAAATTCTGCAGGCTTTGCAGGGATTGTCCACTATGGAATGGCCAGCAGACCTCAGCAATTCCCATGTCTCACAATCACTCTCTCTGGTAGACATAGACCCATAGTCTCCTCTAAACACCAAACCACAGTGCAGCGAGCAGCAGAGGGCAGGCATCCAAAAGACACACCAGAAAGACTCAGAGGAATGGTGTCCAAGTCTTTGTCTCCCAAAATCTATGTCCTTTATTGAGAAGAGAATACAAAAGGGAGGGGAGGAGAGGAAGGAAGAGCAGGGAAGAGTAGGGGAGGGCAAAGAAGGGAAGGAGAAGAGAGAGGAGGGGAGGGGGGGACAGCACAGGGAAGGAGAGGACATCAACCAGGACAATGTGTAAGACAGCACAGCCTCTTAGCCAGCCAGGTCATGAACATGGGAGCCCACCAAGACTCATATTCTAAACTGTAGTTCTTCAGTTCAGCCTGGGTAAATGCATACTGGTTATAGCAAAGGATTCAAAAAAGCAAGACCTGACCGGGCTGCCAGAATCATAACCACAAAAAACAATTTTGTAGGTTTTGTGGCTATTTTCATTCACTCCCTGGATCAGAGTACATCTGACTCCCTACAGGATAATCTCCAGAATCCAGTCTATTCTCAAATGCCTCAAGTAGCAGGATTTTCACGGCCTCCCCTGGGAAGTCATTCTCAAAGTCGAATGGCCAGGGTATTTTGCCTTGATATTGAACATCCATCTTTCTTTTTCCTAACCTCATCCCTATTATCCTGTGGAATAAACCCCTTCCTTCGGCATTATTTGTTTCTCTAAGTATTTACCGATGCATTTCCCAGACATACTTACTGTACCATTTTGAGCATCTCTGCACTCGAGCTTCAGAGATCAAGAAATGGCTAAGAAATGCAGTGACAAATAAAGGCTCTGCCATCTGGCAGGCATAAACATAAATGAGATGTGAGCCCAAAATCTCAATAAAGAAGGGATCATCATCAATCCACCCTCTACGCAGAGCCCCACGACAACCAGAGAATTACCCTGCAGTGAGTGATGCTCTGCCAGTGGGACCCTGTTCTCCCTGTGATTCATTTTCACAGCCTAATGAGTTCTCCCTTCCCCAAAATGAGTTTATGAAATGCCAAATTTATCTTATCATATGTATCTTTAATTTCATTCACCCCACTTGGTATACTTTTTATCTCACTGTGCTATGGTGCCTGGTGTATAAATTCTCATTGCACAAACAGTGGAGCGTTAAGAGCTTGCCAGCTCCTTGATGTAAGTAGAGCAATCAGAGTGGGCTCTGAGCGTGGGCTGCCCAAGAGCACATTAGCCTTGTTTCCACCTTGATGAATGTGGGGAGATTCAGCTGTTTTCTCCGTACATTTAGAACTTTTTTCCACAATCCAGAAGAACTCCAGTAATTAAAAATGGCTACTCAACCATCTACTCTGGTCAAGAGGGCCTCCCTTCATCTCCCGTCCACACCCCACCTCCAGCACATACCCTGTTCGGGCCAATCTCCTTCAGACCTCTTACTCTGATGCCTCACCAAAATGTCCTTTCTTCTCCAGCAAATGGTCACCCAATTTTATAGCTGGACAGTTCCTTAGTTGAGACTTTTTTTTTTCTCCTTTCAGATAAGAGAGCTAGAGACTTGGAGAGAAAAGTTGGATCTGATACTTCCTTCCTTAATACAGACATTCATTGAACACTTACTGTATGACAGAAGCACCAGATGCTCTAGGAATATACAGGAGGGACCCCTAATTCAAAGAGGGAAACATTACTCTTTTCACTCTTGACCTCCCTTCAAGCCATTCTCCAGATTGTAGCCAGAGTGAGCCGTTTAAGCCATGAGTGAAATCAGGTCATTTCTCTGCTTAGGAAACTTCGGGGACTTGCTATGCATTCAACTAAAATCCAAACTTTTTTTTTGTTTGTTTTCCTGTTTGGGCGCACAGTCATGCAAGGTCTAGCCCTGGCTACCTCTGCACCTCCACCTCTTCCACTCTCCATGGCTCACCAAATTCCAGCTCCATTACTAACCGGCTTTCAATTCCTACAATGCACCAGGTTCTCTCAGAGCCTTCCTACATACTCCTTCCCTTTTGTTCCTTCAGTCCAAAATGCTGCCCTGAATCCTCTCAGTGACCCCCTACAGTGTCACCTGGCTTACCTGGCTAGCTCGTCATTTTTCAGGCATCAGCTTAACTGTCACCTCCTCAGCCTTCTATTACAGCGGATCCCCATCCCACCCTAAGGTCACTTTCATTGTTCTCTGGATTTTCCCTCAAGGCAACTCACACTATTTTTGCTATATGTTTATCTGTGCTTCCCTGTTTAGCGTTTGTCTTCCCAAACAAATGCTGTTAGCAATTAGTATGCTAAAAGATAAACTGAGATACATTAAGTTTTTGAACAGTTTATTGGAACAACTATTGATCTGACTCAGGCAGTGCCAAACCAAAATTGGGTAGAGGTCAGAAGCTAAGGGAAAGACTTAGAGCATCGAGAAGACACAGAAACAGCAAAGAAATCACCTGCTTGGTTATAATCCGAGTTGCCTTATTTAGGGAAGCCTGGTTAGTTGTGATTTATTGTTCTTAAGTTTCAATTTCATAACTGTAAGGCATTTACAGAAATTGACTCTGGCTTGGGTTTCAGTTTGTTTGTGTAGGCTGCCAAGACATTAGAGCCATTTCGGTCCAATGGTTGCCTTGTTCAATGACTCTAAAAATGATTAGACAAAATCTTTAGGAAAACAAGGATCTCGTATGTTTTATACACAAAACACCCAGTTCAGTGCCTTCACAGACTGGCTCAACAAATACTTGTTGAAAGATGACTTCCTGAGGAGGTGACACGAGCTGAGTCCCAAAGGGCAGGAGGGAGTTAGTAGACAAAGGCAGGGGAGTGGCATTGCTGGCATCTGGTGAGGCATATGCGAAAGTCTGGAAGCATGACCATACAAAAACCATACGTTACCGAGTATGGTTTGAACACTGCGTGCAAAAGGAGGACTAGTGGGTGATGAGGTTGGGAATGCCTGCCAACGAACATGGACACTCTCCTGTACACCAGAGAGAGCTAATGAGTAGGTTTTTAAAGGAGCGGAAAGATAGTGCATTTGTATTTTTGTATTCTCTAAAGGTCACTTTGGAGAAAGGGTAAGAGAGGGAGGCTACTGCAGGCACCCAGTGGTGGATAACAAAGACCTGGAAAGAATGATTCAAAGGAGATTTAGAAAATCAGATGGGATTTAGTGATCAATTAGCTGTTGGGGTGAAGAAGAAGGAAGAATCCGAGATAACACCCAGAGAGATTTCTGGCTGAGGCCATGGGGCTGAAGGGCTATCATTAATTTAGAAGCACGGTCATAGAAATAACTTGGTTCTACAGTATTTCCTTCAAGGTCGACACAAAGATTCACATGCTTCATCCTACAATGATTTTTCCCCTGCTCTGAACTCATCCAGCATTTCTTTTTATAGACTGTACAACCTTCCCAAACAGGATGGATTCACTCGTATCCATCAGGGCCCTGCAGGAAACAGATGGCACCCTCACGAGGAGTAATTGGGTAGAGTACACTGAATATTTACAAAGGTGTGGGGAGGGCACAGGCAAATCAACAACTAGCACAGCTAGTAATGGCTCGTCAGCTCTCCAATAGGCCTGGCCCACTCCTGCCCCGGGGTCACTGTCTGTGTTGCCTTCCCTGCTTGAAATGTTCTTTCCCCAAATATCTACATGGCTCGCTTCTTCCCCTTCTTAACTCTTTACTAAGATGTCACATTAGCCTGGACTCTTTAAAATTGTTAAAAGGCAAAACAAAACAAAACCTCTCCCCCTTTACCTGCTTGATTTGCCCCTAATCATTTATCACTACCTACCATACAATGTATTTTACAAATTTACCTTACATAAGATAAATGTAATGAAATAAAGACAAAGTCTTCCTCAGATGAAGTGACGTTGAGCCTCAACCTGAATGAAGTGAGAGAGTGGGCCATAAAAATAGCTGAAGGAAGAATTCAGGGGGTGGGGAACAGCATGGGCAAAGGCCCTGAGGTAGGACTGTGCATTCCGTGTTCTAAAAAACCAAGAGGGAGGGTGAGTCACAGAAGTTGAGGTGGGTGAGGGCTGGTGCAGATCATACCAAGGAACTGAACTTCATTAATTTTAATGAATTTAAAGTTAAATGGACACATGCCACTAGTGGTTAATATACTGGACAGCACAGGTGTGTATAATATCAAATACTTTAGAATACTGGAATAATTTTTTTCCCAAAGGTATGCTGCTGCTACATAAATCTTCAGATTTACTCCTTTTTGCTTTCCCAAGAGATGTTGGTGCCCAAATAGGATTTCTCTGGGAAGCTGCTGTTGCTAAGATATTTTCCATACTTAGACTATGATAGCAAGTGTTCTAAAGAGCTGAGGCAAATAGCCACATGACTTAAGGCAGGAGGGGGGGGAAGAAAAGAAAAAACTTTCAACTAAAATAATAAGGCAAAAGTTGGATCATGACCTAAATTACAATCTTTTTTAGGTTTACAAGGCATTTTTATCTTTGCTATTTTGAAAAGGTCTTCACTATCAGGTGGAGCAGACACTTTCACTGAGAAACCTGAAGCAGGACAAAGGTGAAGGGACTGCCCAAGGACAAGAGCTGTCAGTCTAGGGCCTGAACTTCTGGCTCTGGGTCTCACTGTCTCATCCTGACAATGTGTATTAGTCCTGACTTCTCTTAGCTCGTCCAAGACCATTCCACATGATTCCCTGTGTACTTTTATAAATGAATTTACTGGTTCAATTTGAAAACTACACCCTCCTCAAGCATTTCATTTGTCTAAATTATCTAAAGATTATTTTTGATGAAGCTTATGTTTAGGAAGCTGTACAAAAAGTATTTTATGGAGTTCTATTACTAGCTAGCTATAGTGTGCCTTAACTAATAACAGGTCTGGTGATTTTCTCTATTGATTTCCTGCTTCCAATTTTATTGATTTATGCTCTAATTCTTACTGTTTACACACACACACACACACACACACACACACACACACACACAATTATATACATATTTGACGTAGGATGAATTATTGTTCAAAATATGTGTGGCCCCTCCCTCTAAACCACAGGAAAGATTATACTTCCTACCCCATAGACCTCAGGCTTGGTTGTATTTTTTTGGCCAAAGGTATGCTCCACTTCCAAGCACAAACTGTAAGAGCCATCATGTGCTTCCACCATCTTCTTTTTCCTTTGCCATGAGAATAGTGATGTCCCTGAAAGGGAATACTCCTTCAACCTGGATCCCAGAGTGAAGACGTAAAACAGAGCTATAGTCAGCCCACAGCCAGCATGTAAGATGGGTAAGCCACTCACTTTACTACTGACAGCCAATGAGATTTGTGGCATGTTTGTTACTGCAGCATATCCTTACCTAAACTGCCTAATACAATATACAAAAGAGGTAACGGTTTCTTTTTCAAAAATTGTTCAGAATATAAATATTGCTCTTAAGACTTCCTCTTTTCATGTAACATATCTTGAATCCTATGTTCTCAACTACTAGGTTAAGCTGCCTCTCCACAGTCTTGCCCTGGAAGGAAACAAAATACTACCAAACTACAAACAATGAAGACATTGCCATTACAACGTTGTCAGGCTAAGTGAGGGTTGGAGAAAGGAGTGTTGTGATCTCAGGTTCACTCTGCATATTGTAACATAGTATTTATCCAGTGGTTACAGGCAAAGGGCTGTCAATAAAGCTAATTATGAGGTTCAGTCAGACACTAAACTTAAAACTATTTTGGACCCTTATTATTTTCAAACCAACATAAAAAGCTCTTTTCTACCATCTGCATGCATCCCTACCCCATTATTCTCCTATCAGACTAAAGATCTTTTTTACTGTTTTCTTTTTGGGAGACCTAAAGGAATCTCCAGAAAACAGCCTAACAGAAACAACAGTGTAAGTAGTGTGCCCTGATTAAAACCAATGCTTACCCAAAATGTGGCAAACTAACTTGATCAGAGAGATATATAAGAAAGCCTTGTAATCAGGGCACCTGCTGGCTCAGTCAGTAGAACTCGCAACTCTTGGTCTCAGCATTGTTAAGTTAGAGACCCACATTGGGTGTAGAGATTGTTTAAAAATAAAATCTTAACAAAAAATCCTTATTATAATCCCAAATCCCCCTTTTTAGCAAGAACTAACACTCGGTTTCATGTTCTACTATGAATTAGGCATTGCGTCTAAGGCTCACATTCAGCACTTGTGAAGCTATATGTTAACATTAAAGCTCTCTCTTTGAAGTAGCTTTATTTCTTTCATTTTGAAAATAATGTGCCCATAATAGTAAACCAGGAAAATTAGTACAAATATTTTTAAAAAGATAAATTAGGGGCGCCTGGGTGGCTCAGTTAGTTAGGCGTCCGACTTCGACTCAGGTCATGATCTCGCAGTCCGTGAGTTCGAGCCCCACGTCGGGCTCTGGGCTGATGGCTCGGAGCCTGGAGCCTGCTTCCGATTCTGTGTCTCCCTCTCTCTCTGCCCCTCCCCCGTTCATGCTCTGTCTCTCTCTGTCTCAAAAATAAATAAACGTTAAAAAATGTATATTTAAAAAAAAAAAAGGTTAAATTAATTGGAGCAAGTGGCCGGCTCAGTCAGTAGAGTGTGCAACTCTTGATCACAGGGTCGTGAGTTCAAGCCCCACACTGGGCATGGAGCCTAGTTTAAAAAAAAAGAAGATAAATTAACCATATTCTCACAACTCAGAGACATAAGCACTACCAAAATGTTGATGCTTTTCCTTCCTGTCTTTGCTTCTATGCATATGGTTCTCTTAACTGAGATCGGCGTTTATATAATTCACACTGTCATTTAACATTAAGTCATAAGTATTTCCCACGTGTTTATAAAGTCCTAGCATTGTATTCCATTATATAGATATCACAATGTATTTAGCTATTCCCCTCTTCTTGAACATTTTAAGTAATGTCATAATAAGCAACTTGGTATACAAATCTTTGCCCACGCTTTCTAGTATTCGCTCATTATTTATTTACGGTAGTTTTTTTTTTAATGGAATCACTGAGTTAAAGCCTATATAATTCCTTTGTCCAACCCTAACTTAGCCTAACAAAGATGTAATGGCAGTGTCTTCATAGTTCCAAGGCTTTTGATGTATATTGTACTAATTGCCTCTGGACCCAAATAACAAGAAATCCCACCATAAGCCCACACATCAAAAGGCCACCGATGTCAAACACAAACACACACACACACACACACACACACACACACACACAGAGCATTTATTAAAGAATATATGGGTACCAGAATCAATCAGGACCCAGGACACAACATTATCCATAACCCTAAACACCCACTTTCATGAATAAGACTATTCCAGCCCCAGGGACACACAACTTCACCTCTCTCGCCAGATGTCCTTAAAACACAAAAGTAACTGCATCTGAATACCCGTAAGATTTATGAGTTATGCCACTGCCACATCAGAGATGGACACTTCTCTGGAGAGGTAGAAAGCACATAGGTAAGAGAAGACAAATTAACCTGACAAGCCCTTCCTGTCAACATAAATGCAGCAGCTTCTTAGAAAAGAAAGTACCATTTGCTAGTAGTACTGTGTGTGTGCCTACTTTCTGATTTCCCTTCATGCTAGATGTATAGTCCTAACATACTCAAGAACTGGTGTTCCCTTTGCAGTGAGAAGGAGCACTTTGCAATATTAATCAATTTATATTACTCTTACATTTGATTCTATGGAGGTAAAGATATAACATACATGATGCGTGATAACAGTTCTTTATGTTAGCGGACATTGGACATTGATACTGAACAATTTTGAATAGCTTTATGTTTATAAAAACATTTGCTAATATTTAATTAAACACTTAAAATTAAACTAAAATTTATTTAAATAAGTCTTATCTAAAATTCTGATAGTCATTATTTATAACTCTCATTTGCCTTTAAATTTTAAAGTAATTTTGAATATTTTAGATGAAAATAACTCTCTAAAAACATATATAATACATAACTTTAATTTTCCATTTCTTACATTTAGCTTAATTTACATGTGTAATGGAGAGATTTTCAAATGTATATCCTTTGAGTACAATTACATACTTAAGTATTTAGATAAATAGCATATGAGCTTCCATTTATATTCTCTTGCTGGGCTCCCAAATGTCAGAGATAGGGCTACGGTGAAGGGGGTTGACAAATTTCTCTCTACCAGCAGTATGTGAGCCCACATTTTCCCACACCAAGTTTAAACCTTACTTCTGATAATTCTCAGTGATTAAGTAAAATTTTTCATTTCCTTTGCTTTGATTACTAGTGACGATGAACTTTTTAAATATATGTTAACTAGTCACTTGTAAATTCTCTTCAAGTAATCTATCTCTTCATACACTTGGCCCATTTTAAATTTAGGGCATTAACATTTTTTCTTATTGATTTGAGTGAACACATTATATATTAAATATATCCACCCTTAGTCATATTTCTTGCAAATGTTTCCCCAAATTATCAATTATTTTACATTTTTATTTATATTTTTTACATACATTTGTATACAGTCAAATCTATCCATCTTTTCTTTTGTGATTTCTCCTATGGAGTTTATGCTTAGAATACCCTTTCCCACTCAGAAATCAGATAAATGTTAATCTTAATTTTCTTCTAGTATTTTCACTTCTTTAAACACAATGCACTCACTAATGCACCTGGGATTTATTTGGACATGACATAAATTCATGATTGCATTAATTTTTTATATGTAGCTATCTAAATCTTTCTCAGTGACTTGAAATGCTTCCTTTATTGTGTACTAACTTTTGGAGTTTGCTTTTAAAGAAATATATTCCCTTCTAGGGGTGCCTGGGTGGCTCAGTCGGTTAAGTGTCCAACTTTGGCTCGGGTCATGATCTTGCGGTTTGTGAGTTCCAGCCCCGTGTCCGGCTCTGTGCTGACAGCTCAGAGTCTGGAGCCTGCTTTGGATTCTGTGTCTCCCTCTCTCTGCCCCTCCCCAGCTCATGCTCTGTCTGTCTGTCTGTCTCTCTCTCTCTCTCAAAAATAAATAAACATTAAAAAAACTTTAAAAAAATAAAAATTTTTAAAAATTTAAAAATACATTCCCTTCCATTCATCTATGAGTCTATTCTTGAGCCACATTAACTAATTATTGCACAGATACAATATTCTAAATTTCTCACGAGATTAGTCCTTCTCTTTCCATTCATCTTTTCAGACTTTTCTCCCTTTCTCATCTTTCCATTCTTGCAGGTGAACCTTGGAGTCAGTCCTCAATTTGCTGCCCCTTTGGGCTCTGCCTTGACTGGAAGTAAAGCCAAAACCAGGAGACCACCTGGTAGAGGTATGGGAGTGGGTAATCCTTAAAAATAAGTCTAAGTCTATTTAACACAGTTGTCTACTTACTACAAGATTACTCCTAACTCTAAAATCAGTCTCTGGAACTTTAGTACCCACAACTATTTTGTTATGTATGGAAAGTGCATAGCTTGTGGTCAAATGGACTATCACATTGACCTTAGACAAGACAAATGAACTTAGACAAGTTATTTAACTTCTCTGAACCTCAGCTTCCTTATCTGTAAATAGAAGTGGGTAAAGCTGACCTCACAGAGCTGTTGGGAGAATTAAGAGATCATGTAGGTAAAACAGCCAGCATGGGGTCCAGCATATGGTGAGTGCTCTTGAAATGTTAACTTTTTTCTCCCATTTTAGCATTCTTGCTGTGCTACTCCAGAAGCATGCTCCTAGTCCTGCTCTGTATCTTTCTTTTTTCTTTTTCTTTTTTAATTTTAGAGAAAGACAGAGAGCATGACTCGGGGAGAGGGACACAGGGAGACAGAGGGAGAATCCCAAGTAGGCTCCATGCTCAGCACAGAGCCCCAAACCAGGCTCGATCCCACAACCCAGTGATCATGACCTGAGCCTAAATCAAGAGTCAGATGCTCAACCAACTGAAACACCCAGGGGACCCCAGGCTCTGTATCTTTCAAGGCATTAGGGTGTCTTTGCAAAATATATTCTGCTATGGTTTAAATAGACATGTCTCCCCAAAATTGTATGTTGAAATTCTAATACCCCATGTGATGGTTGTAGGGGTGGGGTCTTCAGGAGGTGATTAGATCATGAGGGCTGAGCCCTCACTAATGGAATTAGTGTCTTTAATAAAGAAGCCCCCAAGAGCTGCCTGCCCACCTTCTGCCATATGAGAACATAATGAGAAGTTGCCAGTCTGCAACTCAGAAGAGTTGCAGAGCATGACCAGACTGGCACCCCAATCTGGAACTTCCCATCTCCAGAACTGTGAGATATAAATTCCTGTGGTTTATAGGTCACCGGTCTGTGGTATTTTGTTCTAGCAGCCCAAACAGACTAAGACAGATTCTAAGATTGACTCCTCGGAGCATTCAAGGATGTCACATGGACTGACCCTTAGCTATCTGTAACAGGAAAGGAAAAAAGTCAGCCTTCAGCTTTTGTGGAATCCTGAGTCACTCTATTTCACTGTTAGGGCCATTCGGCTATGTTCTTGCCTGCAGAAGTTCTTCTGCCAGCCACAGAGAAGTGCGAATAATTTAAATGATTCAAGCCAGCTTGTCAACATGTTCTTCAGATCTTTCTACATAGATATTTACTCTTTGATCTTTCACAAGATGGATCATCCTCAGCCAGGCAGAGAAAGTGATTACCCTGGATGATTATCCTGGAACTGACACTAAATTGGAACCAGTTTCCTTTCTCCATGAGAGCATGACTCCAATAACAGGAATTATCTGTTAAAAAGAAAAAAACAGAAACATAAAGTCATTTTCTCTACAAATTGCCCTAAGTTAGAGCCAGAAATCTCTAGACAGAGCCAACAGTACCACACATTGTAAAACAGTCTTTAGCAAGGTCTCATCAACTCTGCCCTTCTTCACCCAGCCTTGGCACAAGCCCTCATCCTATCCCAGCATAGCCGCAGCACACTCAGGCTTGATCCAAGCTGTGTTACCTGTTGTTACCTCAGACCTGAGCTCCATGCTGCCCTCACCCCCCTCACCCAGGCCGGCTCTAGGCACTGTCCTCCTCGGCAAGACTGTGAAATAAATGCTTTCTGCCTCTGTAGTATGATAAAAAAAATAAATATTTGGTCTTTGTCCCTGATTCCTGGCACAGAGCTCCTAAAATCCTTGGAATTTACTGTCTTTTGAAGAAATACATTTTTTAAATGTTTATTTATTTTTGAGAGAGAGATGGAGGGACAGAGTGTGAGGAGGGCAGGGGCAGAGAGAGAGGGAGACACAGAATCTGAAGCAGGCTCCAGGCTCTGAGCTGTCAGCATAGAGCCCGATGCGGGACTCGAACTCATGAACCATGAGATCATAACCTGAGCTGAAGCCAGCTATTAACGGACTGAGCCACCCAGGTGCCCCTATTGTCTCTTGTATGCTCATGAGGTGGCTCATGGTGGAAGCTGGACACTAGAAAAACCAACCACATGATGAAAGGGTTAGAACTTTCAACTTCACCCGCCCCCCCCCCACCCAACCTGCAGGGAGGAGAAAAGGGCTGAAGATTAAATTCAATCACCCATGGCCAATCAGTTAATCAATTGTGCCTATGTAATGAAAGTTCCATAAAAACCCCTAAATGACAGGGGTACCTGGGTGGCTCAGTCGGTTAAGCGTCCTACTTCTGCTCAGGTCATGATCTTGCGGTCCCATGGGTTCAGGCTCCGTAGTTTCGAGCCCCGCAGGTTCGAGCCCCACGTCCGGCTCTGTGCTGACAGCTCAGAGCCTGGAGCCTGCTTTGGATTCTGTGTCCCTGTCTCTCTCTGCCCCTCCCCCACATGTGCTCTGTCTTGCTCTATCTCTCAAAAATAAATGTTAAAAAAAAAAATATGGCACAAAAACAGACAACAGATCAATTGAACAGAATAGAGAACCCAGAAATGGACCCACAAACGTATGGCCAACTAATCTTTGACAAAGCAGCAAAGAATATCCAATGGAATAAAGACAGTCTCTTCAGCAAGTGGTGCTGGGAAAACTGGACAGCGACACACAGAAGAATGAACCTGGACCACTTTCTTACACCATACACAAAAATAAATTCAAAATGGATGAAAGATCTAAATGTAAGACAGGAAGCCATCAAAATCCTCAAGGAGAAAACGGGGAAAAAACCTCTTTGACCTCAGCCACAGCAACTTCTTACTCAACACATCTCCAGAGGCAAGGGAAACCAAAGCAAAAATGAACTATTGGGACCTCTTCAAAACAACAAACTTCTGCACAGTGAAGGAAACAATCAGCAAAACTAAAAGGCAACTGACGGAATGGGAGAAGATATTTGCAAACAATATATCAGATACAGGGTTAGTATCCTAAATCTATAAAGAACTTACCAAACTCAACACCCAAAAAACAAATAATCCAGGGGAGAAATGGGCAAAAGACATGAATAGACACTTCTCCAAAGAAGACATCCAGATAGCCAACTGACACATGAAAAAATGCTCCACATCACTCATCATCAGGGAAATACAAATCAAAACCACCATGAGATACCATCTCACACCTGTCAGAATGGCTAACATTAACAACTCAGGCAACAACAGATGTTGGCGAGGATGCAGAGAAAGAGGATCTCTTTGGCACTGCTGGTGGGAATGCAAACTGGTGCAGCCACTCTGGACAACAGAATGGAGGTTCCTCAAAAAATTAAAAATAGAACTACCCTACAACCCAGCAATTGCACTACTAGGTATTTATCCAAGGGATACAGGGGTGCTGTTTCAAAGGGGCACATGCACCCCCATGTTTATAGTAGCACTATCAACAATAGCCAAAGTATGGAAAGAGCCCAAGTGTCCATCGATGGATGAATGGATAAAGAAGATGTGGGGTATATATATATATATATATATATATATATATATATATATACAATGGAGTATTACTCGACAATCAAAAAGAATGAAATCTTGCATTTGCAACTATGTGGATGGAACTGGAGGGTATTACGGTAAGCGAAATTAGTCAGTCAGAGAAAGACAAATATCATATGATTTCACTCATATAAGGACTTTAAGACACAGAACAGATGAACACACAAGGGAAAGGAAGCAAAAATAATATAAAAACAGGGAGGGGGACAAACCAGAAGAGACTCTTCAATATGGAGAACAAACAGAGGGTTACTGGAGGGGTTGCGGGAGGGGGGATGGGCTAAATGGGTAAGAAGCATTAAGGAATCTACTCCTGAAATCATTGTTGCACTATATGCTAACTAACTTGGATATAAACTAAAAAAATAAAATAAAATAAAAATTTTTTTAAAACCCTAAATGACAGAGTTCAGAGAGCTTTTTGGGTTGGTAGGCACACCAGTATGCTGAGAGGCATTTGGAGAGAGCACAAGAAGTTCCACAAGCCTTGTCCCATACTTTGCCATATGTGTCTCTTCCATTTGGCTCTTCTTAAGTTGTACCCTTTATAATAAAATGTAATAGTAAGTAGAGAATTTTTCTGAGTTCTGTGAGTCATCTAATAAATTATCAAACTTGGTGGGGGGGAATGGTCATAGGAATCTTCAAATACGTAGTTGGCCAGGCAGAAGTGTGGGTCACCTGGGTATCCCACTTGCAGCTGGCATCTGAAGTAGGGACAGTCTTGTAGAACTGGGCCCTTTAATTTGTGAGGTTTGACACTAACTCCAGGTAGATGGTATCCAAATTGAATTGAATTGGACACCCAGTTGGTGTCAGAGTATTAGAGAATTGGTGAGGAAAAATGACTCATATTTGTTGTCAGAAGTGGTGTGAGAAATACCACACAGTCCCAGACTCCCTACCCTAACCCCTGTACTCCAAGGACCACCTATCCTTAACTGTGTTCCCTGGACCCCCAGAAGTACTCCAAGAAATCCATGAATCTTAAATCCAAAACAAGCACTAAACTATGAAATTGTCCATTTCTCCTCTCATCTCCCCTGCCCACCACCACAAGAAATGTCTGTGTTCTGTGTCCTGTGCCTTTCCATGTCTGTGCCTTTGACCACCTAGAGTGTTTGTCTTCTTTTCCAATAAATTTGAAGTCCAGCTCAAATGCTTCCTTAAAGTCTTACCACATCCCTCCACCAAACATTATCTTTCCTTACTTTTGGAACAATTAATATCTATCTCTCTTTATCTGTATGCTTTAATGACATGTCATTTTCTGTCTTATATTAGGGTTTTCTGATGTTCATCATTTATTTTCCCTACTAAACTATAAACCCTTTGCTGACAAGAAGCTTGAAGTCAAGTCAGAGAGATATGTTGTGATCCATGGTTGAATTATCTTTGTATTCACAGCTTGGCTTGGTGTTTGGCTCTTAGTATTCAGACAATGATTTCATGAATGAGTCAATCAATCTCAAAAGTGCTATATGAAACCTACCAGCTTCAAGAGAATAATTACTAAGTGAACATGTGGAAAATGTGAAGTAAAAGGTCTGTTCCTTTCTATACATGGGGCTTGTATTAGTCAGGGTTCTCCAGAGAAACAGAACCAATAAGAAACATATATAGAGAAAGAGATGTAAGAAGAGATTTATCGGGGGCGCCTGGGTGGCTCAGTCGGTTAAGCACCCACTTCAGCACGGGTCATGATCTCACGGTTTGTGGGTTCGAGCCCCACATCAGGTTCTGTGCTGACAGCTTGGAGCCTGGAGCCTGCTTCTGATTCTGTGTCTCCCTCTCTCTGCCCCTCCCCTGCTCATGCTCTGTCTCTATCTCTCAAAAAGAAATAAACATTAAAAAAAATTTTAAAGAAGAGATTTATTGTAGGAATTGGCTTCCTTGACCATGCAGACCAAGATGTCACATGACTAGGAGAGTGGGGAATGTAATTCAGTTCAAGCCCAAAGGGAGTATCAGGGGAACAATGGCATAAGTCACAGTCTGAGTTCAAAAGCTCAGGAGTACCAATATCTGAAGGAAGGAGAAGATGAAAATCTTAGCTCAAGCAGGAAGAAAATTTACCTTTGCTCTGCCTTTTCATTTTATTTAGGCCCTCAGTGGTTTGGGTGATGCTTATCCACAGTGATGAGGGGAATTCTCATTAATCAGTCTACTGATTCAAAATCTCATCTCTTCTTGGGGAGCCTGAGTGGCTCAGTCAGTTGAGCACCTGACTCTTGATTTCAGCTCAGGCCATGATCCCAGGGTTGTGGGATCAAGCCCCATGTCAGGCTCTGCACTGACAGCACAGAGCCTGCTTGGGATTCTCTCTCTCCCCCAATCTCTCTGCCCCTCCTGTGCTCACTCTCTCTCCCAAAATAAATAAATAAACATTTTTTTAAAAAATCTCATTTCTCCTGAGATACCCTCACAGACACATCCAAAAATAGTGTTTTACCAGCTACATGGTATCCCTTAGCCCAATCAAGTTGACAATAAAATTAATCATTACAGGACTCATGGGGAAATCAAACCTGTTTGTACTTAACCACCCAATTCATTTTTGCCCGGAATCCTAGTTTACAGGACCAAAGAAACTGGAATCTGAATCAACCCACAAAGAATAAAAGAAATCACTGAGGCTTTTCCTCCTGGCAAGATGGCTATTGCTTTTCTGTAATTTGTTCCTAAACTTCAAAAGCTTCAGGCCATGCCAAATTCTAAGAGCAATTATGAAGTGCTTTTTTGAACCTGCAGACCACAAACCAATTTGTGTGGTTAAACATGTCCATCAGATAATGGACATCTCCAATGTCTGATGATTTGGGAAGAAGTGAAAACTGTCTCACCAATCTTTGGTGATTCATGCTTTCCAAAAGAAGTGACAAAAAAAAAATGTACACACTTTCAAACAATGAAATGTGGCAAATTCCACGACACCTATCATCCCTGAAGGCTGAGCATGATCCCTTTCTCTCTCCATATGGAGAACTATCACAGCTACAGGGAAATGCTTTCCCTCTAGACTCAACAGCTGATGAGACGCCCTGAAGAAGAGAAACACGAAACAAACCAAAAGGAAGACCTAAACACCGATCTACATTAAGCTGACTCCACTAAATAAATGGTGAGACTTATCTGCTATACTTCACTAGGCAGGAAGATGCTTCCATTTTATTACTGTAGTAAATTCAAAGCAGAAAGCAACATATATTGACACTTCAATCAAGAAGGCTCAGATAAATATACACGCACACACATACAAGCACACACTCTTACATGCATGTTCCCTGCCCAGCCCACTCAGCTCTGTGTGTTGAAAGCTTTATGAAAGAAAGCCTGGAGGATATCCAAGATTGCTAACAAGATTCAAAGGGATGGAATTTTACAAATCCTTATAAAAGAACGGGGAGCCCTTGCCAATGAGAATTTGAAATATGTTCTTCTGCTCTTCTGGCTGTACAGAAGAAAAAGAGTCATAAACAACTTGCCAAGAATATACGTTCCCACAGAACACATCACCCTCAAGCTAAGTGCTCACTGTCCTCTCTTCTTTAAGCACTAGGAATCAGTGACGTTACTGGGATAATACAGACCTGCCTGCCACCTTCAATCACTTGGCAAATTATAAAACAGGACTATGTCACTTCAGCTACTGAAATAAGGAGGCAGACTGACATTACCAAATAAGCATGTGCAGTGCAGGGGTGTGAGAAATGGGGCAATATTTCAAGTGCTTGGAAAGTGACAAATTTTATGTTGAGCCACATCCACTGCAGGGCCGCATACGGTATTTCTTCAAGGTGCAGGTATTGCATGAAGGTAAACTGTGCTGAGCATGTTTGTAAAGTATTTATATTCCATCAGCTTTCTTGCCAGAGGAAATAGTGGTTCTTTGTACATTATGCCAGATAAATTTTATAATAGAAGCCACAGCCCATTTCTAAGCAAATTATTAAATCATCAGCTTTTTAATGAAATGGAATTGTCTGCACTGATCTTCCAGATAAAAATGTCTGTACTGGTTTTGGGGGGGGGGGGGGGGGTGGGCACCGAGGTGGCTCAGTCAGTTAAGCATCCCAATTTCAGCTCAGGTCATGATCTCACGGTTCGTGGGTTCAAGCCCCACATCAGGTTCTGTGCTGACAGTTCGGAGCCTGGAGCCTGCTTCTGATTCTGTGTCTCCCTCTCTCTCTGCCCTTCCCCTGCTCATGCTCTGTCTTTTTCTGTCTCTCAAAAATGAACTAAATAAATAAATAAAATTTAAAAAAGATGTTCTTTTGTAGAACATGACTGTCACAGGACAGAAGAATTAACTCAACCATATGCTGCAGAAGACTGTGGAAAGGTAGGCAAATCAGTATTTATTGAGCAAAATGCCAGGCACTAAGTAGGCACTTGCCATGTGACTTCACTAAATCCTAACATCAACCTATAAGAAAAGAACAATTATTCCCATATCAGAGATGAGAAAATTCAAAGAAGCTAGATAACTTGCCCAGAAACACAATGCTAAGAAGTGGCAGAAATAAGATTTGAAAAATCTAGGTCTTACCAAAACCTAAGCTCATTCAAATGCAACGTGCTAAATCCCAACCTGGACAAAGTTGGCCTAGATAATCTTGCCCTGGCTTTTCAAGCCAAAATTAAATACAAGTAAGCCACCGGTAGTAATCCACCTGTCAACCAATATATACTAATGCCCAAATATTTTGGGTAACTGGTGGCATGCAGTGTACTACATTTCATGTATATAGACTAAATGTCCTAATATAATTGCTGTTAGCAAAACAGAAGACTCTCTAGTCACAAATATGGTCAAAACAATTTCTTAAAAGGAGTTGAGTAGAATGGGAAGCTAAGGGTCATCTAATCCATGCTTCCATTTATTGATTCAACAAAGATTCGTTGAGTCCCTAAGACCATGTACTTCTCTAGTCACTGGGGATACAGCAGTAAATAAACCACATAGCATTTCTATTCTCATAGATCTTACATGTTAATGGTGAATACAGGTAATAAATAATATTTTTACCATGGAGAAACCTGGAAAACACTACCTTAACCATATGCTAAATGTTAACATCACCAATAATGTCATATGGATATCATTTATGCCCTGATATGATGTGATAAAAAAGGCATTTCACCCCTGTGGTACTCTTTCAAAAACAAAAACAAAAACACCTAACTGTAATCTAATTAAGAGAAAAACATTAAGCAAACTTGTATTGGGGACATTCTACTTGATTTCTAGCCAGTACTCCACAGGGCTATCGAGGTTATGAGAAACAAGTAGATTTACACACAAATGGAAACTAAACAACATACTCCTGAACAACCAGTGGGTCAAAGAAGAAATCAAAAAGGAAATTAAAACATACCTCTAAACTAATGAAAACGAAAACACAATATACCAAAACCTATGAGATGCTGCAAAAGCAGTTCTTAGAAGGAAGTCTATAGCAATAAATGCATATATTAAAAAAAGAAAGATCTCAAATAAGCAACCCAACTTTACACTCAAGGAGCTAGAAAAGGAAAAACCTAAGCCCACAGTTAGCAGAAGGAAGGAAATAACAAAAATCATAGCATAAACTCTCTGCTTAGAGATTAGAAAAATAGAAGAGATCAACAAAACTAAGAGATGGGGTTTTTTTTGGAAAGGATAAACAAAATTGACAAAGCTTTAGCTAGACTAAGAAAAAAAGAGACAATACTTAAATAAAACTGGAAATGAAAGAGATGTGCAACTGATGCCACAGAAATACATAGGATCATAAAAGACTACTATGAACAATTATATGCCAATAAATCTAATAAATGGGTAAGTTCCTACAAATACACACTTAATCAAAACTGAATCATGAAGAGAGGTGCCTGGGTGGCTCAGTCAGTTAAGCATTCAACTCTTGATTTCAGCTCAGGTCATGATCTCACTGTTCATGGGTTCGAGACCTGTGCCTACAGTGTAGAACCTGCTTGGGATTCTCTGTCTCCCTCTCTCTCTCTCTGCTTCTCTCTAGCTCGCTCTATCTCTCTCTCAAAAATAAGTAAATAAACATTTTTTAAAAGACTGAATCATGAAGAAATGAAAAATCTAAACAATTAATGAGTAAGGACATTGAATCAGTAATCAAAAACCTCCCAACACAGAAAAGTACAGGACCCAGTGGTTTCACGGGTGAATTCTACCAAACGGTTAAAGAAGAATTAATACCAATCCTTTTCAAAAAAATCCTGTTCCAAAAAATTGGAGAGGGGGTATCTCTTTCCAGATCATTTTACAAAGTCAGCATTATCCTAATACCAAAGCCAGATAAGGACGCTATGAGAAAAGAAAGTTGTTGACCAATATCTTTGATGAATATATATGCAAAAACTCTCAAAAAATATTAACAAAACTGAATTCAACAGCACACTAAAAGGATTATAGACCATGATCAAGTGAGATTTATCTCTGGGATGCAAGGATGGATGATCATATGCAAATCAGTAAATGTGACACATTATATTAATAGAATGAAAAATAAAGATCATCTAATCATCTCAATAGATGCAGAGAAAGCATTTGACAAAATACAACAATTTTCATGATAAAAAAAAACCCTCCACAAATTAGATATAGAAGGAACACACTCAACACAATAAAGGCTGTATACAACAAACTCACAGCCAACATCATACTCAACAGTGAAAAGTACAAAGCTTTTCCTCTAAGATCAAGAAAAAGACAAGGGTGCCCACTATCACCACTCTTTTTCAACACAGTACTAGGAGTCCTAGCTACAACAATCAGGCAAAATAAAGAAATTAAAGGCATTCAAATTGTAAAGGAAGAAGTAAAACTGTCTTTATTTGCAGATGATATATTCTTGTATAGAGAAAATCCTAAAGATGCAACCAAAAAACTATTAGAAATAATTAACGAATTAAGTAAAGTTGCAGGATATAAAATCAACATACAGAAATCAGTTGCATTTCTATGCACAATGAAATACCTGAAAAAGAAATAAAGAAAACAATCCCATTCATAATATCATCAAAAACAATAAAATACTTAGGAATAAATTTAAATTCATTCATTTATAAATAAATTTATAAATAAATTTAAATAAATTTAAATAAATTATAAATAAATTTATAGATAAATAAATTTAAAGGTCTGTACAGTCAAAACTACAAGATTTTGATACGTGAAATTGAAGACAAACAAATAGAAAGACATCCCATGTTCATGGATCAGAAATTCATATTGTTAAAATGTCCATACTATCCAAAACCATCCATAGGTTCAAGGCAACCACTATCAAAATTCCAATGACACTTTCCACAAAAATTTTTAAAAATCCTGAAATTTCCACGGAACTACAAAAGTCCTCAAATAGTCAACAATCATGATAAAGAACAAAGCTGGAGGCATTACACTTCTTGATTTCAAACTATATTACAAAACTATAGTAATCAAAATAGTATGTTACTGGCATAAAAATAGACAAATAGACCAGTGGAAGAGAATAGACAGCCCAGAAATAAACTCCTGTATCTATGGTCAACTAATATTTGACAAGGGATCCAATAACACTGAACAGAAAAAGAATAATCTTTTCAATAAATGGTGTTGGAAAACCTAGATAACCACATGCAGAAAAATGAAATTGGACCCCTAGCTCACACCACTCACAAAAACTAACTCAAAATGGATTAAATACTGCAACATAAGACCTGAAACTATGAAGCTCCTAGGGGAAAACATGAGGGAAAATCTCTACACTGGCCTTGGCAATGATTTTTTTGGATATAAAACTGAAAGCACAAGCAACAAAAGCAAAACAAATAGTAGGCCTACATCCAACTAAAAAGCTTCTACACTGGAAAAGAAACAACAAACAAAATGAAAAGGCAATTTATGGAATAGGAGAAAATACTTGCAACCCATATATCTGACAGGGGTTAATATCCAGAATATGTTAAAAAATGCATACAACTCTATAATGAAAACACAATCTGACTTTAAAAATGGACAGAGGAACTGAATAGACATTTTTCCAAAGACGACATACAGATGGCCAATATGTACATAAAAAGATACTCAACATCACTAACCACCAGAGAAATGCAAACCAAAACCATAATAAGGTTATCATCTCATTCCTGTTAGAATTGTTATCATCAAAAAGGCAAGAGATAACAAATGTTGGCTAGGATGTGGAGAGAAGGAAACCCTTGTGCACTGTCAGTGAGAATGAAAATTGGTTCAGCCACTGTAGAAAACAGCATAGAGGTTCCTCAAAAAATTAAAAATAGAACTACAAAAGAATCTGCAATCCCACCTCTAAGTATATATACAAATAAAAGGAAAGCAGGATATCAAAGATATATCTACATTCCCATGTTTACTGTAGTATTATACACAATAGCCAAGATACGAAAACAACCTAAGTATCCATCAATGGATGAATGAATAAAGAAGATATGAATATACATATATATTCACATATATATGTATATTTATATATATGAACCTTGAGAGCATTATGCTAAGTGAAATAAGTCAGAGAAAGATAAATACTGTATGATATCATTTATATGTGGAATCTAAAAACTCTAAACTTGTAGAAACACAGAGTAGAGTGGTGGTTACCAGGAGTTGTGAGTGGGGGGAGGGGAGGGGGAAGATGTTGACCGAAGGGCATAAAATTGCAGTTAGAAGATAAATCATTTCTGGAACTCTAATACACAATATTAGCAAAGAGAATCAATAAAAATACTCCTGGAAGTACTATGCAATTATAGCACGGTTGCAGAATACACGGTTAATATACAAAAGTCAATCACTTTCTTACATACCAGCAATGAACAATTGTAAATTAAAATACAAATTATGGGGGCGCCTGGGTGGCGCAGTCGGTTAAGCGTCTGACTTCAGCCAGGTCACGATCTCGCGGTCTGTGAGTTCGAGCCCCACGTCAGGCTCTGGGCTGATGGCTCGGAGCCTGGAGCCTGTTTCCGATTCTGTGTCTCCCTCTCTCTCTGCCCCTTCCCCGTTCATGCTCTGTCTCTCTCAGTCCCAAAAAAAAAAAAAAAAAAAAAAGTTGAAAAAAAAAAAAAATACAAATTATGGTAATGTAAATTACCATTTACATTAACACCCAAAAAATGAAATGTTTAGGTATAAATCTAACAAAATATGTATATGAAATATACAAAGAAAACTACAAAACTCTTATCAAAGATATCAAAGAACAAAATAAATGGAGAGATATTCCATTTATGAATTAATTAAAATGAGTAATTGAAACAGGATGGTACTGTCACAAAAGTAGATACCTGGATCAATGGAATAGTACAGAAAACCCAGAAATAAACCCACAATTATATGGTCAATTAAGTTTGACAAAGGAGGAATGAATATACAATGGGAAAAAGTCTCTTCAACAAATGGTGTTGGGAAAACTGGACAGCCATATGCAAAGAATGAAACTGGACCACTTTCTTATACCATACACAAAAATAAACTGAAAATGGGTTAAAGACCTAAATTTGACCTGAAACCATAAAAATGCTTGAAGATAGCATAGGCAGTAAGCAGTATCCTCTCTGACATTGGCCATACCAACATTTTTCTGGGTATGTCTCCTGAGGCAAGGGAAACAAAAGCAAAAATAAGTTATAGGAACTACATCAAAATAAAAAGTTTCTGCACAGCAAAGGAAACAATCAATAAAACAAAAAAGCAACCTACAGAATGGGAGAAGATATTTGCAAAAGCATATATGTGCATATCCCATGAAGGGTTAGTATCCAAAATACATAAAGAACTGATACAACTCAATAACCTCCCCAAAATGAATAATCCTTTAAAAGTGGGCAGAAGACATGAATAGACATTTCTCTAAAGAAGACATACATATAGCCAACAGACACAAGAAAAGATGTTCAACATCATTCATCATCAGGGACATGCAAATCAAAACTACAATGAGATATCACATCACACTATCAGAATAGCTAGAATTAACAAAATAAAACAAAACAAAACAAAACAAGTGTTGGCAAGGATGTGGAGGAAAAGTAACCCTCTTGTTCTGTGGGTGGGAATGCAAATTGGTGCAGCCACTGTGGAAAACTTTCTCAAAAAGTTAAAAATAGAAATACCCTATGATCCAGTAATGACACTACTAGGTATTTACCCCCAAAATACAAAAAAACAAATTCAAATGGGTACATGCACCCCTAGGTTTATTAAGTCATTATTTACAATAGCAAAACTACGGAAGCAGCCCAAGTGTCCATCAACAGAAGAATGGATAAAGAGGTGAGATAGATAAATATACATATACATATACATATACATATACATATAACATATATAACATATATGTGTATATATACATACATATATATATATAAATACATACATATATATATAATTTCATTATTTCATTATACATATAATGAAATATTATTGAGCCATAAAAAAGAATGAAATCTTGCCATTTGCAACAATACGGATAGAGCTAGAGAGCATAATGCTCTGTCAGTCAGAGAAAGACAAATACTATATGATCTCACTCATATGTGGACTTTAAGAAACAAAACAAATGAGCAAAGGAATAAAAAGAGAGACAAACAAACCAAGAAACAGACTTTTAACTACAGAGAACAAACTGATGATTACCAGAGGAGAGATGGGTGGGGGGATGAAGGAAATAGGGGATGGGGAATAAAGAGTACATTTATCATGACGAAAATGAAAAAGAAAAAGAAAATCGAAAAAAAGAAAATTCTGTTTCAAAGTTACAATCTGATAATATATTTGATTAGTATTGTGAATGATAGTTAATAAATTTGGATTAAATGTAACAAATATCTGAATCAAAAAAGGAAGAAACAAGGAAAATTGTCATATAATTCATGTAACTATTCCTTAAAATCAAACTTTCCAACTCAATGACCTCTTAATAGAGTTATTATTAAATGTTTTCCTTAATTTTGCACTAAAAAAAAAAAAGACTTACCATAAAGGTACAGTAATCAAGACAGTGTAGTATTGGCAAAAGAATAGACAAATAGGTCAATGGAACAAAATATAGAGCCCAAAAATAGACCCATAGAAATATAGTCAGGGCACCTGGGTGGCTCAGTTAAGCATCTGACTTTGGCTCATGTCATGATCTCACAGTTGATGGGTTCAAGCCCCATGTCAGGCTCTGTGCTGACAGCTCAGAGCCTGGAGCCTGCTTCAGATTCTGTGTCCCCTTCTCTCTCTGCCCCTCTCCTGCTAGTGCTTGGTCTCTCTCTGTCTCTCAAAAATAAATTAACATTAAAAAAAAAAAGAAATACAGTCAACTGATCTTAGACAAAGGAGCAAAAGCTATATAATAAAAAAATATAGTCTTTACAACAAATGGTGTTGAAACAACTGGACATCCACATGGGGAAAAAAAAGGAATCTAAAAACAAATCTTAGACCCTTTACTAAAATTAACTCAAAATACATTGCAGACATAAATATAAAATGCAAAACTATAAGAAGACAATATGCAGGAAAGACTATATGACCCTGGGAACAGTGATGACTTCTTAGATATAACACAAAAGCATGATCCCATAAACAAAATAGTTGACAAGCTAGATTTTATTAAAATTAAAAACTTCTGCTCTTCGAAAGAGAAATTAAGAAAATAATCTCATTTACAATTACACCAAAAATAATAAGCTACCTGAGAATAAACCTAACCAAAGAGACAAAAGACCTGTACTGTAAATATAAAACACTGATGAAAGAAATCGAAGATGACACAAAGAAATGGAAAGACAGTCCATGCTCATGGATTGGAAGAATAAATATTGTTACAATGTCTGTACTACCCAAAGCAATCTACACATTTAATGTTATCCCTATCAAAATGCCAACAGCATTTTTCACAGAACTAGGACAAACAATCCTAAAGTTTGCATAGAACCACAAAGGACCCTGAATAGCTAAACCAATCTTGAAAAGGAAAGCTGGAGGCATCTCAATTCTTTTTTTTTTTTTTATTTTTTTATTTTTTAATATATGAAATTTACTGTCAAATTGGTTTCAATACAACACCCAGTGCTCATCCCAAAAGGTGCCCTCCTCAATACCCATCTGGAGGCATCTCAATTCTAAAGCTGCAGTAATCAAAACAGTATGGTACTGGCACAAAAATAGACAGATCAACAGAGCAATATTGGAAACCCAGAAATAAACCCACAGTTACATGGACAATTAATCTTCAACAAAGCAGGAAACAATATCCAATGGAAAAAAGATAGTCTCTTCAACAAACGATGTTGGGAAAACTGGACAGTGACATGCAAAAGAATGAATCTGGACCACTTACTTACACAAAAATAAATTCAAACCATAAAAATCCTTGAAGAGAACACAGGCAGTAATTTCTCTGACTTGGCCATAGCAATTTCATTCTAGATATGTCTCCTGAGGCAAGGATAACAAAAGCAAAAGTAAACTGTTGGGACTACATCAAAATAAAAGCTTCTGCATAGTTAAGGAAAGAATCAACAAAACTAAAAGGCAACCTACAGAATGGGAGAAGATATTTGCTAATGACATATCTGATAAAAGGTTAGTATCCAAAATATATGAAGAACTTATAAAACTCAACACCCAAAAATCAAATAATCCAATTAAAAATGGGCAGAAGACATAAATAGACATTTCTTCAAAGAAGACACCTAACAGACACATGAAAAGATGCTCAACATCACTTATCAGGGAAATACAAGTCAAAACTACAATGAGTTACCACCTCACACCTGTCAGAATGGCTAAAATCAACAACCACTCGTCTTGGTGAGGATGTGGAGGAAAAGGAACACTTGTGCACTGTTGGTGGAGGTGCAAACTAGTGCGGCCATTCTAGAAAACAGTATGGAGTTTCCTCAAAAAGTTAAAAATAGAACTACCTTATGATCCAGCAATCACACTACTGGGTATTTACCCAAAGAATAAAAGAACACTAATTCATGCACCCCTATGTACATTGCAGCATTATTTATAATAGCCAAGATACGGAAGCAGCCCAAATGTCCATCAATTGATGAACTAAAGAAGTATATATATACTCGGTCGTAAAAAAGAATGAAATCTTGCCATTCGCAACGAGACGGCTGGAGTTACAGAGTATAACGCTAAGCGAAATGAGTCAGTCAGAGGAAGACAAATACCATATGATCTCATTCCTATGTGGAATTCAAGAAACAAAATAAGCAAAGGGGAAAAATAAGACTCTTAATTATAGAGAACAAACTGATAGTTACCAGAGGGGAGGGAGTAAGGGGTTGGGTTAAATAGGTGACAGGGATTAAGGAGTGCACTTGTGATGAGCACAGGGTGCAGTATGGAAGTGTTGAATCACTGTATTATACATCTGAAACTAACACTGAATGTTAACTAACTGGAATTAAAATTAAAACATAAAAAATTATACATTAAAAAAAACTTCTACTCTGAGAAAGATACAGACAAGACAATGAGAAGATAAGCCACAGACTGGGAGAGAATATTTGCAAAAGACACATCTGTTAAAGGACTGTTATTCAAAATATACAAAGAACTCTTAAACCCAACAGTAAGAAAACATATTACCTGATTTTTAAAATGGGCGAAGACCTGAATAGACACCATACCAAAGAAGAAATATACAAATGGCAAATAAACATGCAAAAAGATGTTCCACATCTTCATCAAAGAAATGCAAATTGAAACAACAATGAGAAACCACTGTACATCTATTAGAATGACAAAAATCCAAAACACTGACAACACCAAATGCTGGCAAGGATGTGGAGCAACAGGAACTCTCATTCATTGCTGGTGGGAATTCAAAATGATTCAGCCACTTTGGAAGACTGACGGTTTCTCATGAAATTAAATATACTCTTTCCATATGATCCGGCAATCATGCTCCTTGATTTGCCCAAATGATTAAAAACCTATTTCCACACAAAACCTGCATGCAGGTGTTTATAGCAGCTTTATTCATAATAGTCAAAAACTGGAAGCAACCAAGATGTCTTTCAGCAAGTGAATGAGTAAATAAACCCTGGTACATCCAGGCAATGGAATATTATTCAGTGCTCAAAAGAAATGAACCACAAAGCCATGAAAGGACATGGAGGAAACTAAGTGAAAGAGGCCACTCTGAAAAGGCTATATATATAGATTCCAAATTTATGACATTCTGGAAAAGACTCACATACAGAGATAGTAAACAGACCAGTAGAGAGAGAGGGAGGGATGAACAGGTAGAACACAGATTAATTGTATGAAACTACCCTGTATGTTATTTTATCATAGTGGATGCTCGTCATACATTTGTCCAAATTCGTATAATTTGCAACACCAAGAGTGAACCCCAAAGTAAAATATGGATTCTGGGTGATAATGCATTCATGTAGATTCATCAGTTATAACAAACATACCACTACAGCTCAGAAGGTTGATAGTGGAGGTGCTGGCGGGGGAGGGGGGGGGGTGGTGGTGGTGCAGGAGCTATACAGGAATTTTCTGTACCTCTGCTCAATTTTGGTGTGAACTTAAAACTACTCTAAGAAATAAAGCTTATTGGGGCACCTTGGTGGCTCAGTCAACTCAATGTCGAACTTCGGTTCAGGTCACAATCTTAGTGTTCCTGAAATGGAGCCTGCATCTGGCTCTGCACTGATAGTGCAGAGCCTCCTTCAGATTCTCCCTCTCCCTTTCTCTCTGCCCCTCCCCTGCTTGTACACATGCTCTCTCTCTCCCTCAAAATAAATAAACTTAAAAAAAAAACCCTGCTATTACCATTCATCTATAAGTGTTTGTGTAGACATATGCTTTAATTTCTATTGCATAAGCATCTAGGAGTGAAATGCCTGGGTTATATGATAGTTTTTTAAAAGCTGCCAAACTGTTTCACTAAGCGGCTGTAAAATTTTATAGCACTTCACATCATTCAGGAACATTCAAGACTTCCAGTTCCTTCACAGTCTCACCAGCACTTTGTATGTTAAGTGTTGTAAATATTAGCCATTCTAATAAGGTGGTGTCTTACTGTGATTTTTATTTGCATTTCCCAAGTGATTAATGATGCTGAGCATCTTTTCATTTGTATATCTTCTTTGGTTAAGTGTTCTAATCTTCTGTACTGCATGTTTTTATAATGGCCAGCAAAAGTTGAGGCACAAGGTCATATCAAAAGGAAAAGTTTTCACCTCTTTTCTCTCCCCTCCCATGCTCTTAAAAATTAAATCTTTTTGTAAGAAGCTGCTCGGGTTTTTATAATAATATTTTTTTTTTAGAGTAGTTTTAGGTTCACACCAAAATTGAGCAGCAGGTACAGAGATTTCCAATATGGCTCCTGCCAGCCCCCACCTCTACTACTGTCAACATCCTGAATTATAGCGGCCCATTTTTTAAAAATATTTTTTTATTTTAATTCCAGTTAGTTAACATACAGTGTTATATCAGTTTCAGGTGTACCATATAGTGATTCAACAATTCCATGCATCACCCTGTGCTCATCACAACATGTGCATTCCTTAATCCCCCATCACCTATTTAACCCATCCCAATTCTCTCCCCTCTGGTAACCATCATTTGTTCTCTTAAATTAAGAATCTGGGGGCACCTGGGTGGCTCAGTCAATTAAACATCTGACTCTTGATTTTGGTTCAGGTCGTGATGTCACCGGACGCTCATCCGACTCTGCTCCCAGTTACTTTTTTATCATAGTCATCTAGTGGGTATTTTGTGGTATCTCACTGTGGTTTGGATCACAGCATTTGTTTTTTAGTGGTATCTAAGAATGGCACATTTTACAATTTTATGGATGAGAAAAATACAGCATAAGAAAGTGAAGTCCAAGGCCATATAGCTAAAAAGTGTAAGAGCTGATCTTTCCTGGCCCTAGGCACCATAACACCAGAACCCATACTTTTTTTTAACCAACTGGACTTTAATTATATAATAAATAACTGTACAAGTGAATATAACTTTAAATGACATTCCACAAAATATTTTTGATGTCCTAACTTGTATGAAGCAGTTTGTAATCTTACATTTGTACATGCTTCGACTTAACACACTTTTAAAACTTTTCTCCCTGTCTCCATTTTCATTCTGCTAGTCATCTGGAAATGACATTGTTTAGTATAAACTTTATGGCTGAACTTGGTTGCAAGGTATAAACACTAATGTTATATCATTATTGGAGACACCATGCTCTCCAAACACTGATGATGTGTTTTATTCTTTAAGTGAAATGTATGCAATAAAAGACTGTCTTCAAAACTGACCTTCAATCTCCTGTTTTACTTAGAAGTGTTATCTATTTTTTTTAGTTTCATTCTTCCCCATTGTTAATCTTTTTAATTGAAATATAATTACCATGGCATAAAACTCACCCCTAAATCTTAGCAGTTTAACAAATTAAAGTTCACTTCCCCTATACACGGAGTCTACTATAGGTCCAACGGTTCTCTAGGGAAGCTCCCTCCCTCTCCACCACCTTGATCCATAAGCACTAATGATTGCTGCATCAGGGGAAGAAAGAGCTGCAGCTCAGGCAGGAGCTTACACAGCTTAAGTTGGGGGGTGAAGAGTATCATTGCCACTTACTAGTTATGTTTGGCTCCCACCTGTGTGCCAACAATTTAGGAAGTGTAGTATTGTGGGTAACCAGAAATGGAAGAAAAAGCAAGCAATAGTGAGTATTAGCAGTATCTTTGGTATTTCCTATGGGGAGCAGTCTCTAATTCATTCCAAATGCAGTCTTTCCACTCACATCAAAGGGGATGGAAAGTGAGAATCCTCTAGGCAAACCCACTGAACAGAGGCAGAGC
Organism: Panthera pardus; assembly: GCF_024362965.1. NCBI lineage: Eukaryota > Metazoa > Chordata > Mammalia > Carnivora > Felidae > Panthera > Panthera pardus. The sequence continues at coordinate 74,133,341 of NW_026527013.1, read as the reverse complement.
CTTCACATAATTGTTCACTCCCAGGTGTACGCACAGGGAACTGGCTCAAGAGATCACCCCTAGGGAATGTGATCCCACTGAGACCGGGGTCTTAATAGGCTATGTGGCCCCCACAGGCCAGGTGTCGCTTAGGTACAGGGCGATGCAGCCTCACTCGCCCAGTAGCCGTATCTGATGGAAAACTGGAAGCACAGATGCTGCCTCTGCTAGGCCCCTCCCAAAGAGAGAGGAAACCACAAGCAAGGAAGAGAAGACCAAGGTGGGACGAAGGCAAGAAGGTGAACCCCATCTGTCTCTGTCCCAGTACCTATCACAGTGCCTACCACGCTAATTGCCTCAGTAATTATTGCATTAAATGTGTGGCACAGCGTGGAGAAAACAATTATTAATAACCGAACCTGACTGGAATCACTGCCAATCTTTCCCTGCTGAACTTTTTCTGTATTTCTGTGCCTAAAAATCCCCAGAGATGTTTATTTGGATCCAAAAAGGTCAGACCTAGTTGCTTTTACCTCTTGCGAACACCCCTTGAAGCCAGAGGTCCCTGCTACCACCACCACCCTGTCTTCCTCTGACGCTTCTCCTTAAAATCAGAAGCTGTTTGACAGCCTATAGAATCTCCTCAATCCTATTGTTTCCAAAGAGTTGCTCCCTCATCCTCTGAACCCCATTACCCTCAACTCTGCCTCTCATCAAAGGAGAAAATAAAGCTCTCTTCCATATGGCTTAGACTTCTACTACATGGCCTAAGTGAATAAATGTTTATGGGCTAAATATCACTGTTAAAACTCAGATCATATCACAACATATATACATACATATATAGGACATGTGTATCTCAGATCATATCAAAACACACACACACACAGGGTATGCATCAGTATGTTGCACACATACATATATAAGACATATCTATTCAGGGGACAAGCTTATAATAAAGTGATCCAAAAGTTAAAACTAACAGGTAATGAAATACACACAAATACAATGAAAAAGGAAACAGGGATGACAATGTTATCATCAGATATATAAGACTCAGAAAATATATCACTCAAAAGTCATCACTGGGATGAAAAAGACAAATGTCAGAGAAAGACAAATATATGATTTCATTCATATGTGGAATTTAAGATACAAAACAGATGAACATAAGGGAAGGGGAGCAAAAATAATATAAAAACACAGAGGGAGACAAACCATAAGAGATTCTTAAATACAGAGAACAAACTAAGGGTTGCTGGTGTGGTGTTGAGTGGGGGGAAGGGCTAAAGGGGTGAGGGGCATTAAGGAGGAAATGTGTTGGGATGGGCACTGGGTGTTACATATAAGTGATGAATCACTAAATTCTATTCCTGAAATTATTATTATACTATATATTAACTAACTTGGATTTAAATTGAAATAAAAGGAAGAAAGAAAGAAAGAAAGAAAGAAAGAAAGAAAGAAAGAAAGAAAAACATTTATTAATGAAAGACACATTGCAAAGGGAAAAAAAAGTCATCACTGGGAAACCTGAAGACCTCAAAACCTGAAGACCTCAAAGAGGTAAGTTAAAACTAGAAACACAAGTATGGACAAGACTAAGAAGCATAAAGTTCACTGTGCATGCTCAAATCCAATTAAATATATAGACTTTAGAATAAATGGCTGTTAAAAACATGGTTATAAAATTGAAAGTAAAACCGGGGCACCTGGGTGGCTCAGTTGGTTAAGCATCCAACTTTGGCTCAGGTCATGATCTCATAGTCCATGAGTTTGAGCCCCGCATCAGGCTCTGTGCTGACAGCTCAGAGCCTGGAGCCTGCTTCAGATTCCGTGTCTCCCTCTCTATCTGCTCCTCCCTCGCTCATGCTCTGTCTCTCTCAAAAATAAATAAACATTAAAAAAAATTTTTTTAATTGAAAGTAAAACTTTAAAAATCCATGAAGTGATTTTTTTATCATAACTTTCTGTATCTCCCCTAGCCTGCTCTACCTTTAACAACCCAATCTCAGTAAATTCTTGTTTAATCTGGATTTATAGACAAGTTTATTACTACCTAATTACAACTGGAATATGTAATATCTTAGAGTAAAATATTTGAAGAATTTTTAATGAAATTTCATTCATTCATTTAATAAATATTTATTAAGGATTATGCTAGGCAGTAGGATAAACTAGTTAACTGGGACACACAGTCCCTGACTCAAATAGCTGACAGTTTAGTAGGGAATGCAGACAATTAGGCATTTATAAGGCCGTAAAGACTATAACACATGTAAGAGGGACAACTAACCCAGACTTAGAAGATCAGAGAAAACTTCCAAATGGAAGTGATATCTAATAGAAGTTGTCTTTGACAAAGGTATGGACTACATACCTAGGCAGAGGACAAATTATTTGGCAAAGGCCTGAAAACTGGGTGGCAAGAAATGAGACCAGGCAGGGAAGTAGGAGCCCGACTACATGAAGGCATCTGGCATGTCTCTAAAGAGAAATCAGAAAGTTTTGCAGGGAATTAAGTGAGGGGCAGCCCTACCAGATTTTGCTTTAGGAAGAATGCTGTAACTAGGGAGAACAGATTGGAAGAGGGATACAACATGAGGCAGGAGGACCAGTTAGAAGCTGTCAGATTATCCAGGTAGGATGGGATAGTAGCTTCAACCAGGGAAGTGGCAGTGAGAATGAAGAATGGGCAAATATTTATGACACAGTGAATGAGCAGAAGTGGTGGCCATTCAACGAGTTGCAATGCCTCTCAAGCTTGACTCCTCGTGTGAATCACCTGAGAATGCAGATTCTAGCTCAACAGGTCTGGAATGGGACCAGGAACTCCACACTTCTAATAGTTCCCAGGTGATGCTGATGCCACAAGTGCCTGCAGCACAGTTTGAGCATCAAGGAGCCGGAAAACACAAGGAGAGGAAGAACGCTGAAAGAAAAAAAAAAAAAAAAGATAAATTCAGATGTAATGCACTGAAATGAATACAGTAAATTTAAGTGGAGGTAGCCTCCTGCAGGCAGTTGAAGACATGGGTCTGACGTGTAGAGAACAGCTGGGCTGGAAGGAGAGATTTGGGTCACGAGTAAAAATATTGTGGAAGTTGCCCCTACCCACCTACTCCCATTTTAAATGGAACACTGGGGTTGGAAGCCACATTGCAGTGGGTTCACAAGTGGAAGGTGCAGAGGTGGAGACACTGACTCAAGAAACTTAGTTCAAAGGGAAAAGGAAGCATAGAGCAGTAGCTAAAGGACAGTATGGAGTTGAGAAAGGATCTTTTTTTAAAGATAAGACTGACTTGAACATGTTTAAATGCTATTAGACACAGCTGTCCACCAACAGGCCATTTGAAAGATCAATCAGGTTTCCTGTCTGACATCTCCACTTCATCCTTTGTAATATTCAGCAAACATTCTATATCGGACAAATTATTTTCCTCTTAGCTTTAACAGCTATATTATAACTGGGGTCTTCTATAGACACAATACTTTAAAATAAAGGAGGAGCGCTTGGGTGGCTCAGTTGGTTAGGGGTCCAACTTTGGCTCAGGTCATGATCTCATGGTTCATGGGTTCAAGCCCCGTGTCAGGCTCTGTGCTGACAGGTCAGAGCCTGGAGCCTGCTTCTGATCCTGTGTCTCCCTCTGTCTCTGCCCCTCCCCTGCTTGCTCTCGCTCTCTCTCTCTCTCTCTCAAAATAAACATTAAAAAAAAAATAAAATAAAGTAAATGAAATAAAGAAGGCAACTCTGCCCAGATCTACCTACTACCCTACTATCCTTATTCAAGGCTCTCTCTTTAGGAGCCATATATTGAATGCTCTCGTATCATTTTCACCACTAACAACAACTTGATTTTGCATATTACTATTAAATATATTATTTCATATTATACACCTTAGAGCAAACCTGACATAAGCAATTAAAAGACAGCACCCAAGGACTTAATACCACTGAGAATAGCAGAACATATGAAAAGTTTAGAAAGGACAAGAAAAAGCGGAAAACTACTTCACTAGGCATATGGAAATTAGGAGTTCTGCTGGCTGGCTGCTAGAGACTTCATGATGAAAGCCAGCATGCTAGAAACTTGGAAGAGGAACTGAGAAAAGGTCTGTGCCCTCTTACAAGTTTATTACACTAACTACAAAATAGCAGTTTGCAAAGGCACAAATAAAGTGTGGGAGACTGAGATAAAGAATGAAACTTAGCAAGAGATGAGAAATAGAAGGACATAAAAAAGAATTGTTGAAGGCTTTGAAAGAAAAGACAAGGATGAACGATAAGCAGAAAGAACAGGAAAAGAATAGAGTGAATCCTAGAGGTTGACCTCATCACAGAGTATTTATATAAGAGATACGGAGCTGCAAGATAAGTTTGCTAAATACTTTGAGTAAGTTCACATCGTGACACCAAAATTTATGCAGGAGGTGTCATTGTTATTTACAGTTCATTAAAAAAAAGAAAGAAAGAAAGAAAGAAAGAAAGAAAGAAAGAAAGAAAGAAAGAAAGAAAGAAAAGGAATAGCTATTTTTGAAAAAATTGAATCACACACTTGAAAGGACCTTGAAAGATCATCTGGTTCTTGACAAAGGAGTACAGCTGTCACCGTCACCTACAGCATATGTCTCAGACTTCCAGCCAAGGTCACACTCTGCCAGGGCATCCCCCAGCCAATAACTGAGCATGGCAGGTGTATCAAAGCCTGGTCCTATGCACCGAACAAAAGACTCCTCTTTGCCCTCTGCTCCTGACTCCCTTTTATGTTGTCCAGACCTCTGTGAGATCTACCTAGGGACCTTCCTATCACAGGGATCAGATCAGCCTCCCCTTGCATCGGCTTTCTCTGCCTAATCATGGCTCCTCCACTTTTTACCTTTCATGGGCAGTGTGTTCCCTATCCCCCAGTACATTTCATGAACTCCTAACTCTATCTCCACAGCTGTCTCCTGGTGAATGTAACTAATGCAAAGAACATATTCGCCATTCACGTATCTGACAAAGGATGGAACAATCTTTGAAATACAGTAAGACAAGCCAATTGTTTTTTAGATGGACAAAGACTTCATTTAAACAGATATGCAAATGGAAAACAAGCACATGAAGAGATGTCCAATATCATAAGGCATCTGAAAAATAAGAAGTAAAAGCACAGTAAGATACCACTCACTACACACCTATTAGAAGAGCTAAAAAGACTGACAATTCCAAGTGAGGAAGAGGATGTGGAGTAACTGACATTTGCATACATTGCTGGTAGGAGTATAAAATGGAAGAATCACTTTGGAAAACAGTTTGGTTGTTTCTTATAAAGTTAAATTTGTATTTACCATATGACTCAACAATTACACTTCTACACACTCACTCTGGAGAAATGAAAACTTGTACACAAAAGAGCTTGTACAAGAGTGTTCATAGCAGGTTTATTTGCAATAGCCAAGAACTGGAAACAATCCAAACAATACGTGAAGGAACAAATTCTGGTATATCCATACAATGAAAAGAGTACTTGGCAATAAAATGAAAACAACCTACTGGTACATGTAACCACGTGAATGAATCTCAAAAACACTATGTTGAGTCAAAGAGCCAAATACTTAAAAGGACATATATGATTCCATTTCTATCGAGTTCCAAAACTGGCAAAACTAATTTGGAGTGATAGAAATTTAATCAGAGGTTGCCTCAAGGAGTGAGGGGCTGACTGCAAAGAAGTATGAGGAAATTTCCTAGGGTGATGGAAATTTCTGTATCTTGATTCAGTGGTGGTTACACAGGGGTATACATCTGTCAAAACTCATCAAACTCTACATTCAAAATGTATGCATATTACTGCATGTAAATTATACCTCATATAAAGTTGATTTTGTAAAATGTATTCCTGGCATGTATAAATACTAAATAAGTACTAAATACTAAGCAAACATATAAATACTATATCTAACAGTATTTGTTAGTATTGCAAGTGCAATATTTATCTCATTTACATTTAGATGGTTATTGCCAGAAAATTAAGAGGCTGTTGGTCTGTTTATTTTTCTTATAGCCAGAGGCCTTATCAAATTCCCCTATTCTGTCGTTTTTAATGGAATTCCTTTGGGTTTTGTGGGTATACAATTATATAAACAACAAAAAGAAATAACTTCATCTCTTATTATCCAACATTTTTAAGTTACTTTATTTACCTCTCTTATTGCATTTACTAGTCTTCAAAAGAATGTTAAGTAATAAAAAAAAAAAAAGAATTAATAACAATGGGGATCACCAGATGGCCTTTCTTTTCTCTGCTTTAAAGGAAATATCTGAGTGTTTAGACTAGCAGTTGGATTTCTCATAAACTGTCAATATGTAATTTCTTTCCATTTTATTTTGTTAAATTCCTTCAAATGATTTTTCAGCTTAGATAGCATATGGCTTTTCTCCATTAAACTACTGATGTAATGAAATATGCTTATAGATTTCCTAATATTGCAACAGTTTGCTTCTCTTGAATAAAACATCTTGAATTATTCTTTTGATAAGGCAATGGATTCCCTTTTGAATATTCATAAGCTAACTTGAACTTTAGTTTTTTTGTTTTATACTATCTTTATCAGGTTACTGTAAGGCTGGCTTCATAAAATGATTCAGGGCATTTCTTTTTCTTTGCCCTAGGAGAGTAAAAAATATTTAATTATCCATTGTCCTTTAGAGATTAAAAAGGATTTAAGGCATTTGCCTGTGTGTCAAGTCTTCATGCTATTTTTTATAGCGGATGTTTAATGTCCAATTTTTCTAGGGTAATTAGTCTCTTCCTGTTTTCTACTTACTGGGTCACTTTTATTAGAAAGTCATTCAACATCTCCTAGGTTTTCAAATGTGTGGCTCTTGAACTTCAGTTAGTAATGTATACCACTGGAATTTCTTTCTGCATCATTGCCTCCTTTCTCTTTTGTATAATTTTGGTATTGTTGTTGTTTTTTTCCTTAAATCAAGGTCAAAAGAGGATTACTGAGGGTGGGTGGCTGGCTCAGTCCCTGGAGCATTCAACTCTTGATCTCAAAGTAGTGAGTTCAAGCCCCACATTGGGTGTAAAGCTTACTTTAAAAAAAAAAGTTATCTGTCTTATTGGTGTCTTTAAAGAACCAACTTTAGGATTTATTTATGTAAGTTTGGGGATTTTCTCTTTTATTAATTCCAACTGATATCTTAATTGCTTTTCTTACTAGTTTTGTTCCTAATTAAGATATATAACAAAATTTATGTATTTTTTCTTTCTTCTTTAATAATAAAGATATTTAAGCCTATAGAATTGCTTCAGTATAGCTTTCATTTGGTCCTATGTTTTCTGGTAGGAAGTGTTCAGCTTTTAATTGCTTACTGTATGTCATTTTAATTTTTATTTCCCCTTTGATCTAAATGTTATTTACAAAGGTGTTTCTAATGCCCACTATTATAATTCTTGGAGTCTTTTTTTTTATTATTTATTACTAATTTTGTTGGATTATGATCAGATAATATGATCAGATAATATGACCCAGATAAAATGTCTGGGATTTTAAGTTTATTAAGGTATTTTATGTAGCCAAGTATAGAATGTTTTTACACATTCTATATTTATACATGGACCTACCAAGTAAGTTATATAAATTACTATACATTATTATATATGTATGCATATATATAAAATGCAAAATTCTGAGCATTTACAAATTATAACCTAAACCACCACCCACTCTCAGACACATGCTCATGGTTCCCCTTACTTTGCTTATTTTTTTAATTCCTTTTCATTCCTTTTTTAATTCCTTTTGTTATGATCTTATAACAAACTACGTAATTTACTTATACAGTGCTTACTGTTTATCCTGTCCATTCTACATGAATGTAAGGCGGACGAGAGCTGGAAAGTTTTGTCTATCGTTCACTGATGTATCCCAAAAGGTACAACGGTGCCTGGCGCACACGCACACACACACACACACACACACACACACACACAATACGTTAAATAAATGATCGTGCCACATCGCCACGCAAAAAAGCAAAACTACTGGTGTCCCATTCATTCACGAACATCTTAGATGCTTCACCATCTACCACGTGTCAGAACCGTGCCAGTGCTGGGTTTACGTAAACAAGTCTCCGTCCTCACCCAGCCAATAGGGCACGCGAGACGGAACGCGAGCCAGTGAAGGATACCGTGAATCCATGAGAGATGTATTCGTCTCATAAATGTACTCTTTATATGTAATGATCCCAAAATGGCCGCACTAGCTAATTTTTCGGCCCTTATTGTCCTTTGCTTCTAACAAAAACCGTTGGGCTGTCAAATCCCTACAACGTACTGAGGAGGCTTCTGAAAGTGAGAGAGTCCTTGGCCAGTAATCACCTCCAAGGGTTTTACCGACGCGCGGGGCTCCAAAACCCACAACGCCGTCGGGACCGCAGTGGGAACGCAGTGTTTCACTGAGCGTCCTGGCTGCCCTCCGCACAGGCCAAGAGCGGACGGGTCCCGCGAGGCAGGAATCTGCCTCGCCCACCACAGGCGCTCGCCGACACTCTGGGTCCACTGGAGTCCCCAGCTCCCAAGCGCAAAACGCACAAGCGGCAACCGGGACTCACCCGACATCACCCAACACCACACACGCATGCGCAGCAGCTGAGGCACGACCCGCAGCCTTCGCCCGGTCCCTCGGACCGGAAGGAGTTGCTGGCGCTTCCGGCGGTGGTTGCCTCGGTGATGTCGTGGGTTCAAAGTACTCCCTTGGTCCAGGGTCCCGGAGAAGAGGGGGACGTGTTTGACGAGGAAGCGGACGAGTCGCTCCTGGTGCAGCGGGAATGGCAGAGCCACATGCTGAGACGAGTCAAAGTAAAGCTGCGTGGCGGGAGCGGGGAAGCTGTGCCGGGTTGTGGGGGAGACGGGCGCGGAGTTGTCAGGAGTCAGGGTCTCGAGAGTAGAGGCACGGTGGTCGCAGCCTGGCCGGGCGCTGCCCTCCACACCCCCTTGCCTTCCACTCCGGCCCGCGTCCTGCTAGGATTTTCCAGTGGGGTTACTTGAAGCCGTGTGAAACCACCGGGCGCGTTAGACGCTGGAAACAGACCAAAATAAACTTGGTCTGGACTTTGATGAGGATCACAGAGAAGGTGGGGGAGAAACGTATACACTGACTATTGCTAATTATGGCTGTCAAAGGACATTTTTTACCTGGGTTGCTTGAAGGGGTGAAGAGCGTAAAGTTAGGAGTGGTATTAATCAAGACATATGGAAAAAGTGAACTTAAGAATAACGAAGAGTGATGAAGGGAAGCTACTGGTGGCTAGGTGAGGGAATACTGAAGTTGGTTTCTTATTTGTTAGATGTGAATTACCCGTATCTCATTTGCCTCATTATTCACTGAAACTAAGCTTAATACCACATCCCCAATTTCCAGTTGGAGCACTCAGAGCTTAGTTCACATGGCGAGTTTGATTTCCACCTAATATCATTGCCAACCATTAAATCGCCCTGATCTGCCCTTAATATATCAGGAAAATGTTTGCTTAGCCCAACAACCTTGTTACCAGTTTCAGAAATGCTTTATGTGAGGCGTGGGCTGGACCAGTCAGTCGTGATCATCTTTTGAGCGCTGTGGCACCATTGAAGATGCTGGACAAAATCCCTGCCCACAGAGAGTTTGCAGTTTATTTGAATTTAGGTATCAAGAAAAATTTCTAAAATCACACTTTTCATTTTTTTGCGAACCCAGTTGAGTTCATTGTTGAAGACCTTTGATAACTTCTTTACCGCCCTGCCTTGTCACATCAGTCAAGGCTGCCTAGGGGTCAGACATGTAACTCTCTCAGTTTCCTTTCTGTGAAGCCATTTTTTTTCTTAATTTTTTTTTTTAACGATTATTTATTTTTGAGACAGAGAGAGACAGAGCATGAATGGGGGAGGGTCAGAGAGAGAGGGAGACACAGAATCTGAAACAGGCTCCAGGCTCTGAGCTGTCAGCACAGAGCTCGACGCGGGGCTTGAACTCACCGCGAGATCGTGACCTGAGCTGAAGTCGGACGCTTAACCGACTGAGCCACCCAGGCGCCCCTGTGAAGCCATTTTTAATAGGGTTTTGTTTTTTTTTTTTTTAACTGTGTAGGAATCATTATTTTTAAATGTGCCAAGTAAGTCTAGACTTCAGCAGTGAGATAGGCCAATAATAAACTTTTATGAGAAGCATTGTCTGCTTTGGTTGTGTGACTGTGCCATTTGTTGTGGAACCATTATGTTAAATAGTAAATAGTGAAGGCCTGTTTCATCAGTTTTCTCAATTGGTCCTATGACTTTCTAGAGAAACCTATAGTGGTTCACGTGGTGTTAATCACAGCCACAGTTCTTCGTTATTTATTTTTAGGAAGGTTACAGAGACGGAATAGATGCGGGCAAAGCAGTTACTCTTCAACAAGGCTTCAATCAAGGTTATAAGGAAGGTGCAGAAGTCATTATAAACTACGGGCAACTCAGAGGAACATTGAGGTAATTTTGTAACTTAAATGCTGAGAGTCAGTTTAGCCTCAATACTCCTGGAGGACTTTTGAAAAGTCGTAGGTAAAAATAAAGTATTTGAACTGAAGTGTTTTTCCTAGTGTTAAATCCACAAAAGAGTACTGCAGAGTATAGAATAATATTGCCTTCAAAAAGTCAAAAATCATCACTTCATCCACTGTAGTATGTGAGTCAGGTGTGGTCCTTTATTGCAAGGAAATGATAGGAAGGTGGATATTTTTTGCTACTGAACTTCCACTAAACTGTATCTCAATTTAAAAGATCTTCACATGTGGCAGAACACAATATGACAGACTTCTAGACTAGAATTACATGATGAGAATTATAACTGGCAATAGAGAGGGAAATAATTCCGTTTATCTTAGTGCTGAGCATTGGATACCTGTCACGATTCCATAGTAATAATGGCATATGTCAGGGCCAGGTAGTCAGATGGCACATGGAGCTAGGAGCATGATAGGCTTGTCTTCTCTGACGTTGTATACCTTTTAAATTGTCCTCTATAGAAAAAAAAAAAAAAAAAAAAAACATAAAATTTTCAAAGAATCACTAATTTTTAAAAGAGCAGAAAATGGGGCCCCTGGGTGGCTCAGTCGGTTAAGCAGCCAACTCTTGATTTTGGCTCAGGTCAAGATCTCTCATGAGATCTAGCTCCACATCAGGTTCAGGAGTGAGCATGGAGCCTGCTGAAGATTCTGTCTCCCTCTGCCCCTCCCCCCTCTCTCTCTTAAAAAAAAAAAAAATTAAAAAGAGTAGAAAATAAGTCATCAAAACAAAAATTTCATTTTTTGAGCTTTTAGAAAATTCAACTATCAGATATCAGAATTTAGAGTCTACTACGGTGGGAAAATGATCAAGTACTCATTTTACATCAAGTTAAATCTTTTATAATCTCAGAAAACTTATTGCTAAATCTTTTGCATCAATTGATTACATTTTTAAAACATGACTACTTTTCACAACAACCATTATTTTATGTCATGATTACCTGAACAATCTGAAATCTCAGAAAACAAAAAGTACTGTCTGTACTAGAAAAATAAAGAAAAATATTTGTTAGGACTAGAATTCTTAACCTTCTTCAAGAAAGTTGTTAGCTCAACAAACAGGGTCTATTCTATAACAAAGTTGGGAAAGAGAAGTTGCCTCAGAACTTTTTTCCTGCGCCGCAGTGTTTTGATGGGAAGCACCTATATGGTTGGAACAATTGTTTTCAACCTTGGCTGCACCTTGATATCAGTTGGGAAGCTTGAGACTCTGATTTCATTCGTCTTGGATGTGACCTAGACCTTGACAGTTTTAAGAGCTCCCCAGGTGATTCTAATGGATATCCAAGTCTGAGAATCACTAGTCCAGAAACTGTTGGATGTCCTTAAAGGAGAAACTAAGTTTTGTGATCTCTTCTCTGAGTTGCATCCCTTTTAAGTGGAAGCTACACAGTCACAAAGAGAAAACCTAAAATCAAGAAAAGTGGATGGAATTGTGAAAGAGGTCTTAGGAATTTAAGCACTCTAAATGGTTACTCCCAGTTGTTTAATTTTTATCAAAAGATAATATCTTTATATATTTTAAAATCCATTTTACCATTACTTTCCTGATTCTGACTTGCATCATTATTGATTTCTTTTTGCATGGTGTTATATGGAAAAGAAGCATGTAGGGTTTAGCATCAGAAATTCAAAAAGCCTCTGATTGGTTCATTTTTTTTCCTGTTTAACTCTTGTTTATATTTTCATTCAGTGCTTTGCTCTCCTGGTGTCACCTTCATGATAATGGTTCGGCTCTGATCAGTAAAATAAATAGTCTTCTGGATGCAGTTGGCCAGTGTGAAGAGTATGTGCTCAAACATCTGAAATCAATCACGTCTCAGCCCCATGTGGTAGATTTGTTGGACTCTATTCAGGATATGGACCTTGGTCATGTAGCTCCAGCTGAGAAAAAGATGGATGAAGGTAAAGATGAAAGACTCTGTGAAAATAATGCTGAGCTTCACAAAAACTGTGGCAAGAGTCTTAGTGAGGCAGATTGTTCATCTCTAGAATGTTGTAGAATACAAGAGCAGCCACATTCTGAAAACCCAAGCCTCACATGGATTTTAGAACAGACAGCCAGTTTGGTCAAACAGCTGGGAGTATCACTTGACGTATTACAGCACCTCAAACAATTATAAAAATTCTCTTCGTGTTTCTAATGAAAGTAATGTTGAGAACATTTGTTGGAACACTTTGTTTCTTAAACTAACCAAAATTTGTAGTGGTTTCTACATGGAACACATCACTTGTAGGTTATCCTTCATGGAAGTTTGAAATGTCTTCAAAATTAACACTATTAAATGTAATAACAGCTTTTTTTCTTTGTCACTGGTAATTTTTATGTACTTTAAGGTACACTCAGAAACTCTAGTTGCAACAAGTTTCTGATCAAAATCAGGCATTTTCAGACTCATTAGCAAAAGTGAACAACAATCAAATGCATTTTGTAAGGACCTAGCTCTTTCTCCTCTTGTCACTATGAGGTGATTAGGACAGTATCACCAATTAATTAGACCAAAGTTACCATTAAATAACCTGGTGGATAACACTGTAAATAGCCACACATAGGTGTATAGAAATATATATATTGAAATTAAGAGGCTATAAGTATAAGAAACTGAAGAAATGTTTATACTGATGATTTAAAAACTACTAAAATTCATTTTAGTTTTGTGTTAAAGGCAAGGACATACAATTCTATGGAAAATACAAAATACATTTCACGTTCAAAGTACCTACTTAGTTTTTCCAAGTATTAATGAGTTAGAAGTTGTGTTATCCAGCAATGTGCCAGATTATTTCTAAACTGCAGTTCGTCTTACATATTCACATAGTAGTAAAACACTGAAACCACTGACTTCTGTATTACCTCGTAGCAATATTCTTTGTCTAGCATAGACAAAATTAGATCAAGCTTTTGCTCTAGGACCTAAGCAAATAAAATCAGGAAAGGAATTTTCAGCACTTCCTTGGCCTAAAACACAAAGTTGTGTGAGGTGCCTGCCGTCAAAGGTATCCAAATAATTGCCCTTTGTCAATGGCCTCAATTGCTTTTTCAGCAGTATTTATATTTAGCATCTACTCTAAAAGACAGGCATACTAAGATGGAGAATCCAACATCTTTCAAGAGATTAATAAAATATTCTATTGAAATCTTACCACCTCCTGAAAGTTCATAGAACATGAGAAATTAAAGCAACAAATTTGAAGTCAGAAGACCATATACTGGGGTGTCTGGCTGGCTCAGAGGAGCATGTGATTCTTGACCTAGGGATGGTGAGTTCAAGCCCCACACTGGGTGTAGAGATTACTTAAAATCTTTTAAAAATAATAATAGTAAGTTAAAAATAAAAAGACCGTATACTGTTTTAGGATTTCTAAAACATGCTAAAGATAACCAAGTGCCATTTGACATCACCTTTAAAAAAAAATGCTTATATCTCTCTAGATTAAACACTATTTCAGAGATTTACTAATTTGTCTTGTTACATATTCTTTTCTGTGTTTATGGATACAGCCAAAATCTCAAATCCACATGGAATATTATAAGCAGTCTCTAAGTCTGAAAGTGTTGTTCTGCCCTGCATATTAGATATGAAATGTCCATCCCTAATGATGCCTCTCAAGAAACTCACCCTGAGTGAAAATTTCACAAGTGCAATAAACCTTGAGATTTTACCTGGGCTCACCCTGCTAAGGTTCTCTGAAGATAACACCCCTTGCCACCATTGATAATATGGTGTTTTTGTGCAGATGTTCATAAAGAAGAAAATCAAGAGAATTAGCTGAGTGGATGGGGCTGTTGGTCAAAAACATCTCTTAAAATTGCTTTGCCTTTTAAAGACAAGTTTGTGGACTGCAGAGGAGTATTAATGGTATGCTTATTATACCTGTGTTCAATGAACGTGAGTAAGGGAAAGAAACCTTGCTCGCATTATGTGTTTTGCTTTGACACCTCTGCTATAGGCCTGCCAGTTTTTGTCATGAAGGACCCTAGCCAACCATAATGGTAAAGCAAGACTGCCCCAGAGTGGGCACAGCCCGACACTCAAGGCCCAAAACCCATACATTAGGCCTGAGTGATGTGGCTTCCTTACAAACAGGATTTTCGCCTTAAATAATTTCTAGATGCTGAAATACCCAGAGCTTTTTTGTTTGTTTTAATGGGAGGGAGAGTCCACAATACTCTGCTTTTTGGACATTTCAGTTGCTAGAGCTGCTGAGGCCACCAAAATGTTTGTGATACACAAGCAGGAAGTGGGCAGCTGAAGTTACCTACCTGCATCCTTATCTCAGTTATATCCTTAGCACTGCTTGTACATCAAAACAAAAGCTTTGAAACAAATCCAAGTTGGGATTCTCCCCCATCTCCAAATTAAAGGTAAAGCTTTACGTTCCCATCTAAGAGGGACATGCAGATATATATAGGAATAGTCCTTAACGTGTTTTAATAATCTTGTTAATTTCAGACCAATGGCTGTAGTAAATGTCCTATGCTCTGTTAATAAACTATCAGGCCTTTTGCTCTACAGAAATTCTCAAATCTTCGCCATGACGATACTTCACCCGCATAGTTTGCCCTTCTTGCGTCTGCTGTCCCACACTTCTCCCAGCAAACCCCCTGGAAGAGGAGTCTGCTGTCGCTCCCTGATTGCTTTCTCCCCATTCACTCTTCAGCTTCAAACTGCTTTTTTGCTAGGGTCACCTATAGTTGAAGTCACAGAACTGCCCCTCAATGAGTTGTCTCCTCCATCACTGGACATGATGACCGTCCCTCCACGGCCTTCTGCAGCAGCACTGTTTCTTCTGTTCTCTCACTGTTGCCTATCATTTTGCTAAGTCCCCTTCCTACCTGCCTGAGGATTCCACAGAATTTCATTCTTGGACCTTTTTTTGTCTTTGTACTCTAACCAGATCATCTCCTTTGTTCCCACGGTTTCAATTATAATCCTAAAGCTAATATTACAACCCCTGTTTCTCTCCCAAGCCCTAGACCTGTATTTCCAACTGCAGTCTCTCTTGCCCATCTCAGTGGCTTAGCTATACACGTCTAAAACACCTCCTTTCAATCTTCTCTCCTCCCTCCCATCCCAAACTGCTTTGCCTTTCATATTTTCAGTCTTTTAATGTCATCTCTGTTTACTCAAAGTTAGGAACCTTTTTTTTTAATTGAGATATAATTGATATAAAATATATTAGTTTCAGGTGTACAGTACAATGATTCAATATGTGTATATATTGCAAAGTGGTCACCACAATAAGCCTAATTAACATCCATCACCATACATAGTTACAGTTTTTTTTCTTGTAAAGAGAACTTTTAAGATCCACTCTCTTAGCAGCTTTCAAATATACAACACAGTGTTGTTAATTATAGTCACCACACTTTACATTACATCCCCATGACATTGATTTTATGACTGGATGTTTGTAAAAGCTAGAAATGTTTAAGTCTTTCTCTTTCCTTTGCTGTCATACCCTACTTCCAATTGGGAGTTTTTGCATCTTTAGAACATACCTTGAATCTGGCCACCTTTCTAGTCACTGGATTTTAATTAACCTTTGCACTGGCCTCATCACTAATGTCAGTACCTCCAATCTAGTGCTCTTCCTGTTCGTGCTCCACTGCCACCATTATCTACCTGAACAGTTTCCTTCTAGAGTTTAGAGCCTATACCTCTTCCCTTATTTTCTATTGGATAAGTTATAAACTTGAGTTTCATTTCTGGACCTAAGCTGCATTGTCAGTCTGATTTCCCATCATGCCTCCTGCTCCACCATGCACATTACACTTCTTTATGAACAATACTCTCTGCTTTATGGACAATTCCCAACTTCTAAACTTACTCACTGCTGACTCTTCTTCCCAGAATACATTATTCCACATCCTTCCTTCCCAGAAAATTCCTATATATCCTTCAGTACCAGCTCAGATTTCAACTTTCTCAGGCAGAGTTGATTGCTCTTCCCAGTATGCCTTCATCATTTTGAGTATCTCAGACTTCAAATTTATTCAGGAAATTGCCTTATTCATTGTTACATCCCCAGTACTTAGCATCATACCCTATACTTAGATGCATAGGTGGTGCTTGATGAGAAAGAGAGAAAAAAAAAATGACTCTACTAGCCAAAATGAAAATAAAACCAGAAATTTAGGATTCAAAAATATGTCCTGTTCTTTTGTTTTGGGAAAGGAAAAAGAACGTTTGTATTTCATTAAAAAAAAAATGTTTCTTTCATTTGTATGTTAATAAAATCTATATACCCAAATTGTGTATCATCTTATACAAGGCTAAATAGTAGCATTAAGACAATACTACTTACCACTCATTTAAAATTGCACTAACAAAGGGGCACCTGGTGCACCAACAAAGTGGCTCAGTTGGTTAAGCATCCGACTTTGGCTCAGATCATGATCTCGCAGTTCGTGAGTTTGAGCCCCGCATCAGGCTCTGTGCTGACAGCTCAGAGCAGCTGGAGCCTGCTTCGGATTCCATGTCTCTCTCTCTGTGCCCCTCCCCCACTCGTGCACTGTCTTTCTCTCTTAAAAATAAATAAACATTAAAAAAAATAAAATTGCACTAACCAAATTGTGATGTCACATTTAAAGATACAAAATTACATTTGGAGTACAGTTTCAGCTATTAAGAAATGGCAGAAAGGAACCATGAGAGATGAAAACCGGAAAGAAACACAAAAATACTTGTTTTTAGCAGGATGCCTGGTGCATAATATCTGATAGCAGGAAGGAGTTGGAGGAAATGGAGGAGTGGGAAAGAAATCGCTAACAAATACAGTGTTTACAAGATACAGGCACTGTTCTGAAAACTTTGCATATATTAATTTGCTTCGTTCTCATAACAACCCCATGCAGCAGAGCTATTAATTATCCCCATCCTAGCGATGAGGAAACTGGGCCACTGAGAAGATGAAGCCGCTTTTCCGATTCACAGTTATTAAATGGCCCAGTTGAGATTTAAAGCAAGGCAAATCTAGTTCCACAGTTTGTGCTCAGGGTAGATGTGTGCTGAATAATAACCCAGTAGCAGGGGCCATGTTTAGTAGAGGGACTATGGACTATGTTTTCCCCTCACTGTTAATTTCTACTTTTCTGCAGTTTTCAAATGTCCAGTCAGCAAGTATTTTTATAATAAAATGTCATGTGATAATCAGCAGCTCCAAAGAATGAAAAATTTACCAGAAATCTGTTTGTTATATATCTAGAAAAAGAAAAATACCATTTCCCTACTGGGGGAAGAGAACCTTTAGGAAGTGGTATAGAAAGTTGTGTTTAGCATATTCAGAAATTGAATTCTCCTTAGACTCCTTAGACTTTCTACACTTCTCATAGAGAGGATAATTTGTGCCACCTATTTTCTGATAATGTTTCTTGAGCTTTCTAAATTCCTACTTAACTTTCAAAAACAGCTCACTGCATTGCTAGAGATCTGCCAAAAAGAGCCAAGTGTCCTTAACATACGCCAAACTTCATTTCCTTGCCCTATAGTGTGATCTCTCCAGAAGGAATGTTAACAAAGTATGACAAGACCCACCTGTGATGGATTCAATTCTGCGGAAGTTGAATCCTCCTTGTTCTTTCATGCTTGGGTAGGCAATTCACCTCTGAGAGAGAGGCCCTCCTGTCTGGATCCTGTTTATTTCCAAGGAGCTGCTGAATTGGTTGGCCACTGGGTGGTGCTGTGCATCGTGCTATGTGATGTCCTCTTTGCTTAGTCTTCGCGGTCACAAGGACAAGACAATGATTATTATCCCTAAAGCCAGGCCAAACAGATTGAGTCATTTCTAACACTGGGTGAGTAGGGAGAGTTTTCTGAAGAATGTCAAGAAACTCAAAAAATGAGGATGCCCCCACCTTTTTAATTCTAGGTTGAGAATTTTTCTAAATCAAAATAACCAATCATAAGGAACCCTGTTCCCAAGAAAAAGCACCTTTTATTCTCCAAATCCCTGAGGCCTAAAATTAAATATCTAGACTGCAATATATATGGCTTTTATCAGAATTGATATAAAATTATAATTTCACATGCTTGAAGTATCTATTTTGTCAGGCAGGACTGTGCCTAAAGTATTTCAAACAATCTCTCTCTCCCTCCTTCTCCACCTCTCTCTTTATCTCTCTCTCTTCCTCTACCTCTCTGTGTGTCTCTACCTCTCTACCTCTGTCTCTATTCTGTATCTGTATCTCTCTATCTCTATCTCTCTCTTTCTCTCATACACAAACACAACTTCTCAGGGAGAGACAACTTACTTTGTTAACCTATCAAATATACAACAGCCCTTTTTTAGTCAACAAATCTACGGCCAAATAGGTTTTCCTCACATCAAATGCAACTCTTTCCAACTACTATTAGGCCTGTTTTCTTAGGACATGCCTAGTCACCATTATGTAATATTGCTTTGTTACTTATAAAATAAGTATGTAAGTTCTATAAGAATTTTTTTGGCATAAAATATAAATAACTTGTCAAATCCTTTGTAATAATAAAATAAGAGTGATTTGACAACAATAGTACTGACAGTCCTTGCCAATAAAGCAAAACTGAGCTGAAATGGGGATATAATATAAATAACCTGAAAATAAAAGATGTTTCTTTTTCTTCTTTGGAAACATTGCAAAACATTTCTTTTCAAATCAGACCCTAAAATAACCAGGGACTCTTATTTGTGATTATAAACTTTATGGTAAAACATCAAATGATACTTGGGGCGCCTGGGTGGCTCAGTTGGTTGAGCATCCGACTTCGGCTCAGGTCATGATCTCACAGTTCATGTGTTCGAGCCCTGCATCAGGCTCTGTGCTCACAGCTCAGAACCTGGAGGCTGCTTCTGATTCTGTGCCTCCCTCTCTCTCTGCCCCTCCCCTGCTTGCGCTGTCTCTCTCTGTCTCTCAAAAATAAATAAATGTAAAAAAAAAATTAAAAAGAAAACATCAAATGATACTTTAGGAATCCTCAATGAGGAAGTCATTTACTTATTAAAAACTAACCATAAATTTTTTATTTGTAGTAGATATTCCTGTTATGGAGTTGATTGTGGAAAGAAAACCCATTTAATGCACTTAGACATTTAAATCCCAAGTGGGAGCCAATTAAACTATTGCCATTTGAAATCATTTTGTTTTGCTATTCAAGATGCCAAATAATTTATAATCAGTCTGTGTTTTAATCTTCTTCTAGAACTGTATCAGGTTCATATAAAGTCTGCATTCTGGCAGTGTTCATTACGATTATGACCCCATTTGTCAGCTCAGAGGCCATTTTTACTTCTGTCCATGTGCTAGGACAAAGGACTGCCTTCATGAAGGTAGCAGCAGCACCGAGATCAGAGATGTGGCCCATGTTCACTCAGCTGCTCACAGGCTCTACCTCTTTAGTGTGAACATGAGACTCCTGACCTCATCACAGGTTACTGCTGTCTCCAAGGAAGTAACCAAGGGACGACTGGAGAAAGGTCAGGCAGAGTAAGTAGCCATTAACATACCGTTCCGTTGATGGAAAGAATGAGTGGAGAGGCTGGCAAGCACACTGAAGATCAGTACAGCTTTTGGTTTGATACAGTGGGGTATGTATCAAATCAAAGATGCCCTACCTCCAGGATTTGATCTAAGGAAATAATCGAACAGGTAATAAAAACTCAGCACAAAGATACTCATGGCCACATTCCATCTCGAGAAGAGAACAATTAAAAACAACCTAAGTGAACAACCCTAAAAGAATAGCTAAGGAAATTATAATCCATGTATTCACAGAAGTGTTACACACCCATTATAGGTTATCACAATGAGAAAAAAGGAAGATACTTATGGGGTATTTGTAAGTGAAAGCCACTGTAAAAATGTCACATACCTATGTGGACAAATTACATTCAAAAATGTGCATTTTACAGATAAAAACTGCAAGATTATTCTCAGATATAGTGATGTATTAATGTGGTAGGAGTAGAGGAGGTTTTTTTTTTTTTCTTCTTCAGAATTTTCTTTTATGTTGTGCTGTTTTACGATAAGAAAAGAAAAATATTTGGAAAACTCTTCATTTTTAAGAACCATGTAGGCCTTATCCTGAAAATCAAAATCTGGAAAAAAAAAAAAAAAAAAGCAAATGTATTTAATTCAAATCAGAAAAAGATCCCCAGACTACTATCTGGTGAGGGGGCATATAACAATAAATCAGAAAAATTTATTAAGTTAATAATTTTTTCAATTATATCAAAATCTTAAATTTATTTCTTGAAGTATACATAATCAACCTTAAACCCTAATGGAAGAGAAAGGGGGTATGAAATGCTAGAAGCCATTTCTATTTGCCTTTAGTGCATTTTCTTTTTTTTTTTTTTTTAATGTTTATTTTTGAGGGAGAGAGAAAGAGAGAGAGAATGGGGAGGGGTAGAGAGGACAGAGAGAGAGGGGGACAGAGGATCTGAAGCGGCCCTGTGCTGACAGCAGAGACCCCAGTGCGGGGCTGGAACCCACAAACCGTGAGATCATGACCTGAGCCGAAGTCAGATGCTCAATGGAATGAGCCGCCCAAGTGCCCCAGTGCAGTTTCTAACAGCTCTTGTAAGGTTGTATTTCAGCTGATACTAACAATTATACGAACCGGATAGTGGTGCCCCAAGAATGTAGGTACATTCTCAGTAGCACGAGTACACTGGCTTTAAAAATCTCTGGGACTGTCTTCTCTTAACAAAACAAAACGAAACAAAAAATAAAAAAAGTGTTTTATTGGATTTGTCACTATCGCTTCTGTTTTAAGAGAAAAAGATCAGTCCACAAAATTGGAATTCCTGTTAGCCCAATTGAGTTATTTTTTTTATTACCTTCTGGGGAAAACCAATACCGTAAGTATGAATCACTTCTACATGATACATCTTACCCAATAATAAGATACTCAAAACCTCAAGAAATCCAACAAGAAGTGACTGACTGCTAACTTAAATAGATTTGGAAGAAAATATATATATTCATACCATTTCTTTGATTCTCCAAATTGATTGCATTGTGGCAACAACTGATTAAATTTGCCATTGTTTTGTGCGTGTTAATAAACCGTATGCATACATGCTGTCTACTTCAGCAAACAGACTTGAGCTCTTGATTTCCAAATCTGTAAAACAGAAGTAATGGTAGCAATTTCATTGTTTCCCTGAGAATCACGTGCCTTAATGTATGTAAATGAAGTGCTTCCTTGGTGTTGGATATCCAGCAAACAGTAAGGAGAGCCATCCTGTGGCTCCAGGCGGCAGCCCTGAAACCAGATTGTCACTTCACTGTCCTGTGCCTGATTCCTCACTGTCAAATAATAGTGCTACCTTATAGGGTTGATGAAGACAATGAGTGGAACTGTATGTGCAGGACACTTGGGACAATGCCTGGCACATCTGGAGTGCTCACTACACGTTTGCTACTGATTTTATTTTCTCCTGAGCATCGTGCCTGCCATGTGGGTAAACTGTGGCAAGGGGGTTAACCGTCTTTAGACAACTTTAGCTTTCATGAAATTCTGCCAGGATACAGACACAGTCGAGCTTCCCACTGGCATGGCTAAAGGTAATTAGCATGATTTCTTCCTCTGTTATTTTTTTTTTTTTTTTAAGCAAGGGTTGGGGGAGGAGAGGGATGGTTACATAAAGAAAAAAAAGAAAATTCTTTAAAGATTTACAACTATTAACATAAAAGTATACTTTAAAGTGGTGGTGATCAATAGGAAAGTTTTGGGAAACTGTGGGAACGTTTTCTGATTGTCAGAGTGATGGAGGAGGGGCGCTACTGGCAAGAGTTGTGCAGAGAGGATGCCTTACCTCCTGCAATGCCCGGGTTGATCCTTCACAACAAAGAATTATCCTGTATCCCTCAGGACTTTCAAATGTCCCAGCAGACATGCATGTAAATGAAAAACCTTAGTTAGCTTAGAATCTAACTCATACTGGGTGTTACATGTAAGTGATGGATCACTAAATTCTACTCCTGAAACCAGTATTAACTGTGTGTTAAACAATTAACACTGTGTGTTAAACAACTAGAATTTAAATTAAGTATCAGAAGGAAAAAATAGAATATAACTATTTATTACATATGCACACACAAATGGGTGGGTGTTCAATGTTATTGTTTTTCCAAATTATAAAGTAATTACGTTCCTTGTAAAGCATTTAAACATTACAGAAACAATGTAGAACATAGTATTTAGGAAAAGTAAAGCTTCCACCTTACTACCTGTTATGGACTGAATTGTGTCCCCCCCCAAAAGTCACTTTGAAACCTTAGCCACTAGTACCTCACTCAGAAGGTGACTGTGTTTGGAGTCCCGTCCTTAGAGAGGTAATTAATTTAAAATGAGGCTGGTAGGGTGGGCCATAATCTAATCCGACTAGTATTCTTATAAGAAGAGGAAATTTGGACACACAAAGAGACACAGAGGGAAGACCATGTAAGGACACTGGAGAAGGCTGTCGTCTGCAAGCCAAGGAGAGAGGCTCCAGAAGGAACCATACCTGCTGACATCCTGATCTTGATCCAGAACTAAGAGAAAATAAGTCTCTGTTGTTTAAGCCATCCAGTCTGTAGGATCTTGTTATGGCCACCCAATCAAACTGATTAGCCCTCCGGATTCCTCCAGAATCTTTCTAGGTACATACTAGCAAATGGCACAACTGTATTTTATAGAAATTCATCGCTTCAACAGATACGTTTTGAATTTATAGTATTTTCAGAGAGGGTACCTTGGTGTGCAAAACAAAATCCCTACTAAAATGAAATCATACCAAATACACAAAAAGCAGCTTTATCTGTTCACTTTAAATGTATCTTAGATATCAGTCTATGTCTGTAGTAGTGATAACAATCATTTATTGAGGGCTTTGTATGTTCCAGACACTGGAATAAACACTTGGCTTGCAATGTCTTACTCCCCATGCCTCCAAGCCAGACGAGATAATAGACTTGAGAACCCTTTGGAAACTCTAAAGCTCTAACTACATGTAAAGGATCCTCCCCCCATAGTGGCCTTTGTTGATTCACTGACTGGAAGCCATCAAGCTTGGACGGAGCTTTTATTCACCATACATGTGAGGAAACTGAGGCTGTTAATTATCTTCCTCTCACTTCTCCTTTATATTACAATTACAGCCATATCACAATTTTTAAAATTACATCTGTAGGCAAGTTATTATACTTTCACTTCGAGGTAGTCAAGGATGCATGACAACACATTACTTACGGAAAAGTGCTGTATCTAAAAACCATGGCTTTAGGGGCGCCCGGGTGGCTCAGCTGGTTACGCATCAGACTTCAGCCAGGCCATGATCTCATAGTTTCTGAGTTCCAGCCCTAAATCCTCAGAGCCCGCTGGGATCCTGTCTCCCTCTCTCTGCCACTCCCCTGCACTCTCATGTGTACATGTGCTCATTCTCTCCCTCTCTCAAATAAATACATACATACATACATACATACATACATACATACCACTGCTTTAAAGGTAGCAACTTAGATAAAATCTGGAAAACAGAAACTTTTGTATGTATCTTCTTCATTACTCTTTTTTTTTTTTTAATTGCTATTTATTTCTTTTTCTTGGCTAACTGGCTCCAATTTATTCTTAGTCTCTGCTGGTTTCCAGGGCTTTTTTAAAAGCTCCAAAACTCTTCTATACTTGTCTCTTAGACATGTTAAATTTTCTTTCGTCTTTCTTTTGCTCCAGCCTAGGTTTAATTAACATGTTACTGTGGACTTTCTGGTTTTGAAAAGCTAGTGATACTTAGTCCTTTGTGCACGTAGGGAGCTTGTAAACTTGGCAAAGCTTGGGAGAAGGAAAAATCACAGCTGCCCCACTCAATGCACAGCACTGGCGGGAATCTCCAGTATTTCTTTTCTAGCAGTGTGTCTCCTCTCAAAAAAAAAAAAGTCTTCCCCACTTATACCAGGTATGTGGCCATTTGGTTAGAAGTTTGCTTAATTACATCCACTTGCTTGTTACTAACAAACTAACAAACAAGTTTTCCTGTTTATTCCCTCCCTTGCTTCTGCTCTTGAAAAAACCCACATTCTGTTTTTAGAATTTTCTTTAAAAACTAAAACACTGTCCAATTTTAGTTTCAGTTTAATTTAGCGTAAAATGAAAACCTTATAAAATAAGTCACTTGTGGTCATTTTAGAAGCAGTAGAAAGTAATTTACCTTATAAATTGGTGGATTTTTGCAAAGCGATAGCAGTAGATAAAAACCCCTAGTGTATAACTTTCTATATAGCTAGTTCAGTGGTCTGAAGAGCACATGTATTCTAGGATCTGAAATCGAAGCTATTTGTTGATTGTTTAGGAAGAGCGTTCTTGTTCCAAATCTGAAATGTGTCCTTCTGGTGGGACATCAACTTTGCAGTGTCTGAATTGCTTAATTAGAATACAGTAGTGTTCGGACTTATTGATGTGTATAAAAATACTTAATAGATAAATTATCTTTTCCTATATCATTGGGGACCCCAAATCCTGTTGGTTTTTACTAAAAGTCCCCCTATTCTTTTTGATGGAGTATAAAATAGCTCAAACTTGGTCTTGGCTGTTCAAGAAACCCTGTTTTCTTCAAGCTGGTGTTTAACCAGCATAGTCTAAATCCGATCCACCCTTCCCCACCCCCACCCCCCAAAAGGCAGTATTCCCTTTGACTCCCAAACACCTGAGGAATCCTGGTGTACCAAAAGGCCGTTTCCTACCTATCTGGTAAGGCAACTGTTAGACTTCCATACATAATAAGCTATCCTGTCTTAAAATCTTGTCAGTGATTTAGATTTTTCTCCTGGACTCCATGGGGAGACAGAAGTCTAATAAGAGATACACATATCGAGTTGTTTGTGGATTATTTGGATAGATTTGAGAAAAAAAAGAAATCAATGCAAAAATATGGTTGGTATGTATCCAATACTGTCCCAGAAAAAAAAAAAAAACAACACAAAGTTTCCTTTAGCTGAGCACGCAGTCATGCTCAGGGACAGATGTTAAATGCATTGACTTTAACTTCCGCTGCTTTACCATTTTTGCCTGTGCTATAGGAATACCTCGTTGCTTCCCTCCTTGCTTCCCATACATCCCTGTCCTGCAAATATTGCCAGAAGGATCTTTCTAAAACCCGAGTTCGATCATATTCTCTTCCATGCATCTCCATGACTGAAACAATAGGTCCCCGCCTTCCTTTCCAATGTCATCTCCTGTTAGTATGACAAAGCCTCACCCACCAGCGATAGTAACACATGGTGTTCCCTAAGTACTCCGCATTCTTCTATTTATTGCTGTGCCTGGAATACATTTTTACCACTGTCTCCTCCTTTACATTCAACTGAAGTACCTTCTCTAGGAGGCATTACTCATTCTCCCAGGGCTAAAGGAACAATAACTTTCTCCTCTGTGCTTCCCCTGGTTCCTCCTACACGCCACCTCACGTGTTATAATTAGTCCTCAGGGTTGCCCCATTAGTTTTGTGAGATCTTACAGGGATTGAACAGATTTTCTTAAAATCTGGATCCTCAGCATTTAGTACAGTGCTAGACACACAGTAAGTGCTCCATATACTTGTATGGGACAAATAACATTCAGCGGGATGATTCTTTTCTCTCCCACAGTCTAGATGAGACTTCCTTAAACTCATCCAAGTCCCTTTATTTTCTGGGGAATGGTGTCTTGAATGTCTATGAGGATTTTGTCCACTGGAAAGGTATTAATGAATTAAGTGACATAATTGGTCTGGTTTGTGTAGGTCTCTTGAATTTTGTTTATATGACTCAATTTGACAGAACTTGATTGCTCTGATTGAACAGAAGAAATAGAATCCCCAAACACATAGTAAGAGCCTATTAAGCAACCAAGGGAACCCACGGACACAGACCTTGTGGGAACATTCAGATGACTGTTAGATTTTCCTCTTTTATCGTATTCTCTCCTTAGAATTTTGTCTTATTGGATCTGATGGACATAAAGATCTGTTTGGGATTGCTTGTTGGAGCATGGCTTTAAGTTTTAAATGGCCAACATCCCTTGACAGTTCTGTGCAGTTATTGCCTTACCCATTTTCATGGTGGTTTCTTTGGTTATCTGTAATGTGTGATTGTTTCTATTTCTGTTTTTCTTTTGTTTTTGGTCAATCACTTCCAAATTGGAAATAATTTGGCCATCCCTGACACATCATCTGGGATTTGACTATTTCTTTTACATTGAAACTAAGGAGTTGTTTTTGTTTATTATTCTTTCATAATTTATTCCATTTTGTTTATTGGAATAATTCTTTCAAATGTGAAAGTAGCAACACTTTTTAGTATACAGTTGACCCTCGAACAATGCAGGCCTTAGGGCAGCCAACCTCCCGCACAGCTGAAAATCAAAATGTAGAACTTTGACTCCCCCAAAACTTAACTACTAAATAGCCTGCTTAAACAAAAAAATGTTTTAACATTTGTTTTTGAGAGACAGAGAGACAGAGAGACAGAATGTGAGTGGGAGAGGGGCAGAGGAAGAGAGAGACACAGAATCTGAAGCAGGCTCTGTGCTGACAGCTCAGAGCCTGACACAGGGCTTGAACTCATGAATAGCGACATCATGACCTGAGCAAAGTTGGATGCTTAACTGACTGAGCCACCCAGGCACCCCTAAACAGCCTGCTTTTGACTGGAAGCCTTACCAATAACACAGTCAGTTAACACGTAGTTTTTACATTACGTGTTTTATATACTGTATCCTCACAATAAAGCAAGCTAGAGAAAAGAAAATGTTATTAAGAAAATCACAAGGAAGAGAAAATACATTTGTAGTAGTTTACGATTAAAAAAACAAACAAACCCGTGCATAAGTGGACCCATGCAGTTCAAACCTGTATTGTTCAAGAAACAATTGTATTCTATTCACAGCTATGACTACAGCACCTAGACTAGTGTTTGGTAATATTCATTAAATATCTCAAATGAAGGTGTGAACATTTCAAGTCAAAACCTTTTTTTAAAAATCCTTTTTTTAATGTTTGTTCATTTTTGAGAGAAAGAGACAGAGCATGAGAGGGGAAGGGGCAGAGAGAGGGAGACACAGAATCTGAAACAGGCTCCAAGCTCTGAGCTGTCAGCACAGAGCCCGACGCAGGGCTCGAACTCACAAACTGCAAGATCCTGACCTGAGCCAAAGCCGGACGCTCAACCAACTGAGCCTTCCAGGCGCCTCTCAAATCCTTTTTTTAAATCCCCCAATTCCTAGCACTGGTTATAATAATATATACACAAATTTATTTTTTTCTGTCATAGAAACCAGCAAAATGTTTATCATGATTTTAATAGAAACAAAACTATTAAAAATGTGTTCTTAACATTCTCTTAAGGGCACTTGGGTGGCTCAGTTGGTTAAGCATCCGACTTTAGTTCAGGTTGTGGTCTCACAGTTCATGGGTTCAAGCCCCACATCAGGCTCTGTGCTGACAGCTCAGAGCCTGGAGCCTACTTTGGATTCTGTGTCTCTCTCTCTGTCTCCGTCTCTCCCCGACTCATGCTCTCTCTCTCTCTCTCTCTCTCTGTCTCTCAAGAATAAATAAACATTAAAAATATTTTTTAAAAACATTCTCTTAAAGAATTTTTTTTAATTTTTTTAACGTTTATTCATTTTTGAGAGACAGAGAGAGACAGAGCATGATTGGGGAAGGAGCAGAGAGAGGGAGACACAGAATCCGAAGTAGGCTCCAGGCTCTGAGCTGTCAGCACAGAGCCCGATGTGGGGCTCGAACTCACAAACTGTGAGATCATGACCTGAGCCGAAGTCGGACGCTTAACCAACTGAGCCACCCAGGCGCCCCAAGAAGAATTTTTTTTAAGTAAATTGGATCTTTCCATTTCTACTGTAGGATCCAAAAATTGTTTTTTAAAACATGAAAATAGAACTTCTGTATTTAAATTTTTATTCCTCCCAGCTACTCCTTATATAAGGCTAATCCATTTTGATCACTAATGCTGTTATGAGCCTTTAGGTTTTCCAGAACTAAAGATAATTTGCTTCAGTAGCTGATACCCCAGTTATAAAGTACTCTTGTGTTTGCCAGGATGGACCATGACGCCAAGGGCAATTCCAGGAACTCGGCCCCAGTGTCTAGAGCAGTAAAAAAGCCCCTGCCAACACTCAGCATTTAGGGAACTGCAGCCTTATTTCAGGAAGCCATGCTTGGAGGCAGCCAGCAGATGGTAAGGTCACACATCATAAGACACCAAAACAATGACTCACTAAAAGTCCCTTTCCAAACCTAGGGAGTTGGAGGAAGTAAACACCTGACCTGTGTCACTAATATAATATGTAAGTGTCATACTTTACAGTTTGTGATTGTAAAAGCAGGAAATTCAGAGAACAAGGCAATGTAATTTCAGTACAGCCCTGCCCCATCTGCATGAAAATCCCATGTGTATATAAATGAATTATTACTGAATATATACTATATATTTTAGTCTATTAAGTATTTACTAAGACGCTATGCTACACAACAAAAGCCACAATAATAGAGTTAAGATTCCCAACACAACTTAAATAGTAATCGTTTTATGGGGTGCCTGGGTGGCTCAGTCTGTTGAGCATGGGACTTCGGCTCAGGTGATCTCACAGTTCATGAGTTGGAGCCCTGCATCAAGCTCTCTGCTGTCAGTGGGGAGCCTGCTTTGGATCCTCTGTGCGCCCCCCTCTCTGCCCCTCCCCCACTTGCACTTGCTCTCAGTCTCAAAAATAAATAAGCTTTAAAAAGATGCGTTTAATCGTTTTAATTTGTGGAGATATTTGAGATGTAATTATCATCACTTACACAAATCTCACAGAGTTGTCATGAAATTAAATGATAAAATCATGATGCTTATTGAGCAGTTAGATTATGTCAAATATTGGCTAAAGGTTTTACATGGAAACTGTGTTATTTTATTCTCATTGAGTAGTAATGTTGTCCCTGTTTTACAGATACCTTAAGAGGCAGGAAGATTGAACCTTCTACCTGGCTCCAACCCCGGTCCTCTTAATTACTGTGATCTTTAGTGATACCCCTCAGGCCTCCTCACTAGGGGACGCACATTGGTGGCTGCCCACAGAGCTTAGTCATACACTTTTCACTGGCTGCCTTTCTTTCTCCACTTTTCCACCCGTTTCCTGGGGCCCCCTATTGCAGTAGTTTGCTGGGGCTGCCATAACAAAATACTACTGTCTGGGTGGTGTAAACAACAGAAATTTATTTCCTCACAGTTCTGGTGACTAGAAATCTGAGATCAAGGTGTCAGCAGGCTTTGTTCCTTCTGAGGCCTCTGCCCGTGGCTCGCAGACGGCTGCCTTCTCCCTCTGTCCTGATTCGGTCATCTCTTCATGCACTCATGCCCCTGGTTTCTCTCCATTGTCCATACCTCCTCTACTTATAAAAACATCAGTCATGTTGGATTAGGGCCTACCCTGAAGACCTCATTTTAGCTTAATCACCTTTTCAAAGTCTCTAAATATGGTCACGTTCTGAGATACTGGGGATTAGGACTTCAACATATAAACTTGGGAGGGACACAATTCAGCCCATAACCTCTACTATATAAACTACTTCAACTGAAACCTTGTTCCAGGCATGGCTTCTTGGGAACACAAAACATGGAGGACACTGTTTGACACACAGTACTAAATATTTCTTTAGCATTTTTTTTGTAAAGTGTTGTTGTACTGGCAATGGATTCTCTCAGTTTTCATTTATACTAAAATGCCTTTATTTCCTTTTTATTCTTTTTGTTTATATTTTTTTTAATTTAATTTATTTATTTGGAGATGGCACGAGTGGGGAGGGGCAGAGAGAGAAGGAGAGAAATCCCAAGCAGGCTCCTCCCTGTCAGCACAGAGCCCAGTTCAGGGCTTGAACTCACGAATTATGAGATTATGACCTGAGTTGAAATCAAGAGTTGTATGCTTAACTGATTGAGCCAACCAGGCGCCCCTCATTTTTATTCTTGAGTTTGGAGACTGAGTTCTGCTCCAGATGTAAAATTCTAGATACTTTTACCAGATATAAAACCGACATAGGGGCGCCTGGGTGGCGCAGTCGGTTAAGCGTCCGACTTCAGCCAGGTCACGATCTCGCGGTCCGTGAGTTCGAGCCCCGCGTCAGGCTCTGGGCTGATGGCTCGGAGCCTGGAGCCTGTTTCCGATTCTGTGTCTCCCTCTCTCTCTGCCCCTCCCCCGTTCATGCTCTGTCTCTCTCTGTCCCAAAAATAAATTAAAAAAAAAAAAAAAAAAAAAAAAAACCGACATAAAATTCCAGGGTTTTTTTTTTTTCTTTTCAGCACATTAAATAGGCTGTCATTATGTATCATTGATGCCCTGTTTATAATGTGCTGTTTTTCTCTGGATACTTTAAAGATTTTAATTGTGGATTTCAGTAGTTTCATGAGGATGTGCCTAGGTGTGGTTCTCTTGGTACTTAATGCCAAGCGCCTTGGAGATTTCACCAAATTTGAAAACACTTTGGCCATTGATTCTTCAAATTTTTAGTCATTCTCCCTCTCTCTCTCTTTATAGGACTCCATTTACACACAATGTTAGACCTCTTGATATTGTTCAACAAGTCACTAGGGCTCTGCTTATTTTTCCCCAGACTTCCTTCTGGTTTGTTTTTGTTTTGTTTTTTTCAGATTTGATCATTTTATTGTCTATGGTATTAATTCTTTCTTCTGTTATCTCCAATCTGAAGTTAAGGCTACCTAGTGAATTTGTAATATTGGGTATTTTAACACCTAGTTCTAGAATTTCCATTTGGCTAATTCTTTTTAGTTTCTGTTTCTCTACTGAGATGTCCTATATGTTTGTTCACTAAAATTATATTTTCTTTTATGTCCTTAAGTATGTTATAGTAACTGTCTTTAAAATATTTGTCTGCTAATTATAATCTGAAACCTCCTAGGGTTGGTCTCTATTGATTATCTTTTCTTTTGAGTATTGATCTCATCTTCGTGTTTCTTCTTTTCTCTAGTAATTTTGGATTGTGTGTTGGACATGGTGAGTGACACAGTGTAGAGACTGAACTTCATTATGTTCTCAAGAATATCCCTTTTTATTACAGAAGACAGTTAACTTGGCAGAACTCGGGCTCCAAACTGATTGTTCTGTGTTAGGCAGCACCTGAAATCTCTCTATTCAGTTCTCTTAGCCTTAGAGCAGCCTGGTTTCTACCCTGCATGCACATAGCACAGGGATCAACCAGATGTTCATGCAGAGTTTATTTTTTATTTTTTTATTTTCGGGGGGGGGGATTTTAATATAATTTTTTTATTAACTTGTTTTATTTTTTATTTTTTTAATTTAAATCCAAATTAGTTAGCATATAGTGCAACAACGATTTCAGGAGTAGTGCCCCTCACCCATTTAGCCCATCCCCCCTCCCACAACCCCTCCTGTAACCCTCAGTTTGTTCTCCATATTTATGAGTCTCTTCTGTTTTGTCCCCCTCCCTGTTTTTATATTATTATTTTTCCCTTCCCTTATGTTCATCTGTTTTGTCTCTTAAAGTCCTCTTATGAGTGAAGTCATATGATTCTTGTCTTTCTCTGACTGAGTCATTTCACTTAGCTTAATACCCTCCAGTTCCATCCACGTAGTTGCAAATGGCAAGATTTCATTCCTTTGGATTGCTGAGTAATACTCCATTGTATATATATACCACATCTTCTTTATCCATTCATCCATCGAGGGACATTTGGGCTGTTTCCATACTTTGGCTATTGTCAATAGTGCTGCTATAAACATGGGGGTGCATGTGTCCCTTCAAAACAGCACACCTGTATCCCGTGGATAAATGCCTGGTATTGCAATTGCTGGGTCGTAGGGTGGTTCTATTTTTAGTTTTTTGGGGAACCTCCATACTGTTTTCCAGAGTGGCTGCACCAGCTCGCATTCCCATCGTGCAGAGTTTATACTCATAAACTGGAGACCCCTCTATGGCTCTCTCCTTTCTGGATTATTCTCCTTCACATTGTAGTTACTTCAAGCACCGACTCTGAATATTTAACCTGTAAGATTACGAGTTTCTAAACCTTAGCCACACCACATGATGCTGACGGAAGTCAACCCTTAGGTAGAGTCATAAAAAATGGAAAATTCATCTCATGTCTTTCCTTTCTTCCAAGTGTCGACTCCTTCCACATTCTGCCTGCTTTGGTCACTTTTCAATGCTTTCATAGAGTTGTTTTCTTCTATTTTGCACAGAGCTTCTAAACATTACCTATGGAATGGTTGATCTGATACAAGCTACTCAACCATTAATAGAAGTGGAACCTCACATTTTTCTTTAACCAAGAAAAATCTGCTCCATATCTAGACATCTGTATTGTATTTACTTATATGATCCCTGTTACTCCCTACCAGAATGTGCTTTTTTATTCACCTCTTAGAGATAAAATATTTGGAAAGAAGACAGCCTCTCCCCTCATTTCTGGTGCTGCTATCCATTTCTCTGCTTGAAAAGAAGCTGTCAGGCTACTTTTTCTCAAGAACCTCCCTACTAATATGACTTCGAATTGTCCTGATTTATCCTTCCAATTCTATTCCTGTCGATTAATGAATAGAAACATTATAGACGGGATTTTTTTCCAAGTTTGAGGAAATGCCTGGGAACATTTCCAAGCTTTCCATTCAATTATTTTCTTTTTATTGATAAAAATATTTCTATAAATTTTTCCTAGAGGACTGTATAGTCAAATTCTGAATAAAGGGGATTCGAGTTCATATGCAATGGCATAACCATGAAAGGAGAAAGGATTGTCATGTGTGCCAAAGAAGATGGAGAGCCCTGTAGAGGGACACAACCAGGCCACACAGTCTACTCAATTCAAGAAACCTAGAAGAAGAAGGAGAAAGAGAAGGAGAAGAAGGAGGAGGAGGAGGAGGAGGAGGAGGAGGAGGAGAGAAAGACTACAATGGAGGAGGAGGAAGAGAAGGGGGAAGAGAAGGAGGAGGAAGACAAGGAGGAAGAGAAGAAGAAGAGGAAGAAGAAGAAGAAGAAGAAGAAGAAGAAGAAGAAGAAGAGAAAGAAAGAAAGAAAGAAAGAAAGAAAGAAAGAAAGAAAGAAAGAAAGAAAGATTGATTTATGTGCCAAACTATGCTACTGGTCTGGTCTTACTGGGGCTGAGGGGAGGGGAAGATGACATTGGAGCACACCATAAATGTATAATAATAATAATAATAATAATTATTATTATTATTATTATTTTATTCTAGAGAGAAAGAGCATGAGTGGGGGAAGGGGGCAGAGGGAAAGAGAGAGAATCCCAAGCAGATTCTCTATGCTCAGCACAGAGGCCAACTCGGGACTCAATCCCATGACCATGACCTGAGCTGAAATCAAGAATCAGACACTCAACCAACTGAGCCACCCAGGAGCCCCAAGGATGAATAATATCTGAATAAATGACCAAAAAGTTCCTAAACAACTTTTTCAGTAACTGCTGTATTACAGATGGAAGGGGAAATGAGGCCATCACTTCCAACTCCCAAATACAATTATTGTTGATATCATCACACTTATTCAAAGCTGTGTGTGGTAGCAGGTAGACAGATACATGGCTGACTTTCAAGCCTGGAATGATTGGGCTTAAAGATGGAAAAAACAGAGCTTTGGTATCCAAGGAACACATTTGGAAACTGTGTTGCATCAAGCCCTCCTGAGATGAGGAGGAATCATACCTACTTCTTTCTGGCAAAGTCTGTGTGCAGCATATTTCTTTCTCTAACTCAAGCAGTTAAGTTCCTGCCCAGTTGTTAACTTTTCTCCATTGACGACATCTTTTTCTTCATGTCTCTGGTGTTAACAATTGAGTTAGAAAAGACAAAGGCAGTCACACGTGGCTGAATTCTCCATTATCAAAAGAATATATTTTTTTAGAGTTTGCAAAAGAAAGGCACTTATTATTTGGAACATTTGGGCACTGACAGAATAGAGTGTTAACAGATCTAGCGATCTGTTAAGTAACCTCTGACAATAGATCTTACTCATGAGGTAGCTAAAACGGTTCCTTCTCCTGCACCACGTTCCTGACCCCGCTCACCCCACAGCCTGGCTTGGGCTCTGGCTTCTGGGTTCCCTGTGTATTCTGTATCCTATTACTCACCACATTGCCCTGAAATGCCCTATTTACCTCTGTGTCTCCCCTATTAGACAATCTGCTCCTTGAACATATGCTCCTACCTCTCACTTCACTTTGAATCGTTGGCTTTTCCATCAGTACCTGGAATGAAGTACACCCTCAATACGTGTTTGTTGAAGACATGAATGACTGTGCCCAGGACACAAGTAATGTGGGGAAATTAATTGACATTATGATAAGTAAACAGGTCGTGTCTGTTAAAATTTCAAGGGAGAGATTTTAGAAACAAATACGATTCTACAGCTCTGGAATTGACCTTCTTTCTATTTGTGCTTCCAGTGATCATTTGTACCTAGACTTTTAAAAGACATTTCTGGAATAGGTCACGGTAACTGTGGGGTTTGCCATCATTTAATAGATTGGAAATGCAAGGCTTGTCCCTGAAATGGGGTTATTTTTGAACTATGCTTTCTTCACAAAAGAAAAGGTTCTATTAAAGTCTTTACAAATGTAAAAAATGTATACAGTTAATCTAGATACTCTTCATGTAATTATTCACCATGTGCTACATAATCAAACAGAATAGTTTCACCCTCAGTGCCGTGTGACTTATTAGAAAAAAGACAGTGGAATATACGGCT
Source organism: Panthera pardus (assembly GCF_024362965.1). Classification (NCBI taxonomy): domain Eukaryota; kingdom Metazoa; phylum Chordata; class Mammalia; order Carnivora; family Felidae; genus Panthera; species Panthera pardus. The sequence goes on along the minus strand of NW_026527013.1, from coordinate 74,098,054 downwards.
GGGCACCTGTTTAATTTATTATGGCTTTAACTTTGAGGACTTATCAGCACTGAGAACTAGCTGGCCTCAGTTTATTACATTTTGTTTTTCTTCACAAAGGCGCCATTGCTGAGTTATGTTTTTGCCTTAAATCCTGGAGAAGTATACCTCTGATCAGCCAGTTAACCCTTATCTGTTGTCTCCAGGTCATTAAGAAACCAATATCAGCAGTAGCACCAAGGTGCTAGGCTTTTGATAGGGGATGGGGTGGAGTCAAGAAAGACAGCCTGAAAACAGGATTGTTTTCTGTTCTGGAAAGAACTTAATCCCACCCCTCCACTTTCCAAAAAAAGGTTTATCTCTAAAAGGTAAGATGCTTTCTGTTCTTTGTCCTAGAAGAGTATTCCAACTACCTCCCCACAACACTTCCCAGTAGAGAACCTGGGTTTAGTATACTCTGTGGCTCTGCAGTGCAAAGTTACTTTCTGGGTAGAAAGGGAAGCCCTCGGGGCGCCTGGGTGGCTCAGTCGGTTAAGCGTCCCACTTCAGCTCAGGTCATGATCTGGCGGTCCGTGAGTTAGAGCCCCACATCGGGCTCTGTGCTGACAGCTCGGACCCTGGAGCTGCTTCGAGTTCTGTGTCGCCCTCTCTCTCTCTGCCCTTCCCTGCTTGCACTCTAACTAACTCTCTCAAAAATAAATAAGCATTAAAAAGAAAGAAAGAAAGAAAGAAAGAAAGAAAGAAAGAAAGAAAGAAAGAAAGAAAGAAAAGGAAGCCCTCTAAGGAAAGGGGGAAGAAAGGCAAAGTGAGATACATAGGAAGAAATGCTGACAAAGAAGTGGGTTTGTGAATGTTGGCAAGTTAAAAAGAAAGGAACAAAGAGAAAGGGAAGAAATTACAACTCCACCCTGGACTACCCCTAGGTATTACTTTACATACTGTTCAAAGATGAAAGGAAAGACATCGTTTCAGTTCTTCCCACCACTACAAGATGCGTGTTGCTCAGCCAGTTAAGCATCTGACTCTTGATCTTGGCTCAGGTCAAGATCTCACCGTTTGTAAGTTGGAGCCCATGTATCCAGCTCTGTGCTGACAGTGCAGAGCCTGCTTGGGATTCTCTCTTTCTCTCTCTGCCCTTTCCCTACTCTCTCACTCACTCTCTCTCTCAAAATGAATAAATAAACTCTAAAACACACACACACACACACACACACACACACACACACACACACAAGATGTGTGTAAACGTACTGATTATGTAGCAGGGGAATCTAGCTCAAGTGCCAGACCATCTTAGGTTTAAAAAAAATTTTTTTTAATGTTTACTTATTTTTGACAGAGAGAGAGAGAGAGAGAGAGAGAGGGAGAGAGAGAGAGAATGAGTGAGGGAGGGGCAGAGAGAGAGGGAGACACAGAATTCGAAGAAGTCTCCAGGCTCTTAGCTGTCAGCACGAGCCCAATGTAGGGCCTGAACTCAGGAACGGCGAGATCATGAACTTAGCCAAAGTCAGACGCTCAACCAACTGAGCCACCCAGGCGCCCTGGACCATCTTAGGTTTAAATCCTCACACTGCCATTTGCTAGACTTCTCAGAGCCTCAGTTTCCTCATTTATAAATAGAAGTGATTATATAGTTCCTACTTTGTAGTGTTTTTTGTTTTTGTTTTTGTTTTTGAGAGAGCAAGCACATGTGCAAGTAGAGGAGAGGCAGAGAGAGAGGGGGACAGAGGATCCAAAGTGGGCTCTGTGCTGACAGCACAGGGCTCAAACTCATGAACTGTGAGCTCGTGACCTGAGCCAACGTTGGATGCCTAAACAACTGAGCCACGCAGGTGCTCCTGTAGTGTTGTTTTAAGGGTTAAATGAGGTAATTTACATGACGATGCTGCATAGAGTTCAACAAATATGGTTATTATTATTGTTTCTAGCTATCTTACCACATGTTTTATGATCATTTATAGTCCCTTTGTGCTTTATTTCACTCCCTCAGAACTGAAGAAGGGCACAAATCCATAAACTAAAAGTTTTTGAGGGCAAGGAGTGTATCTGATTTATTATGGTATTTCCCGTATCTAGCACAGTGCTTGGCACACAAATGGTCAATATTCGTTGAAGGAATGGAAGAACAATTATTACAAAACATCATTTCAATTACAGATGTTATGGGTTGAATTGTGTCCCCCAAGATTCTTAGGGGGAAGCCCTAATCCCCAGTACCTCAGGATGTAACTTCATTTGGAAATAGGGTTGTTGCAGATATAATTAAAATGAGGTCATACCGGAGAAGGGTAAGCCTCTAATCCAGTATTACTGGTGTCCTTAATTGAAAGGGTAGATTTAGGATGGGGGTTTGCCTGGGTGGCCCAGTCGGTTAAGGGTCCGACTCATGATTTTGGCTCAGGTCACGATCTCACAGTTCATGAGTTCGAGCTCTGTATCCGATTCTGTGCTGACAGTGCAGAGCCGGTTTGGGATTCTCTCTCTCTCTCCATCTCTCTGCCCCTCTCCCACTTCCCCTCCCCCCCAATAAACAAATAAATAAACTTTAAATAAAATTTGGGGACAGACACATACACCAGGGAGAACACCACGTGAAGATGAAGACAGGTATGGGGTGATGCATCTGGAAGCCAAGGACCACCCATGATTGTCAACAGACCACCAGACAAGCCAGAGGGGAGGCGTGGAACATTCTCCCTCCCAACCCTGTCCTAGCAGAAAGAACCAACCCTGTCCATACCTTGAACTTAAAACTTCCAGCCTCCAGAACCTTGAGACACAAATTCCTTTTGTTTAAGCCACCCAGTTTGTGATACTTTGTTACGGCAGCCTCAGGAAATGAATTCAATAGGTCAGTTGCAACATCATCTTCAAACTGACTGTGTTATGTTGATTTGTAAGTATAGTGTTCGGTGGTTTGAACCTATTCTGAAAGAGAGGCTCTAATATTATTTTGCATAAGCAAACATTATTCAAACCAAACATAATCAAGTGCAAAATGAAATTGCTTCTTGGGTAGGCACAATTCTAAAAAGTTGTCTAAGCTTTTTGCAACCAGCAGCATATTACTAAGCTCTATGCATACTCGGTATCTGACATGGCAGCTGACGTTATGTACAGAAAGCAGACTGAGATCAGCAACAGAACAAATCTCATTGTTTAATTATACTCAAGTTGAAGCTCTGTAATCACCTCTACTACTTTTATGAAAACATCGTAAAAGGTTTATGGAGCCAAGGAACACTAGTAAACAAATCTGCTTATGGCAGTATTTCTTTTGAATTTTCAAGAATAACTGACAGTAAGTGTAACAATAAACTATAAAGAACAGCCCAACTTCCTTGACCTAACTGGTCTTTGTTGCATTGAATCCCATTGAAATTAAGCAGACACTTAGGGGGAACATTATATAGATTTGACACTGACATGAAATAACAGGAGTTTGAAGTATATTCATGAATATTAGAACTTCAAGGAGACTAATGATGAAACATACTCAGCAAGTATCAACACACAGAAATACTCAATAAATATTAAATTCAGGAATGAATGAAAAAAAAAAAGGAATGGATTAAGAGAGCAGATTACTTTTGAAAACTGGAACCACAAAAGTGTAATTAATGGGATTTTTTGTGGAGTAGTCATTGTCCTGGGATCATGTCTGCTACCTTCATCCTTTCTGGAAGCAGACTAGAGGTACTCAAAAAGATAGCCAATCAGAAAGGATGTAAGAGCCCTAGCAGAATGCTTGGTTAGAGAGACATGGTTGAATTTAGCACCAACTAAGCCAACACGGCCTCTCCCTAAAAATTCACCAGTCTGCTACTGCCGGAAAGATAACACATTCCAGCCCAATCCAGCCAATACCCCACTGAAGCGAAAACAGTGACACAGCTTGGCTTCCCTGGTGCCTAAGAGACTTGCTGAGATGTAGGTAGACAATACATGTCTAAGATGTTCTAAAGGCCAAGTTTTATTTTATTCAAAGTTTTACCACGAATAGAAACTGGTGATAAAATGAGGAATGCCCGTGCTGTAGAGGTCTGTGGCAGCACAAAAAGATTCAAAATTTCTGAGAAGATTCACACCGCAAATATTCTAGCACACTCATTGTATTAGCATTCTTGTCCATCACAGTGGGGGAGGGGGGCAGGGGAGGGAAATGTCATTTAAAACTAATAGTGACCATAGCTGTTTCTTTCTTCTAAGATGAACTGGCAGAATTCATATCAGCAGGAACATTACTCTCTGTTGCTTCCTTCCTTTGGCAGATACTGGTCGAAAAGGAATAACAGAGGGACTGAAATTTCCAAGTATCTGCCCCACTTTTCTATGCCCCCAACAGATAAGATCCAAAGTAGATGGCTCTTAATTTGGCAGTACATGTAATGAGTTTTGATATGCAAAAATAAACCCGAGTCCCTGAGTAAGTGAAAAACTAAATTAATTTGAAAACAAGGCCTGAGAATTGTGATGAAGTGCTTCTTCCTGAAGAGATTAGCTTGAAGAATGAAACCAGAGACTACTGACTATGGAAGGTGACCAGTAAAAATTTCCAATAGACAGAATTCCCTAGGATGTTTAAAAACAAGAATTCCTAATAATCCATTTTAAGGTGTTTTACTGGAGTAAAGTAAACTCTATTTCCTCATTCTGAACCTTCAATAAAGTTTGGTGTGTGCACTCACACACATACACACATACACATACCTCTGTGTGTCTGATCTGAATAGCTTTTATATTGAGGAAAAGAAGCCATGTTCCATGAATGGGTGAACATAGTACATAAGGAGACATTTTGCCACAGGAGAGGAGATGAGCAATCAAGAATTAAATAGAAACAAGAAGTTGGACTTGAAGAATGTTAGCCTGAGGAACCTCAAAGAAATGTTGGGAGGATTTTGGATTTCCCACCAATTGCAAGATGAGGGTTAACTCAGTTTTTGAAATGTTCAAGGACAGATTTTATCAATTAAGATGACTTTGGCTTGCAAGTAACAGAAAACCCTGGCTCAATTTGACTTAAATAATAAGGTAGCTAATTATGTCATATTACTGCAAGGATAAAAGAAGAAGGGCAGAGAATATTGAGATGGGTTGGTTGACATTAAGGACTTAGGTCCTTTCAATATCTTCACTCTGACATTTCTAGCTGATAGCAAAGTGGGTAGAAGTTCTTGGCAATACATCAAGATACAATATCCAGAGTCAGGAAAGAGACCATTTATTGGAATCTTCCTTTTATGAATGAGGAAATCTTTCCAAGAAGCAACTCCAACAGACTTTCCTACACATCTAATTGGCCAGAACTGTATCACACGCCTGCTGTGAAACCAACCTGCTGACAAGGGGGGTTGCTCCCATCCAGAAACACCCTAAATGGCTTAGGCCAGTCAGGATTGACTCCTGAGTTGGGGATGAGTCATCTTCACCTAAGTCATAGGCAGATATAAGTAGATACCTAAAAAATTAGGATTGTTAGGTATATAGTGTGAGCTCCACTGGTGTTTGTGTCTCGAGGAAAATGACACATTGCATATATACAGTTTAGAGAATCATTTATGTAAAGTGCTTGAACAACTTGTACTAAGGCTAGTTTATTAGTCGTATAGTCATAAATAATGGTTTCGGTGGTTCTGTCAACAAGAAGTTCCTTTTGTTTTGTGGGAAGAACAGAAACAGAGACTCAAAGTTGATTTTTTTTTTCCAGCATAAAGGAAGTAGGACACATTTAGAAAAATGTGCTCAGTTCAAGGCATCATGTTTAAAGAAAACTGACAGAACCAGAGTACATGAAGAAATCCTATATTAGGAGGATGAGAAGGGATATTTGGAGAAAAAAGCCACTTGGGAGACTATAACTAAAGTCTCAATTTATTTGAAAAGTTAGTATGTGGAATGCAGCATAGACCTATTCTGAGTACTTCCACAGGTTAGAGGTAGGAAAATTGGCTGTAATTACAGACAGACACCCTTCAGGTCAAACTAACATGGCCAGCCAATAGCAGTGTTGTTGAGAGATTCTTGCTTTGGTGGGAAACCAGATCAGGTCAACGTGACTTTGAAACCTACTGTAAGCCGACACCCTACCTCATGTGTAGGCTGTGATGGACATCTGGGTATCCAGATATCTGGTCAAAATTATTCTCAGTGTGTATGTGAGAATGTTGTTAGATGAGATTAACCTTTCAATCGGTAGACTAAGTAAAGCAGACTGTCCTCCCAGATGCGTGTGGCCTCATCCAATCAGTTGAAGGCCTGAAAAGAACAAAACGGCTGACCCTCCTGAAAGGAGAAGGGAACTCCTCCTCCCTGATTGCCTTTAACCTGGGACATCAGCTTTTTTTCTTCCTTCAGAGTCAAATGGAAACATTGACTCTTTTTGAGTCTCTGGCCTCCTGGCTTTTGGACTAGAACTTACATCATTGGCTCTCCTGTGTCCCCAGCTTACTGACCACAGATCTTGAAGCTTCTCAGCCTCCATGTTATGTGAGCCAATTCTATAGAGAGAGATGGATAGTAGTCTCCTGTTGGTTCTGTTTCTCTAAAGAACCCTGACATACATGGACTGAGAACTTTTCACAAAGCAAATCTTTTCTTCAGTTCTTACAGGTGAGTAATTCATGCTCTGTAAATTAACTTTTTGCTTATTGCTGGTTTGAGGAAGACTAGAACTATGGTTCTACTTCAATTTTTATTGATCCATTCATCATCAGTGAGTTCTTTTCATTAGAAAATGGAAACGGGGTGCCTGGTTGGCTCAGTCGGTGGAGCATGTGACTCTTGATGCTGGGTTTGTGAGTTCGAGCCCCACATTGGGTGTGAAGATTACTTAAAGATAAGATCTTAAAGAAAAAACTGTTAACAGGTGGGCTACAGGATCTTTTGCCTTCCTCCAGAGGTCATGGTAAAATAATTTTTGAGAAATTCTCTGGTCTAGACCACTTCAAAAGTCTCCTAGAACTTCAAAATCCCATTATTATATTAATTTATTGGTTCCATAATTTTTTTCTTTGCGACTTCACGCTTTACTTTTTTCTGCTCAGAAAAAAGAAACACAATGAGTCAGAAGTGGAATAGAGAAAACTATAGGTTGTATTTTAAAATGGTCATTTCAAAAATATAGAGGGGTGCTTGGGTGGCTCAGTTACCTTCAGATAATGCCATCTTTGTACAGCAGTATTTGTGCAATTATTTGAATATTTTACCACGTTTGAGCTTTATATTTTATAAAAGTTAATGACTAAAATTGAAAATGTTGCCATTAATACTACAGTTGAGACAAAGTCCAAAAAAAAAAAAAAAATTAGGTTTTCCTAATGTTGTGAATCGTTAGCCCAAATCAGATTCTTTGTTGAACTTGGAGTTGATTTCCTGTGAATTCAAATATGAAAGGAAAGAACTATATGAGAGCACATTTAGAAAACACTGGAAATTTATCCTTGACAACTGTGTCTAAAAACATAAAATACAGTGACAAAGGAAATGGAGAGATTGTTAAAGTTATGGATTGAAAATTAACATCCTTAAGTATTCCAGAGATTCAAACACAGAAAGAACATGATATAAACAGAATAAGGATGCAACTCACTAATGAACCCATTATCAAGAGAAAACTGGAATTCAAATTTTTCTCAGTAATTTTCTGAAGTTTATAAAACATTAATAGTTATGGTCAGTACTCTACAAAATACACATCAACTTCCTTCCAACATGAAAATAAATTTCATCTACTAAATGTCGCCATAAATGGGAGAAATGGAATGTGAGTTAAGAAATTTATCATTTTTAATGTTTAACCCAGGTTTTAAATATATTAGGTATACATATGGCAGGGGTTAAAAAATAAAGCCTTTGTACAATAATTAGAATATTCTAGTATTTATATTATTGAGTTACGAGCCTGGTGTAATAGGTCTTAACTTTTGCTCATTTAACTTTCATACATTTTGGGGGACCACAGTATGTACAAAAGCAGACAATTACTTGTATTCTTGGAGCTAGATCCCTCTCTCTCGGGGAGTTGAGGGAAACGTGACCACAGATGAGAATACAAAGATAAGCTGATGTTGGATTGTGTAAGGCTGTAAAAGACACACAAAAGAGTTCAGACTATCCTGAGACTAATGGAAGTATTGAAAGGGTTGAGGCAGAGGAGTTCTATGAACCTATTTGCTCCAGAAGATCATGATAGTTGCAGTATGAAGAGTGGATATGTGGGGGGAATACACTGAACTCACGGGATCTGCACTGCAGTGATAGTAAGCAGGTAATAATGGTCAGGATTAGGAAAGTGGCAGTTGAAACGGAGTGGAGTGGATGACTGTGATATACCGAAAAGGAAGGTTTAACAGATTGTGGTGATAGAATGGATGTTGAGGAAGATGGAAAATTCAAAGTACACATTTAGATTTCTGGTTTGGGGCATTTGGGTGGGTGATGGCATCAGTTCAGTTTGGACACTTTGTGTTTGAGCTGGGTATGTATGAAACACCCAAGAGATACCAAGTAGGGAATTGAATATCAGTTTCAAGCTTAGGAGTGTGATCCTGGCTAGGAGTCATCAACATATGGATAGTAAAGCCACCAGCATAGATGAGATCATCCAAGAAGAATGTGTAGACTAGATTAAGTGATAAGAGCCTTACCATTCCTTGAATGGCAATATTTAAACAAAGACATAAGGTCCAAAGGTCAAGAAGGCGGGCCAGAAAGGAAACTTTGAAGTGTGGCGTCACAGAAGCTAAGAAAACAGATTGTTTTAAAAAAAGGCGGAGTGGGGGAGGATGGTCAACAAATTCAAATGCAGTTGAAACATTAAGAAGTGAGAGATATTATACAATAAGGATGATATTGGTGACTTTATCGGAGTAGTTTCAAAGCAGTGTTGGGAACAAAAGCCTGATTACAACTGGTTGAGGAGTAACTTGGAGGTGAGGAAGGAGAGATAGCAAGCACAGAAAATTCTCCGAAAATTTTTCTTTAGTGAAAGAAAGGAGAATCTGGGTAGAAGCTAGAGGGAGGGAAGATATGAGGGAGATACTTTCAACAAGGAAACAGTAGAGTGAGAGGTTGAATACACAATAAAAAGAGAATAATTGACTGAGTGTGGCCCTTCAGTAGATGGGAGGAGTTGAGGTCCAAAATACAGTCAGAATGACGTGGAAAGAATGAAGGACTGGATATGGATCAAAAGCTGGGGGCTGGGTTATAAAAACTAACATGCACTATCTCATGTAATTTTTAATTCTTATAATAAACTATTCAGAGTATTTTTAAAAGATTTTAAGTAATTTCTACACCCAATGTGGGGCTCAAACTCACAGCCCCGAGATCATGAGTTACATGCTCTACCAAACTAAGCCAGCCAGGCACCCGCAGTATAAGTATTTTAAAAGGCAGAGAATGATAGAATTTGTTCAAGTGTCCTGCTTATTAATAATATTTTCTCTTTCAAGACTTAAACCACCTAGATTTAAGGGACCTAGCCAAACATTCCTTCCTTTGTAAGGTCTGTGGTACAAAGTCTGAAATACAGTAAATATTGAATAAATGCTAATTAAATTCCCTTGGCTGACTCTGGACTCCAATAATCAGCTGCTTCACCACTGACAGCATCTAATTCTCCCTTCTGGCTTCTCAGATCTGTACCTTTTGGTCTAATCCTCTGTACCTACTGGATCCTTCCTGACTTTGTAAATACCTTCTGTTCTGGTCTATCCCCACCTCCCCACCTCTACCCTTTTCCAGGACAAACTGATTTATGATAGTATAATTCATTTTTATGAAGTATATTAACCACTAAATTCATATTCTGCATGAAGATATGAAGGTATTCTGTGCATGTGTATACGCCCCTGCGCCCCCCCCCCCCCGCATTCCCCCCCCCCCCCCCCCGCCAAATATAAGAATTCGGGAGCCATTAGAAATTGCTGCTGGGCATGTGATGATTCCTCTGAAAAGTAACACAACTTATGAAATTGAACAAAAACTAAGATGGGTATCAATTTTAATAGATGCTAACCAAAGGCTTATTTTTATAGGCTTTGTCAAAATACATGAAAGAGCCCTTAAGATTGGGTTCTTCATATACTAGTGATGAAAATGTACAATCTTATTTATAGTTAACAAGTATAAAAGTTTGCTCAAGGTTGAAAGATGACAAAGAAACCTGTAGAGAAGTAGAGAGATTAAAATAGAATCAAGTTTATCTATTACCTCATTCCAGGGAAGTATTTTATTTGAAAGATCAATATGAGCAGCCAATGGCTTCTAAACAATGAATACTTGATTACAGAACAAGAAGAATTGATTTTGGAGCTAGAATAGTGACAAGAGGACAATGTAAAATACAGTCCATCATCTCACGTACCTTAGCTATAACTGTATCTTAAATAAAATCATATGAGAATACTACACAGCTACAAGTCCGAAACTTTAGTACGTATGTTATTAACATTTCTTTTAATAGATCAGAAAAAATGAAAAGAATCAATATAGAAATATTTTCAGCTATACAAATTCCAGAGCTTTCCTGATTAAAAAAAAAAAAAAAAAAAAAAGGCTGAGGATTCCACCATTATTTACACACGTTTTTTCTACCCAGAAAATGTTTATTATCTAAAACAATCTTACCCATGTTAACCCTAGGCAAAGTGAATGCTGTCATTAGGCAACAGACTTGTTATTTGACACTTACATGTACTTGCCACATGCCAGGTACTGTTCTAAGTACTCTACAGGTATTCACTCATTTAATCTTAAAACCATGTAACAGAATATGGCAAATAATAATTTAAAAAACTAAAATTGCTATTTTTCTCTCCTACCCCATCATATGTAGTCAGTAAAAATACAGAAAAGCCCAGTGAAAAGATATTTAACTTAGACTTGTAAGATTTGAATTTGTTTCTGGCTCTATTTATGGTTCTGGGCAGAGCTTCCCCAACCTGACTGATGATCAGAATTCAAAGGAAGGTGTAATAGTTTATATTTGCTAGATAGATAGATAGATAGGTAGATAGATAGATAGATAGATAGATAGATAGATAGATAGATATAGATAGATAGCTATAGGTAGATAGATAGATGAAATAAACTTTACTTTGAGAGACAAAGACAGTGCAAGCAGGAGAGAGGCAGATAGAGAATACCCGAGCAGGCTTCACGCTGCCAGCTGTGGATCCTAATGTAGGGCTTGAACCCATGAACCATGAGATCATGACCTGAGGTGAAACCAAGAGCCAGACGCTTAACAGACTATGCTACCCAGTTATATTTTTATTTATGTAACTATATACATAAGGGATCACCCAAGACTTTCTGACTTTGTTTGGAGTGGGATTTCCCTTTAAAGCTGTACAGGTGACTCTGGGGAGTAGTGACACTTGGGGACCACTGATTTCAGTCTTATCCTCTAATTTCCTGACAGAAGTATGGAAATATGTGGTCCACAAGGGTGGACATGAAGAATTATAATAAAGGCCTAAGTTGTCAGACCTCTGTTCCTTATACATTCTCACCAGAGTGGCCACAAAAAAGGAGGGGGCTACTTGAATATTTAAGCAAAAATATTAGAAACGGTATCATACAAGTGACTGTCATCTATGGTACCTGTATAAGCCTACCCCTCCAAGGCCTGATGCCAATAAAAGTGAAGGAGGAAACGGAGGCAATGGCCTCACTAAGTTAAATTATAAAGCAAACCAAAACAAATGATCTTTTCCTCAATGTGTGGAAAACGTGCACACACACACACACACACACACACACACACACACACACACACAAACACACCCCTAAAAGTTTCCGAGGTGATTATAAATATGGGTTTTTTTCTTTAAGTATTCAACGGATCATCACAAGATACTTTTTATTTTCATCCCTAAAATGCTTTTGAGTATTTATGCCTGACATCATAAAGAAGACAAAGATGAATAAAACAAAGTTCCTGCCTTTTTGGTGAAGACACAGCCATAAACACAAGAATAGCAGTTTAAGTTTTAAAATTTTAAGTTTGGCTGAATTTTAGATTCTGCAGGCAAGCAATCTTAAGCCAGAAATGTCCCTATTCTAAATATATTCTGGCATAACTGTCATATCAAGCTGGTAACCATGGTATAAAGTCCTACAGGGAACAGTGCATTTGCAAATCTCAAAAATTTGACTTTGACTCTGCTACTTGACAATTTGTAGCAAGTCTTTAAGCCTCTGAGCCTATTTTTTTGAACAATGCGAGCCTCACAAAGTTGTTGTGAAAACAAAATGAAATAATATGTTATGGTGTCATGAGTACTATAGACAGCATTCATAACTCTACTAATGATAAACATGTATTCTGAATTTCTTTCCCATCAATAGTGACAAATTGCTAATAACCAACTGCTTTCTTATCTGGCCAATACACCCAAAGAAGCTTTTGTTGTTAACAGTTGCTCCTATACCTGTACTTATTGTACATTAATATTTTCATGAATTGGCAGGTAATGAGCGTGTGCATAAAATGTGCACATTATATTGCCATGAATATGTTTAAATGTGTTTATATATGCATATACCTTTCGAAAAAAATACCGAAGCCACTAATCTAATGGGCAAAATTTCATCTACTTTAAGGATAGACATTGGACAAAAGTTCACAGGCCTATACATTTTATTTTGTGTTTCTGATTAAATAATGATGGAAATGACAGAAGATTCACAGGAATGTTTCATGTTTCAGACAACCATGGAATTGCATGTCAAATTCTTATTATTCTATAGGGACATGAGTAATGCTTTCATAGAAAATTCCAGTTAAATGACTGCAGTAAACTAATCATTTATTTCTAAACAAGATTCCGACAAAAGCATACCTACCTATACATCCTCCCAAAGCATATATTAGCTATAACAGCAGTGAATCTAGGACTGTAGTTACTAAAATTTCTTTTACTTTTTACTCATACTGTATTTAACACATAAGGTTTGATCATAAATAATAAAAATTAAACACATAAGTCAAAAAGAAATCTAACCCTATTTTTTTTTTTTTTAATCGAAACCCATTTCAAAAACAGAATCCTTCATGTTGAGTTGCTCAGGCAACAAATTTAGGAATGCTCATGAGTTCTTCAGGATATTAGTGCTAATTATTAATAATATGTAGTTACAATCATACCCTTTCATCCAAGTACCTCAAAGAGCTTTTAAAGTATTAATTTGTTATTTCTTATATCTCTGAGAGGCAGGCCAGTAGAAGGCTATTATTATTTCTATTTTACAGTCAAAAACTAGGGCAGGGAGAGGTTAAGTGACTTTGCTAGGGTCATATGGTGAGCAAAGAACAAAAAAGGGACTTGAGGTCATTGTTCTCATTTCCAGTTCACTATGGTATCCATTATACAGTGGTTTAAAACACCTACATGTATTTCTATTCTAGAAAGACTGAGAATAATGTATTTGAATAATCTAAGAACTAAAGGTGAGAGTTCCTCATTTTTTATGTTCAAAAATGCTGAGTAAAAACTAATAATTAGTCTCTGGTTTGCCGCTGTAGCTATTATTTATAGGGCTTTTGTTATTTGTAGCTTTCTGAAGCCTCGGCTCAAAATAATCCATTCTATTTCTGACTGCTTTCAGCTAGGTTAACATGGCTATGAACAACCAAAAAGCAGCTGAGACAGGCTGACTAATGAACTTGTGGTTGTCTTTCATTGTGTTCCCACTGCTCACTCTTCTTGAAGTCATCCTTCTTCTAATTCTCCATTCAACAGATATTTGTGCAACCTATCATCCTCAGTCCTTAGTCTGTGGCCACTTTAAATAAGCTAATGTCAAAAGTAAATATATAAATAAACTATTGTCAATGATTAAATTTTAAAAAAAATTGTGAAATTAATCATGATACTTCATCTCTTGAGTTTGTAACGCTATACTAGGTACCATCGTCATATTCAGTTTCTTGTAAGCCTGACCTTTCTGGTCCTTACAAGAACATTAAACATTTGAGTATTAGCATGGGGGATTTTAAAAATGTTCTATTTCAGCAATTTGCCCAAGAAAAGGTAGCATGAAAGAAGTGGTTTTGAAACTGTGCTCAATAAAGGGAGACTGCAGTGGGCTTGGATGTGGTGATACAAAACCTGTGATGTTTTTAACTTCAGCCCAGAATCTCCCTCAGAGCTTCCAGACACATGTAGCAACTGCCATTGGACTGCACCGCTGGTACTTCACTCACCAGGTCCCAAATGGCACTTTTCCACATCCCCTGCCGGAGTCCAGCCATTCACTATCTCCTTTTTACAACTTTACCCTCCCCCCCAAACCAAAACAAGGCATCATTATTGCTACTTCCGTTCCCTTACCCAGAATCTGCCCTCAGCAATTACATTTACATTCAGTTGATCTGGCATCCTGATATTTTAGGAATCCATGTTTTTTGGATGCCAACTACCATTCACATAATGGTCCTTATCCTTTCTCTGGATTTCTGTAACGTCCCTTGTCTACAAGCCCTCCTGCCCTACTCCTCCCCTCAACTAACATCCTCCACCAACAGCCTAAATTGTAAATCTATCCAGGCTCATTCCTCTATCCATGGCCTCACCAAGACATGAAACACAGTTCACGATTTGGTTCCTATCTGCTTCTCCGGACTCATCTTTTTTCAGTAACCCAGGCTTGAACTTTAAACCCTGTAATTACTACTCAGACTTCTAAACACGTATCATCTGTCCCTGGGCTGCATGTCTTTTTCGTTAAGATCTGGATTTGCCATCCCATCTCTTATGTTTGTGCTGGGAAATCCCTTATCTTGAAACTCTAACACAGTTAGTGGTCATCTATTCTTTCCTCCGTACACCTTGATATATACACTTCCAATCATAATTGCTTTTATGTCTGCGCATCAGACTGGGCATTCCTTGAACGAGGTGTGCAAAACAGGGAGTGGGTACTCAATAGGGGTGGGGAGGGGGTGGAGAAAAGGTAATAAATAAATGGCAGGAGATAAGACTCTATTTGCTAACGGATGTTAGGCAAAAGATCTATTTCGAACCTGTGGAAGGATTCAAATAAAGCAACAGATTTAGTGGAACTACTTCTAACTTAAGCTACCAAATCACAACACGGAGCCGCCGTTTGATCTCAGCGCCACACCAGACACCAGACCTGCGGTGTCCAGGGGGTTCAAGTGCTCTCAGCAAAAGATCACAGACCATCCGCGGGGGGCGAGTTCTCCAGGGATCAGCAGATAGATATGAGGCCCAGCGCAGGTACCGAAACCCTCCAGCCAGGGCAGGAGACTGACCAAACCATCTCCAAGGATTCGGCCCGCGAGGAGCCACGTCGCCAGCTCCCCTTTGGGAAACCCCGGCCACAGGACAGAGCGGCCTCCACCCTAGGACAGCCAGGGAGAAGCGGCTGCCCCCGGAAGCAAGATGGCGGCCTCGCTTTCCCCTCCTTCCCCGGGAACCCCCTCCCGGTCCCCAGAAGAGAGACAAGGACGTCGCGGCGCCGACGCTGAGATCCGGGAACCTCCGCGGGGCCCGCGGCCACTCCCGGGCCCCCGGGAGGCGACTCCACCTCGCCGGACGCGGGGAGTCGGGTGTGGGGCCGTCCAAAGGGCAGCGCAGCCCGCCCTCGGCACGCAGAGGGTGGACGCCTGCTAGCCCGCGCCCTCCTGGCCATTGTTCTCCAGCTCCGGCCCCAACACCCCCCTTCTCCGCTCGCGAACAGGAAGTTACTCCCCAGCCGGCCCCGCCCCGCTTCCCAGCGCCCCGGAAGTGATCTGCGGCGGCTGCTGCAGAGCGGCCAGGAGGAGGGTGGATCTCTGGAGAGCGGAGCGCCCCTAGTCCTCCTCCTCCTCCTGCCGCCCAGGCTCCGCCGCCGCCCGTCGGACTCGTCCTTCTGCCTCTCGCGGCGGGGAACCTCCCAGACGACCAGGGCTGAGCTCTCTCCGGCCGAAGCCAGCTCAGCCGCGGCTTCCGGAGCCCGCGGGGCGGCAGACCGGCTTGCGGTGCAGGTGAGCGATGCCTGCCCGGGCCGCCCCGGGAGAGGTTGGGGCCGCTGGGGCGGCGGCGGCGGGGGTGTGTCCGGGCGGCGGCCGGCCGAGGCCGAGGCTCAGGGCCCGGACGCGGAGATTGCAAGTGCCGCGTTCTGCCCGGGGACGAGCCCAGGCTGGAATCCGGGGCGCGGTGTTCGCTGCTGTGCGGGCGAGTGTACGCCCGAGAGCCGGCGGCTGCGGCGCGGTCCTCCGAGCCCAGCACCTCCTTGAGTTGGCCTCGTCGGAAGGTCACCCCGCATCTCTGGCCCGCCGCGCCGAGGTCCCCGCCTGGGCGGTGCCCGCGACCTGGGGGGACCCATCGCCACCGCCGCAGTCCCCGCGCCTCACTCCGCCCCTCTCCCCTCCTTCCCTTTCTTCCAGTCCTCGCGTGTACCAGAGCAGTTGCTTTTTAAGCATCTCCGCCAAGGTTTTGTGCCAGTCTAAGGAATGGCTTTTTCAGACTGAAGTCATTAGATGCTCCGCATTGAACTGCACTGGTTTACCCATATTAGGGTAATCCAGCCTCGAAAACGAAGAAGAGAATATAGATGTTGAGCGAGGGGGTGTTTCCTTCGTGGTTCTTTCCTTAAGGTTTTCCAGGAGTGGAAGATGTGATTTGTATGCTTTAGGCTGGGTATATATGTGTAAGTGGGCAGGGATGACAGCACAGAGAGGTGGCAGTGTTGTTTCAAGGTTGAAGGAGAATTAGGGAGTTAACTGGCCTTTGCTGGGAAACCTGAACGTCCAGACTTGTGAGAGCTTATCCAAGTGTCTTTAGGGTTGTGTGAGAACTCCAGTGCCACGCCCTACGTGTCAAGCTGAAAAGCACCCAATTTACAAATTGTGTTTGGTTGGGGGAGGGGGAGCTTTATAAAACGTGTGTCATAAGTTAATTCTTGTCGTGAAAGTACAGTACAACTTTAATCGTGTTCCCAAACTCGGATAACAAAATTTGTTAGTAAACTCGCAGAAGGCTTTTTTTTAGCTTCTTTTTTAATGTATTTAAATGTATCTTACTCGTTTATGTGGGTCTGTCTCTATTAATACAATATTACTATAAAATGACTTGTGACTCTTCAGACATTATTTTTAGACTTTGAATTTTTTCAGGGCAGGAACCATGTCTTATGCATCCATGTGTTCCCATGCTATGTCCCTGGAACAAAGAAGTTATTCCCATATTTCCACTGAATGAATGTGTAGGTGATCCCACAGTTGTTGCCTCAGGAAACATTTATTTTGTTGGGGTTTTTGTTTGTGTTCTAGTTTCTTGGCACATACAGACTTTGCTTTGTCTTAATGTTTTTTTAGCAGGGTTAAAGGACGATTCAAGAAGAATCCTTTGCTGTCCTTCCAAAACTGTCCTCCCCTGAAAGGTTAAAATTATATTTGGGCTATTGTGATTAGGCATTATAATAACTTGTTGTATTCCAGTCTTAAATACTTACTACTTAAGCATGTGTGTCCAGAGTTATTAAGAGATTTTCTAGTGACAGTAAGTTTATGTTTGGAGTTGATAACTGTTCCCCGTCTTAATCAGAAAGAGGAAATTGGGAGTCACCACTGTTTGGAAAACATGGTACGTCACAGAATTGGTTACAGTGGCTTATTTCTCCCATGGGTACATGAAATCCTCTGACATCCTGGTATGACCTTGGCATGATTTACCAGTAGGCACTTCCACATTTCTTTTCAGAGATCCAGGTGTTCTCTAGTGTGACTGCTGAATGTGCAATCATTTGTATCACTTATTTTGAAGTAGTTCATACAACACTTCTTTGCAGGGCTCTCAGGGAGAAAGGGCCTACTTATAGGGAAGAATCTTGTCTACATTTGTTTATGGGGAGAGTTTTTGTCTCTAGAGGGTAGGGTTATTTTCACTTTAGGGAGGTCCAAAAAAAAAAAAAAAAAGTGCTGATATCTTCTTTCCCCTCCAATTGTCTGGTGGCGGTCCTGCACTGGTTTTCCAGCTCAGCTTCTGCAGAACATAAATAAATGTACCAGAATCACTTCTTGTATGTGTATCAGTGTTCTACACACTTGTATTCCTTAGTGGATGGAGGGCAAGGACAGTCACTTTTAGAATACAATGATATTTTTAAGGAGGGAAAAGATTATGATTTGGAAGAAGTAGGGAGACAGTTTATGGTTTTTATTGTTTTATAAAATGTTTTAACTCTCAGACACTAAGGTGAGGGAAGCCTGCAGTTTCTTATCTCCGAAACATCACCACTATACAGAGGTCAGATTTTTCTATTTTAATTCAACAACCCTCTTGGTAATAAATCCGTATACATTGATTGCCTGCCAAGCGCTATGTTAAGAGCTTTAGTTATATTATTTTTAAATCTCCACAGTACCTTTGTAAGATAGGCAGTTTTGCCGTACTTTACTAAGACTAAGTGAAGTTATTATTGGCTGGAGGCTAGTAGCTGGTAATTATTAGAATCTGGATTTGAAAGTAATGAATTCTGAGAGCATTGCATATTGCAATTAATCCTAAAAGGCTGAGGAAAAACAAGATTCTGATTGAGCTGAGCTTCAGGAATGTGAAGATAATGGGCCCTTCAGCACTCTTGGCCATCCAGTGGGTCCTGGGGTTACCACTGTTTATTTCCAGCGTGCCTGCAAATACAGTGTTCTCATCTGCTGTGTATGCCATGATGAAAAAATGGTTGGATATTGTTCGGATAGGTGCCCTGGAGGAGTAGAGTATTAGGAACTCAACAGTGGTGTTGATACCGCTTTTTTACCTCTGAAGTACCTGAATAATCCCTACTTGAGAGGACTATGGAAAACCTATTTTGTAGTGGCCTTTCCTGAAATCTTGTTTTTCAGTTCTTTCATTAAAGGAGGTTGGGGTGGGGGAGGTTGTAGGGGAATTGGGAAGAATGGTAAAAGAGGCAGGGTTGTCTTGGGTCTGTTTTTACCATTTCGGACCATATATCGTTTTCTCTTTGGGTTTAGTGTAGAGGCTTAAAGGTGGCAGAACTCTTGTAAGGGTCTAATTGCTATTCACCCTTTCCCAGCCTGTGCATTTCTTTTTCCTTTCAAAAAATGCACTTTTTAAAAAAAATTTTTTTTTAACATTTATTTATTTTTGAGACAGAGAGAGAGAGAGAGAGAGAGAGCATGAACAGGGGAGGGTCAGAGAAAGAGGGAGACACAGAATCTGAAACAGACTCCAGGCTCTGAGCTGTCAGCACAGAGCCTGACGCAGGGCTCGAACTCACGAACCATGAGATCATGACCTGAGCCGAAGTCGGACGCTTAACCAACTGAGCCACCCAGGCGCCCCTCAAAAGATGCACTTTTAATGGGCTTGATTTCAAGGATGTGTTCATCTCTTGGTTTAAAAAAAAAAAAAAAAAAAAAAGTATGTAGCTCTAAGTAAAATATGGCTCATTCTCCAGTCCCCATTAGTAATAGTTTTTCTTTTTTTCTTTACATCTGAGACACCTTTTTTACTACCTTATGACACTCATAAGGATTTGGCTACCATATAGAAAAAAATGAAATTAAAGCTCCATGAGTTTTAAGAGTCACAGGAATACACTTTAGAAGAGAATTTAAATCTCTGATATAATTATACCCAAAGGTATAGTTGCTCAACATCAAGATTGTAGTCTGTGCAAGCCAAAAACAGCAAGCTGACATAAAATATTGTGATATTATTCTTAAAGGCCTTCACAGTTAGAATTCACAGTTAGAATTGTGACACACACAATCTCTTTGAAATCTGAGGTCCAGTTGGGTTGCCGAATTCACTTATTGAAACTAAAGGTCAGGGTTTGACAATGTTGTGTTGGAGAATAAGACATAGTAGGATTATGAAATGACTTCTACTCCCAGATGCATTGTGAAGGGTGGGCAAAGATCCCCGGTTTCGACAAACATCACGATTGTAGTCATCTAAGCCACAGGATCCCTGCTTTCTAACGCAGTTGAGTAGCTGGCATAGTAACTGATTGAAAATGGAGGTTGCCCACTACTGATTGCAAATACTTTAGTTCAGCTGCCCTGTCTAGGTCCGTTCTGGATTATTGCAGCAGCCTGTTAGCCTCTTGGTGCCACCCCACCTCCATCTTTTCTCCACACTTGGTTAGAGCAGTTATGACACTCCCCTACTTTAAGCCCTTTCGCAGCTCTTTCTTGCCCATTAACAAAATCCAAACTCCTTTTATCCCTAAATCTCATATAAAAAATTCTCAAGACCTACTCCTTACCTAACTCTCTAGCCTCATCTCTTCTCTTGCAGGGTATTCTGTTCCAGCAATACCAGGCTTCTTGAATGCTAGCGTTTTCCTAGTCCTCCATTTCCTCTTCCGTAGTTACTTTTAGCCATTCCTCCTTATTCCAGTTTAGTAATGCCTACTTATCTTCCAGCACTCAGTTTAGTATCTTGATTAGATTCTTTCTCTTGATCTCATCCCTCAAACAACAGGAAACCAACCAACCAACCAATCAAATAAGAACCCCAGGAACTTTCAAGACTGGGCTGGTTCCTCCTATTATGTGCTGCCGTAAAATCTAACATAGCACTTACCACTATGGACAGTGCCTTCATTAGTCTATTGTAAATTTTGTTGATCACAGTCCATAGTAACCTCATAGGTACATACATAAATATACTCTTAAAAGCCTTCACAAGGGGCACCTGGGTGGCTCAGTAGGTTAAGCATCTGACTTTGGCTCAGGTCATCATCTCAAAGCTCATGAGTCCAAGCCCCACATCAGGCTCTGTGCTGACAGCTCAAAGCCTGGAGCCTGCTTCAGAGACTGTTTCTCCCTCTCTGCCCCTCCCCTGCTCACACTCTGTCTCTGTCTCTCTCTGTCTCTTTCAAAAATAAACATTAACAACAACAACAAAAACCTTCACAGGCCTTTATCAGAATCTTTAGTTCATGACATCCTTGTCATATCAATAATTTTTTCACAGCATCCCTAGGTCAAAAGAAACACCTAACAGTTTATTAAATAGGCCCAGACAATTTAATAATTATTTATGTCCTAAAGATTTAGTAGTCATTTGAAAAAAATAATACACATAAATTAAAACAAATTACTTTTTTTTTCTTAACTGCAGAATATTCCATGGCGTATTCAACCTATGTCCTGTACTTGGACGTTTAAGTAATTTCCAATATTTTTCAATTATAAATAATGTTATAATGAAAATCTTTACATATGTGTGTCTTTGTATTGTTGGAGGTAAATATTCAGGATAAATGCATATATAAGATTTGTTAGATATTGACAAATTCCTCTTCTTAATGGAACTCTACTATTTTGAATACCTTCCAGCAATGTGTAAGAGTTCCACAGCCTCAATGGACTATATTGTCAAGTTTTTGAATTTCTGCCAATCTAATAGGTGAGAAATGGTATCTCAGTATAGTTTTAATTTGTAAATTGAACATCTTTTTGTACATTAAAGGGTCATTTTTTTTACATTTAAAAATTAAATGTTCATGTTATTTACCTACTTTTTAAGTAATTTTTGGTCTTTTTCCCTCAGGTTTTAAAAGTTCTCTTTATTTAAGAATGTTAACCATTTAGGGGCACCTGGGTGGCTCAGTCGGTTAATCGTCGACTTTGGCTTAGGTCATGATCTCATGGTTCGTGGGTTCAAGCCCCATGTCGGGCTCTGTGCTGACAGCTAAAAGCCTGGAGCTCGCTTCACATTCTGTATCTCCTTCTCCCTCTGCCCCTCCCCTGCTCACTTGTGCTCGCACTCTCTCTCAAAAATAAATATTAAAAAAATTAAAAGCAAAAAAAGATTGTTAACCATGTAACTTTGATGTATGTTGCAGATACTTTGCCCACTCATCTTTGGCATTGCTTACAGGGTTTTTTGGACGTGTGAAAGTCTGTTCTTGTGTAGTTAAATATATTAATCTTAAATTTTTTGCATCTGAATTTTTCATCATCATTAGAGAGTCATTCCTTATCCTCAGGTTGTAGAGGAATTCACCCATGCCGCCTTCCGGTATTCTTATAGTTTCATTTTCCGCATTTAGTTTTCTGACCCATTTGGAGTACATTTACGTTTATGGTGTGAGGAATGGGTATAATGTTATCATTTTCTACATGGCTCTCTAGTTGTCCCAGTGCCATTTAGTTTTTAAAAATCTTGGCTCCCTTTGTCATATACTAGAATTTTTATGGAGTTGGGTGTATTTTACTCTGTTGAACTGTTTATGCACCAGTACCATACTGGTTTAATCATGGGGGCGTTGTATATGATTTAATATCTGGTAGGTCTATGCCCCATTATAACTTGTCCTCTTCTGTGTCGTCCTTGCTGTTCTTGCGTGTTGTATTTTTCCATATGCACTTCGGTGTCAATTTTTCTAAGTCCATTCATTAAAAAGATCATTGCTATTTTTATTGAGATTGCATTAAACTTATGATTTAACTTAGAACTGATTTCTTGATGGTGTTGGAGACATCTTAACCTAGAACAAGCAATGTTTTTTCATTTTCTTAAATCAACTTTTGTGTCTTTGGGGAAAGGTCTATGGTTTTCTTCGTATAAGTTTTGAACATTTCTTGTAGAGTTTATTCCTAAGTGTTTTATCTTTTGTTGTTGTTGTTACCGTTATAAATAGAATTTTCTTATACATTATATCTTCTAATTGGTTATTATTCATGTAAATGAATAGTGCTGATTTCTGCATGTTTTCCTGCTACTTTGCTAAAGTCTTATTGTTTGAGTTACTTTTATCATTGCTTCCTTTAGGCTCAGATATACTATCGTGTCACCTGTAGAGATTTCAATCCTTTCTTTTCCAATGGTTATGCCTCTAAATGTTTATGTTATCTAATTGCATTGATTAGTATCTCCAGAACAATGTTAAACAGAGGAATAACAGTGTCTTCAATAAGACATGCTGATTGTTTTGTTGTATTATTTTTTTCTGTGGATATGCAAAAATCTACATTGTACTAGATATTATCTTAGCTATGGAAGTGTCTTTCAAAGCCTGCAGTCCTTCACTGTGTCTGTAAGAGACACTAAATGGAGATGCATGTGGTTAGAGGCAGGAAATACTGACTTTCCTAGTGGACAGAGCAAAGTACAAAGATAAGCAAGGTGAGGACTAATATAAGGTTTCCCAGTTCACACAACCAGTCCTAAGTTTTGTTCTTACCTTGCCACATAGTTCTTCTGAACTTCATTTCAGTCTTCTCTCAGCCAGTCATGCTTGCCATAGGGTAACCTCCTTTTCTCCTCTAGGCTAAAGCTGCCATGGGTCTGTGAAGATCTAAGGATTCCCTTCTAGGCTTTCGCAGTCTTTTTTTTTTTTTTTTTTTTTTTTTAATGTTTATTTATTTTTGAGAGAGAGAGAGAGCCCACTCAAGCTGAGGAGGGACGGGGAGGGGGGACAGAGGACCCAAAGCTGTACTGGCAGCAGAGAGCCTGATGTGGGGCTTGAACTCACAAACCACGAGATCGACCTGAGCTGAAGTTGGATGTTTAACCAGTTGAGCCACTGAGGAATCCCTAGGCTTTCACAGTCTTAAGTGGTGTCCTCATATTGTAGACAGATAAATTAGGCTTACCTTTTATTGATGTGGTCATGGCTTGGCTCCTTGGGTCTGTAGGTCATATGGCAAGTCAGGTTTATAATTAAATGAGCTTATCCCTGGGAGTGACCTAGAGTACACAGATGTAGGGTTGTTCCAGAGAAGTTTGTAGAGCCTGGATCATCTGTTTTTTCTCCACAATTCGTTTTGGAAGACCCAGTCTTCTAGCTGGAAGTGATGTGTTTGTGTGGAATCAAGTGTTGGGTGGGCATCCAGCATATATGGTGTCCACATGCCGGTTATGGATACACACCAGTGTTGCCTCCCAAGTTCTAGAGGGTGCTTTCATTCGACTGCCATCTAAGTCACCCAGAAAGTTCAAATAGCACATTTTCCGTAAATTCTTATAATTTCACAATTATCTAGGTCCATTGGTGAACTCTCAGTCCACATCCTGTTTCTGTGTTTGTCATTCTAAGCATTTCCTTTCCCAGGAGTGCAGGGAAGGATATTTATTAATTTCTTGCCTCCTGGGCTGACGTGCTCCTCCCCCAGAAGTCCCTGCAACTCTTAGTCCATGGTCTGTTGTCCATCATCATGGTCCCAGGAGCGCTGGTAGGTGGGGTGTTTAATAATCCCTTTTGGTCCCAGCTTTGAGGAGCTCTCACTCACCAGGCCGTTTGTCCATCTCTGCTTTTCCCAGGACCCATGTTGCCTTTTTCTCTCTGGGTCACATTGCCTCACTGGCATGCAGTTCATCCTTGAGAGGTTTTGGGGATGCCTTGCTGTGAAAACCCTCAAGTCTCACCCTCCGGTAAATTGATGGCACCTTGATGGCAGAGCTTGGGCAGGAGGTTGGTTTTTTCCTGTTCCTTCCCCCCCTCCCCCCCCCCCCTTACTTTATCTACCCTCACCTTTTAAGTCTGAGGACAGTCTGTCTCCCCTCATCCTTCTGCGAAAGACATTTGTCTGTGACAGAAAATCTCCATTCCCTGAGGTCTTTGGCTGCCGTAGTCTTAATGCTTGGATTGTTGGAAACTTTCCCACTACCCTGTTAGTCTCCAAGGTCTTCATATGTCTCCATGATACAACTAAGATAATTCTTCAACTCTTCTACAACTAAGAATAACTTCACTTATTCTTATTTGCTGCTTGTGGGTTTTAGTAGCTTTTTGGTCCTTCAGAATAAAACAGAACTTGGTCATTTTCTCTGCTTATATCCTTTTATCCTTTGCTTTGGCTTAGATCATAAAACCCATTCTTGTCTTTATATTTTGTTTTTAAAGTTTATTTGCTCACAACTGTTTAAATTCTTTGTACAGTAACTGGTCATTTATATTTTTTATTCTGTGAATTGTCTTTTTATGTCCTTTGCTTATTTGAAGGGTATGGGCGCTAGATTTTTTTTTTTTTTTTTTAAAATAACAGATTTATTGAGATGAAATTCACATACTGCAAAAGTTACTCTTTTAAAGTATAATTTGGTGGTTTTTAATACAGTCACAGAATTGTGCAGCCACGGCCACTATCTGATCTGACCACATTTTCATGACCCCAAAAAGAAACCTCATGCTCATCAGCCTTCACTCCTGATTCCCTCCACCGGCAGCTCCAGGGAACTACTGATCCACTTCCCATCCGTACAGATTTTCCCATTCTGGACATTTCTGGATTCCATGAATGGAATCATACAATATGTGGTCTTTTGTGTTTGGCAATTTTCACTTAACATCATGTTTTCAAGGTTCGTCCATGTTGTAGCATGTATCAGTACTTCATTCGTTTTTATGGCTAAATAATGTTCCAGTGAGTAAATATACCACATTTTGTTTATCTGTTCATCCGTTGATGGACATTTGGGTGCGTCCACTTCTTGGCATATATTGGATAATGCTGCTATGAAAATAGATGTACATGTTTTTGCATGGACATGTGTTTTCATTTCTCCTGGGTGTGTGTGTGTGTGTGTGTGTGTGTGTGTGTGTGTATGTATATATATATATATATATATATATATATATATATATATATATATGAATGGAATTACTCGGTCATATGGTAACTTTGCGTTTAACATTTTGAGAAACTGCCAAACTGTTTTCTTTTTTTTTTTTTTTTTTTCAACATTTTTTAATTTTTATTTTTGGGACAGAGAGAGACAGAGCATGAACGGGGGAGGGGCAGAGAGAGAGGGAGACACAGAATCGGAAACAGGCTCCAGGCTCCGAGCCATCAGCCCAGAGCCTGACGCGGGGCTCGAACTCACGGACCGCGAGATCGTGACCTGGCTGAAGTCGGACGCTTAACCGACTGCGCCACCCAGGCGCCCCTGCCAAACTGTTTTCTAAAGCACCTGCACCATTTTACTTGCTCCCTATTGGTGTATAAGGCTTCCTAGTTTCTCTGCATCCTCACCAACATTTGTTATAGTCCATCTCTTATTAATTATAGCCATCCTAGTGGGTGTGATTATCTTCTTTCATCTGCTAGAATACTTTGTCTAAGCTGCCCTGTGTGTGTGAAGTAATGTACATCTTGGCATATCCTGTCTTTTTCTTCTTAGACATTTTAGTTTGATGTCCAGTTCCAAGAATGTTCTCTTTGTTGTAAAAACTGTAAATGTGGCTTTTTGTTGGAACCTCTAAGTGAACTTTGCTTTTGATTCATAGCAAGGTTTTTGCATTAGTGTGTCTGATGAGTTTCAAGCTGTTACAATTTTCAGTTGTTAAAAGCACACTGTTACAAATTGTTGCATAACAAGTACCTAGACAAAGTGCCTAATAGAGTGAAGGGGAATCATTCATAATCAACACTGACAGTGTTTTCAAGAATTGTTGGTGCTGTATTGACTACAAAATTGGGGAACACCAATTATAGACAAGAGTAACCAAAAATGGTGCTAGGTTTAATAAACTGAGCACTTCTGTGCGCATGATCTCATTTGATCTTTGTATCAGCCAAGAGAGATATAGGTGGGATGGGAAAATTTATTGACCTTCAGTCAAAATGTTTTACTGAATGTACTTGTAACATAAAGATTTCCACACCAACCAATACCTATGTTGCTTTGTCTTAAATTATTTAAAAAGTATTGGTTAGCATTAGCATTTTCATAAAGCTCTAACTTGCTCACAGCGTAGTTATTTTATTCTTTTAGTTCCCATTTGTTCCCTGTTATTATCTGTATCTGAACAGGTATGGAATAGAGATGATGGTCTCTGTACCTCAACTATGTGCCTCTTTCTGAAATGCATAGAAAACTGCACTGGTGATTCTTTTATACTTGGTTACCTTTTAACTCTTCCCTGGCCCCCCAGCTTTGTATTTTGAAACATTTCCAACTTACAAAAAAACGTTAAAAGAGTAGAATATTGAATGCCTGTATTTCCCAATCATCCTCTCTTCACCGATTACCGATTATTATTTTGCCCTGTTTACTTTATCTTTCTAAGTATAGATGCTTTTATTTTTCTCTACTTTGAAAGAAGTTGGAGACCTCATGAAACTTCACCTCTGTGTACTTCATCTTACGTCTTCTGAGAATAAAGGCATTCTCCCGTATCATCATAATACTGTTGTTTAACACATAAGTAATAATTTCATAACATCATCTACTATGTAGCCCAGATTCAGATTTCTCTAGTTGCCACCAATTGTCTTTAAATAGCTGTTTTTCCTCTGATCTGTTGGCTTATTATGTCTTCCTTAGTCCCTATTTCATTTTTTCTAATTAACTTTTTTGAGATACAATTTACATATCATAAAATTCACCCATTTAAGTTACAGTCATTTTTGGTAACTGGTTGTGTAACCATCACCAATATCCAGTTTTTAAACATTTTTATCACTTCAGTAAAATCCCTTTGCCCATTTGTAGTTATCCCCATCCCTACCTCCAGCCCCAGGCAACCATTAACTTACATTCTATCTCCACAGATTTGCCTTTTCTGGGCATTACTATAAATGGAATCATACCATGAGTAATCTTTGGGTTTTTTTTACTTAGCATAATTTTTTTCTGGCTCATCATTTTGTGGCATGTGTCACTAATTCTTTTCTTTTTATTGGTGAATAGTAGGTAAGTATTCCATTCAATAGATTCACCACATTTTGCTATCCATTTACCAGTTGATGAACATTTGGATTGTTTCCCTTTTTTGGTTGTTACGAATAATTCTGCTATGAACATTCATGTACAAGCCTTTGTGTGGACATATGTTTTTATTTCTCCTTTATACACCTAGGAATAGAAATGCTCAGTTGTATGGTACATTTATGTTTAACCTTTTAAGGAGGTGCTAAACTGTTTTCCAAAGTGGTCTCACATTATTTTGCATTCCCACCAGCAATGTTTGAGAGTTCCCATTTCTCTGCACTTTAAAAAGAAATTTTTTTAATGTTTATTTGAGAGAGAGAGAGAGAGAGAGAGAGAGAGAGAGAGAATGAATATGAGCGGGGGAGGGGCAGACAGAGAGGGAGACACAGAAGCTGAAGCAGCTCCAGGCTCCGAGCTGTTCGCACAGAGCCCAACGTGGGGCTCAAACTCAAGAACCGTGAGATCATGACCTGAGCTGAAATTGGACACTTAACCGACTGAGCCACCCAGGGGCCCCTCATTTTTCTGCACTTTTAAGAATGGTTATTAGGTTAGTCTTTTTAGAAATTATTATGGCCAGTCTACTGGGTATAAAACTGTATCTCGTGAGGTTTTTTTTGCATTTCCCTAATGACTAATGGTGTCGAGCACCTTTTCATGTGTTTATTAGCCATTCACAAATTTTCTTTGGTGGAATGTCCTCTCAAATCTTTTTCCTATTTTTTAAACAGGTTATCTTGTTATTGAATTGTGAGTTCTTTGTGTGTTCCAGATACAAATCCTTCATAGATATTTGAATTGCAAAGACTTTCTGCCAGAGAATGCTAAGGGTTTTATTTTGGTAATGATGTTAACCATGAACCTTGCTTAATTTTTCTCATTTGCTGTGGGGCTTTTCTAGACAATTGGAATAAGAGCTAGATCTTTTCTTAATTCTTTCATGTGTCTAGCTAGTACAGAAGTAGAATAAACAATTAAAGACAGTGATAGTAACTGTCATCTTCGTTCTGCAGTTAAGCAGTGAGAAACTTCCTCCTGAACCACGAGAAGCAAATAGACACACACTATGGGTATTAGGGCTCTTTCAGTTGTAAGAGTCAGAAATCCAGTTTAGACTCTTCAGCAAAACAGAATTTTAGTGCTTTTCTCTCGCTTCTTCAGCTCTGCTTCTTTTTTCATTCTTTTGGCCGACTCTTCACATGTGGCCACTTTCGTCTCCAGATTCAGTTCTTCCCAGCTCAGCAGAAAGAGCCAGTCTTTCCCCCTGGCCCAAGAATGGAGTACTCTGGCCAAGTTAGGTCGCTTGCCCTGCTTTTTGCTTTTGAGAGATGTGGAGCATCCAGATTCGCAGTCCTGTTGTAACGCGCGGGAAGGAGGGAGTAGTTCCCTCTAGAAAGAGGTGCTGGGCAGACAGACTCTATATATGTCTGCTTCTTCAGGGGTGTTGGGGTCATTTTTTGCCCACTTTTATGAAATTAAACCAAAAGTAATGAGTAGAAAGTTGATACCTGGAGTTTTGGGAAAAAACCACATTTGTTATCTGATTAATTTTAACACTAAATTAGCCTTTACTAGTAGTACTTTTTCTTACCTAAACAAACTCATGTGATGTTTCCTTTGCATTCCGCATACCCCTTTCCCCCTCCCACTGAGGTGAGAGGCAAGCGAAGTTAGCAGTAATAACAACTTGGTAATTGTGGCTGATTTTTCTGTACTTCTTTTGAGAGTTCTTTTATGTAGTTGTCTTTAGCTCTCTGAGGCAGGGTTATATCCAACTGTCTCGGAGTGCCTACATTCCTACAGATTGCTGAAATCAATTTTTTTATAATTAGTTTCCTTCCTCTCTTTCATTTACTTGGATTCTCAAGCTCTGTCACTGTCCATATGTTGAATGATTCATCTTTGAAGTGATTTTTTTTTTTTTTTTTTTAAGTCAGGATAGTTCCCGGTTCCTTTTCATGACATTGGGTGTGTGATGTGCATGGTGATGGTGAAGACACTGTTGATGAAGTTGTGATTTTCCTGCTCTAAAAGGAAATAATTGTTATCACTGAAAGTGTTTCTTATCTAAAGTCTTTAATAGCTATAACTGCTATATAAATACCGTCATGAAGTTGAACAAATAACTGGATGCCGTGTCCTTGTTGTGTTGCTTCTGTGCTCTTCCAGTACTCCTTAGGATTTGTTTTCAGTATGAAACTTAAATGCAGAATTGAGAACTTGTGGTTTGAGGCTGTCTGTCTAAGACATATCATTTCTCATAGAATTAAAAGAGCGTACCTTGAAAGGTTTTCTAATGTATTCTTCCACTATTTACAAAAATCCCCTCAAAACTACCCAGCCACTAGCCATTGCTTAAACACTTACTGTAGTGATCTTGTGGAGATCTGGGTCCTTTTTAGATATGTTCATTTAAAAAATTCATTCCTGGGGTGCCTGGGTTGCTCATTCGGTTGGGCGTCCAACTTCAGCTCAGGTCATGATCTCACGGTCTGTGAGTTCAAGCTCCACATGTGGCTTTCTGCTGTCAGTACGGATCCTCTGTCCTCCTCTCTCTTTGCCCCTCCGCTGCTTGTGCGTTCTCTCTCTCTCTCTCTCTCAAATAAATAAACATTAAAAAAAATTCATTCTTGTTTTGAACTGAAGTGTATTATCCTGTGACTTCTCTTTGTTCCTGATTTGCTCTCTGAAGAAGCACTTAGTACACAAACATATTTTTGAGCCCTTGCTAAACAGTGCATTTGTTGACAGAATCGAGAACAGTCATTTTACAGATACTTTTCTTCAAATAATTGAAAATAGCAGTGATACAACTGCTTTGCCGGCTTCCCAGGTATCTGCCTGTTCAGGCCATACGTCCCTCATTTCTTGAGTTAGTTCCTAACTATCCTGATCACAGGCTTCCAGAAATCATACAGTAACATTCACTTCTTTTGAGGTCAAATTTTACAGCTTAAAATATGAAACACTTAAAAAAGAAGGAGGAAACTAGAATCTATACATTTCCTTCTGTGGCCAGTCCCTGACCCTAAACAATTTCAGATTCCTTATTTCCATTTAATCGTCCAGATTTAACCATATGAGGTGGAAGGTGAGGAAACTTAAAGGCTACACTATTAAGAATCAGGAAGTAAAGTTTAAAAACAAATGAAAAAAAACAACATACCTTTGAACATCCAAAGTAGAAATGCAGAGTCCTAGCACTGAAGGCTGGTACGCATCTGATGCTCACGGGAATAATTATGCCATCTTTCAGAACTCTTACTTTATATCTAACTACAATAAGTCTGGTAATTTGCGCCCAAACAGTTTTTAGGAGTGAAGGGTGCTGCTGAAGGCAAGTACAGGGGCAGTAGTGATCAGTGAGGGACAGCTCTGAAAGGAAGGGAAGGGGTAGAAAGACTTAGAAATGACAATAGGAGAATTCAGAGTTCCACATTCTAGGGCTATTAAATCCAGGGGAAAGTACCCCGGTTCAT
Organism: Panthera pardus; assembly: GCF_024362965.1. Taxonomy (NCBI): domain Eukaryota; kingdom Metazoa; phylum Chordata; class Mammalia; order Carnivora; family Felidae; genus Panthera; species Panthera pardus. The sequence goes on along the minus strand of NW_026527013.1, from coordinate 74,066,946 downwards.
AATAGCCTCTAAGAATTTCAGAATAGCCTCGAGGAATTTGTGAGACATACAATTCAGAGTTTAAAATTTTTGTTGAATACACCTCAAAAATTAAAATACCATCCTGCCTGGACACTGCTTCTGGTGGGCCAAATCGCTTGTTTTCTCATCGATTATCATCTCTTCATTAAATTCCCATGATGATTATTTTTTTAATGTGTGTATGTTAAGCATTAAGTAGAATAAGGCACCCAGTAAATCGTGGCTATTCACTTGTTGATGATTGAGTGGGGGAAGTAGTCTATACAGTTAGAGTTTGTCATTTCTTACAACTTTGGCTGAACCACTACCATTTTCCCACCTTGATGTTAAGGTTTATCACAACGTGACTTCCCTTTGTGTGGTAGCACATTCTGGTCCACTTCCCCTGCCATCAGTCGTTAAATATTTAGAAAATGCTGTTATTAGACTAAGCAAAACATAGTTTAAATTTTCATATAAAAATGTATGTGAATATGTAAAAAATTATCTAGTTAACAGTTGCTTTGTTTTGGATTAGGAAATAAAAGTATTAGATTATATTACTCCAGAATTACTGTAGGGTTTATCCTTCCTCTCCTCCTCTTCCAAACCCCAGCTGTTCATTTGGTTGCTGTTTTGCTATAACTAATCAAATAGCTACTGCCCTTTATTCTTATAAGCTTCAGCTGGATCTAATCTTATTACATCTTTAAATCTTTGATGAAAATATTGACAATTTGTTCTTCAATCAAAAAACATTAAGATATACGGTGCCCAAATATTTATGGGGTCTTCTTTTTGGTTGTTTAAAACCTAGTAGTAATCCTTTGTCAGAGCGTTGCTACCATTGAAGATTATAAAATAAAAGCTTATCTATACTTTTAGTGAAATTTCAGTGACTTCATATTAAGAATGGTTTGTCACGCAGTGTAGAATGCACCTGACACAGTAGTGAAAAATGTAAGAAGCCCAACCTCCGCTTATAAATTACTTTGTGCTGTTTCTTGATGTTGACGGATTAAGAATAAGAAGTAGGATACATTCAGACTTTTCAATGGCTTTCCTTAAAAACTAGACTAATTGTAATATCATTTGGGTTCAGAACTCAGGACTCATTTTTTCAACTTGACTGTCAATGTAAAATATTTTTACTTATATTAAAATGCTTGGGCCAAGGATAAACAGCAGCAGGTTTCCTTTTTGTAGTTTATTTTTGCTATATCTATTAGTCAATCAACCTATGTTTCAAGTTTCTGTTACAGTGTGGAAGGTGGGGCAGGAGGGTTTGAAAGAAGAATTCCCTTTTAAGGCAGTCATATGAAAGTAATTTTGAGATGAAAGTTGGTACTAATGTGTGTTTTCTTCATTCCAAAACTGGGACATGTTGGCAGTAATGTTTCATAAATGAAGTGAAAAAGGGAAGATTGATAGTATTTGAGAAGGTTTTTTCCTTTAGAAATTATAGTTTGTTTTTTTCATTCTTTAATATTTGAAGCTGATAGACATCCATTTGTCAGTAGAATGAAAAGTTTTTAAGAGAAGTATAGAACACTTTGGGGGAGACAGTATGGTGTGGTGACATGAACATAGGTTTTGCTTAACAAAATGTTTGTTGAATGAATAAGCACCTGTTGTGTGTCAGGTACTGTGCTGGACACATAAAAGGATAGGTACTCAGCCTAGGCTTAAGTAACAAGGAGAGTTTTCCCCAAGTGATCACCAGGAGGACCAGCAGGACTTTGGTAAAAGAAATGGATCAGGACAATCAGGTAATCAAATTCATGCCATTAAATTTAGAGTGAGTGTGGTGTATTCCTGCAGGGTGAGAAGGGGAAAGCAAAAAGACCCTGAGGGAGAGGGTTGGGAGGGTTGTAGAGAGATCATAAGGCTCCTCATCACAGGCCCTTGGGACCCATCAAGAGAATTTAGGAAGCATTATGATCAGATTTGCATTTTGATTATTCTCTATGGCAGTGCTTCTGAAATTATCTTTGGTGAAGAACTGTTATAAAAATTTTCAATATGTATCACACATATTTACATATGTATGTTTATAAAATACAATACAGATGAATTACTAGGAAAATGAAAATTTCAAAACAGAAAGCAAGCCCATTTTAAAAGTTAGATTGACAGGGTGCCTGGGTAGCTCAGTCAGTTCAGTGTGAGACTCTTGATTTTGGCTCAGGTCATCATCCCAGGGTTATGGATCGAGCCCTGCGGTGGGGCCTGCACTGAATGTGGAACCTGCTTAAGATTCTCTCTCTCTCTCTCTCTCTCTCTCTCTCTCTCTCTCTTTCTCTCTCCCCTCCCTCCCTCCCTCCCTCTCCCTCTCCCTCTCCCCCTCCCCCTCTCCCTCTCCCTCTCCCCCCCCCTTCTACCCCGCTTGCATGTGTGCTCTCTCTGAAAAAACAACCAAATGATCTCATTAAAAAATAAAATAAAAGTTAGATTGAATAGACATAAAATTACTCTTAAGTTCTCTAGAAGTTTCCAAATGTATACTCTCAAATTTGTTCTTTCCTAGTCATTAACTAGTTAGGTTTTGAGTACCTCTGCCACGGGAGAATTATCTCTTTTTGATCACGTGCCCCATCACTACAGAATTCTAGAAACTCCCATGTGTATACTTTTAAATCACATACATGTACTGCTGTGCAGTTATACAATATACATTATAAATCATAAAATATAAGTTAGAAAATAATGTTAGAAAATAAGTTATATAAGCTATTTTAAATTTAAAAGTTTTATTAATAGAATAAAAATTTTTGTTGGCACAAAAGCATTGTTTAGTGAAAGCAGTGTAATCAACTGTGCTTTATTATAACTTTTGCAGGTCTTGTATCATTCATATGCCAGATAAATAGTATATTAAATCATCATGTTGTATACAATTTCTATTTGTCAATTTTACCTAAATGAAGCTGGAAAAAATAAGTAAAAAAACAACTATTATTTGGCCCTCTTACAGGTGCTGGGAGATATAGTAGACCATAATATATACAAAAAAAAAAAATCTCTGTTCACATGATCTTCATTCTAGTGAAAGTTAACACTTTGTAAAATGGTGATTCAAAGGCTTGGTTTTAGGTGCAGTCTGTTTTATATTCATTTTAATGCTTGTCACATTTGAAATAGATGCCTCATAAAGATACAGATAAAAAATGGGAGAATGATGTTGTTAGTTGTGTTGACTTAATGATAGTCCTAAGTTAATTTTATCTAACAATTAAGGACAGAGGTTTAATGAAATATCTTGCTAATTTCCATTTTCTCTGATGTCAGTTCTTGCAGACTCATCAAAACGTGTTTCCTTTTTCGTGTGTATTTGTAATACATGTTTTCAAAATCTAATGAAACTATAGATTTAAACAGGTTAGAAATTAATTTTCAAGTTGGTGTTCAGGTGAGGTTATCTTTTAAAGTGGGCACATTTACATTCATAACAGTAAAAGCTTGCCAACTCCTGGTATATCCATTCACTAATATCACACTGTCTTAATTACTGTAGCTTTCTAAGAAGTCTTGACAGTTAGTAGAGTAGGAGTCAGCAAAGGTTTTCCCATAGGGCCAAAATATTAAATATAGGCTTTGCAGGCCATGTGGTCTCTGTTATACCCACTCACCTCAGCTGTTGTAATAGACAGCAGCCATCGTCCATACGTAAACAGATGGGGATGACTAGATCCCAATAAAACTTTATTTACAAAAATAAGTTATTTTGTCATAAACCTAAAACTGCCCTAAAGAATAGTCTGTTGGGGTGCCTGGCAGGCTCAGTCGGAAAAGCAAGTGACTGTTGATCTTGAGGTCATGAGTTCGAGCCCCACGTTAGGTGTAGCGATTACTTAAATATTTTTTAAAAATAAATAGAGTCTTTTAAAAAGAAATGCAGACAGAAGAAACAGCATCACTTTTGTGTTGTTCTTGTGGAAGATGCATAACTTGAATCTAAGCATCAGACAAAACTCAGTTTTAAGAGACGTTCTATAAAATAATTGGTTAGTAATCTTCAAAATTGTCAAGTTCATGAAAGTCACAGTATGAGAAATCATGCCAGACCAAAGGAGGCCAACGAGATGCAGCAACCAAAGGCAACAAATGATTCTAAGCCAGTGCAGAATCATGGATGGGGTCTGAGGATTCCGAGATAGGACTGTGTTAATGTTCATATCCCAACAGTAATGACTGTATTGTGATTTTCGGGGATTGTCCTTGTTTGTTGGAAATAAGCTCAGAGTGTTCAGGTGAGATGAAGCAGCATACCAGCAACTTACTCTTAAATGGTTCAGGGAAACATCTTTCTGTATTGTACTCATACCTTTTCTATAAATTTGAGATTGTTTCAACATTTAAGAAATACATATCATTAAAAGTAAGTAAAATAAGTTTATTACAGAAAAACACCCAAACAGCCTAGCTTGCCAATCACTGCATACTTTGGTGGTTGTTCTTCACAATCATCTTGGATGTTGTTGGTGTTATTGTTTCCATACAAATTTTAGAAGCAACTGCCAATTTTCACCAAAAAACCTGCTGTGATTTTTATTGGGATTGCATTAAATCTATAAATAAATTTGAGGAAGAGTGGCTTTTTTTTTTTTTTTTTTACAATAAGTGCTCTAATCCATAAACCTGAACTAAAGCATTCTTTAGGTCTTCTTTAAATTTTCTCATCAGTGTTTTATAGTTTCCCATACAAAGTTCCTTGTGGTCGCCATTCTCCAAATTTGTGCACCAAAATTTTGCCTCTTGGTATATGGTTCCCTTTCACACTGAATAGGGCTGACCAAATGACATTGTGTGACTTCCAAGACTAGGTCATGAGAGATATTTTGGCTTCTGCCTTGCTTTCTTTCTCTCAACTGGAGAAAACAGAAGTCATGTTAAGAGAACATTTAAGTAGCCCAATGGAGAGGCCCAGGTAGTGAAGAACTCGGAGGCTTTCTGCCACAACAGTGATGTGAATGAGCTATCTTAGAAGCAGCTCCTCCAATGTTTAAGCCTTTAGATGACTACAGCTTAACAACATCTTGATTATAGCCTCATGAGAGCCCGAGCTGGAACCAACTACCTAGGCTGCTCAAACTGTAGGATAATAAATGTTTGTTATTTTAAGTCACTAAGTTTTAGGGTAATTTGTGCAGTAACAGGCAACTAACACAGTCAGATATATTTTTAAGTTTTTATTCTCAAATTCTATTGTTTCCTTTTTTGTGGCAAAATACATATGCCATTTACCATCTTAAACGTTTCAATTGTATAGTTTAGCAGTATTAAACACATTCACATTGTTTTTATTTATTTATTTATTTTAATTTTTTTTTTTTTTAACGTTTATTTATTTTTGAGACAGAGACAGAGCATGAACGGGGGAGGGTCAGAGAGAGGGACACAGAATCTGAAACAGGCTCCAGGCTCTGAGCTGTCAGCACAGAGCCCGACGCAGGGCCTGAACTCAGGGACCGTGAGATCATGACCTGAGCCGAAGTCGGCCGCTTAACTGACTGAGCCACCCAGGCGCCCCAAACACATTCACATTGTTATACAACCATCACCACCATTCATCCCCATAACTCTTTTCATCTTGTGAAACTGAAACTCTGTATTGAATAAATAATAACTTCACATTCTTCTCTTCCCATAGTCCCTAGTAACCACCAGTATACTTTCCATCTTGTTGTATTGACTACTCTAAGTGCCTCATATAAGTGGCATCTTACAGTATTTGCCTTCTTGTGTTAGCTTACTTGGCTTTGCACAGTGTCCTCAAGGTTCATTGATGTTGTAGCATGTGTCAGAACTTATTTGCTGTTTCGGAAGCAACTGGGTGGTTCAGTCAGTTAAGCGAAATCCGACCCTTGATTTCAGATCAGGTCATGATCTCATGGTTCCTGGGTTTCTGACAGTGATTCCTGGGTCCCTGCTTGGAATTCTCTCTTCCCTTTCTGCCCCTTCCCTGCTTGTGCATGTGTGTGCTCTTTCTCTCTCAAAATAAATAAACTTAAAAATTTATTTGCTTGTTAAGCCTGAATAATAATATTCCATTGTGTGTATATATACATATATATATGTACACACACACACACACATATACACACACACACACACATATATATACACACACACACACACACACATATATATATGTATATATGTATATATACACACATACATACATACCAAGTTTTGCTGATTCATCTACCCATGGATGCTTAGGTTGCTTCCATGCTTTAGCTGTTGTGAATAATGCTGCTATGAACACAGGTGTACAAATATCTCAAGACCCTGCTTTCAATTCTTTTGGGTATAAACCAAGAAGTGGAATTGCTGGATTGTGTGATAAGTCTAGTTTTCATTTTGGGGGGAACTGCCATACTGTTTTGTACAATGGCTGTGCCATTTTATATTCCCACCAGCAGTGCACAAGGGTTCTGATTTCTCCATATATTTGTCAACACTTGTTTTCTGGTATTTTTGATAGTGGTCATCCTAATTGGTGTGAGATGGTATCTCACTGTAGTTTTGATTTGCATTTCCCTAATAATTAGTGATGTTGAGTATTTTTTTCATATGCTTGTCAGCCATTTGTTTATCTTCTGTGAAGAAATGTCTGTTTGTTCAAGTCCTTTGCCCATTTTTAAACTAGGTTGTTTTTTTGTTGTTGAGTTATAGGAGTTCTCTGTATATTCTAGATATCAATCCCTTATCACATATATGATTTGCAAATATTTTCTCCTTTTCTGTGGGTGGCCTTTTTACTCTGTTGATAGCATCTTTTGATGCACAAAAGTTTCTAATTTTCATGATGTCCAGTGTGTCCATTTTTTTTTTGTTACCAGTGCCTTTGGTGTCAGATCCAAGAAACCATTGCCAAATTCAGTATTGTGAAGTTTTTGTCCTGTGTTTCTTCCAAGAGTTTTATTATTTTAGGTCTTACATTAGGACTTTGATCCGTAATTACTTTTAAAATACAGAAATAGAATGTTCTAAGTTAGGATCAGATTTTCAACAGTTTTGCTAAATTCACTTGTTAATATTGATAATTTAATTCTTTTGGAATGTTGCCTGTGAGTAATCTGTTTTGCTTCTTCCTATCCAGTCCTTTGCCTTTTATTTCTGTGCTTGCTTTATTGTACTGACTAGAATTTCCAGGACTTTACTGACTGGAAGTGATGATAGGAAGCAGTCTTGTCTTATCCTTCATCTCATGGGGAAAACACTTCCTATTTTACCTGTTAAGTTTTTGTAAAAATTATTTATCAGTATAAAGAGGTTTCCTCCTTTTTCTAATTTGCTAAGGCTTTTCTTGTGAATGAATGTTGCATTTTTGTCCGACTTTTTTGCATCTGTTGAGATAGTTGTTTGATTTTTCTCCCCTTTTGTGAATTACATCAGTTTGTTAGTGGAACCTTGTATTCCTCAAATCCAGTTGGATCATGATTTTTTTAAATGTACCGTTGTATTTTTTTTTTAATTTTTTTGACATTTATTTATTTTTTGAGAGACATAGAGAGACAGAGCACAAGTTCAGGAGGGGCAGAGAGAGAAGGAGACACAGAATCTGAAGTAGGCTCCAGGCTCCAAGCTGTCAGCACAGAGCCTGATGTGGGACTCAAACTCACAAACCGTGAGATCATGATGTGAGCTGAAGTCGGACGCTTAACCGACTGAGCCAGCCAGTCGCCCCAACCATTGTATATTTTTAATATTTTCCCATTTGTGTTTATGAGAGATTGGCCTGTGTTTTTCTTTCTTTTCAGGTTTTCATATCAAGATTATGTTGGTGTTACAAAATGAGTGGGGATGTGGTCCCCATCCTTCTCTGTATGTTTAGGGTCTTATTTTTATAAAATGAACCATGTTAATAACATAGCATTTTGTGCATTTCCAGTTTCAGTTTTGTTATGTTAGCTGTCAATTATGCAGAGAATAAATTTCAGATGCAGTGCTACCTGTGTGTGCTTACCCTAGAATCTCTTATTCATCCACATAGCTCCATCAGTGGTATATTTACATTGTTTTTCCGTGTAACACACTGTTTTTATGAAAGAAGCAGTTTACTTTTGGAGATAACCTTCTCTGAGACCCCTTGCTTTCTTAGCAAATAAAAAGCAGCTCTTGTGTGCTATTATTTTAGAATCTAGAAAATACTTTAACTGACATGTTAGAAACATTTGCACCTTAATCTACCTGTCCAAGAATTTTATTCTTCTTGTTAGCCAAAAACCTGTATGTTTTCCAGTATTTGTTGCAAATGCATTTTAATTTGACCTTTTGTTTTCTATGTTATTTTAGACATTTTGACATGACAGGAAGAACAAGTGTTAATAGAATATAATGTAGATTTCACTATTAATAGGAATGCCTTAATGGATGCTTGTGAACATTTATCGTTAAGTTCAGAGTAATTATATAAAGTTTTGCTGCAGTATAACATTAATTTAAAGAGGACTAAAAAACATGGAAGCTTTCTTGTTCCAGACACATAGTTTTGTTTGTGTGTTTTGTTTTTTAAAGTTTATTAATTTATTTTGAGAGAGAGAAAGCACACACAAGTGGGGAAGAGACAGAGAGGGAGAGAAAGAAAATCCCAAGCAGGCTCGGCACTGACAGTGTGGGGCTTGAACTCACAAACTGCGAGATCGTGACCCGAGCCGAAGTTGGACACTTAACCAACTGAGCCACCCAGGTGCCCCTCAGACACTTAGTTTCTAAATACCTTAATAATTCTAATTGTCTCATACTACCATTCCATAATTCTTTTATCTAAAATGAATGTGTTTTAGGATTTAGAATTCTTAGAACTTAAGAAAGATAATTTTATGCATATACTAAGTATTTCATAATTTGGTGTAATACCCTTTAATGAAATACTATTTTTGCAGCAAAATGTACGACTAGTCACACTAAGTAAATCAATAGTACAAATAGTCTCTAGTCTATTCAGTTCAGATTTTGCCTCACATCAGTTTGCACCATATTTACAGTGGATGGAGGGACTTCATTATTCAGATCTTTTTGTTTTTTGTATTTTGATACTGTGGCTAAATCTTGGTTAATGAGGAACAGCATGAGGTTTATCGTTTATACCAAGTGTTGGAGACAGCTTATCTCAGTGTTCCCCTTCTTTTGTAAATGAAACTCCCAGATATTAGTGGGGCTTGCCCAGAATAAAGACTACAAATGCCAGTCTCCCTTACAGTTAACTGTGTGGCCAGGTGACTAATTTCTGGCCAGTGAGATCAAGCAGAAATGATTTGTGAAACTCCAGGAAGGGCTCTTAAAGTAGAGAGGGTTGCATACCTTAAACTTATTTGTAATGACTGGGAATCCTCTGTACCATGGGTACAGCTGCCCCCTAAAATACTGGAAGCATACTGGTTGTTAGATAATTTTGGAGCAACGTTGTCAGTCCTGGATTGCCTGTCTCTGTATACTTCTATCATCATGGAAATTAATGTCTATTTTTAACCGATGTTTTGGGTTTTCTGTCAGAGGCCAGACCTAAACCTAATAGAATTACATACATAAATGCATATTGCCATTTCAGTCCTCCATTTTAGTTTGGCCTTCTCAGATCTGATTTACTTTGCCATCGTTTTCTTCCATGAAACTGATGAAGAGCTTATACTAGAAGTGAAAATGAGTTAAAGCTCTGCCGTTGTCTTGTTGCTCACCTGTACTTGCACGAATCTTTTCAATTCATGATTTCTTTTCAGGAAGCTTATTAAATTATCTGTCTTGTAAAGATGTTTTAGGTAAAACGTAGAGAATAATTTTTACACATACCTACCTGGGTCATGTAAACTAAAACACACTCTAATATCCCGACAGTGAACAGCTGTGAGAGCACTACTCTCCACCTCTCTCGGGTTGCTCAGTCTTCCCTCAGGGCCTACGTCTCAAACCCCACATAGACCTTCCCCACTTGACAGAGACCCAGCGAGGATGCCAGTGTCAGTATGCTGGCTATTAGTAAAGCTTAATTTCTCATTTTCTAACATTATAAACACATGTAAATACAAGTTCTGATTTTTCCCATATTCCAGTGGTTCATTTTATATTCATCCTGGGGTGCATAGAAGCCTGCTCTCAAGATCGATATTCTAGAGAATGCATTGGAAGGGGTCAGGCTATCAGGCGAGGATAATACGACTCTTAGAACAACTCAGGCCAATACGATAATGTCCTGAATTGGATCAGGGGAATTAAGAAAAGCAGATGCATTTGAAATGCCGAGGAGGTAGAATGGGTAGGGCTTGAGTGATTAATTACACATGAAAAGTTAAGGAGAGGCATCAAGAATAACGGAAGTTTCTGGTGTGGGTTCCTGAGCCTGAGTGGATGAGGATGCCATTCATTGAGAAGGGGAATATAGGAGGAAGAATATCATGATTTTGAGTTTGAGTTGTTTGTGAATATCCAAGTAGATAGATCTGAGCAGTAGCGCTTGGAAACAGATGGGCTCTGTTTACATCAGCTTGTTAATATCAAAGATTTGTAATATCTTCCACAGTCTTTTGAGTCTAGTATTTTGCATCTATTTGATGCCTGCCTTACAGGGTCATTTTAATAAATACTGCAAAATATTAGAACACGGTGGGCATTCATCCACAAATTTTAGCTTCCTTTCCTTGAAAAATAAGTAGGAGTATGTATTAGTTTTTATGAAGAAATATAACTGAGTATCCCTATTTGTTTAGGAGTGGATTCTTCCCAGTAGGAAGTCTACATAACCTCTGCCCTTCTGGGGCTTATTCTGGGAACTCTGGAATTATCCTTCATAGTGACCTGTGACTCAGCTAGGAAGATAATTTTTGTAAATATGCTAGACGTAGAGCCCAGTTAGTTGTCTCTCTGATCAAAACATTCCATCAGTTTCTGTTGCCATCCCAGATATGTTGTGTCCTTGTAACCAAAACTTTTGGTGTATGATACATTAGGAATAGTGTAGGTTGGGATTTCATAGACCTGTATTTGAATTTTAGCTTAGCCATTTATTAGTTGTGTGACCTTGGACATGCTACATAATTTTGGGGGCTCATTTACACGGTCTATTACAAAAATCTAAACAAAGAAAATTCCTATTTACTTTCCAGTGTTAATTGTATCTAACATAAAGCCTTGGACATTTTCAGCCCTTTAATAAGTGTTTGTTTCACTTCTGTGTCACTAGCTTATCAGCTACTCTGACATTTCTCCTGTATAGCAGGACATTTTTTTCCAGGAAGTTAGACTTCCCTGTCAACACACCTTTATAGAGGCTGTGGTCAAATGCCTGTGGGTTTGGAAAGTATCTGTCATTGTATAAGTCTCTGAAGTCAGATGCAAAATTTTGTTTACTGATTTTAAAGGGTCCAAGGCTCCTTGTGCAGTCATTAATGAAAAACTGAAGTCTCTAGAGGCTAGTAGTATGTGGTACAACCTAGGACCACTGACTCGTTGCTAGTCTTCTTTCTGCCATAAGTTACCAGGGGCTTTGATTATGTTTAAAAAATACTTTGAAAGTAGGAAGTGAGAAAAAAATTAACATACAATTTATTTTACCAATAAGTTTTCTATTGCCTTAGAAAGTATTTTTTGCCTCTTCTCACAGTTGACTCATTTATTCAACAAATATTAAGTATCTACTATGTGTTGTGTACTATATAAAATAATGGAGATGTAACAAACAGGAAACAAAGAAAAATTCCCTGCGCCCATGAATCTTCTATTCTACCCAGGGGAGTCCTAAATAATGTGAAGCAATGAGCCATGTGTTTCCCTTCTAGTAGAAGGACTGGTAAGATAACTTAGGACCTTACATTTCATTGTAAGACTGTTATTGTTATTCAGAGTAACATGGAAATTCTTCTCAGGAGTAGATACATTTTGAGGGTAGAGCTTACAGATTTGCCAGGAGATCAGATGTGGGCTATGAAAGAGGAGGCAAAAATGACTCGTATGGCCTGAGCAACTCAAAGAATGGGTTTACTGTTTACTAAGATAAAGGAAAAACTGAGAGAGAGGCAGGTTGAGGTAGGTGAAATTAGGAGTTTAGTTTTGGACGGTTTGGAATTGGGACAGTTAAATTTGGAATGCAACCAGCTGAAGCTGTCAGAGGCAGCTGAATGGGAGTCTGGCCTTCAGGAGAGAGATGAAATCTGGAGGTATAAAGTTGGGTGGCATCTCTTATTGAAGTATACTGAGTGAGGTTATGAAGGAATGAACGTAGACAGAAAAAAGAGGTTCAAGTTGAACCCTGAGGTCCACCACACTTAGAACAAAGGGGATTGAAAGGGAGCGCCATAGAGATTTGAGGAAAGCCAAGTGATTATGGTGTCCTGGAAATCAAACACAGTATTTTAAGAAAAAGGGAGTGATCATCTGGGTCATCTATAATGAAGGTTGAGAATTGACGATTTGACTTAACAGTGTGAAGATATTCCAGGATCTTAACAAAAGCCTGATTAAGAGGGGAGGAGGAGAGGACCAAATTTAGACACACTGAGCTGGAGAAATGGAAGCAGGATTGAGAGTTTTTGTTTTGTCTTTTAAGATAGTTGAAATAACGTGTATATTCAGTAAAGAGGAACAAAATTGATGCATTGGTTGGGGGGCCAGGGCTTTGTGGAGCAATATATGGAGTCAGCTAGAGGGAACGGAATCTGCTGCCTGAGTTGGAAACATTGGTCTTACTAGTTTTCATTTATAGCAGGTTGGCAAGCCACAGCTCTGGAGCCAAATTCAGCTTACCGACTGTTTTTAAAATAAAGTTTTGTTGGAATGCAGCTGCGCCCATTTATTTAGATGTTGTCTATGGCTGCTTTCAAGCTGTAGCCGTAGGATTGCATGATTGCTGCAGAGAAGCCTAAGATATTTGCTATCTGGCTGTTTGCAGAAGGGGTTTGTCAACCCTAGACTTATAGTAACTGAAAGAGGAGATGAAATATGAGTGGGAGAAGGGAAGTAGAAGGCAAATCTAAGGAACTGAATATTTTGTAAAAGGTATTCAGATGCCTTTTCTGGTTTAGGTCAGACCGGATAGGAAATCAGAACTTTGAATTTAGAGCAAAATGGGTTATAGCCTAGGTGCTTTTTCCTAAGGTGGGTTCTTAGAAGGACTCTGCTCTCCAAAGGTGTAAGCTAACTATATAGTCTGCTATTGCTGTGTTAGAAATTGTCACGATCTTATTGGCTTAAAACAACAAACATTTATTATCTCACAGTTTCTGTGGGTCAGGAATCAGAAGCAGCTTAGCTGTGTGGTTCTGACTCAGTCTCTCATGAAGCTACAATCAAGGTGTCAGCCAGAACTCCTGTCATCTGAGACTGGGCTAGGTCTAGAAGGCTGGCTTCCCGTCTCACTCATGTGGTTGTTAGCAGGAGGCTTCGGTTCCTTGCCACATGGACTTCTGTCCACAGGACTACTCACAACATGGTTCCCCCCAAAGGGAGTGATGAGAGAGAGTGTCCAGGACAGAAACCTTAGTCTTTTATAACCTAATCCTAGAAGTGACATGCCGTCACTTCCACTGTATTGTAATGGTCAAACAGGTCAGCCCTGGTACATAACAGGAAGACACTACAGAAGGGTGTGAATACCAGGAGGTGGAGATTGTTGGGAGACATCTTGGAGGCTAACTACACAGACTCACTTGAATGTCTACAAAATTGTGTGTTATGTTGTGTACTTCCAGCTTTGCCGGGCATACCAATGTTTTCGTAACTGTCCACAGCAGCTATTAGTGACAGTTTGATTGTATTAAAGCCCCACCACAAAAACACTGTTTAAATATCTTTTTCTTTTTTCCTAAGCTTTTTATTTTCTGATCACAAAAGTAACATGGCAGAACACTGGAATTCAGATAAGTAAAAAGCCCTGGAAATTACACATTTCTCATGTGCCGCCCCTGTTTAGAGTTCTCTTTCTGAAATTTTATTTCGCAGTCTGATGTTTTTCCTGTTTCTACTAATACATAATCTGTTTCAAGAGTTCATACATGAGGGACGCCTGGGTGGCTCAGTCAGTTAAGCGTCTGACTTCAGCTCAGTTCATGACCTTGCAGTTTGTGAGTTCGAGCCCAGCGTCAGGCTTTGTGCTGACAGCTCAGAGCCTGGAGCCTGCTTCAGATTCTGTGTCTCTCCCTCTCTCTGCCCTGCCCATGCTCATGCTCTGTCTCTCTCTGTCCCTCAATAATAAATAAATGTTAAATAAATAAATAAAATAAAAGTTCATACGTGAATATTATTTGTAAGCTGCTTTCACAGATTTTGTGAACATATTCCAGGACCATTCAGTACTCAGCATCATTTTTATAATTGTTTTATAATCCCATTTTGTGGCTATCCATAATTTAATTCTTCACTTAATTATTATGGATGTTACAGTAAATATCCTTGTCATTAATTTCTCTGTGCACAGCCATGATTATTATGATAGCCTTTTTTTTCAAATATCAGTTCTTACTAATGATTCACATACAAATTCAAGAAAAGTAATAACTGCAGGTATAAAGTGTATTCTGTTTGTATTTGTTTTTAAATAGGGCCATGGTGAGGCTTCTGTGTTGAGGATCTGTAGAACCTTATTAGGTTCTCAAAAAGGACTGGGATATTCACGTCCTTGGTTAATTTGCAAAAATAGGTCAGTGACCATAAACTTATCTTACATAAACCTCTTGGGTTGGATATATGAACATAACACATCTACTGCCCCCCAAACTCCTAAATCTTATAATACATATATAAGGTAAGAAACAAAAAATGTTTGCAGAAATTTGCCACTTGCTGTAGTGATCTTAGTAAGTGACCTTATTATCAGAAGATTGAATTGCTTTAGGTCAGATGTTATGTAACATTGACATGATTGTATTAATCTATTAAGAAAATTGCATGAAGAGTCTGCTAAATTTAGAATTATTTCTGACTATTCCATTTTATTTTTTTTCGGAGGCTTTGTTTGAACATTAGTCTTGGGGAAACTAACTTAGCTTCAGAGACCAGGGTTTAATTTGTCCATAATGCATAACACATTGCAGTTACAAGTAATACAATATAGCATTATCAGATGTGGGAGCAGCGCGACTCTGTTGCCTGTGCCGACTCTCCTTTAGCAGTTCTTCCATAGCCGTTCTGTCCATAGCAGTTCTTTACTGGAGTTCCTGTTCTTCTTGGGGGAATGTCTCAGGATTTTACCACTACCAATTACTTTGTTCTCCAAAGTCATTTTCTAGAGTTTAGTTTCTTTTTCGAAAGTGTATGTACCAGTTATTTGTTGTTAGATACTGGGATTACAGACCTGGCGGGGGGGGGGGGGGGGGTAGCTCTTTGCTGTTGAAAAGCCCCTGATAGTTAGTGTGGTGAGATCCATTGATAGACCTTTTGTCCAGAATGCTCTGGAACCACCAAGGAAGTAGCCACTCAGGCCCAGAGAGCAGTTGGAAGGCTGGAAATGCTGCACAGAAGAGGTTCTGTGTAAACAGCTTTCTTTACCCTTATGCATACATTTCACATCACCCTGTTAGGCCACAATGTTTTCATTGAAAATGTTTTGATCAAGTTGTATGGATCAAGAACTTTTCTCACCACTGATTTAATATGGTATCAAGTATGCATTAAATTGGTTATCTCAGAAATAGCTGAAAAGTACATTTACAGAGTAAGAAGCAATTTAAATTTAATTATCTCAATCTCTACCACCTTCTTTCCTGATCTGTTTGATTCTTTTTCCTGGGAGCTTATAGACGGTTTTGTTTGTTTGTTTGTTTGTTTGTTTGTTTAAGAGAGAGAAAGCATGGAGGACAGGACAGAGAGAGAGAGAGAGAGAGAGAGAGAGAGAGAATCTTAAGCAGGCCAGCTCAGAACCCAGTGCGGGGCTTAGTCCCATCACCCTGGGATCATGACCTGAGCCAAAATCAAGAGTTGGACATGCAGTTGACTGAGCCACCCAGGCACCTCCATTCACTTTTTACCAGAAAAAATCATTAGAACCTGCCAGTGAGCCAGAATTTGCCTTTGTCTTTTCCTCAGTATTTTGTTTTAAATTCGAAACATTTTCTCCCATTTTTTTTTCTTTCTTTCTTTCTTTCTTTCTTTCTTTCTTTCTTTCTTTCTTTCTTTCCTTCCCTTTTCTTTTCTTTCTTTCTTTCTTTCCCTCTTTCTTTCTTTCTTTCTTTCTTTCTTTCTTTCTTTCTTTCTTTCTTTCTTTCCTTCTTTCTTTCAGATTTTAAGTACTCTCTATACCCAACATGAGACTCGATCTTACAACCCTGAGATCAAGAGTCGCATGCTCTACCCACTGAGCCAGCCAGGCGCCTCTCATTTTCTTTTTGAAAGGGGAAAAATATTTTTTAAAATTATAAACTCAATCCATTAGATATATCCCAAAGGATGTAATACTTTTCTTCATTTACCAGTGAAAGAAGTTAGAAATTAGCTTAAAAAAAAAAAGCTCAGCAAATGGCAGACAAATCTCCTTGGAAGTCACAGTTCCATGTAAAGTGCATCCCAGAAAAGAGGAGGGGCAGATCAGGTAGCACCTGCTTTTATGGGTTTCATCAAATACTGGACCTACCCAAGGGGAGGCAGAAGAGTCACCTCTCAAAAAGGAGTGTGTTACCTGATGAGGCCATTACTACACACCTTCCTAAGAGCACCAGTGGGGTGGTGGGGGCTGGGGTTGGGGACGTGTTTTCTAAACTAGATCTAGGAAGTGGAATGTGGAATCAGTTTTGTCCTGTTCCCCTTAAGGGCTGTCCACTGGTTGATGACACTTTTTTTTAAAGACTAAATAAAACAAAACAAGCACACACCCTAAAAATGGAAAAGAAAAAATACCACCAAGATGTCCCCGATTACTCTCCACAGTGGAACCGGGGAGAAGCTTCAGCAACCCAAATTAGTTGTTACAGAGTCATCACAAGCGGGCCTCTCTCTTAAACAACAACGAAAACTTTTTTTTTTTTTTTTGGAAACAACAGAACAAAAACTAGTACTTATCACTTTTCTGACAATACAGAATCACTCAGAATTAACTAGTATCAGGGGAGGCAAGGGGGCCATACCTATGGGCCTTGTCTCACACCAGCGCATGTGGGTTAAGTGCAGGGCATTTGTCATTATTGGAAAGACAAATTTTAATTTTTCATCTTTAGTTTGATTTAAACATTGCTTTTAGTACGATGCTGACACCAGCTGCGCAGAAAGGGCTCTGGAGAGAGGTTCATAGCAGCATACACCTGCGGGTTTTCCGGTTCTGGCTGTGGGCCCTCCAGTATTGCTTCCTCAAACACGTTCATTCCATAGGCATTGCTGTATGAGTTCAGAGCACTCCATATACTCGATAGCCTGCGAGCAGTCTCTGCAGTGACAGGCCTCTCTGATTCTTAAAGTTCCTCGGTAGTGGAGGGGTTATCTCTGAGATCAGTTTGGATCCCAGCAAGCAAGAAAGGAGTCTTTGCACAGTGGTGAATTATCTCAGGCACCCACTTTTCTTTCACGTTTTGAGTGAGGACAGAGAAAAGAGTGAGAAACAGACTAGAGATACATGTGTTTGTGGATAACTCAATGGTCATAATCTGTTATAATCCTCTTGCCCTGCTACATCAAGAAGTCCAAGAATATATGGCTCTCCACCAACCATAACTATGACTGTATAGTTGTCAAAAACAGTTGGTACATGTTCAGATGGAAGTGTGTCCGGTAGGGTATCAGGAGACACATTTTACCAGTGGCACCATCACCCACAACAGTGCACTTACTTGTCTGCCATGCTGAGACAGTTTTGCATCTATTTCGAATATTCAGATTCCACGTTGACTTCAGCTTCTCCACTGGGACCTTTCTATCCTTTCATTTTCTTAACTTTTATCTTTTGAAGGCAGAAAATACGTTTTTAAAAACTGATTTTATTTGAATATAGTCGGCACAATGTTACATT
Source organism: Panthera pardus (assembly GCF_024362965.1). Classification (NCBI taxonomy): domain Eukaryota; kingdom Metazoa; phylum Chordata; class Mammalia; order Carnivora; family Felidae; genus Panthera; species Panthera pardus. The sequence continues at coordinate 74,049,020 of NW_026527013.1, read as the reverse complement.
AGTTTCAGGTATAATATAGTGATTCAGTAAGTCTATATGTTATGCTGTGCTCACCACAAATATAGTTGCCATCTGTCACCATTATGGAATGAATAAATCATAGGAATAAAAGGCACATTGTAGGGAATGTAGTCGATGATTGTAATTGTTTATTTAACTGTCTTTTAAAGAACAGAAGTTTTTAACTTTGAGGTAGTCCAGTTTATCAGTTTGTTCTTATGTGGATTTTGCTTTTGGCATTCTAGCTAAGAAATCATTACTTAACTCAAGGTCATATGCCTAATCCAAGGTCATATGCCTAACTCTCTGCTTTCTTCTAGAAGTTTTGCAATATGGATCTCAGTTCATTTTTTTGCATATGGATATCTTAATTGTTCCAATATCATTGTTGAAAAGACTATCTGAGGGCACCTTGATGGCTCAGTTAAGCATCCAACTCTTGATCTCAGCTCAGGTCTTGATCTCAGGGTTGTGAGTTCAAGCCCCACATTGGGCTCCAAGCTGGGCATGGAGCATACTTAAAAAACAAAAAACAAAACCACAAAACTGTCCTTTCTTTATTGCATTGCCTTTTACACCTTTGTCAACAGGTGTCAAAAACTGTAAACAACCCAGATGTCCACCAATAGATGAATGGATAAACGAATTGTAGTAACGCTGTATAGTGGACTACTGTGCAGCAGTAAAAGGAAAAGAGCTACTGATACAGGCAACAACAGGGATGTATCTCAAAATTACATGGAGTGAAAGAAGCCTGATGGAGTTCATACTGCATAATTCTAGAAACTATAGAAAATGCTAATTAATTTATATAGAAAACAGAGCAATGTATTAAGGGGTGTGGCAATGCTAGGGGGGATTACGGTGGGTCATATTTAAATATGTGCAGTTTATTATATGTTACACCTCAATAAAGCTGTTACACATAAAATTCTAAAAATTTTATAGAATAACAGTAGTTAAACTTGATCACTAAAATTTTTCTTTTCCTACTTGTTAATCTTTTCTTCATACTATAATCCCTGTTTTATTGTTTTACTTAAAAAATGGTAAGTAGATCTGGACATAGTATTCAGAACATGTGATCATTGTAAACTCGCTTCAAGTATATCTTTTGCTTCAAGTCCTGTGTCATGCCAGTTCCTACAGGGCCTATTAATCTTTCCTCGGTATCATTGTTCAACTACCTACGACCTACTTTGTTATTGTTTAATCCATACTCCCCCCTCACCCAAACTCCCTCAAATGTCCACACATACTTCACTAGTAGAAATTGGAAAATGCATAGGATTAAGATATATAAAGTTTGAGGGGAGAAGCATAAAAAAGGGATCAGGGGCACATGGTATAAGGAGACAATGTTATAGAATTTAGATTTCAACCTAAGAGCACTTACGGAGTCTTTGAAGAATTTTAGCTAAGCCATGTCAAACTAATTTCACTTTTTATTGTGATAGGTTATAGTTACATAAAAAGGCAGACATTATTAACAATAAGGGGCGTTGAGTCCCTTTGGTATTTTAGTTAATACATAATTTTTGGGGTGGCAGGGTCAAAACTCTTATTCCAGTATCTTAAATGTATTCCCAAGCTTTATACATTATAATTGCATCCTTTCAACTGAAATAGAATTAGTAATTCAAAGTTCAGAACTACCTGAACTTTCCTGTTTCTGCTTCTTGGGTTTATGTGAATGACAACTATATTTAGGCTTAAGAATTTAGTCTACTGGAACTAAATACAGGCTTCATCTATTCATCCTTGCTGGTTTTCAGTAGGAAATCTTGTAAAATGGCCTGTAAGAGGTTTTACTATTTTATTTTTCTTCCTTTCAAACCTTTTGAGTCAAGGTTCACTAATTTGGAATTAGTTATGACTCTCTGTAAGGCACTATTGATTCTTGATATCATCTCCTGATAGCAAGAGATGGCAAGAACCCAGAAAGGAAGAAATGTGATTTCTGAGCAGCAGCCAGTTATCTGGAAACAGGATCCTTTGTTGTTAAAGAGGGTTTACTGGAACAAGTTTCTGTGTCGTCATACAGCACCGGCCACTGCCTAACCCAGACCATGTTTTTCAACACCTGGCATAACATGAAATTTCTAGATCACATGAGACCAGTCCTTCAGGAGGTTACTTGAACTCAGTCATCCAGTATGATGGATTGGTGACTGTGGAAGCCTGTAAGTGGGTACCAGTTACTAATAAACATGCTCAGCCCATCCCTTGAATTGAACTCCGGGTTTTGGGATAGAGCAAGAGAATGAGGATATGGGATACTGGCTTCTAAAGTCATTTGTGAGTACACAGTGATTGTACGCCTGCTCTAACTGCACTGGCACAGATACGTAGATTCTGCGGGATCATACCGTCCTGGGTCAGTTCCTAGTTTTAACTCTACCACAACTTTCTGTGGAATTTCTTGCAAATGACTTAACTCTTCTCTAGCCCTTATTTCCTTTTATGAAAAATGAGAGGATTAAGAATATTTTAAGACTTCCTTCTGTGGTTCTTCAGTTGCGTTATGTTTATTTGATTTAAAAAACATCTTGCAGTGAAACTTCTAGGTAAAAATGAAAATAATTTGTTAAAATCCTATCACGTGTAAAATTGGAAGAAAGAGGCTAGTATACTGAAGGAGATATTTTACTGGATGAAATCCCTGGGTAAATCTCACTTTCTGTGGAGCCTGGACCTTCCGAATGTTATCTCTTTGAGCATCAAATTGTCGTCTGTGCTGAAGCCTGTAACCTTAAGTGATAATGAGCTGCAACACCTTTGCTTCTAACCCCTATTTTGCATTTAGGTGCACATGTTTAATGTTTTAATTTTAAATGTATGGTTGGCTTTTGGTGATACAGTTTGAAGAGATTGAAAGCTTACCTGTGTGTGGGTCTACTTCCCAGCCTATGATTCCCAACCGTCCCTGATGAGCCATGACTATCCCCAATGAACCCCTGATACCCACTGTCATTCACCATCCACCCACTCCTGCTTAGAGTAATTTGACATACACTCTGTTCCATGTTCTGCCTGTTAGATGTATTGGAAATGACCAAGGAGTCTTGTCCCTTTCCTTGGCCACATAGGCAGTTGCTGTATGTGGGACTTGTTTTATTTATTTAATTTAATTTCTTAACTTTAGAGAGAGAGTATGAGCTCAAGAGAGGGGCAGAGGGAGAAAGAGAATCTTAAGAAGGCTCCATGCTCAGCACGGAGCCTGACGTGGAGCTCGATCCCATAATGCTGGGATCGTGACCTGCGCCAGATCAAGAGTTGGATGCTCAACCAACTGAGCCACCCAGGTGTCCCAGGGACTTGTTTTAAATTACTGTTGTCTGGTCTCTTCTGCCTCCATCGATCCATCGAGAACCCCAGTGGTCTTTATTCCAAATACAATGATGATTTGCTCTGTGGTATCATCCCTGACTCACCTCCTCCCCTTCTCAACTGCCTCTCTTTCTCCCTCACTTCCCCACACAAAGTCTGGGGATGTCTTTGCCCACTTCTTGGCTAGTGTTATAAAACTGGCAACAACAGGTGCACAAAACTTAGTGCCTGGTACAAAGTAGTATGTTCAGTAAATGTTAGCTGTTTTTAGTCTTAGGCCACTATCTATTGAATGAGTCATGAGGTGCCTGCCTGTCTCAGTCAGTTAAGTGTCCGACTTTGGCTTGGCTCATGATCTTGCGGTTCGTGAGTTCAAGCCTCACGTTGGGCTCTGTGCTGACAGCTCAGAGCCTGGAGCCAGCTTTGGATTCTGTGTCTCCCTCTCTCTCTGCCCTTCCCCACTCGCATTGTGTCTCAAAAATAAATAAACATTAAAAAAAATTTTTTTAATAAAGTTCATTTTAAAAAATAATAAATGAATCATATGAAATTGCTGATTTCTAAGTAAAAAAAGAAATCTAATGTTGGCAGTTTTATGTAGTTCAACTTTATGATAATATGGAGTGATGATTCTTAACCAAGATACAAATTAGAATGATCAGGTCAGCCTTTTACAATATACACTGTCCGCATCCTAGCTCGTTCAGTGAGGATCTTCATGCATGGGTCCTGGGTAAGTGCATTTTTCAAAAGTTCCCCAGATGACTCTAGCGCATACACCTACTAAAACACCTGTGAGAGAATCTTCCCTTCAGGTTGTTTTTCTTTTAATGTACAAGTTCTTTTATACAGACCGGTATGTTTTTCATATAGTCAATTATATAGTCATGAACTGAAACTTTATTTTCATGACTCAACAAATTAGTCATTTTTAACTGTAAGATATGATCAAATCTCAAATTAAGATTTATCAGTGCTCAATCTTTGGAAGGAAAATCTAGGTGCTAAAGGATGTTTTCATGATTTTCAAGGAATTTCCAAGTCTTTTTTTCTTTCTTTTTTTTTTTTTTTTTTTTTTTTTAATTATGGTTCTTTATTTTTGAGAGGCAGAGAGAGACAGAGCATGAGTTGGGGAGGGGCAGAGAGAGACAGAGACACAGAATTCGAAGCAGGCTCCAGGCTCTGAGCTGTCAGCCCAGAGCCCGACACGGAGCTTGAACCCACGAACCGTGAGATCATGACCTGAGCCGAAGTCGGATGCTTAACCACCTGAGCCACCCAGGCGCCCCAACTAAGTAGAATTTAAATAAAAATAAAAATAAAGCCTTGAGTTATATACACAAAGAAAGAAATAAACATAAGCTTAGTCTATTTTCTATATTCGTTGTTAGAGTTTTTAATTAAAAACCGTGATATTTCCTGTCATTTTGCTGTGCCATACGTCTACAGTAAACCGCACAGAGTACGTACCAAATGCTTAATGTGAATGGATGGATGTGTGATGCCGCACACAAGAGCAAGTCAGAATTTCAAAGGTTACTAGTTCGTGTTTTCTTTCTTTCTCTGTTTTGAATGGCTCCCTGTTGCTATTTAAAAAGAACCGGCAGCTGGCCCTCCACTCTGTCTTGCAGTTACCCACTGCCTTCTTGCCACCTGCCCTGGCCCTGCTGTTCTCTGGCTGTGTCCTGTCCAGGGTCACTACCACCTTCCACCCAGGCCTCACCACTGTGGCCTCTGGCAGAGCCGGCTCCTGGTGGACCCGTATGGAGATGGGGCTCCCAGATCCCATCCTGGGAGTCACAGGAGCCTTTAAGAGAAACACCAACAGCAAACAGATCAGTCTGGGAGTTGGTGCCTACTGAGATGATAATGGAAAGCCTTCTGTGCTCCCTAGTGTCTGGAAGGCAGAGGCCCAGATTGCTGCAAAGTATTTGACAAAGAATACCTTCCCATTGTGAGACTTGCTGAATTTTGTGAGGCATCTGCAGAACTAGCCCTGGGTGAGAACAGCAAAACGTTGAAAAGTAACTGGTATGTCACCATGCAGACTGTTTCTGAAACTGGGGCCTTGAAGATTGGAGCCAGTTTTCTGCAAAGATTTTTTTTAAGTTCAGCTGAGCTGCCTTTCTGCCCCAACGCTTCTGAGGAAATCACACGCCCATCTTCAGGGACACTGGCCTGCGGCTACATGGTTAATCAGTACTCTAACCCCAAGACATGCAGCTTTGACTTCACAGGCGCTAAAGAGGACGTTTCGAAAATGCCACAGCAAAGCGTCCTTCTCCTGCATACCCGTGCCCACAGCCCCACGGAAGAGGACCCTTGCCCCAAGCATTGGAAGGATAGAGCAACAGTGGTGAAGAAAAACAATCTCTTTGCATTCCTCGACATGGCCTATTTACCAAGGCTTTGCCAGGGATGATGGCAACAAGGATGCCTGGGCTGTATGCACTTCACTGAACAGGGCATTCATGTTTGTCTCTGCTAATCCTATGCCAAGAACATGGCTTATTTGGTGAGTGTGTGGGAGCGTTCACTGTAGTCGGGAAAGATGCTGATGAAGCCTACAGGGTGGGGTCACGGTTGAAGATTTTGATCTGTCTGGTGCATTCCAACCTTCCAATCCGTGGAGCACGGATTGCCTCGACCATCCTGACCAGCCCTGACCTGCAGTAACCATGGTTGCAGGAAGTAAAAGGCATGGCCAACCACGTCATTAGCGTGCAGACTCAGCTGGTCTCCCTCCTCAAGAAGGAGGGCTCCTGCCACAACTGGTAGCACATTGCTGACCAGATGGGCATGTTTGGTTTCACAGGACTAAAGCTCGAGCAGGTGGAGAGGCTGACCGAGGAGTTCTCCATCTCCCTGACAAATGATCACCTCAGGCAACGTGGACTACCTTGTCCATGCCACTTACTAGGTCACCAAGTAATTTCCCTGGTTAGAGGGAACAAAGACCACCTTCCTGTCTACAGCCTCTGTGGTTGTGAGATTCACACAGAGGAAGAAGGAGGGTGGATGGTGGTGAGCAAGTCATTTCTTTCAACCACAGTACTTAACACTCAACCATTGAATGTGTTTTTCAGAAAAGAACATGTAGTGAAATGGGGCAGAGGCATCTGTGGCTGGTGTCTGAAACTTTGTGGCTCAAAACCAAACTCCTGCTCATCCTTTAATTCCAGTGTTCCAAAAGAGTGTACATGTGCAAGATAGAGCCCCCAAAAAACCTGTCGATCACGCCAGTGCAATAGATCAGGAGCTTTAACAGAAGCACCTTTTGGTGTTGGGGGCACCTCTGTAGCTCTAGAATGAGAAGAGCACCTACAGGAGGCATTGTGGGAAGACCTAGTTCTAACATGAGCAGTCAGCCCTGTGTTTGTCCTCTGGTGATGGGGCAAGCTTATCAACAGACCTCGTTCCAGAAACCGTGTTTCATGAACTGCTGCCGCTGCAGTGAGGAAAATAAAAGATGTTGTTTCCTGTCTTATTTAAGAAAAATAAGGGGCGCCTGGGTGGCTCAGTCAGTTAAGCGTCCGACTTCGACTCAGGTCGTGATCTCATGGGTCGTGGGTTCGAGCCCCGCATGGGGCTCTGTGCTGACAGCTCGGAGCCAGGAGCCTGCTTCTGATTCTGTGTGTCCTCCCTTTCTGTCCCTCCCCTGCTCATGCTGTCTCTCTCTGTCTCTCAAAAATAAGTAAATGTAAAAAAAAAAAAAAAAAAAAAAAGTAAAGAAAAAGAAAAAAGGCCTTTCTTTTTAATACTTTCAGACATTTTGATGTTGCTCTCTTCTCCCTTATTATTGCTGTTCTTTTCCTGAGGCACAGAGATCTATAACTAGCCTAGATTTTCATCCTATTCTGCTGCTTGATGGACTGTCAGCCCCATCCTATAGGATTGACTTATTTGAAGAAGTGCATAATTTACTTCTCATCCCATACCCTCACTTTCCTTATCAAAGAATAGCATGGAAGAGGTAACTGCACTGGATTTCAGCATCCTCTTTAGTGATTGTCTCCTGACGGGATGTTGCCTCTGCCCAGTTGGACCCCTTAACTTCATTCAGTGCAGTTGTGCAGTGTCTCATCTCACGTCACGAGTGGGCAATGCAGGGCAGAGTCAGGAAAGAGGGTATCTGGGCTCTGGTTTTAACCTTTTGTGTGCCGCCAGCTGGGCTCAGGCTTCACCCTTTGGAAAGATAACCACTATCTGCTCCAATCATGTAGACTTATTGAACCCTGGTTTCTCTCTTAAAATAAAGTTACTGCAGACCCCCCCTCCAAATAAAAATAAATGAAAAGAATTGGCTACCGTATTTCCACAAAATAGAAACTCAGCGAGTGGTCTATTATAGAGCTGTTGTGGAGATTAGTTGGTACAAAGGGAATTTCTCTTTATTGCTGTAGAGTTGATCTTTAGCTTTAAGTTACTGATTTATAAAAATAGTTTCAGTACTTAATTTGCAGAGCATGACGGATCAATATGTCCCTTTATAAATTCTTAGTTTTAGCTAAGCTGTCCCAATGCTATAAAGAAAACATTAGAAAAAAAAATCATATCAACACTTTTCTATAGCAGTGAAGACCACTGGCTGACCTCTTTTTTTCTTTCTGTGTGATTACTTGGTCACTTATATCAGGAAACCTATTTATTCTTAAAATTGATACTGAAAATTGATAATTGATACTGAATACTTAAAATTGATTGCATTCTTTAAAACTGAGGTTTATCTTAACTAGACTCTTTAGTTGAGATTTTCGAAGTTCCTGAACTTGAAATATTTGGGATTCCAAATAAGTCAACTGAAGATTTTAACTCATTTGTACTGAAAGCCAATAGACTGACTCCTCTGTGTCCCCAACTTCCTGTGACATGACAGAGGAAAATAAAATTTATAAACAGAAATTTGTAAACTCACAAGCACTGAGAGTAGGAGCAGATGGAATGGCCATGAGCAAAGCAGAGACTTTCCAGGTTTTAGAAGGCAGGAAACAGATGGCACTGATGGGTGGGCCAGGGTGGAGGAAGCCCCGGTCCGGCATACCCATGAGGAGAGGCTGCGAGAGGAATCTATGCTTTCAGGAGGAACCGAGCAGAAGAGATGATAGGACATGATATTATGATTGTATGCATTAAGAGCCAACTAGACATCCTACCCATACACCCTACCCATACAAATGCTGCAACAACATTGGTTCCCATGCTAATTTTGGAAATCTGCTTTCGAAAAAAGTTTCTTTTTAAACTCTCAGCCTGAGGAGGATTAGGAGTTGCAGTGAAAGTGTTAGTGACACATGGTAAACTCTCCTTGTTTTGATATTTGAAGAAGAATCCAACCTGTCGACCTGTTCCTTGCCCACGAACGTTGAAGGAAACACACCCATTAAAATGACAGTGAACATGGAGTCTTTGACTTCTCCAGATCTGTAATGGGAAGTAGATCTCTCCACCACTGGAGGAAACCTGCTGTGGTGGACTGGGGAAGCTAGAGGAAAGAAAGCCTAGTCAGTGGTGACTTGGAGTTATAAATGAATTAACAATTATGAATTAACAATTCACAAAATAACCAAATACATAGAAAAAAATTCACCCTCCTCCTGTAATCAAAGATGGAATTAGAAATAACAATGAGATCTTTTTCCTAATATGTAATTAGCAGATTTTTTTAAAGAATACCAATTGCCTAATAGGAATGTTGTGAACAATTATACAGAACTTTTGAAAAGCAGTTGGACATTATGCCTGATAAACCTTAAACAATCCATTCATTCAATTTCTGTTTCTTATGGAAACAGCATGAAAAGCATTTTAAACATAGAAATAGATGGTCATTAATTGTTATACTGAATAATTCTGAACGGCTGTCATGTCTTACACGACTCAGTAAGTGAACTGCTGCACATGCACAAAATGACATACTAAATAGCCATTAAGAATTACAGCCATGAGGTCAACAAAACAACACAGAAAAACAAGTATGACTTAAGTGGAAAGGGATGCAGAAGGCAAACTTGTGTTATAACTTAACCTCCTCCCCACCATGTCTCTGTACTTCATGGTAAAATCCTTGAAGTTGGGGATCCTGACTTACCTATGTGCCCACCCACTCCTGCCCTCCAATGCCTAGCACAATACCTGACTCTGAATAATTCTGTGTTGACTCAGAAGACGGGCATAGGAAAAAGAAACAGGAAGCGAAATAATAAGCCAAAAGATCAGAGAAGCCACTTTACAAAGAGAGAGCTAACTTACTAGTGAAAAATGCATTAAAAAGTGGAATTTAACAGATGTCTTCATGTAAACTTTGATGCCTTAAAAATATTTCATGTGCTAGTGGGGCACCTGGGTGGCGTCATCGGTTGAGCGCCTGACTCTTGATCATCAGGTCATGATCTTGAGGTTTGTGGTTTCAGGCCCTATGTCAGGCTCTATGCTATCCCTGCTTGAGATGCTCTCTCTCCCTCTCTCTACCCCTAGCTGCTTGCACAGATGCATGTACTCTCTCTCTCTCTCTCTCTGTCTCTCAAAATAAATATTTAAAAAATATATTTTATGTGCTTATGACTGTTTACTGTTAAACTTTTTGTCAATATTTCTTCTAATGTCTAAGTTTGATCTAAGCCTTACTTAGTTGAATAATTTTTAAGCTGGATAATTCAGACAGGATTAGTTCAATTATTTTTTCTGGTTGCATTTTTTTTAATTAGCAAAGCTTTCATAGACAATATGAAGTTCCTAAATATATCAAGAAGAAACTGAGAGTGTATATACACTAATTTATAGCTCATACACAGTAGAACCTAAAGCAGGTATAACTTATCCAAATTATACTTTTTTTTTAGATCACTAAGCATCCAGACTCTGAGTATTATTTCTTCATGCAGTTTTGTACCTGGTAAATTGAGTAAAAACATTTAATTTATTTAATTTTCAATTAAGGAACATATTCACATGTTTCACAATTCAAATGGTTACTGTTATTTATCCTCCCAGAGTTAGCATAGGAATATAGAAGCAAAATGTATATTCTTTATAAGTATTAACAATTTAATGTTTTTCTAAAGTACATAATCTTATTTTAAAAGCACACTTAGGGGTTAAAAGACAAATGTTAAAATAGCCATCGATAGTAGTTTATAGGTTTTTTTTACTCTTTTACCTTTCGGGTTTCACCCTGTTACTTATTTCTCGGCATTACTGAAATCAAGTCATAATGTGCTAACAAAACTACTGGGGCCAGAGTGAGAAAACCTCTTATATTTCAGCTATACAATCTTAGATTCAATTTTTAAATTATTTTGAACTATTAAAGTGATTTCCATCATTTCCTTGCATGAACTCTTCTCACCACCTACCCTTACCCCACAAAAGGCTGTTGCTTCTTCTTTTCCTTACCCATGTCCATCCACTCTAGTCAGAGAGTTAAGTAATTTGGCTTGAACTTCCCCTCTCCTTCACCCCACACATCTAATAGGTCCCCATATTGGTTGAGTCTTTTCCCTTAGTGTCTCTTGAATTCATCAGCACCTCCCTAGTCCACACTCAAGTCACCATGGCCCTGTAGGCTTCTAGCTGTTCTCCCTTCTGAGTCATAGTCTCTCGCTTAAAAACTCCTGGTGGTTCTCCACTGCTTTGAGGACAAAAATCATTACATTCCTGGTACATAAGGTTCTGTTTCTGGCCCTTTTTACTTCTTACAGCTTTATCTCCAACCATGGCTCCCAGGTTCACCTGGTCTACTATTGCTTTGTCTTTCAAGTCTTCGCTTAGCCATCACTTCCTCATTTGTTCTAGAAAATTTTTGTTAGTTTTAACTGTGGCAAGGGTTTTACCTTTGTGCTGCTGTTAGTAATTTTGCCCTGAATGGGGGCTGAATATATGCTGCATTAAAGGTACTATCTTCTAAAAAGATGCGTAGGGGCAGTTCAGGTGATGATCTCGTGGTTCAGGCTGTCTGCTTTTAGCACAGCGCCTGCTTCGGATCCTCTGTCCCCATCTCTCTCTGCCTCTCCCTTGCTCACATGTGCACTTTCTGTCTGTTTCTCTCTCTCAAAAATAAACATTTAAAACTAAATAAAAAGATGCTTATCGTACATACGCTGTTTTATTCATGTTAACATTGGCTTTACAAACAAGCTGACGCCCAAGGAGATAAAGTAATTCAAGCCTTTGTGATTTTAGGTCTGTGCTTTGATATCTGACAACGTGTCTGGCAAGTCATGTAAATAACTTTTACTATTCAGACAAGGCAAAATGTTAAGCCATCTTTAAGCAGTTTCCAGCTACTGTAACCTTAAAATAGTATTACTTTCCTTAGTTCAGTCTTTATTATAATTTTGTGTTCTTGTTATTCAGTGAAGCTTGAATAGTTGGAAAATATTATGTTGTTCCATCTCAAAAATAAAACAGTGTTGCAGGGACTTTCTAACTTTGAATGCTGCTCATATAGAGCTTAATTGTATTCTTCAAAATGAAGGAAGACTTTAGGGTGTCAGTTGCTATTAACGTTGTTTCACCTGGACTTCCTTCCACCTTCTCTTTTTAATAATGACTAATTAATAAAGTTTTGTTTATAAATATTAAAAACAATAGTTTTTTTGTCACTTAAAATTTGTCAAAGATTTATTGGGATTCCAAAAGCATGAAACAAAACTATGATAAATTGGACTTCGCCAAAATAAAAGCTTCTCTTCAAAAAACATGTAAAGAAAATGAAAAGATAAGCCACAGACTAGGAGAAAATATTTTCTGGTAAAAAAAAAATTTTGTTCCAGAAAATATAAAGAACTCTTACAACTCACTAAAAAAAATTTTTTTTTAAATGGGCAAAAGATTTGAACACCAAAGACCTATATAGATGGCAGATAACCACATGAAAGTATGCTTAACATGGTTAGTAATTAGGAAAGTGCAAATTACAACCACAATGAAATACTAATGCTGATGTCCTAGACTGCCTAGATGATGACAGTACCCTATGTAAAGCAACTGGAAATCGCCTACTTGTTAGTGGAAATGCAGAAAGGTACACCACTTGGAAAACATATTTAAGCAAACGTACCATGCAGTTTAGCAATCCCACTCTTAGGTATTTACCCAAAAGAAGTGCGCAGTGAGGCGGCGGGGGGGGGGGGGGGGATACACACACACACACACACACAGAGACTTGTATATGAATGTGTATAGCTTCTTCATCTTTAAAATTTTTTAAATGAAATAACCCAAATAAATGTGAATAGGTAACCAAATTGTGCTATTTCCAGACAGTTGAATACCATCCAACGTTAAAAAAAAAAAAGGTATATGCACTTCTGGTACATGTAACAATATGGATGTATCTCAGAAGCCATAGCTGAGTAAAAGAAACCAGGCACAAAAAGCTACGTACAATATGATCAATTTATATAACATTCTGGAAAAGACAATAGGAACTGAAATTGGATCAATGGCTGCCAAGGGATGGGGTCATGGGGGGATATTGACTGCAGGGGGGTCAGAAGTACATTTTAGGGGTGATGGAAACGTTAGGGATCTTGACTGTGGTAGTGGTCACGTGACTACATTTATCAAAACTCATTGAAAAGATGATTTTATTGTATGTATATCAAACTGCCTTTCAAAAAAAAGCCAGTTTTCAACATCAGAAATTACCTTCACAGGGACATCTGGGTGGCTCAATGAGATAATAAGCGTCCAACTCTTGGTTTTGGCTCAGGTCATGATCTCATGGTTCCTGAGTTCAAGCCCTGTGTTGGGCTCTATGCTGACAGCTTGGGATCCTGTCTCTGCCCCTCCCCTGCTTGCACTCTCTCTGCTCGTTCTCTCTCTCTCTCTCTCTCTCTCTCTCAAAATAAATAAACTTAAAAAAAATTACCTTCACAAATTTCAGGGTAAAGAAAACTCTAGAAGATAGATCAGATGACTCCTAAATCAGGTCCTTAGTCTTTTGATTCAGTGGTGGTGTTTTTTTATTGTGAATACATTTTTGTATATTAAAAGTTAATAGTCTTTTATTATCAAAATTTTGTTACCAGTGTACAATCTTCTTGCCCCAAAACAAGATCTATCTTCATTTATTTGAGTCACCCTTTATAAAGTTACCTAAATACATTATTTAATTGTCTTCATGTATATCTTACACAGTTTGTGTTCATTTCATTCTCTGTTATGTACTCTTTGTGAGTGCTCTTGTAAATCGAGTCTTTTCTTCCACTCTCTGTATATATTGTTGTTGTTGTTGTTGTTAGACATTTGGTTTCCACTTTTTGGCTACTGTGAAGAAAACTATGAACATTCTTGTACAAGTATTTTTGTGGACAGATGTTTTCATATCACTTGAGTAAAATGTAGGAGTAGAACTTTGGGTTATAGGGTATGTGTTATGTTTACCTTTTTGAGAAATTGCCATTTTTCAGAATGATTATACCATTTTTATACTCCCACCAGCAAGGCATGAGAGTTCTGAAAGTTCAACATCCTTTCCTACATTCAATATGGAGTCTAATTTTAGCTATTGTAGTGGGCATAAAGTAGTGTATCCTTGTGACTTTCATTTGAATGTCCTTCTGATATTGAGCAACTTTTTATGAACTTTTTGGACAAAGAAATATCTTTTATGAAGTGTTTATGAAGCTCAAGTATTTTGCCCAGTTTTTATTGGGTTGTTTATATATATATATATTTTAATGTTTATTTATTTTTGAGAGAGAGAGAGACAGAGCACAAGTAGGGGAGGGGCAGAGAGAGAGGGAGACACAGAATCTGAAGCAGGCTCCAGGCTCTGAGCTGTCAGCATAGAGCCCGATGCAGGGCTCGAACCCACGAACTGCGAGATCATGACCTGAGCCAAAGTCGGAGGCTTAACCAACTGAGCCACTCAGGTACCCCTGGGTTGCTTATATTTTTATTACTAATTTGTTAGAGTTATTTATATATTTTGGATGCAAGTCCTTTGACAATATTTTCTCCCAGCCTGTGGCTTACTTTTTAATTTTCTCATCAGTCCCTTTTGATGAGTAGAGGATTTTAGTTTTGATAGTCCAGTTTTTCAGTTTTTTCTTTTGTACTTCATATTTTTTGTGTCCTCTCTAAAAAATCTTTTTTTCCCTCAGAGTCTCAAAGATACTTTTCTGTTTTTTGAAGACTATATGTTAGCTTTACATTTGAGTCTATCATACATATCAAATTAATTTTTTGGCACAGGGTGAGAAATGAGTAGAGGTTCTTTTCCTCCTAAGGTTTATGCAATTTTTCCAGGACTATTTGTTGAAAAGATTGTCATTTCCCCCATTTAATTGCTTTGGCCCCTTCTTCCATTATACATTCTAACCGTTTATTTGAAAAGAAATTCATTCTTTATACAACATATTTGGTATAGAACCATTTACCCTTTGAAATCTCTTTTTGATAGCAATTTTGCAGTTGATTCCTTTGGCCTAAGTATGAAATCGTATTATCAGTTAATAATGATCATTTGCTCCTTATTTCTCTTTCTGATGTCATCAGATGCCACTTCCAGAACAATGCCAAAGAGTGGTGATAGTGGACATTCTTATTCCTGAAAAAAGCATTAATGGAAATGCTTTTATTTTATGAAGCACAATGATACTTTTAGGGTGTGGGCTTTAAGGTAGCCAGTTTCTATATTAAGTGAGTACCAATAAATTTCTACTTTATTAAGGTTTTTATGAGCAGCAGACTTTGGATTTTACAAATAGTATAGGCTTTATACAGATAATAATATGATTATTTTCTTCTATCAATTTGAGGAATTCTATTGACTTCTTAAAATATAAAGCTATTCTTACAATATCTGGTTGAATTCTACTTGGTCACTTTGGTTTATTCTTTTAATATGCTGGATTCTATATGGTAACATTTTTTATTTAGAATTTTTGCTCTGTATTCACATGATAGATCAGTTAATCTACATTTCCTTTATTATCTCTTTGTTAGAACTTTATGAATGTTAAGCTAGCTCTCTGAGGAGGATTTGGAAGCTTTTTCCATACTCTGGAGCATTAAACACTATTGATAATACCTGTGCTTTATTTAAATGGCTGGAAAAATTGGGGCGCCTGGGTGGCTCAGTCGGTTGAGCTTCCGACTGTGGCTTAGGTCAGGATCTCACTGTCTGTGAGTTAGAGCCCCGCGTCAGGCTCTGTGCTGACAGCTCAGAGCCTGGAGCCTGCTTCGGATTCTGTGTCTCCCTCTCTGTCTCTGACCCTCCCCCATTCATGTTCTCTCTCTGTCTCAAAAATAAATAAACATTAAGAAAAAAAAATTTGGGGGGACGCCTGGGTGGCTCAGTCAGTTAAGCGGCCGACTTCGGCTCAAGTCATGATCTCGTGGTCCATGAGTTCAAGCCCCGCGTCGGGCTCTGTGCCTACAGCTCAGAGCCTGGAGCCTGTTTCAGATTCTGTGTCTCCCTCTCTCTGACCCTCCCCCGTTCATGCTGTGTGTCTCTCTCTGTCTCAAAAATAAATAAACGTTAAAAAATAAAAATAAAAAAAAGATGTTAAAAAAGAAAAAAAAGGGGCGCCTGGGTGGCTCAGTCAGTTAAGCATCTGACTTCGGCTCAGGTCATGATCTCGCGGTATGTGAGTTCAAGCCCCGCGTCGGGCTCTGTGCTGACTGCTCAGAGCCTGGAGCCTGTTTCAGATTCTGTGTCTCCCCTCTCTCTCTGACCCTCCCCCGTTCATGCTCTGTCTCTCTCTGTCTCAAAAATAAATAAATGTTAAAAAAAAAATTAAAAAAAAAATTTTTTAATTAAAAAATAAAATAAAATAAATGGCTGGAAAAATATACCAATATTGTTATTTGTGCCTGGTAATAAACCTAAGTAGTCTTAAAAAAAAAAAAAAAAAACTCTTTCAAAAAGGAATAGTGTATCTTGTTTCCTTGGTCAGGTATATTCTAATTCTTCTGAAATTGTTAATTTTATAATAAATTCCTTGGAATTTTTTATTGAGCAGGTACTGTTAATGCAGATAGGGAGTGCCATGGGTGAGTTGTTGTATGAAATACTTTATATTCTGAGAGTGAGTCACTAATTTGGCCTCTACCTACATGTGATTAGTAATGGTTTGATAGGAACTGAACTTCTGGTGATCATAAACTTTTAATGCACTATTGAAATAGGAGGGGAAGTAAATGATTCATTTAATCTCTTTATTGACAAAGAATCTCTCATTAAGAACTTTTACCAGTCAGAGGGGCACCTGGGTAGCTCTGTTGGTTAAGCAATCGACTTCAGCTCAGGTCATGATCCCACAGCTCCTGGGTTCGAGCCCAGCGTCCAGCTCTGTGCTGACAGCTCAGAGCCTGGAGCCTGCTTCAGATTCTGTGTCTCCCTCTC